>NC_141874.1:438665863-439290863 GCF_056163025.1 Triticum urartu | reverse complement strand
AAGCAAGCAAACTAACACACAAGCAAACAAAAAGCAAGCGGAAAAAAGGGCAAATAGATAGGGAGTATAAAGAGAGAGAGGGCGAATAAAACGACAAGGGTGAATTGGGGGAGAGGAAAACGAGAGGCAAATGGCAAATAATGTAATGCGGGAGATAAGTGTATGTGATGGATACTTGGTATGTTGACTTTTGCGTAGACCTCCCCGGCAACGGCACCTAAAATCCTTCTTGCTACCTCTTTTAGCACTGCGTTGGTTTTCCCCGAAGAGGAAGGGATGATGCAGCAAAGTAGCATAAGTATTTCCCTCAGTTTTTGAGAACCAAGGTATCAATCCAGTAGGAGGCTACGCGTGAGTCCCTCGTACCTGCACAAAACAAATAAATCCTCGCAACCAACGCAAATAGGGGCTGTCAATCCCTATAGGGCCACTTACAAGAGTGAGATCTGATAGATATGATAAGATAATATTTTTGGTATTTTTATGATAAAGATGCAAAGTAAAATAAAGGCAAAGTAAATAGCAAAGTAAATAACTAAGTAGTAGGAGATTGATATGATAAAGATAGACCCGGGGGCCATATGTTTCACTAGTGGCTTCTCTCGAGAGCATAAGTATTCTACGGTGGGTGAACAAATTACTGTTGAGCAATTGACAGAATTGAGCATAGTTATGAGAATATCTAGGTATGATCATGTATATAGGCATCATGTCCGAGACAAGTAGACCGACTCCTGCCTGCATCTACTACTAATACTCCACTCATCGACCGCTATCCAGCATGCATCTAGAGTATTAAGTTAAAACAGAGTAACGCCTTAAGCAAGATGACATGATGTAGAGGGATAGACTCATGCAATATGAAGAAAACCCCATCTTGTTATCCTCGATGGCGACAATACAATACGTGCCTTGTTGCCCTTACTGTCACCGGGAAAGGACACCGCAAGATTGAACCCAAAGCTAAGCACTTCTCCCATTGCAAGAAAGATCAATCTAGTAGGCCAAACCAAACTGATAATTCAAAGAGACTTGCAAAAATAACCAATCATACATAAAAGAATTCAGAGAAGATTCAAATATTATTCATAGATAGACTTGATCATAAACCCACAATTCATCGGTCTCACCAAACACGCCGCAAAAAGAAGATTACATCGAATAGATCTCCACAAGAGAGGGGGAGAACATTGTATTGAGATCCAAAAAGAGAGAAGAAGCCATCTAGCTACTAACTATGGACCCGTAGGTCTGAAGTAAACTACTCACACTTCATTGGAGAGGCTATGGTGTTGATGTAGAATCCCTGCGTGATCAATGCCCCCTCCGACGGAGCTCCGGAACAGGCCCCAAGATGGGATCTCGTGGATACAGAAAGTTACGGCGGTGGAATTAGGGTTTTGGCTTCGTATCTGATCGTTTGGGGGTACGTGGGTATATATAGGAGGAAAAGTACGTCGGCGGTGCAACAGGGGGCCCACGAGGGTGGAGGGCGCGCCTGGGGGGGGCAGGCATGCCCCCCTACCTCGTGGCCGCCTGTTGATTGGCTTGACGTAGGGTCCAAGTCTCCTGAGTTGTATTCGGTGAGAAAATCACGTTCCCAAAGGTTTCATTCCGTTTGGACTCCGTTTGATATTCCTTTTCTTCGAAACCCTAAAACAGGCAAAAAACAACAATTCTGGGCTGGGCCTCCGGTTAATAGGTTAGTCCCAAAAATAATATAAAGGTGGATAATAAAGCTCGATAATGTCCAAACCAGTAGATAATATAGCATGGAGCAATCAAAAATTATAGATACGTTGGAGACGTATCAGCCGCTCATCTCTGAACTTAACTGTCAAAACTGAACTTAACTGTCGAAACTGAACTTAACTGTCGAAACTAAACTTAACTGTCGAAATTGAATTTTGCTATCGAAACTAAATTTTGCTGTCGAAACTGAACGCACTAGCAAGGTGAGGCTACAAGTCGGTCGACTGACTTTTTCATCTCTGGTCAGTCGATTTTGCAGTCGTTGGATATGAAATCAAGGGCCTGCGGTTCATCTTCAACCTCCACCCCCCTGAGCCGCCAGCCACCACCGGCCAAACAGTAGCCCCCCCGCCCGCGGCCGGCGGTGCGCCGCCCCGCCCGCCCCAAAAACACTCCCCACCGCCGGTCCGCCGCCGCCCCGGCCATCCCTCTAGGCCCCCTTGCCGAGCTTTTTCTCCAGCGATCCCCACACCACCGCCCCGCCAATGCCCCGCCAGCGCCGGCGACCATCGCCCCCATCCTGAACCCTAAGATAGATAGTGGGGTACCTCTCCGGCGAGCCCCCCTCCCCGCTGCGGCTGGTTCTTCCTTCACCCCGGCAAGCCCTCCCCACCCCCTGAAAATCGACTGACCCAAAAGTCGATTCAGTCGACTGAAGTGTAGCTAAATCGGAGCAGCATCGCAAGCAAGAGCAAGAACGAGAGCAGCGTCGCGAGCAAGAGAAATAGCAAGAGCAGACCAGGCAGGGGACCGAGAGCAAGAGCAGAGCAGCAACACGAGCGAGAGCTAAAGCAGCAGCAGCTCCTACTGATGTGGACGTCGCCGCTGAGGGAGCGATGCCGTGTAGGAAGTGGCCGGCGATGCCACCGTGGATGGAGCCGCGCCGTGTCGGCTCGGGACCAAGCGCTGGTAGCACCGTGAGATCGAATCAAGAAGAAAATGCGGCGATTAGTGTACAACCTCTTTGGTGGCGCCGATTAGGCCGCAGCTTCATCCGAGGAAACGGTGATGATGATGCTCTTCCGGTGGTTCAGGTGAAGATGGCGGTGTGGGAATGGAGGTGGCGCGAAAGACGAGGGGAACGTCGGGGCAGCTCCTTGGAGGTGGAGGACGGGGTGGTTGAATCGACGGGACGATGAGATCAACGACGGATCCTCATCCGATACGATGGATGAGGGACGTCGAGGTGTTGCTGTGGACGACGTCGTCGGGGAAGAGGCTCCGGCTGGGTGGCAGACGGAGCAGGGTGTGGGGTTTCGTCGCGGGTTTTCGCGGCCTCGGTGTATGAATGGGTGGGCTGATGGGATGGCAGTGGGGAACCATGGCTTAGAGACGCGCTCGTCCGAAATGTGGGGTAAGTTACGAAAGTACCCCCACCGATTTGAGGCGGTTCTTTCGGTTCAGGGGTACCACGGGCATTTCACGTGTCGGGATTTCACAGGAGGTGGGAGTTTTCGCGCGCGTTGTAATTTCAGAATAGCAAGGCGTGGGTTGAGATGGAGGGAGTTGTCGGAGCACAACGAGACAAAGATATATCTTAAATATTTCGGGCTAACAAGGCGCGGGTTGAAGAGGCGGGAGTTTCGCAGCATGATAGACAGAGACGCTAGCTTGAATTTTCAGCATAACAAGGTGCGGCTTGAAATTTCGGAAGAACAAGCTTAACGTGTACCAAAATAAAGACAATTTGCACCTCAACACGCACAACACACACACACACCATTTAGACTAGAGTTAGGTACACGTGCATTGCACGCATGAGATTTGGCAACCAAATTATGAATAAATACCACATTATCGCATGCAAGCTTTGAGTCATATATACATGATGTAGATGTTCATTTAATTTTTATAGTTCATTTCATTCAAAATCATCTAGTTTTTATAAGAAAGCTAATCTATTTTAAGATTCATGGAATTGTGCGTCGTAAGACATAAAGTAAAAACAAATAATGGCAAATCATGTAGAAAAACATTTGGGCAATTATGATACGGAAGATTCTAGAACAAATAAGAAGTGCTTGTGTTTCGATGTTTGTGCATTATGCTTAAGTTCAACCATGCAGTCTTCTAGATTATACATGTGCCAAAATCTGGTGGAATCTAGATGATATCCAACGGCCAGTAGTGCTCAAATTTGCCGTCTTTGGACCATCGGATTCGCCTCATTCAACGACCATCTTTCAAAGTTAAAGTTACCCGCACACAATATAAAAAATATAAAATATAATATATATATATATAGGGGTATAGATGTAGATATGTGATGCGAAAGCCGCCCATCATCTCCAATTAGAATAGTGTGTCCATGCACGGATGCGACGTGGCCAAATGATGTCTGCCATCGGTATCTCAAATTCAAATCAGTCTGACCTTGTTCAATGTGTATACATTACAACATGCTCATTTCCAAACCACACCCCGCAGATCTCTTTTATATTCATGCATGCATGGGTTTCAAACATCAAGATCTCTTATTCAAATATTTGAATTCAACTTTACATTGATTATGACCTCACCTATTATTTTACACCCACACAGTAGTCTTCTCTTTATAATTGTACCACTAACTTTCTCTCGTGCATGCATGCACACACACTACCAGTCGGCATTATCCATCGGACACATGCAATCTTTTTCTTCAGGTCGGTCTCCCATGAAGGCACACACCCACACATACCCCCTCTCCATCATACCGGGCATTCTTTATCTCTCACGCGTGCATGTGCAACAATCGATGTTCCTCTATGTATGTGTGTATATAGCTAGGTCTTTCATAGTTTTCCACACAAACCGATCAATCGATATATACAGTGAGGTCTCACCCTCTTTCCCACGTCCACATCGATCAATCTATACCTCTCTATATAGGATTAATATATATAGCTAATACACCCACATTAATTATATATCCAACATCCCCCTCTCATCATCCATGCCTTCCGCTTCATCTCTTAGACGCGTGCACAATAGCAAAGACAGGGGGCAGTAAGGGGCCTGCCCCCTCCCCCCCTAACATCACTATATATCGAGGCTAATATGAGTGTGATCATTAGACAATTGCTGCTAAAAATGGTTTAAGTTCATGAATTGACCCTCCTCGCAAAGGATTAGCAATGCTTGGCCCCCTAGCTCATTTATTTTTCATGGCTCCGCCACTGTGCGCAACAGCGCATGTGTTCGCCCCCTCTCTCTAAATATCGATCTCGCACTTGTGCATTCCTTCATAGTCTACCTCCACTCGGCCCCTCGCACCATCTTCTAGCCCCCCACCGGATTTTGCCACATGTACAATCTAGCAGACTCCATGGTTGAACTTAAGCATAATGCACAAACCTCAAAACAACAGTGGTTCTCTTTTGTTCTAGAATCTTCCGTATCATAACTGCCCAAACTTTTTTTCTAGTTGAATTGCCATTATTTATTTTTACTTTATGCTTTACAACACATTCCATGAATCATAAAATAGATTAAGGGCTTCTTTGATTCAAAGGATTCTCAAAGGAATTTTGGAGGATTCTAATCATTAGGAATTTTTCCTATATTGGTTGTTTTATTCGTAGGATTGTAAACCATAGGAATTTTTCCATATGATTCATTTGCACTAGATTTCATAGGAAACATCCCATCCACTCAAACCTCTTTGAAAGAATTCTGCGTTTTTTCTATGCACAATCAAACACTTGTACAATCCTGTAGGATTCAAGACGACATTCCACTATAATCCCATGTTTTTCCTATTCCCACGTTCTTAGCTTTTTTATAAAAAATAATTGATTTTGAATGAGATGCACTATAAGAATTAAACGAAGGGCTACATCAGGCATATATGACTCAGAGCTTACATGCTATAGTGTGGTATTTATTCATAATTTGGTTGCAAAATCTGATGCGTGCAATGCACGTGTACCTTACTAGTACTTCGAGTATGTGCAAAACACGTAAATTAGAATACCAATGGCACGCTACACAGTGTCTCTCTTACAATTCATGAAGCCACCTGGCACATGTGGAGGCGTTGTCGCGACCTCCTTGCGTGGATTGATCACATTGACGTGCTACTGGTTCTAGAAGAATGTGCACGCACGCCACACACGCACTCATTCCCTCGCACGCACACGCGGGTACACGGGCGGACGCAATTTTGTACCAAGATCCACCCCATGTGATAATTTGACGCATGTAAAGTCATTCACTTCATTGATGGTCAATTAATACAGCGCATGCAAATTGAGTGGACGTGAGGGCGGAAGAAAGACATTATTACTCCACTGCGCGCATGCGAGTAGTTAAATCATGGGTTGCTAGTAGTACTTCCATTGGTCTCCTTCGTATTTTGTGCCAATTTTTGACAGTAACATAATATTTACGCATTTGAGCAGTGTAGTACTTGAAATTTATGTTCCGCTAAACTCATCAGGAGCCGTTTCGGGCCTCGAAACCAAAACCATCAATTAATCTTTACCTTGTTCCCATCACATTCGAAAGCCTGCTCACACCTACTAGTACGTACCAAACCTGAACGTGTTCCCACTATGCAGGTATTAGTACTAGTGCTAGTACTTAGGTTATAAAAGGGGAACTACCTAACCGAAAATTACTTTACCTTTCCTCCTCATAAGTGCTTCTTCTTCGTCCGTCGTTGCCATGGCCGGTGAGCAGAGCTCTAGGTCGAGAACTACTCGTAACATGGGAGCGGCAACCAAGGCTGCGGAAAAAAGAGAGGGCTCGCCGCCACGCAGAGACCTCGAAAGATCTCTCACGGGTAGGCGATGGCTCCCAGGAGCGCCCTAGCCGCGGAGGCGAACATGCTGAGCCGGCGGAGCTGGAGTCGTTATCCCTCGACGGCATGCCCGATCAGCTCAATAAGCACCTCAATAACCAGAAGGAGTTCATCCAAGGCTTGATGGAGTTGATGAAGGAGAGCCTCGACGACATCCCCGCTGAGCTCAATCAGCAGGGGGAGTTGACCACCGGCTTGGTGATGCTGCTGAAGAAGAGCATTGCCTCAGAGAAGAAGGCGACCGGCGAAATCCTGCGACTTCAGGAGGACAAGGCGAAGCTCTGCCACGAGATCGACCTGTTGAAGGAGAAGAACGCCGGCTGGAAGCAGCTGCATGATAATAGTAGTTCCTCGATGAAGATGCTGCAGGCCCTCGTCATGGAACAAAAGGATGAGTTGGCGAAGCTCCGCATCGAGCACCCAGCTGCTGTCAAGGTACGTAATGCGGCCGTGGAACAGATGATGAAGGCTCGCGTCCAGAAATCCCGCGTCATGGACAGATTGAAGAAGATGGCGGAGGATACGCGCAAGGAGATGGAGGTCGTGGAGGCGATGAAGAAGCAGTTACGACTCCATGGCGAATTAGATCATTTGGGGTGATAATCTTCCTTCTTCTTTTGCTCCTGTGTTTCATCTTTTGCTTCGGGTGTTTCGCCGCACATGTCACGTTCTCTGCGAGGCATGAATGGAATAATGTTTTTTTGAGGGAATGAATAGAACAATGCTAACAATGAGATGACTAGCAAATTAGATCATTTTTATCACCATATGGCACTGGGCTGCCGTGTTTCGTGCTCCTCCGTCGCAGTACTACCCCAGTGGAAAACTTGAGTATACCGCATGGTTCTTTGCTCCTCCTCGATCAGGTCGTCGGTGCATTTATACGAGCAGTCAAATCACAAGGCCCCGCCTTCCAGCAGTAATGAGCCGTCAAATCACAAAGGCCATCGCCTCTCGTGAAACCGACCAAGCTAGACTGCCCTGCCCTCTAGCCTTTTAAAAATGTATACTTTTGTACAACAGTAGTATCGATGGATTGCGCCATGGAGCAAAACTTGAAATTAAAAAAAGGTGGTACATATAGAGAGCGCTCATCGCCAAATTATGCATATAGTACTATTAAAAAGGCTAGTCACAATAATGGTGTCCAGCACAACCCACCCCTCAAATAAAACTAAGAGGGTGCTTGGATACGTTTTAGTCCCATGACTAAAAGTAGTGGGACTAAAACATGCTAGCGTCACCCATGCTTGGATCCAAATACTAAAAAGGCTAAAATCAAGTTAATGAGCATTTATTATCCTCCAAACCCTCCAATCCAGAACTCGCCTGTGTTAAAGGAGAGGAGTTAAATGAGTAGAGAGAGGACTAATCCACATTTTAGTAGGGGTACCCCTGACTAAAAAAATTTAGTCTCAAGACTAGTTTTAGCCCCTCTTTAGTTAGGGGTGCTTGGAACTTTAGCCTCTTAAAGAGACTATTTTTAGTCAGACTAAAATAAGTCCCTTGGATCCAAGCACCCTCTAAGCATCCTGGAATACTTTGACAAAACTAAGCACCCTAAAATTCTTTAACAACTAAACTGCTGGCTATATGATGTTGGCCATATATATTGTACGTATATAATGTGAAGAAACGAGTGGTAGTACTATACCAACTAAAAGATGAGATGTAAGAAATACTAGTATGTATGTACTGAAGAGTTAAAGTAACGAGAAGAAACATAACATAGTTCTGCTAGGGGCTCAGCACAACACACCCCTCAAATTAAATTAAGCACACCTGAAATTAAACTTTGCAACTATTCCGGTAGACACTGCATTAGAACCACCATGAGCAATGACACTGCCACCTTACTCGGAGTCCTCGTCCACGTCCTCGACTTCGTCCTTGTCCCTCTTCCTCTTGGCCGATACTTCTTTGCTTGAACCGCACACTTGTCTATTGCTCTTCATCCAACCCTTGTAGATATTGAAGCAAAGGTAGCCATCCATTGCAGCGTAGTGGATGTGGTCTATATCTAGTACATTCCGCTGCCATGCATGACGATGAAACGTGTATGGAGGTTTCTCCAGTTTACCATACGAAGGATGAACCATGGCTCCTGCCAGGGTCAGCATTGAAGGCTGACGAGAGGACACCAGCCGATTCTTCTGGAGGTCGAAGGTGTTGCCTACAACGAGGGCTATCCGACGCAGGACTTCTTTGTCATTACCAAAGTCTACAGTAATGAATTTGACTAGGTTGCTCTAGAGGAAGTCCTTAAAATCCTGGCACTCAACGTCGGCATGGCATATGTGGTAGACCAAGCATAAGTCATGCACGCAAACCTGGATCACGACGGGCTTCTTCCTCTCTTCGTCCTTTAGATCCTTCTCTGGTCCCAGGACTCTGGTGTACTCAACATCTAGCCCAGCGACCCACTCATCATCTGAGTCTTCGAACATGCGTCTGAAGCGAGAAAGGCATCCTTTCACCATCGCGAAAGAACGGGTGTAGATGACATCGAACTCATTGCCGGTGATGGTTCTAACCTTGTACTCACCGCCGATCATGGAGATTTGGGACGCCATGGATTTGGGAGGAGGGTTAGGATTAGTGGAACTACCGTAATGTGAATGGACGGGACGACTAGGAGCAAACCGCCATAGTATTGAAGGACGTGCGGGGACGAGTTGGAGCGGCATTAATTAATTGAATCGTCTCGCCTCCCTCCGCATGCAGCCGCATGCAAGCCTCATGCGCACATCCCTAGTGCATGCTACGGCTGGGTATTTATTTCTCCCAATCAGCATACGCAACGAGCAGCGGAATCAGTGTAATATGTGGTGATTTAATTACAGCGGTACTAATAAAAATGGGACTAATATGTGGTGATTTAATTATCTTCTCCTCTTAAACCACCACCGCTCCTCTCCTGTTCCAATCTAAATGCAGCGCCGCTCCTCTCCTCTTCCATTTCAAAACCACCACCCCTCCTCTCCTGTTCCAATCCAAAACCAGCGTCTCCCGTTCTAATCCAAAACCAGTGCTGCTCCTCTCCTCTTCCATTCAAAAACCACCACCAGCGAGTGAAGGTGCTGAGGAGAAGTAGATCGATGGAGGAGTACAACTGATACGTGAGGATCGTAGACGGTGACCTTGTGAAGCTAGCTAGGATGTTGGAGATACAGTCTTGGTTTGACAACAAGGACCAACTAGCGGCGACGGCGACATCCATGGCGAAATATCTACAACAGAGCGAAAAGGCAGCGATACTCCCGGAGGGAGTCGCACCGGAGTACATAGAGCTGCTCCTCTAGGGCATGGAGCAAACAGATTCACCGAATCCGATCGTGAGGGAGCGATGGTGGGAGTATCGATCCCAGATGGAGCATCCACCAGAGATTGAAGGATCGAGCATCTACATGGTGCCGTTTGTGAGGGTGTCCTGCCAGAGCGAGCCGGTGGAGTCTTCGTCGACCGAACCCAACTACAAGAGGAGAAAAGCAGTTGGCCCGATGGCGCTTCCCCGCCATCGTCTTCCTCGCCGTTCACATTGTCTCACGGGGCGGCTGTCTGCCGCCGAGGAATAGGAGGGGGCTGCCCCCCCAGCCCAATAGTCGGGCAGGTTGTGAATTGTCAGGAGGAGCATAGGGTTGTCAGTATTTGCAGGTTGTGAATTGTGTTTTGTGTTGTGTATTTTGAGAGTACTTTCAGATATGAATGTCTTTTGAATTTTAGATTTGTAGTATTGAGCATATGAAGTATTTTATGAATTCTAGAGATCTATTTTTAGCACTTAAAAAATGTAGTTTCATAGGAGTATAAAAGTGCAGACAATGTGATTCTCAGAGAAGAAACTACAAGTTTCAGTTTCAGATAAGAAACTGCAAGTTCAGTTTCAGATAAGAAACTGCAACTTTCAGAGGCAGAGCATTTATATTAACACGGCCTTTTCAAACAGGGTTAACATCATGTTGGAAGTTTTATTCATGGTCGAAAATGGAACTACCAGCCAGTTAACATCATGCTGATCAACATTCATGCATAGCACATCTTCATATGATGCACAGTCAAAATGCCCACACAATGTCAAGTGTGCGAAACACAACGAAAACGAGGGACGCAATTTTGGCAAGTGTTGGACGTGATTTTGGGCTGCCCCGTCTAGGCTTTCATTTTTAACATGCGCAGCCCACGACCGCGGATGGGAGGTCCATAGGCCTGTCGGCCGGCCTATGGACCTCCCATCCGAGGTTTTATTTTTGGCAGCCCAATTTATGTATTTTTTTGAAGAAAACGCAGAGGTCTATTCTATTTTTCTATATAAGAATAGGAACGCCAGGTCCAACTTATGTGTCCCTTCTAACTATATTATATATATTTAAATTATTTTATATGTTATTATATATTATTTTTATTGTCATCATATATTTAATAGATACTTACATATGTAAGAAAACAATATCCCACATCTTATTAACTTATAAAAATAATTTCTTAACAAATAAAATCCCGGGTTGTTTTGGCACGAAAATCCTAGTGATTGTGTACAAAAGCTTGGTAAGATTTAAGGACGAATATAATAATATCACTTATTATTTAAATATATTTATAACAAAATGCTCAGCCCCTTTTTATATTTTGATAACATTGCTGGCCCAACCCAACATTATAATTAGAATCAGCCCAGCAAAATCGTGTATTTCAAGGAAGTGCCAATGGCCTGTAATTTTTTAGGAAATAAAATAAATGGGCCGCATGGACGCTACATTATTTGTTCACCCAGCCCAGCTAATGGCTATAATTCAAAAAAAAAGATCAAATTGACTGTAAATTCTACCGCGCAAAAAAGACTGTAAATTCTGAAAAATGTGTTGAATACGTGCCACATTTTTGGAGGCTGAAATGTGGGCCAATAGGTCGAAGCCAACACAAGTCGTTGTCAATTTAGTCAACAAATGATTCTAACATGTTAGCCATTGGATTTACATCCAACGACCGACATCCATCTTCAATCTCTCGTCTTCTTCCTCCAGCGCCGCCGGGACCACCTCCCGCCTCCTGCTGCTAGCAGCTCTGCTTAGCACGCTTCGCTATGAAGCGCTACTCCATCGTTGGCCAGGCCATCCCTCCACCCCTCCACACCTCCTGTTCTTCTCCACCGACTGCCGAACCACACCGCACTAGAACCAGTTAACCCTCGTACACCTCTCCGTCTGCGACTCTACTCCTACGTCTTCCCATCTCCGGCTCGTTGCTGTCCGAGGCCTCGTCGTCGTCCACCACCTTGGATGCGCTCGGCGCGGCGTGGTCAACGTGGTCAATGAACGACACCATCATAAGTAGACTGTGCATGGAGAGGCTGATAGCTGGGTCCACGGCCGCACACAAGGAAATGCCTCCTTATTACGCGCAAAATAATGATTCCTCCACATGATATTTGGGACCCACCGGAAGGGCCTCTGTATTTCGCGAAAATAACGTGCCCCCTCGCTGACATGTCGGACCCACCAGCTATCTTCGCACGCAAGGAAGTGCCTCCTTATTACGCACAAAAAAATGAATATCCCCCTGCCAGCTGGAACCCAGCATAGTGGGAGGCTGACTTGTGGGCCTACCAAGTTGACGGGGATGGAGGGCTTTGTCAACTTAGTCAATATGAACGATTCTAGCTCTTGTTACCGTACGATGTTCATCCAACGGCCGTAGTGCTTCTTCAACCTCTGGTCTTCTTGCTCCAGCCTCCCAAACCAGCGCCGGTCGTGCCGCGTGCTCCTGCCTCCCGTGGCCGGCTGTGATGCCGCGGAGGCCTCACCGCCCCTACTACTCCCACCGCTGGCCAGGACATCCCTTTACTCACCCACACCCCCTGTTATTCTGCGGCAACAACAACCTCACACCGCAGCCGAACCAGTGAACCCTCGTACTCCTCTTCGCGTGGGCATCCACTGCTGCGTCTTCCCCGGCTTCAAGGCATCCCCTTCCTAGTCCTCGCCGTCGTCCATCGCCGTGGTGCTCTCGGCGCGGCGTGGTCAACGTGGTCAAGGAACGACTTCCACCAGACGTGGACTGTACGTGGAGAGGCTGACAGCTGGGTCCACGGCCGCAGCAAGGAAGTGCCTCCTTATTACGCACAAAATAATGATTCCTCCACCTGACAGCCGGGACCCACCGGACGGGCCACCGTATTTCACAAAAAAACATTTTCCCCTGACTGCTGGGACCCACCAGCTACATCTTCGCACGCAAGGAAGTGTGTCCGGGCAAAAAAAAATGATTTGCCCCCCTGACTGCTGGGACCCACCAGCTACATCTTCGCACGCAAGGAAGTGCGTCCGGGCAGAAAAAATGATTCGCCCCCCTGACTGCTGGGACCCACCAGCTACATCTTCGCACGCAAGGAAGTGCCTGACAGTCGGGACCCACCTGGTCAAAGCGTACGTAGCGTTGTCATTCTGGTCGCGAACGTGTACGTACATATATACTGGTGGATGTAGAGGCATGCACATGTCGTAGTAGAGACGTGTACGTGTCGTAGTAGAGGCGCGCACGTAGCATGTACACGTACGTACAGCGGCCAGGGTGCAAGAAAGAAAATACGGCCACGTATGTGTACATACGGGCGGGGTCTCGAACGCCTACTCGCGCATACGTACGGCCAGGGCTCGTGTACATGGCTAGGTCGGAACGGAGAAACATTGTCGTCGTCGTGTTCATGGGGAGGCAACGTAATGCGTCGTGTTCATGGGGAGGTAACGGAATGCGTCGTGTTCATGGGGAGGCAACGGAATGCGTCGTGTTCATCGGGAGGCAACGAAACGCGTGGGAGCCAACCGGCTGGGTCGGAACGGAATGCGTGGTCGTGTTCATCGGGAGGGCTTGGACGGAACAGGCGATGGAAACGAGGCCTCGCATACCGCAAAATGGAGGAAACGGACCTCCTATGTTCGGAACGGGGTCCTATTGATCGGGAGGGGTGTGGCATACCGCAAAACGGAGGAAACAGACCTCCTACGGTCGAAACGGGGGTCCTGTTGATCGGGAGGGGTGTGGCGTACCACAAAACGGACGGAACGGACCTCCAACGGTCGAAACGGGGGTCCTATTGATCGGGAGGGGTGTGGCGTACCGCAAAATGGACGAAACGGACCTCCTACGGTCGAAACGGGTGTCCTGTTCATTGGGAGGGGTGTGGCGTAACGCAAAACGGGACTCCACGGGATACTGTTCATCTCCACCGTCGACCTCCTCCAGCCTCCATGGGCTACCGTCGACCTCCTACAGTCTCCACAGGCTCCTGTTCATCCAGCCTCCACCGCGCGCTACTCCACCGGCTACTGTTCAACCACCCCTCCATGGGCACCCCTCCACCGTCTACTGTTCATCCAGCCCTCCACACCACGGGGTCTTGTTCAACCACCCCTCCACGGGCACCCCTCCACCATCTACTGTTCATCCAACCCTCCACACCACGGGGTCCTGTTCATCCAGAGCAACGCCACCGCTCACTGTTCATCCAACCCCCCCCTCCCGCAACGCTCACTGTTCATCCAATCGATCGGCTTCAGTTAGCAGCAGTAGCGAAGGAATCGCTCGATCGGGTTCAGTTAACAGCCATCGATCGATCTCTCGGGTTCAGTAACGCGTAGCCTGCAGTGCAATCGCTCGGGTTCAGTTAGAGCCCAACGCCTCGCTCGGGTTCAGTTAGAGCCAATGCCTCGCACACACGCGCGTACGTGTACGAGAGAAACGCGCATCGCTCGGCCCCCGACCTCCCACCGTAACCGGAAACTCCCCAAAATTTTCCTCCCCCTCGCTTCTACCACGGTTTTTTCCGTCATGGACGACCCAAAGAATGTCATGCAGCTGCGTCTCTGGCCCGCCCAGGACGAAAAACCCATTTTCTATCATGATTTTTTGTCATAGAAGTAGGAGCCCACCACATCTATGATGATACCGGGTTTTGTCACAATTATCTTCATAGAAGTGTCATATGTATGACAGAATTTTTTTTTCGTTCGGCCCAAAATGTCACGGATGTGTCTTTTTTTTGTAGTGCGCTCTAAGTCCCGCCATAGCAAAAACAGCGCAAGAGAAAATAACACTCCGGCTGACTCCAGAGGAAACGACGACCACATTGCCTCGGCGGCAGAGCATGATGAAGCTGCAAGCAGCGAACATAGTACGGATCCGACGTCCGAACACGGCGATGCCGAGGATAACCCTCATCAAACCCCATCTGGGGAGGAAAGCAGTCCGGACGAAGATGCACACATCATCCCGGAAACACACTTGGAGCAAGAGAACCTCCGCCGAAGGCTTATTGCCACAACAAGGAGCCTGAAGAAGCAGAAGCAAAGGCTTAAGGCCGCACAAAACACACTCAACAGCAGGTGGAACAAAGTGCTCGACAGCAAAGCAAAGTACGGTGGAAGTTACCACACAAAGAGCTATCCAAAGCGCAAGCTGTTACCTGAATTCGACGACGAGGCCTTAGAGCCCACACAGCCAAATAATGAAACGACCAACCGGACGGATCCACCACCTTGTGACCGCGATAGAGCGGATAACAAAGACGCACATAAGTCAACACATGATGTACGTGAGGACTTGCGCCAAAAATCTGGTGCGACCAGATCCATCTATGGATCTAGGAAGCGTGCTCCGGCACAAAATCAAAACAAAATACCACAACCGTCCGAACGCCATGGTACATCCAAGTACAGGGGTGCCGCACACCCCCTATGTTTCACCGATGAGGT
Source organism: Triticum urartu (assembly GCF_056163025.1). Taxonomy (NCBI): domain Eukaryota; kingdom Viridiplantae; phylum Streptophyta; class Magnoliopsida; order Poales; family Poaceae; genus Triticum; species Triticum urartu. Next base: position 439,275,581 of record NC_141874.1, on the reverse strand, counting down.
GCTGGACCATGAATTCCCAGAAGGATTCAAGCCAGTGAACATAGAAGCGTACGACGGGACCACAGACCCTGGGGTCTGGATTGAGGAATTTATCCTCCATATCCATATGTCCCGCGGAGACGATCTCCATGCCATTAAATACTTTCCCCTCAAGCTTAAAGGACCAGCTTGGCACTGGCTGAAAAGCCTCCCCGAAAACTCAATTGGAAGTTGGGAGGAGCTCGAGGACGCTTTTCGGGCTAATTTTCAAGGGACCTATGTCCGACCTCCGGATGCAGACGATTTAAGTCATATAATTCAACAGTCCGGAGAGTCCGCCCGAAAGCTTTGGAACATGTTTCTCACCAACAAGAACCAAATCGTCGACTGTCCGGACGCCGAAGCCTTAGCAGCTTTCAAGCACAGCGTCTGAGACGAATGGCTCGCCAGACACCTCGGCCAAGAAAAACCGAGAACAATGGCAGCTCTAACAAGTCTCATGACCTGCTTTTGCACAGGCGAAGACAGCTGGTTAGCCCGCAGCAGCACCAGCGACCCAAGCACATCCGAAGTCAGGGATGGCAATGGAAAACCACGACGCAATAAAAGCAAGCGTCGAATTAAAGAGGATATCCCAGATAATACGGCGGTAAACACCAGATTCAGGGGCTCTTGACCAGGTCAGCAGAAAAAGCCTTTCAAAGGTAGCAGAGATGGACCGTCTGGCCTAAACAAGATTCTTGACAAACTATGCCAGATCCATGGCACCCCCGATAAACCTGCAAATCACACCCACAGAGAACGCTGGGTCTTCAAGCAGGCCGGTAAGCTAAACGCCGAACACAAGGGGGGGGGGAGACACCAAGCGAAGACGAGGACGAACCTCGCCAGGGAAGCACTGGAGGACAGAAAAAATTCCCACCAGAGGTTAAAACAATCAACATAATCCATGTGACGAAGAGGAAAAGCAAACATGCACTCTGAGACACACGCGCCATAGAGCCCGTCACCCTAGGTTCAACCCCTGGTTGGCCTGCCCGATCACTTTTGATCGCGGGGATCACGCGACAAGTATCCGACACGAAGGATTGGCTGCCTTGGTGTTAGACCCAATAATAAAAGGATACCATCTCACACGAGTCCTCATGGACGGCAGCAATGGTCTAAACCTGATATATCAGGACACAGTCCGCAAAATGGGGATAGACCCATAAAAAATAAGCCACCATACTACTACCTTCAAGGGAGTAATACCAGGCCTAGAGGCCCGCTGCACGGGATCTCTATTACTAGAGGTTGTATTTGGTTCTTCCGACAACTTCCAAAGCGAAAGGTTAAATTTCTACATCGCTCCATTCCGAAGTGGCTATCAGGCACTACTCGGAAGAGTGGCTTTCGCTCGTTTTAATGCAATCCCGCATTACGCTTCTCTCAAGCTTAAGACGCCCGGTCCACGTGGCACCATCACAGTTAGTGGAAATACTGAGCGTGCTCTACGCGCGGAAGAATGTGTGGTGGCTTTAGCTACCGAGCACTAGACGACCTCACCAACTAGAAAAATTGACAGGTCGTCAAGACCACGGACACAGTTAGACGAGTCCGGTGCACCACTACATATACATGAGATTGGTTTGATAATCAAGCCCTCCTAGATGGTACCAGGGGCTTCCCGCGTGTAATCAGGGCTAGTCCGGCTCAACTTTACTTATCTTAAGTTTTAATGTTTTATTGACAATAACCAATTTTCTGGCACGACAACTTTCACCTAAGTTCTTCTCTTCTACAGATGACAATCATGCTACATCCGTCCAGGACACGGCACAACGGAGACACAGGCGCAGACGTGCAGCAGGGACCCGCTCAAAGGTTTATTTTTAGATTAAGACCCTGCGTCAACCTTTTTTACTATCTCTTGTTGCCCACATCCTCCGGATACTCAATACAACCGAGAAGGATGCCGACGTATTGGCATGTGGCCACGTCAGGATATTGCACGTACCTGGACACCCGGGGTTTATTATTAAGGGCATTGTTCAGCCCATCATATGTTATAAAGACTGAATACCTTAGGGAGTGTCCGGCGTCACGAGTTTGGCCTTATATGCATCAGCTCGAATCATGTCTTTGGTCAAATGTTGGGTTTGCCCGGCTCCCATGTTTTGGTACCTTACGTTCGCTATATCGGCTAAGGTAGCACTGGGAGAACTAATGCGATTGTTCCCTGGTTCATCCGGATGAGCACCTCAGTAGAGAAAGTCGAAAATTGACTGCCATGATAAAGCGCGAGACTGGTCAACCACTCGATGACTTAGCAGAATCTTCAGGATTCCTCCACATTAATGAAGGGCTGTTTCCCGGTCATGTACGTACGCGCCCCATATTCGGATTAGCGTGGAAGTACCAGGGGCTATATAGTAGCCCCACCATCAAACTCCTATGGCTAAGTGAAAGTGTTAAAGCAATATAGTCTGATTGCCTCGTTCGCTGCGCTACCACCACCTTAATGGACCAAGACGTTGGATCAAGTGTGAATACACGTTTTTTGCGAACTCCCCCGCATTATATGCATGGGGGCGGAAGCCGACGACTGCAAACTTTCAGGTTATATACATATATACATAAACGGCCGCACAGGAGGCATCATAATACTTTCAGGCAAAAGTATAAACACAACCTTCATAACTCAATAAAACATTGTTTATACAATGGGAGTACATGTCACTAGAACATAATATTCTTCGAGCACTGAGCCTCTATCGAATGAGCGCCTTCAAGAACTTCTTCAAAATAGTGCTTGGCAGCCACTCGGTCCACGGCCGAACCCTGTGTTGCAACAGTGGTGGCCTCCATCTCTGCCCAGTATGTCTTGACACGGGCAAAGGCCATCCGCGCACCCTCTATGCACGCCGACCTCTTCATAGCATCAATGTGCGGCACAGCAGCAAGGAATTGTTGCACCAAACTAAAGTAACTATTCGGCCTTGGCCCTCCCGGCCACAGATGATCCACAACGGACCTCATGGCGAGTCCGGACAACCTATGGAGCTTGGCCCACTAGGCCATTTGCTCATTCAGCAGCAGCGGACGCACTGGAGCATGGAACTGTGACCAGAACAGCTTTTCCACTTCGCGATCTCCTTGATCCTTGAAGTACTCGGCCGCATCAGCAACACTTGCCGCCAAATCCATGTAGGCATCCGCAGAACTCCATAGTTGATCAAGAGAAGCATACTTCAGATCTCCAAACTTAGTCCGCAAGAAGAAGGGCTTCCCAGCCACGATATCCGCAGCTTGATGTAGCTCCTCCTTCGCCTCTCTGATTTTAATGCGGGCTTCCTTGGCTGCTACCATGGCCTTCTCTAGGTCCGTCGCCCTCGCTCGGCTTTCTTCTTCAAGAAGCTGGTAACGGTCAGCGGCATCTTTCAACTCAATGGCCATCTGGGCTATCCTTTCCTTGCTCTGGCGATGCACGGACTATTCGGCCCGCAGCTCTTCGACCGCCCTTAGAGCGGCCGCATCGCTATTCCTTGCTTGTTCCTTGGCCCGGGCAAGCTCTGCCCGAAGGGTCTCCACGGTGGCAGCTCCATCTGCAGTCACAACATATTAAAGATATTGGCATCCTGCTCCTCTTGCTATGCGCTGATCACCAAAGAAATCACTTACCCTGTGCCTCATCAAGCCGCTTGTTGACAAGCACGATGTCGGCATCTGCCGCATCAAGTTGCCGCTTTAGCTCGGCAAACCCATCAGTCCGGCTAGCCACCGGAGCTTCAGCCACCTGCACATAAAGGCGGTCTGGTTATTACCTGGGACTATGATCTTTTGTTTGCCGCCGTTTTCAATGACAACCAGAGTCTCAAGGGCTACTATCTGCATAGGGCACACCTAACGTGTGCGGTACTATCAGAAACATACATTATGTCACGTACCTCAAAGCCTTTCAGCAGACTCATAAAAGCTTCATGCAATCCGCTTTCAGCGGATGAAATCCTTTCAACTACCGTACTCATTAGCGTACGATGCACTTCTGAGATGGCCGCTTGCTCTAGAAGATCCTTCAGTGCGTCCGACCGCACACTATACGGTTCTGGACTCTTTCTGTTGCTCTCTTTAGGAGCCGAATACTGAGGACTCCGGGTGTCCAAGGGATTACCCCCTGGCCTTGTCGGATCAGGAGAAACCCTCCGCGATGACACTTCAGGGTCGCCCGCTTCATGAGGCAGGGTGGCAGGGGGAGGTATTTCGCTCTCCATCATCTCCGGAAGAAGATCCCCCGAAGACGAGCTCTGTCGAGAAGGGCTATGATCTGAACTACAATATATAAGCTTCGGTTATTGTCCTCAGAAGCAAGGTAGGATATTTTCACTACTAAGTACTTTTTGATTACTTACAACTCGGTAGAGGGCTGATTCCCGTGCGGACACTGTGCGGCAAGGGTACCCCTCGTGGCAGGACCCTCTGGCGAAGATTTCTTCCCTCGTTTGGAAACCTCTGTTTCCAGATCTTCAGGGGTGGTCCTCTTCCTTCCTCGGCGAGAGGGAATTTCAGATTCTTCTCCCTGGTTGTCCTCCTTCGCGGAGGCGCTCGTTCCCCCGGTTGGGGCGAGTAGTGAGTGAGGCTCTCTTCCGGCCTCTTTATTCCCCCCTTTATCTTCCTTCGAGGGCACTTGATAAGGCGCCGGCTCCAGCATTCTGTCTAGTACTGGATTGGCCAAGCCCTCGGGAAGGGGGGCCGGACACCTGATCATCTTCGCCTTTGTTATCTAGTCCTGGTCAAAGAGCGACTTCTCAGAATGATGTTATGATGAATAAGAGAAATAGTGTGTTCGGCCATGGGATTACTTACTTGGGTATCCGGGCGATTACAGCTCAGACCCGCATCCTCGATGGTGTCCGGACACTTTATTTGTGATCCGAAGAACAACTTGTACATCTCCTCGAGCATCATGCCGAGGAAGTGCTGAATGATTCGCGGTCCCTCCGGGTTGAACTCCCACAAACGGAGAGGTCTATGTTTGCAAGGCGGGACCTGGCGAACTAGCATGACCTGCATCACTGTGACCAGGTTGACGTCTCTCTCAATGAGATCTCGGATGCGACTCTGCAACGTCGGCACATCCTTTACCGGACCCCAGTTTAGCCCCTCTCTGATCCATGACATCAGTTGTGGTGGGGGGCCCGAGCGAAAGGCTGGGATGGCTGCCCACTTGGCACTTCGGGGAGCTGTGATATAAAACCACTCTCGCTACCACAAACCAGATACCTCTGGGAAGGAACCCTCTGGCCATGGAGCATTAGCGCTTTAGCTTATTACGGCACCTCCGCACTCTATGTGCCGCCCCTCGATCATCTTCGGCTTCACATTGAAGGTCTTGAGCCATGGGCTGAAGTGAGGGGTAGTGCGGAGGAAGGCCTCACATACGACGATGAACGACGAGATGTGAAGGAGGGAATCCGGGCCAGATTGTGGAAATCCAGCCCATAATAGAACATGAATCCCCTAACAAAGGGATCCAGAGCGAGGCCTAGTCCTTGGAGGAAGTGAGAGAAAAACACAACACCCTCGTTGGGTTTGGGAGTGGGGATGACCTGCCCCCGGGCGGGCAGCCTGTGCGAAATTTTGACGGTCAGATATCTGGCCTCTCTTAGCTTCTTGATGTCCTCCTCCGTGACAGAGGAAGGCATCCACCGACCTTGCAGGTTGGATCTTGATATGGTTGAAGGTCCGAAGTGCTTGACCTGAGCCTGGGGTGTTGGAACTCGAGGCGGGGGAAGGATTCGATTGAGCGCGAGAGGAAAAAGGGACATGTCTTGGCCTCTTTATAAAGAGGGTGAATGTCAAACGTCCTCCTCGCGGTCGTTTTGGACTCGCCTAAAATCAAGGAGTCATACCAATGGGCACGAGTGGGTTACCCACGTCCGTATTGATGAGAATCCCGTAATAAGGGGGACACGATCTCTGCTTCGACAAGATGTGTCAAGAAAACCGCCTCGCGATATGTGCGGTGCTGGTTGAGAAAAACGGTTTAAATAATGACCGGGCCATGACGTAACGTCGTGCTGTCAAAACACGTCAGCATATTAGATTTGTGGAAATATTATTCTCTCTACGGTTGTATGTGGAACTTGTTTTGCAGAGCCGGACACTATCCTTGTGTTCAAAATCTTCCATGGAGTATTCGGAGGAGGAACCCGCCTTGCAATGCCGAAGACAATACTGCGCGCCGGACTCATCGTCATTGAAGCCTGGTTCAGGGGCTACTGAGGAGTCCTGGATTAGGGGGTCACCGGACAGCCGGACTATATCATTTGGCCGGACTATTGGACTATGAAGATACAAGATTGAAGACTTCGTCCCGTGTCCGGATGGGACTCTCCTTGGCGTGGAAGGCAAGCTAGGCAATACAGATATGTAGATCTCCTCCCTTATAACCGACTCTGTGTAACCCTAGCCCCCTTCGGTGTCTATATAAACCGGAGGGTTTAGTCTGTAGGACAACATATACAACCATACCATAGGCTAGCTTCTAGGGTTTAGCCTCTACGATCTCGTGGTAGATCAACTCTTGTAATACTCATATCATCAAGAAAAATCAAGCAGGACATAGGGTATTACCTCCATCAAGAGGGCCTGAACCTGGGTAAACATCATGTCCCCTGCTTCCTGTTACCATCCGCCTCAGACGCACAGTTCGGGACCCCCTACCTGAGATCCGTCGGTTTTGACACCGACAGGAAGGAAATAGGGGGAGGGGAAAGGAAGGGGGAATCCTATTCCCGTTCTTTCCTTTCCTCCTTCTCCTTTCCTTCTCCACCTTGGCCGGCCCATATGGGGGGCGCACCAGCCCCTTGTGGTTGGTGCGTTTCCCCTCTTGGCCCATAAGGCCCATATCTTTTGCCGGGGGTGCCTAGAACCCCTTCCGATGACCCGATAAGTACCCGGTACCCCCCGAAACACTTCCTGTGTCTGAATACCATCATCCTATATTTATCAATATTTACCTATCGACCATTTCAAGACTCCTCGTCATGTCCGTGATCTCATCCGGGACTCTGAACAACATTCGGTCATTGTCATGGATTTAACACGACAGATGCCCTAGTGAAAGGACTTAGATGCGGAGCCATCACAGTTAGGTTAGCTTGAAGGGGTTGAATGGGACAAAGGACACAAGGAGTTTACCCATGTTCGGTCCCTCATAATGAGGTAAAAGCCTACGTCCTGCTTTTAGTTCTATTGCTTGGGTCTTGATTACAAGGGAGCGAATACGCTTGACCTTGTTCTCGATTGATTGTTTCTTGAGTTAACCCGCCACCGGGGTCACCTTTATATACACAGGTAGAGACCCGGAGGCTTATAGAGTCCCGGCCGGCTCATACAATGTGACCGGCTCGGTCTCTAACTAACCATGCCTTTTAGGACAAGTCTTCATACGGCGGTTCGTAGGCCCAGGTCTTGGGCTTTTACCAGGCCTACCTCCATAAGCCGCAGTCTTCACAATTCTCCTTGGGCTTCCTTGGACCTTCTTCTTATTTAAACTGCCAACAGTGTAACCCAGCCTCTCTTGGGCGGGTCACACCTCGGAGCTATATCCCCAACATTAGGTGAAGGAAATATGCCCTAGAGGCAATAATAAAGTTATTATTTATTTCCTTATATCATGATAAATGTTTATTATTCATGCTAGAATTGTATTAACCGGAAACTTAGTACATGTGTGAATACATAGACAAACTAAGTGTCACTAGTATGCCTCTACTTGACTAGCTCGTTGAATCAAAGATGGTTAAGTTTCCTAGCCATAGACATGAGTTGTCATTTGATTAACAGGATCACATGTAACACCCATGATGCGGCTATATCTCCCACGTGTCGGGGCATGACTTAGAGGCATAGCCGCATGGTAGGTCTGTCGCAAGAGGGGTAATCTTTACACATCCCATGTAGTGAATAATAAAGGGATAGAGAGTTGGCTTACAATCGCCACTTCACACAATACATAAATAATCCATACATCATCCAAAATACAAACAAGGTCCGACTATGGAACCAAAATAAAAGAAGACAACCCCAAATGCTAGATCCCCGATCGTCCCAACTGGGCTCCACTACTGATCAACAAGAAACGAAACAAAACAATGATCAAGATCTTCATCGAGCTCCCACTTGAGCTGGGTTGCATCACCTGCACTGGTATCGTTGGCACCTGCAACTGTTTGGAAGTATCTGTGAGTCACGACGACTCAGCAATCTCACACCCGCGAGATCAAGACTATTTAAGCTTATGGGTAGGAAAGGGTAGTGAGGTGGAGCTGCAGCAAGCACTAGCATATATGGTGGCTAACATACGCGAAAGAGAGCGAGAAGAGAAGCAGCGCACAGTCGTGAAGCTAGAAATGATCAAGAAGTGATCCTAAAACTACTTACGTTCAAGCATAACACAAGAACCGTGTTCACTTCCCGGACTCCGCCGAGAAGAGACCATCACGGCTACACACGCGGTTGATGCATTTTAATTAAGTTAAGTGTCAAGTTCTCTACAACCGGACATTAACAAATTCCCATCTGCCCATAACCACGGGCACGACTTTCGAAAGTTCAAACCCTGCAGGGGTGTCCCAACTTAGCCCATCACAAGCTCTCACGGTCAACGAAGGATATTCCTTCTCCCAGGAAGACCCGATCAGACTCGAAATCCCGGTTACAAGGCATTTCGACAATGGTAAAACAAGACCAGCAAAGCTGCCCGATGTGCCGACAATCCCGATAGGAGCTGCACATATCTCGTTCTCAGGGCAACAACGGATAGGTCAAGCTACGAGTAAAACCAGCCCTCAAGTTGCCCCGAGGTGGCCCCGCAGGTTGCCCGGTTCGGACCAACACTTAGACAAGCATTGGCCCAGGGGGTGGTTAAAATAAAGATGACCCTCGGGAGCGGGACTCCCAAGGGAAAAGTAGGTGGTGGTGAGGCAAATGGTAAAATCAAGGTTGGGCCTTGCTGGAGGAGTTTTATTCAAAGCGAACTGTCAAGGGGTCCCCATAACACCCAACCGTGTAAGGAACGCAAAAATCAAGGAACATAACACCGGTATGACGGAAACTAGGGCGGTAAGAGTGGAACAAAACACCAGGCATAAGGCCGAGCCTTCCACCCTTTACCAAGTATATAGATGCATTAATTAAATAAGAGATATTGTGATATCCCAACATATCCATGTTCCAACATGGAACAACCTTCAGCTTCACCTGCAACTAACAACGCTATAAGAGGGGTTGAGCAAAAGCGATAACATAGCTAAGCAACGGTTTGCTAGGAAGGTGAGTTAGAGGCTTGACATGGCAATATGGGAGGCATGATATAACAAGTGGTAGGTAGCGCGAGATAGCGATAGAACGAACAACTAGCAAGCAAAGATAGAAGTGATTTCGAGGGTATGGTCATCTTGCATGAGATCCCACAAGGAAGAAGAACGAGACCATGAAGAAGACAACCGAACATAGTCGAACGAATCCTCACAAACGCGACATTATCGGAACTAACCCGAAGAAGCAACACCGGAAAGAAGCAAACAACATAGTAAACAACCATCACATAATCATGGCATGATGCACAACCAAGTATGATGCATGTCCGGTTTAATGAGGCATGGCATGGCAAAGTGCACAAGCAAAACTACAAATTAAGTGGAGCTCAATATGCAACGAGTTGCATATTGATGAAACACCACATGACTTATTTAGTTCGATCTTGTTTATGTACCCAACAATATTAAATGTTGATTAACATGGCAAGAGGTGAAGCATATGAAAACTACCTATCTAGACAAGTTTAAATGAGGCCGGAACAACAAACAACAAGTCCGGAAAATCCCCATGTGCATATTATGAATTTGGTACTGTTCTTCCCTAAACACAATTTTAGAGTTTTTAAACATGCAAAGTAAAGCCACCATGTTAAACTAGGCATTTTTCTACCCCATTTACATATAAAGTTTATTAAGTTTGGAGCTGCGGTTATTTAGTTATGAATTAAAGCATTTTAACATGGCATATGAGCAAAACAAAGCAAACAAGAAGTTTAAACATTTTTAACATGGATGAAAGTTGCAAATTATTAATCTACACAAAATTCTAAGCATTTTACATATAAAGTTTATTGGGTTCCGATGCACGTGTGAAAAGTTATTATATGCATGATCCTAGGGACTAATCTGCAAAACTAAACTCTCTGGAAAAAAGGGGAAAATCGCCAAACAGAAATATAACTACACCGGCCAATGAGGCGGACTGGGCTTCTCACCATGGCACTTGGGCCGGCTTGGTGGTGTACTGGGGTGGCCGAAGGGCGTGGCTGGGCCGGTCGCAGCTGGGCCTTGCTGGATCAAACGAGGGGGTGCGGGGCCGTGGTCAACCCGCTCGCTCCTAGACGGGACGAGAAGCAGGGCACGGAGGCGAGGCGATGCAGACGGCAGTCAACGGTTGTGGCACGACGCAGTACGACTGGGGCTCGCCGGATCCGCGAGCGAAGGCGTCGGGGCGGCCAGATCCGAGCACGGGAGGTCACCGGGGTGTCACATCACATCATTAGAGAATGCTGTGATTGACTTGACCCATTCATTAGCTTAGCACAATGATCGTTTAGTTTGTTGCTATTGCATTCTCCATAACTTATACATGTTCCTATGACTATGAGATCATGCAACTCCCGAATATCGGAGGAACACTTTGTGTGCTACCAAACGTCACAACGTAACTGGGTGATTATAAAGGTGCTCTACAGGTGTCTCCAATGGTGTTTGTTGAGTTGGCATAGATCGAGATTAGGATTTGTCACTCCGACTATCGGAGAGGTATCTTTGGGCCCTCTTGGTAATGCACATCACTATAAGCCTTGCAAGCATTGTGACTAATGAGTTAGTTGCGGGATGATGCATTACGAAACGAGTAAAGAGACTTGTCGGTAACGAGATTGAACTAGGTATTGAGATACCGGCGATCGAATCTCGGGCAAGTAACATACCGATGACAAAGGGAACAATGCATGTTGTTATGCGGTTTGAATGATAAAGATCTTCGTCGAATATGTAGGAACCAATATGAGCATCCAAGTTCCGCTATTGGTTATTGACCGGAAGTGAGTCTCGATCATGTCTACATAGTTCTCGAACCCATAGGGTCCGCACGCTTAATGTTCCGTGACGATCTGTATTATGTGTTTATGTGTTTTGATGAACTGAAGGTTGTTCGGAGTCTCGGATGTGATCACGGGCATGACGAGGAGTCTCGAAATGGTCGAGACATAAAGATTGATATATTGGAAGCCTATATTTGGACGTTGGGATGGTTCCGAGTGGTTCGGGCATTTTTCCGGAGTACCGGGAGGTTACCGGAACCCCCCGGGAGAAGTTATGGGCCTTATGGGCCATAATGAGGAGTGGGCTGGTGCGCCCCCCTTGGGCAGGAGGCCGAATTGGAATAGGTTTGGGGGCCGGCCCCCCTTTCCTTCTCTCCTACTCCTCCTTCCCTTCCTCTCCTACTCCAACTAGGGAAGGGGGGAATCCTGCTCCCTGTGGGAGTAGGACTCCCCTAGGGCGCGCCATAGAGAGGGCCGGCCCCTCCCCTCCTCCACTCCTTTATATACGGGGGAGGGGGGCACCCCATGGACACACAAATTTATCATTGATCCCTTAGCCGTGTGCGGTGCCCCCCTCCACCATAATCCACCTCGGTCATATCATCGTAGTACTTAGGCGAAGCCCTGCGATGGTAGCATCATCATCAGCTTCATGACGCTGTCGTGCTGACGAAGCTCTCCCTCGAAACTCTACTGGATCATGAGTTCATGGGACGTCACCGAGCTGAACGTGTGCAAATCGCGAAGGTGCCGTATGTTCGGTACTAGGATCGGTCACTCGTGAAGATGTACGACTACATCAACCGCGTTGTCATAACGCTTCCGCTTACGGTCTACGAGGGTAGATGGACAACACTCTTCCCCTCTCGTTGCTATGTATCACCATGATCTTGCGTGTGCGTAGGCTTTCTTTGAAATTACTGTGTTCCCTAACGAGTGGCATCCGAGCCAGGTTTATGTGTAGATGTTCTTTGCACGAGTAGAACACAAAGTAGTTGTGGGCGTGGGTATATACATATTGCTTGTCGTCACTAGTTGATTCTTGATTCGGCGGTATTGTTGGATGAAGCGGCTTAGACCGACATTACGCGTACGCTTATGCGAGACTAGTTCTACCGACGTGCTTCGCACACAGGTGGCTAGTGGGTGTCTGTTTCTCCAACTTTAGTTGAATCGGATTCAATGAACAGGGTTCTTTCTGAAGATCAAAAAGCAATCACTATACCGCGTTGTGGTTTTTGATGCATAGGTAAGAATGGTTCTTGCTCAGCCCGTAGCAGCCACGTAAAACTTGCAACAATAAAGTAGAGGACGTCTAACTTGTTTTTGCAGGGCTTGTTGTGATGTGATATGGTCAAGATGTGATGAGATATAAGTTGTTGTATGAGATGATCATGTTTTTGTAGAAGTTATCAGCAACTGGAAGAAGCCTTATGGTTGTCTCTTCATTACATAAGATGCAAGCGCCAAATATTTTCTTTACTTTATCGCTATGCGATAGCAATAGTTGCAAGAGCAATAATTGGCGAGACGACCATGTGATGACACGTTGATAGAGATCAAGATGATGGAGATCATTGTGTTATGCCGGTGACAATAGAGATCATGACGGTATTTTGGAGATGGAGATCAAAGGCACAAGATGATGATGGCCATATCTTGTCACATATTTTGATTGCATGTGATGTTTATCCTTTATGTATCTTATTTTACTTAGTTCGACGGTAGCATTATAAGATGATCTCTCACTAAATTTCAAGGTATAAGTGTTCTCCCTGAGTATGCACCGTTGAGACAGTTCGTCGTGCCGAGACACCACGTGATGATTGGGTGTGATAAGCTCTACGTTCACATACAACGGGTGCAAGCCAGTTTTGCACACGCGGAATACTCGGCTTAAACTTGACAAGCCTAGCATATGCAGATATGGCCTCGGAACACTGGAGACCGAAAGGTCGAGCGTGAATCATATAGTAGATATGATCAACATAGTGATGTTCACCATTGAAAACTACTCCATATCACATGATGATCGGACATGGTTTAGTTGATTTGGATCACATGATCATTTAGATGACTAGAGGGATGTCTATCTAAGTGGGAGTTCTTAAGTAATATGATTAATTGAACTTTAATTTATCATGAACTTAGCCCTGATAGTATTTGCATAACTATGTTGTAGATCAATAGCTCGCGATGTAGCTCCCCGTTTATTTTTGATATGTTCCTAGAGAAAAACTATGTTGAAAGATGATAGTAGCAATGATACGGACTGGCTCCATGATCTGAGGATTATCCTCATTGCTGCATAGAAGAATTATGTTCTTGATGCACCGCTAGGTGACAGACCGATTGCAGGAGCAGATGCAGACATTATGAACGTTTGGCAAGCTCGATATGATGACTACTTGATAGTTTAGTGCACCATGCTTTAAGGCTTAGAATCAGGGCTTCAAAGACGTTTTGAACGCCACAGAGCATATGAGATGTTCCAAAAGTTGAAATTAGTATTTCAGACTCATGCCCATGTCGAAAGGTATGAGACCTTTGACAAGCACTTTGCCTACAAGATGGAGGAGAATAGCTCAGCTAGTGAGCATGTGCTCAGAATGTCTGAGTACTACAATCACTTAAAGCAAGTGGGAGTTAATCTTCTAGATAAGATAGTGATTGGCAGAGTTCTCTAGTCACTATCACCAAGTTACTAGAACTTCGTGATGAACTATAATATGCAAGGGATAACGGAAACGATTCCCAAGCTCTTCGTGATGCTGAAATCGACGAAGGTAGAAATCAAGAAAAGCATCAAGTGTTGATGGTTGACAAGACCACTAGATTCAAGAAAAGGGCAAAGGGAAGAAGGGGAACTTCAAGAAGAACGGCAAGCAAGTTGCTGCTCAAGTGAAGAAGCCCAAGTCTGGACCTAAGCCTGAGACTAAGTGCTTCTACTACAAAGGGACTAGTCACTGGAAGCAGAACTGCCCCAAGTATTTGGCGGATAAGAAGGATGGGAAAGTGAACAAAGTTATATTTGATATACATGTTATTGATGTCTACTTTACTAGTGTTTATAGCAACCCCTCAGTATTTGATACTAGTTCAATTGCTAAGATTATTAACTCAAAACGGTGAAGTGACGATGTGTGTTGGAAGTGGTTCCAAGATTGATATGATCATCATCGCACACTCCCTTTACGTTCGGGATTAGTGTTGAACCTAAAATAAATGTTATTTGGTGTTTGCGTAAAGCATAATATGATTGGATCATGTTTATTACAATACGGTTATTCATTTAAGTCAAGGATAATTGTTATTCTGTTTACATGAATAAAACCTTCTGAGGTCATACACCCAAGGTGAATGGTTTATTGAATCTCGATCGTAGTAATACTCATATTCAAAATATTGAAGCCAAAAGATGCAAAGTTAATAATGATAGTGCAACTTATATGTGGTACTACCGTTTAGGTCATATTGGTGTAAAGCACATGAAGAAACTCCATGCTGATGGGCTTTTGGAATCACTTGATTATGAATAATTTGATGCTTGCAAACCATGCCTCATGGGCAAGATGACTAAGACTCCGTTCTCCGGAACAATGGAGTGAGCAACTGACTTATTGAAAATAATACATACTGATGTATGCAATCCGATAAGTGTTGAGGCTCGTGACGGGTATCGTTATTTTCTGATCTTCACGGATGATTTGAGCAGATATGGGTATATCTACTTGATGAAACACAAGTCTGAAACATTTGAAAAGTTCAAAGAATTTTAGAATGAAGTGGAAAATCATCGTAACAAGAAAATAAAGTTTCCGCGATATGATTGCAGAGGAGAATATTTGAGTTACGAGTTTGGTCTTCATTTGAAACAATGTGGAATAGTTTCGCAATTCACACCACCTGGAACCCCATGGCATAATGGTGTGTCCGAACGTTGTAATCGTACTTTATTGGATATGGTGCGATCTATGATGTCTCTTACCGATTTACCACTATCGTTTTGGGGTTATGCATTAGAGACAACTGCATTCATGTTAAATAGGGCACCATCTAAATCCGTTGAGATGACACCGTATGAACTATGGTTTGGCAAGAAACCAAAGCTGTCATTTCTTAAAGTTTGGGGTTGCGATGCTTATGTGAAAAAGCTTCAACCTAATAAGCTCGAACCCAAATCGGAAAAATGTGTCTTCATAGGATACCCAAAGGAGACTGTTGGGTACACCTTCTATCACAGATCTGAAGGCAAGATAATCGTTGCTAAGAATGGATCCTTTCTAGAGAAGGAGTTTCTTTCGAAAGAACTGAGTGGGAGGAAAGCAGAACTTGACGAGGTAATTGTACCTTCTCCCTTATTGGAAAGTAGTTCATCACTGAAATCAGTTCCAGTGATTCCTACACCAGTAAGTGAGGAAGCTAATGATGATGATCATGAAACTTATGATCTAGTTACTACCAAACCTCGTAGGTCAACCAGAGTAAGATCCGCACCAGAATGGTACGGTAATCCTGTTCTAGAAGTCATGTTACTTGACCATGACGAACCTACGAACTATGAGGAAGCGATGATGAGCCCAGATTCCACAAAATGGCTTGAGGCCATGAAATCTGAGATGGGATCCATGTATGAAAACAAAGTGTGGACTTTGGTTGACTTGCCCGATGATCGGCGGGCCATAGAGAATAAATGGATCTTCAAGAAGAAGACTAACACTGAAGGTAATATTACTGTCTACAAAGCTCGACTTGTTGCAAAAGTTTTTCGACAAGTTCAAGGAGTTGACTACGATGAGACCTTCTCACCCATAGCGATGGTTAAGTCCGTCCGAATCATGTTAGCAATTGCCGCATTTTATGATTATGAAATTTGGCAAATGGATGTCAAAACTGCATTCCTTAATGGATATCTTAAAGAAGAGTTGTATATGATGCAACCAGAAGGTTTTGTCGATCCAAAAGGTGCTAACAAAGTGTGCAAGCTCCAGCGATCCATTTATGGATTGGTGCAAGCCTCTTGAAGTTGGAATATACACTTCGATAGTGTGATCAAAGCATATAGTTTTATACAGACTTGCGGTGAATCCTGTATTTACAAGAAAGTGAGTGGGAGCACTACAACATTTCTGATAAGTATATATACATGTGAATGACATATTGTTGATCAGAAATAATGTAGAATTTTCTGGAAAGCATAGAGGAGTATTTGAAAGGAGTTTTTCAAAAGAAAGACCTCGGTGAAGCTGCTTACATATTGAGCAGCAAGATCTATAGAGATAGATCAAGACGCTTGATATATTTTTCAATGAGTACATAACTTGATAAAGTTTTGAAGAAGTTCAAAATGGATCAGGCAAAGAAAGGGTTCTTACCTGTATTGCAAGGTGTAAAGTTGCATAAAGACTCAAAACCCGACGACAACAGAAAATAGAAAGAGAATGAAAAGTCATTGCCTATGCCTTAGTCATAGGTTCTATAAAGTATGCTATGCTGTGTACCAGACCTATTGTGTACCTCACCATAAGTTTGGCAAGAGGGTACAATAGTGATACAGGAGTGGATCACTGGACATCGGTCAAAAATATCCATAGTGGAATAAGGAAATATTTCTTGGTTACAGAGGTGGTAAAAGAGTTCATCGTAAAGAGTTACATCGATGCAAGCTTTTAACACCGATCTAGATGACTCTAAGTCTCGATCTAGATGCATATTGAAAGTGGGAGAAATTAGCTAGAGTAGCTCTATGCAAAGCATTGTAGACATAGAAAATTTCCAAATACATACGGCTCTGAATGTGGCAAACCCATTGACTAACTTTCTCTCACAAGCAAAACATGATCACTCTTTGGGTGTTAATCACATAGCGATGTGAACTAGATTATTGACTCTAGTAAACCCTTTGTGTGTTAGTCACATGGAGATGTGAACTAATCACATAAAGATGTGAACTGTTGATGTTAAATCACATGACGATGTGAACTAGATTATTGACTCTAGGGCAAGTGGGAAACTGAAGGAAATATGCCCTAGAGGCAATAATAAAGTTATTATTTATTTCGTTATATCATGATAAATGTTTATTATTCATGCTAGAATTGTATTAACTAGAAACTTAGTACATGTGTGAATACATAGACAAACTAAGTGTCACTTGTATGCCTCTACTTGACTAGCTCGTTGAATCAAAGATGGTTAAGTTTCCTGGCCATAGACATGAGTTGTCATTTGATTAACGGGATCACATCATTAAAGAATGATGTGATTGACTTGACCCATCTGTTAGCTTAGCACGATGATCGTTTAGTTTGTTGCTATTGCTTTCTCCGTAACTTATACATGTTCCTATGACTATGAGATCATGCAACTCCCGAATACCGGAGGAACACTTTGTGTGCTACCAAACGTCACAACGTAACTGGATGATTATAAAGGTGCTCTACAGGCGTCTCCAATGGTGTTTGTCTAGTTGGCATAGATTAAGATTAGGATTTGTCACTTCGAGTATCGGAGAGGTATCTCTGGGCCCTCTCGGTAATGCACATCACTATAAGCCTTGCAAGCATTGTGACTAATGAGTTAGTTGTGGGATGATGCATTACGAAACGAGTAAAGAGACTTGCCGGTAACGTGATTGAACTAGGTATTGAGATACCGCCGATCGAATCTCGGGCAAGTAACATACCGATGACAAAGGGAACAACGAATGTTGTTATGCAGTTTGACCGATAAAGATCTTCATAGAATATGTAGGAACCAATATGAGCATCCAGTTTCCGCTATTGGTTATTGACCGGAAGTGGGTCTCGGTCATGTCTACATAGTTCTCGAACGCGTAGGGTCCACACGCTTAACGTTCTTTGACGATCGATATTATGAGTTTATGTGTTTTGATGAACCGAAGGTTGTTCGGTGTCCCGGATGTGATCACGGGCATGACGAGGAGTCTCGAAATGGTCGAGACATAAAGATTGATATACTGGAAGCCTATATTTGGACATTGGAATGGTTCCGAGTGGTTTGGGCATTTTTCCGGAGTACCGGGAGGTTACCGGAACCCCTCGGGAGAAGTTATGGGCCTTATGGGCCATAAGAGGGAAGCACACCAGCCCACAAGGGGCTGGTGCGCCCCCCTTGGGTAGGAGGCCGAATTGGAATAGGTTTGGGGGGGGGGGGCTTTCCTTCTCTCCTACTCCTTCCCTTCATCTCCTACTCCAACTAGGGAAGGGGGGAATCCTACTCCCGGTGGGAGTAGGACTCCCCTAGGGCGCGCCATAGAGAGGGCCGGCCCCTCGCCTCCTCCACTCCTTTATATATGGGGGAGGGGGGCACCCCATGGACACACAAGTTGATCATTGATCCCTTAGCCGTGTGCGGTGCCCCCCTCCACCATAATCCACCTCGGTCATATCATCGTAGTGCTTAGGCGAAGCCCTGCGATGGTAGCATCATCATCACTGTCATCACGCCATCGTGCTGACGAAGCTCTCCCTCGACACTCTACTGGTCGTGAGTTCATGGGACGTCACCGAGCTGAACGTGTGTAGATCGCGGAGGTGCCGTACGTTCGATACTAGGATCGGTCGATCGTGAAGACGTACGACTACGTCAACCGCGTTGTCATAACGCTTCCGCTTACAGTCTACGAGGGTAGGTGGACAACACTCTTCCCCTCTCATTGTTATAAATCACCATGAACTTCACCCCAAGATATTGGACCGGACTCTGTTTCCACCACCTGCAATTTCCAAGTCTTTTGTGAAGTATACATTCAAGAAGAACCCAATGTTGACCTTTCCAGAGAGTACTATTATTTGAATCGCCAGGCCGAGTTTACAGATGGACCCTGCTTAGAACTTGGTGGCATTTCAATTCAAAGGGGAAGAGATGCTATATTCCCTTCAGCCTCACTTCCCAGTCACCCTAAGGACTGGAATCAGACCTGGTTTTACTGCCAAGACACATCTCCACCTGGCGAAAATCCTCTGCCGGGTTTCCGTGACCGCCGGCTTAGCTCAAAGCACCCACTTCCAAACCGGATCAACACTGTTAAATGTGCTAAGTACATGCCTACCTTTTCAAAGGTAAGAGCTTTGTTGGCGAATGGATTAACCAGAGTGAATTTGGTCCGATGATGGGTCACTTGGAGGATCATGCCTTTGAGCCGCTGGACCGACTTGATGTGTGATACGTCTCCAACATATCTATAATTTTTGATTGTTCCATACTGTTATATTATCAATCTTGGATGTTTTATAATCATTTTATAGTCATTTTATATCATTTTTTGGTGCTAACCTATTGACACAGTGCCAAGTGCTAGTTGCTGTTTTTCCATGTTTTTTTACATCACAGAAAATCAATATCAAACGGAGTCCAAATGACACAAAACTTCATGGAGAATTTTATGGGCCAAACACAACGGGCCCTGGCTGCGCCTCGGGGGTGCCCCGAGGGAGGCACAACCCACCAGGGCGCGCCAAGAGGCTGTGGGTTGTGCCAACCTCGGGTGCCCCCGGACCGCCTCTTTGCTCTATAAATACCCCAAATATTTCCAGAACCCTAGGGGAGTCAACAAAATATTCATCCAGCTGTCGCAGAGTCCAGAACCACCAGATCCAATATAGACACCATCTCGGATGGGGTTCACCACCTCCATTGGTGCCTCTCCGATGATGCGTGAGTAGTTCTTTGTAGACCTTCGGGTCCATAGTTACTAGCTAGATGGCTTCATCTCTCTCTTGATTCTCAATACAATGGTCTCTTGGAGATCCATATGATGTAACTCTTTTGCAGTGTGTTTGTTGGGATCGATGAACTTTGAGTTTATGATCAGATCTATCCTTTTATATCCATGAAAGTATTTGAGTTTCTTTGATATCTTTTATGCATGATCTCTTATAGCATCGCATTTCTTATCCAATATTTGGTTTTTTTGGCCAACATGATCTATTTATACTGCAATGGGAAGAGGTGCTTTGTATTGGGTTCGATCTTACGATTCTTGATTCCAGTGATAGAAAGGGAACCGACACATATGTATTGTTGCTACTAAGGATAAAACAACGGGGTCTATATCTACATAGATAGATCTTGTCTACATCATGTCATCGTTCTTATTGCATTACTCCGTTTCTCCATGAACTTAATACACTAGATGCATGCTGGATAGCGGTCGATGTGTGGAGTAATAGTAGTAGATGCAGGCAGGAGTCGGTCTACTAATCTTGGATGTGATGCCTATATAATGATCATTGCCTGGATATCGTCATGAGTATTTGAAGTTCTATCAATTGCCCAACAGTAATTTTTCACCCACCATTTGCTTTTTTTCTCGAGAGAAGCCACTAGTGAAACCTACGGCCCCCGGGTCTCTTTCTCATATTATTTCCCTTTGCGATCAATTTTCCTTTGCGTTTATTTTCAAATCTACTAAACCAAAAACCCAAAAATACTTTGCTACAATTTATTCTTATTTATTTATTTGGTGTTCGGTCTATCAATCTACTACAGATTTACCTCATGTCCATTTGCCTATCTTGAGGCGTCGTACCCCGGAAGGGATTGACAACCCCTTTAACACGTTGGGTTGCAAGGATTTGTTATCTGTGTGCAGGTGTTGTTTACCTTGTGTTGCTTGGTTCTCCTACTGGTTCGATAACCTTGGTTTCATATCCGAGGGAAATACCTACCGCCGCTGTGCTGCATCATCCCTTCCTCTTCGGGGAAATACCAATGTAGCTTCAAGCGACATCAAAAGGAATTTCTGGCACCATTGCCGAGGAGGATCTTCAACACATACCAGATTCCAAATCACAAATCTCATCTCCTCGCAATTTACATTATTTGCTATTTTCCTCTCGTTTTCCTCTTCGCCACTTCACAAAAAATTGTCGTTTTATTCGCCTCTCTTTTTTCCGCTCGTTGTTTTCTCGTCAGATCTATCCTTTGCTTGCAATCTATCCTCGGCCTTACTCCTATGATTGGACGTACGGGCAATCTGGATGCTAAAACTTTTATCTTGGGGCAAGGGAACGTTATGGGAAAAGTACGTATCCAAGAATTTTTCAATTGTGTTGGGAAGCTAAGTCTTGATGATGCTCCTATACTTAAAACTACTAGATCTTATGCAGATGCTATTTCAGCACTAGTTCTAAATCTCGAAAGTAAATTTATTCATACCCATCCTACTTTGCAAATATTGTTTTTGAGCTTCCTGTTATAAAGAATCTAGGGCTAAAATGTTAGCCATTCTCGTTCTTATGAATGAATTTGACTACATAATATGGGAAGCTAGGGAAATCTTTGATTTTTATGGTATGAATCATGAAAAACCTGTGATAGATGAATTTTTTTACAATAGTGACTATTCTTTAAGACATTTTCTTGGGGATAAACAAATCTTTGATGAGAATCTTAAAAAGGAAGTCCCCGTTCTAGATATAATCCAACAAGTTTTCAATAATGTTAATCAAAATTACTCTTGGATTGGTGCAAGAAATCAAAAAGGGTATGATGAACATCAACTTAGGAATGCTAAGGTTTCTATGGATAATATGTTTTATGTTGTGTTCACAAAACCCCATGGTGAGAACACCTCTAAGAAGGTTAAGAAGAAAGATGACAAAACTTAGATCCTTGCTTCATGCCTAGCTAAGGGCATAAAACTATAACGCTTGTTGGGAGGCAACCCAATGAATAAAATTCATTTTTGCTTTTTGCTTCCTGTTTTGTGTGTTAGCACAATTATGCTACTGTTATGATTGTGTTTTTATGTTTTAATTAGTTATTGTGCCAAGTAAAGCCTTTAGGGTCTTCTTGGATGATAGTTGTTTGATCTTGCTAAAAAACATAAACTTTTACGCTCACGAAATTAATTTTCACTTTTTACTAGAGAGCGATAAATACCCATTCCACTTGCGGTAGATCAATATACAAATTCCTCAGGCCATCCTAATTTTTCAGAACTTTTGGAGTTACAGAAGTATTCAAAATAGTCAGATTGCTACAGACTGTTCTGTTTTGACATATTCTGTTTTCTTTGTGTTGTGTGCTTATTTTGATGGCTCTATGGTTTTCTTTGCTGAGTTTTTGCCATAGAAAAGTTGGAATACAGTAGATATAATGCAAGAACAAAATATTAATTGGTTTGATACAACACTTATAGTAGTGGTTTATTATTCTTATACTAATGGATCTCATGAAGGTTTTGTTGAGTTTTGTGTGATTGAAGTTTTCACGTTTTGGGTTATCTTATGATGGATGAAGGAATAAGTAGTAGAAGAGCCTAAGCTTGGGGATGCCCTGGCATCCCAAGCTATTATCCAAAAATGAGCAACCAACTAAGCTTGGGGATGCCCTCGAGTGGCATCCCCTCTTTCTTCTAACGACCATCGATATTTTAGTTGAAGCTATATTTTTATTGATCACATACTATGTCTTTTGCTTGGAGCGTCTTGTAAGATATGAGTCTTTGCTTGTTTTATTTTGTGTTTTAAGTCTTGATCCCTTGCTGGACACACCTATTTGAGAGAGCTAAAATTATGTCATGACTTGTTAGAATTGCTCTCTATGCTTCACTACAAAATTTATGAGCTATGGACTTGCTCTAGTGCTTCGCTTATATCTTTTTGAGCACGGTGTGCTAAAGTATTTTTGAAGAAATTCTCTCTTGCTTCACTTAGATTTATTTGAGAGTTAGTAAGATTTTCAAGACATTCTCTCTTGCTTCACTTAAATTAATTTGAGAGAAAGAAATATTATGCTCATGATCTTCACTTATATTTGTTTGAGCTTGTCAAAAGCAACATATGGAAATTAGTCTCAAAGTAATAGATATCCAATAAGGATATAATAAAAACTTTCATGAAGATTATTGGACAAAATAAACTTGATTCTTAGTAATAGTTTTGAGATATGATGATGTGATATGTGAGTAATCTTGATGAGTAATTATGCTTTAGTAAGAATATTGGTGTTAAGGTTTGTGATTACCTATGCAAGCACGAAAGTCAATAGTTATGCAATGAAATTATATCCTACTTATGGTGCATTATTCGGTGTTAGTTATGCTTAATGGTCGCTTATGAGATTATTCGTTTCTTAGTTGGTTGCTTCCCAATATTTTGCTAGCCTTCATTTTGCACTAATTATGATCAGTACTTGTGCATCCAAAAACCTTTAAACTAGTTTTGCCGCCTGAGTCCACTATATCTACCTATATGCGGTATTCTTTTGCCATTCTAAGCAAATTTGCATGTGCCATCTCTAATTTTCAAAAATAAACTTCTCTTTTGTGTGTTTGTTTCGCTCGCGGGGCGGTGAGGGGTGGCTAATATTTTCCTTCCTAGATGTGTCATTCTCAAGATGAGTGTTTATTCACTTGTCATTGCACGAGAGTAAGGCAAAGGTATTAGGGATGCCCAGTTCCGAAATGCAAAAAATGAATTTACTTTATGTTATCAAATAATAAATTCCTTGGAAAGTGTTGGTATGGAGGGCACCCGTTGATACGGTTAGCCATGGAAAGTGAAAGTATGGTGGAAAAAGAAATAAAATTTATTTTTTGTTTGGGAACAAGCTATGATATATCTAAGCATGGAAAGTATTGGGAACTCTAAGTCATTTTCGTTGGTGGGATGGATACACCTCCCAAAATGTTTTTATCTCTAAGTTTTTTTCGCTTTGAGCTCTAGCACCTCTACAAATCCCTACTTCCCTATGTGAAGGGCCTTTCTTTTAATTTATGCAATTTTTTTTTGAATTTGAGTCTCCGTCTTCTCTTATAAAAGCACCAACTAGGAGAAAATATGATCGTACTTGAGTACATGACATAGCTAATATGCGAGTGTGTTTCATGAATGGATCAATGGTTGAGCATGATGGGTTAGGGATAACTTATTTTAGCGTTGATATTTTGAAAGACATGGTTACTTGTTGATATGCTTGAGTATTTAAATTATCATGTCAAAACTAGACTATTGCTTTGAATAATATAAAAGTCCAAATGTCCATGCTATAAAGGAAGAAATATGATATGACACGATAGGCAGCATTCCACATCAAAAATTCTATTTTTATCACTTCCCTACTCGAGGGCGAGTAGGAGTTAAGCTTGGGGATGCTGATACATCTCCAATGTATCTATAATTTTTTATTGTTCCATGCTGTTATATTATCAATATTGGATGTTTTATAACCATTTTATATCATTTTTCGGTACTAAACTATTGACATAGTGCCACGTGCCAGTTGATGTTTTTCCATGTTTTTTTACATCGCAGAAAATCAATATCAAATGGTGTGCAAATGCCACGAAACTTTATGGAGAATTTTTATGGGCCAAAAGGAACACAACGTGCCCTGGCTGCGCCTGGTGGGTGCCCCTAGGGAGGCACAACCCACCAGGGCGTGCCATTGTGCCAACCTCAGGTGCCCCCCGGACCGCCTCTTTGCTCTATAAATACCCCAATATTTCCAGAACCCTAGGGGAGTCGACAAAATATTCATCCAGCCATTGCAGAGTCCAGAACCACCAGATCCAATCTAGACACCATCTCGGATGGGGTTCACCACCTCCACTGGCGCCTCTCCGATGATGCGTGAGTAGTTCTTTGTAGTCCTTCGGGTCCATAGTTAGTAGCTAGATGGCTTCATCTCTCTCTTGATTCTCAGTATAGTGGTCTCTTGTAGATCCATATGATGTAACTCTTTTGCGGTGTGTTTGTTGGGATCGAGGAACTTTGAGTTTATGTCAGATCTATCTTTTATATCGATGAAAGTATTTGAGTTTCTTTGATCTCATTTATGCATGATCTCTTATAGCCTCATATTTCTTCTCCGATATTTTGGTTTTGTTTGGCCAACTTGATCTATTTATCTTGCAATGGAAAGAGGTGCTTTGTAGTGGGTTCGATCTTACGGTGCTTGATCCCAGTGACAGAAAGGGAACCGACACGTATGTATCGTTGCTACCAAGGATAAAACGATGGGGTCTATCTATACATAGATAGATCTTGTCTACATCATGTCATCGTTCTTATTGCATTACTCCGTTTCTCCATGAACTTAATACACTAGATGCATGCTGGATAGCGGTCGATGTGTGGAGTAATAGTAGTAGATGCATGCAGGAGTCGGTCTACTAATCTTGGACGTGATGCCTATATAATGATCATTGCCTGGATATCGTCATGAGTATTTGAAGTTCTATCAATTGCCCAACAGTAATTTGTTCACCCACCGTTTTCTATTTTTCTCGAGAGAAGCCACTAGTGAAACCTACGGCCCGCGGGTCTCTTTCTCATATTATTTGCCTTTGCGATCTATTTTCATTTGCGTTTATTTTCAGATCTACTAAACCAAAAACCCAAAAATAATTTGCCGCAATTTATTCTTATTTATTTATTTGGCGTTTGATCTATCAATCTACTACAAATTTACCTCACGTCCATTTGCCTATCTTGAGGCGCTGTACCCCGGAAGGGATTGACAACCCCTTTAACATGTTGGGTTGCGAGGATTTGTTATCTGTGTGCAAGTGTTTTTTACGTTGTGTTGCTTGGTTCTCCTACTGGTTCAATAACCTTGGTTTCATATCTGCGAGAAATACCTACCACCGCTGTGCTGCATCATCCCTTCCTCTTTGGGGAAATACCGACGTAGCTTCTAGCGACATCAATGTGCGAATATACTTGCGATGTCAAAGACCCGCAGCGTCACTTTCAAGCGCGTCTGGAAGAGCAAGATATTAATGAGATGACTAAGACGCTGCTTGGGGAGAGCTTAGAAAGTTGTAGCAAGACGGGGTTGAACCCCTTTGCACTCTTAACCCGGCTCCAGATGCAAGTGACCCAAGCCAATTTTCCTTATTCACTATTTATGTTAAACTGCATACTCCTTATCATTACTTGGTTTCTTCAGGACGACTCTTCTTTCTGGAGCAAGAAATTGCAAGACAAACTTTAAGACAAACCGGCCAAAGCAAAGACCAAGGCCTCCAAGAAAACCAAGAAGAAGACAGATGTAACAGAGCAAGTCACCCTGGATGAAGAGTTGGACGTAGAACTTGATTCCCTTGGCTCCTTTTTTGTACATCTTATTGACGCCGACTCCTCCCAGGATGACGCGGAGACCAGCCAGGCAGATGTTGAAGAGGTAACTATTATTTCCTCCGACTCAGAGCCCTTGCCAAGACAGAAAGTTCGATAAGTGATCCGAAAAGTAATGTTTTCTGACCCTTTAGCTTACTTGGATCCAAATTTTATTTTGAAGAAACAACAACATGAAGCTCGGCGTATAACCCGAAACAGCGGAGGGGGAGACCTTCATGCCGGCTTACCCAACACGCCGGTCCCTCGCAAACGCCGAAAAGAGGTGCCTTAGAGTTCAATCCTCCATTTTCCAAAGGCGGGTCTTATTCGTCAACCCCTTAATCCTTACGACTCAAATTATCAGGGAACTTCTCATTCATCTTCTGGCGATTCTATTGGAACTCAACTGCCAGCTTTCAAGATTGCCCCTGGGTAAGAATATTTTACTTGTTTAATTAACACCTTAAGATGATATACTCATATCTTTATGTCTTCTTTTCAGCGGTATAGCCAAAGCAAGAAAGAAGCTGAAGATGAGCAAGTCGGCCGAAGATCCAAAGGTTAATGAGCCAGAGAGACAGTCGTCATTATCCGAAGCTTCAAATCAGAATCCTGAAAACACTGCTGATGATCCGCCACCAGAAATTCATGATGTCATAGTGGATCCAATGGGTGTTGACCCGTCCAGTGCTAAGCCGCCAAGTCCTATCAAGCCTGCTGGGGAGACTCCTTCTCAACAAACTGCTGAGGACGTCATCATCACTGGTACAGGATTTAGAGAACCAGGGAATCCCACTATCTTAGCGAAACATAGCGCCAAGGAAGAAGTTTTAAATGCTGAAAAAGGAAAATGGAAATTGGACCTGGGGAGCTATGCCGGTTTTAATGCAAGTGAAATCCATGTGGGCTACTTGAGCCGCCTTCATACCAGCCGTGACATGGAGGCCATTCTGGTAAACCTGATGAAGGAACACTTTGAGATAAACAACCAAACCCTTCTCTTATGAATCCATGTCAGCCGCCAAGTCTAGAGGATATGAAAGAAGTGAAAATACTGTAGACTTTAAATGTTAGTCTTCATCTTGTAGCTCCTCAAAATCAATTGACCTCCATTAGATCCAAGTGAGTAGCCCCCAAGGGCCGGTTTAAATTGAAAAAACTGAGTCTGGTCATTAAGTACTTTTGTGTTTTAAAAAATGACCTACATTAGCCCCCAAGTGCCAAGTAGAGTACTTGTAATGTGCTTGGGACTTCAATAGAGTGATCATCATAACTGCTAATCGCCACTTGATTACTGCTTTGCAGGCTGAATTAAGCATGAAGGGGTCACAATTAGTCGACTTGCGGCAAAATATCAAATCGCAACAAGCAGATACTTCAAAGGCCAAATCAGAACTAAAAGCCGCCTTGGAAGCATCTGAAAAATTGAGAATGGACTTCAATACTGAAAGAGACGGCTGGGATACTGAGAAAACAACACTACTGAAAAGAGTTGAAGAGGCGGAAGCTGCTCTTAAGCTGGTGACGGAAGACTTATCCGGTTTAAAGTGACACATTAATCATATGACAACCACCATCTTTGGTAAGTGACACTTTACTTCAATCATTCATAACCGATTTACTTTGACCCACCTGGCGACTTATCAGTATGTTTGCTCAACATGCTCCAGGAGCTCCAACCTTGGCCAGGGTATGCTTGTGTCTCAAAGCCATGTATACCCTGGTGGAACAGTTATATACTGGCACTTAGCGGACCATAGCGGCTATCTCCCACAGCAAACAACCACCCACACTTATTAGGGAGGTACTGGACAAACTGTCTGTCATGCCCCAAAGACTGGAAGAGATAATGCGATCATCTGCCCGAGCTGGTGCCATTACCGCTCTGAGCCGGGCCAAGGCGTGGCAACCGGAATTAGACCCAACAGATATGGCCACTGGATGTCTGAGCCTAAAAGAAGATGGATCTCCTTTCGAGATGACGGACTTTGCCAATTGCGTGAAAGAGATGCGTCCATTGGCGTGTAAACTGGCTGAAGAGACTGATTTATCCAAGTACCAGGCGGCATACACCATGGATAATGCCAAAGTTAAAGCGCCGACTTATGAAGTTGTGGATCTCATCCGCCAACACGTAAGCATACTTTTGCTCCTGATGTTGATCCATCCACACTTATCAATGATGAAGCTGTATTCAAGGCCTTAACTGGCATCAACTGGATGTCACCTGACTTCCAGATGGTCGAAGAAGAAGATCTGGAGCAGGATGACCCAGAGTCATCAACCCGCTGTGACGATGGCAACTGATCTCAGGCAAATCTTAATCATGGTTTAAGAACTATGTGCTAAAAAACACTTAACTTCAATTGGTAGGTCCAATGTGGCCTTGTAATAGCGTAGATTTACAAACAATTATCTCTCATGCCATCGTGCATGCTTATCTTTTGAATGCTTTAAACCGCCAATCTGATTTCTATGATCCGCCGCTTGTGCTTATGATGTTACCAATCATGTGGGATAGATCGAATATTATCATATGTGACGCCCTTGATTCAATCGTACACTAATCATACACGTAAATGTGTACGATCAAGATCAAGGACTCATGGGAAGATATCACAACACAACTCTAGACATAAATTAAAAATAATACAAGCTTTATATTACAAGCCAGGGGCCTCAAGGGCTCGAATACATTAGCTCAAATACACAAGAGTCAGCGGAAGCAACAATATCTGAGTACAGACATGAGTTAAACAAGTTTGACTTAATAAGACTAGCACAAAAGCAACATCGATCAAAAATGCAAGACCTCCTGCCTGGGAGCCTCCTAACTACTCCGGGTTGTCAGCGGCCGTCACGTAGTAGTAGGCACCCTCGGTGTAGTAGTAAACGTCGGTGGTGACCTCTGGCTCCTGGACTCCGTCATCTGGTTGCGCCAACCGAGATGAAAGGAGAAAGGGGGGGAAAGAGGGAGCAAAGCAACCGTGAGTACTCATCCAAAGTACTCGCAAGCAAGGATCTACACTACATATGCAACATTATCAAAGGAAGGCTGTATATGTGGACTGGGTTGCAGAAATGCCTGAATAGAGGGGAGAGCCTAGTCCTATAGAAGACTAGCATCTTCAAGCATCTTGCAGCATTTAGAAGAGTACAGATCAACATAATGTAAAGTAGAGTAGTTTTATCAACCTCGGCCAGAGATCCTTTCTCGACTCCCTATGAGAAAGCAATCCCAGAGCCATACTATCCATTTCTCATCACAAGTATCCAGTTCTAGTTGTATCGATCGGGATACAACTCCAAGTGTCGGTTACCGTAGGACAGGCTATCGATAGATGTTTTCTTCACTGCAGGGGTGCACCAACTTACCCACCACGCTCGATTAACTCCGGCCGGACACACTTTCCTGGGTCATGCCCGGCCTCGGCCAAACAATACGCCGCAACCCGACCTAGGCTTAATAGAGAGGTCAAGCACGCCCGACTAAACCTATGCCCCCAGGGGTCATGGGACATCGCCTCGGGAAGTCCTACATGTTGCGTGGGCGGCCGGTGAGCAGACCTAGCTACCTCCTTAAAAAGTCAGGAGCTTACCAGTCCAACCCGGCGCGCCGCTCAGTCGCTGACGTCTAATAAGCTTCCGCTGATGCATACAACGTAGAACCCCCATACAATGCCCACGTGATGGTTAGTGCTATCAGGCCAGAGGCCCCTTGGATCAAATATCCAAATCGTAGTGGATTAGGAACACGCGGTAACAAGCAGAGACTCGCAAAAGATGTGACCCCGCCGCCCCGTTTTGAGGACTTGCAGCAAGGGCTAAGAATGCCCGGCCACGCCTCATAATTATCTCGCGGGCACCTTCCAGGTCAACCTGACTCCACATCACTCGCAATTAAGCTAGCGCGGGTACCCTTCAGGGCCGACCCGTCTTTAGTAACATGGTTCAGTGTAAAGCCATATTAACCATAGTAACTATGTGTCTAACACCAAGGGGAACCCTGAGGAACCACCCTCAATGGATTCCACTCAATGTAATCATCAAGGTGAACGTAAGAGGAACCACCCTCGAGGTTCACACTTGAGGGGTTGCACGACAGAGTCGTATTGGAAGTGGTTAGGGAGGAAAACACCCTCGATGATCACGACCGAATAGCTACACTACAGAGATCTCATCAGGAGTGATGTATGAGGTGTCACCCTCGGCACTCGATAATAACTATGTAGAGTCATACAACTAGGGGGGATGTGCGGTGTCAGGGCCTGGACGTCGATCACATTGATTGAGTCATCGAACACAAAGTGGGGCAACTGGGACAAGGTGGGGGTCACTGATGGATCACTAACCAACCTATACTAAGCAGTTTAGGATAAGCATGTAAGGTACAATAGCAGATACAAAAGCAGGCTATGCATCAGAATAGGAGCAAGCAATTACAGTAGCAAAATCTAATGCAAGCATGAGAGAATGGAATGGGCGATATCAGGATGATCAAAGGGGGGGCTTGCTTGGAAGCTCTGCTGAAAAGGAAGAAGTGTCGTCGTCGACGTAGTCGATCATAGGGGCAGCATCGATCACGGGGTATACCGAAGAGAAGAGGGGGAAGAAACAATAAATATAAAGCAAACAAAGCATCACAAAGCATAACATGGTAATATGATGTGCCGGGTGTGACCTAACGTATGGCTACTCAATAAAGGTGAAGGGGGAAATCAATCGGGAATGTTTTTCCGGTTCCGGACCTATGTCAGATAGATGACCGGAGGGGGAATGTTCCATGTTCAGATAGTTAGAGGCATCTGGCAGGTAAACGGATCGTGTATCCGGATTTGCCTCATTTTTCTGAGCAACTTTCATGTATAAAACTTTTTCATCCGAGTTATGGATTGTTTTATACGATTTTTCAAAGATATAAACAATATTCCGAAATTATTACTAATTCAAAATTAATAACAAATTGCTACGGGTACCCAGCTCTATGCACATAGAGGATGACAGTGGGGCCCAGGGGTCCCATTCAGCAGGTACAGCTAGCGTTGATTGGGTCAATGTTGACCAGTCAACAGAGTCAAAGGGCCCACATGTCATTGACTCTAGGTGTAAATTACTTAGCCTGAATTATCTTTAAACTAGGGGGACCACATGTCATTGCCACATGGGGGGGTTAAAATAATTAAACTAATATAATTAGAAGGATCAACACTAATCAGGGGATTAGCCCCCCTAATTAAGTAGGGCCGGTCCCACTAGGCAGGGACACGACCGACCTCTCTGGCTGGCCTCGCACGAGCACAGGGGCGCCGGCGCGCACGCAGCAGGAGCCATGCCCGGGGCGGCGGTGTGTGCAGGGCGGCTCGCTGGGGCAGCGGCGGACCCGGCCATCATAGCGGGGTGCCGGCGGCCAGGGAAGGCGTGCGCGGCGGGCAACGGCGAGCGCTCGCGAGGCAGCAGCAGCGAAGCATCAAGGGCGCGCGGCAACGGGCACGAGGCGCTGGTGCAGCGGCGGCAGTGCGGACAGAGCGGGCAAGCGATGGATGCGGCGTTGGCAGGGTCACGGTGGGCGCAGGCAGTGGGCGGCGCTAGCGGCAGTAGGCAGTAGCAGCCAGAAGCAGCAATTGGCTCGTATTGGTGCGGCGAAGCTCCGGCGATGCAGAGGAAGAAGATGCTCGATGCCGGGCGATGCGGTGGCTCTCGGCTTGTTCTCGTGGGCGAGGAATACGAAGAAGAAGTTGGTGGAGCTTCTGGACACGGCGATGCGACACGGGGTGGCCGGTGGCTACGTGGGCGATGGCAGCACGATGACGATGGCGTCGGTGGGTGTGGGGGAGCGAGCAATGGCGCGATGGAGGAAGTAGTGGAGGCTAGGGTTCGACCGGGGGAGAGGGGAGGGGCTTGGGGTGCCCTTGAAGCCATTGGGGAGGCGAGGGATGGCCGCCACACACGATATGGCTGGCGGATGGGTGCCACGATCCCCTGTCTCCCTGTAGTAGGTTGAAGGAGAGGGGAGGTGGGCTGGGCCGGCCATTTGGCTAGTTGGGCCAAAGTGCCAAGTAGAATAGGCCCTTCTCTTTCTATATATATTATTTATTGTTTTCAATTTTAGCTACTGTTCTCTATTTAACTGAAAGACCAAATGAGTTCTGTTAGATATGAGACTTGTCACATAAATCAAGCACAATATTTATAGGAGCCACAAAAAATTTGAGGCCATAAGGAGTTGTCTAACCATTTTTAGAAATTGAAAAGGCCAATTTTGAATGATGCTGGACCACTAATTAATTTCCAGGGACACTTTGGGAATCCAGAAGAGGTTGGTTCCAACATGACAAATATCCAGGGATTTATTTGACACAGCTTGAACATTTTTATTTTGAAGTTTGAAAAATTTGAATTTTTGACTTTAGATTTGAATTTGAAATTGAATAGTGACTTGGATCAAGTGAGGATTAGCAACAGTAAGAGTGATGACCTGGCATCATTAGCAGGAGGTTACTGTAGCTAGATTCTCGGGGTGTTACATCATACCCCCTACACACAAATAAAAAGCATGTGCCCTTGCGGTTTAAGCCAGGCGGGTAACAAATCCTGATATAATAGTCTTTGATAGAAAGACTAAAGGCTATTCTAAGCCAGAAATATGCTGGCAACTTAAAGTCGAAAACCAAGGCGGTTTACCAAACCCTGAATATTCATATCATTATGGAAAAACATACCTGTAGATTAACATCATGGTAACTTCTTTGATAATGATAAGCCGTAGACATGAAATATCATGATGTTTGATTGCTTCGAGGCAAATATCCTGGCAGCTTACAATCCACTACCAGGGCGGGTTACCAACCCAATATGCTCAATTATGAGTCATATAATCAAGGCTACATGGCCTGAATTGCAGCAAATATACTTGAGCAAAAGAAATCGTTGATGGACACAAATACAAAGTGTCCAGAAGAAAAGAATTTCAGAAAAAGTCAAGTGCTTTTATAGGGTGCACAACCTTAAAATTCAAGTGCTTTCATGGGCCGCACAGCCACTAAGATTCGAGTGCTTTCATAGGCCGCACAACCTTAGAGTCGTCCTCGCTCATTGTAAGTCGGACCTCACATGACAAACCGCTGTTTTAACCTTAACAAGTTCAGGGTGTTAGTTAAAAGATTGATTGTTAAGAGTACGTCGGGTCATTCAGGATTACCTGGTGGAGTAGCATCATGCAGACAGGCAGGTCAAAACTCAGTTATGGCATGGAAGCCGATCAAGAGGGTAAGCATAGTTATGTTCATTGAGCAGGAAGCCCCCAAGTGACCTATAATATGGCATGGAAGCCGACCAAGAGGGTAATGCTCATTGAGCAGGAAGCCCCCAAGTGACCTATAATATGGCATGGAAGCCAATCAAGAGGGTAAGCATAGGTATGCTCATTGAGCAGGAAGCCCCCAAGTGACCTACAATATGGCATGGAAGCCGATCAAGAGGGTAAGCATAGATATGCTCATTGAGCAGGAAGCCCCCAAGTGACCTTATGAACAAACAATATAGACTTAGATACTTAGAAATGAAACGACAGAGACCTTGAATTATCAGGGATGTCGGCTTTATTATATTGATCATAATATATACATTGATGACAATATGTACAACACAAGAGCCAGTGGCTCAAGTGTAATAAGGCCAAAGATGAGCGATGTTCCAAGGCTGGCGGGTCTCTTCCTCCGATTTGCATGAATCCTTGTGTTCTCTAATATCAATGAGGTAGTATGACCTATTGTTCCGGTTCTTGCTGAGCACAAAAGGTCCTTCCCAAGGTGGGGATAAGTTATGCATATCTGTTTGATCTTGGATCAACCAGAGCACCAAATCGCCTTCTTGAAAGGTCCGGGTCTTAACCCGGTGGCTATGATAGCGACGCAGATCTTGCTGTTATATCGCCGAACGAGCTGCTGCAAGGTCACGCTCCTCATCCAACACATCAAGATCATCCCGACGTGCTTTTTCATTAACAGCTTCTACATAAGCCGCCACCTGGGGCGAGTCATGACGGATATCGCTTGGAAGAACAGCCTCTGCCACATAGACCATGAAGAAGTGCGTATAGCCTGTTGACCTGTTAGGAGTAGTATTGATGCTCAAAATTACTAAGGGTAACTCCTCAACCTGACAAACCAGCGTTCGCTATAAAGGAACCATAAGCCGAGGCTTTATACCTTTCAAGATTTCCTGATTGGCCCTCTCAGCTTGACTGTTAGACTGTGGGTGAGCCACTGATGAAACGTCAAGACGAATATGCTCTCATTGACAGAACTCTCTCATAGCACCCTTAGACAGATTAGTGCCATTATCAGTTATGATACTGTGAGGGTAGCCAAAACAGAAGATGACTTTCTTAATGAATTGAACCGCCATTGCCGCATCACACTTACTGACCAGCTCTGCCTCAACCCACTTAGTAAACTTGTCAACCGCCACCAAAAGGTGGGTCTTCTTATCCTTAGACCTCTTGAAAGGTCCAACCATATCAAGCTCCCAGACTACAAACGACCAAGTAATTGGAATCATCCTCAATTCTTGAGCCAGCACATGAGCCCGTCTAGAAAATTTCTAACATCCATCACACATGCTAACCAGATCTTCTGCATCAGCATGAGCCGTCAACCAAAAGAACCCATAGCGGAAAGCTTTAGCCACCAGAGACTTAGAGCCAACATGATGACCACAATCTCCTTCATGGATTTCCCTAAGAATCTCACGGCCCTCTGCAGGAGAAACACAACGTTGGAACACGCGTGTGATGCTGCATCGGTGTAACTCACCATTGACAATAGTCATAGACTTAGACCGCCGGGTTATCTCCTAGCCAAAGTTTCCTCCTCAGGTAAATCTCCTTGGATCATATAAGCCAAATAGGGAATTGCCCAATCCGGGATGGCATGGAGAGCCGCCACCAACCGTGCCTCCGAGTTGATGTGGCTTGAACTATGTCGATATTTCTCCAAAGTGGAAGGGATGATGCAGCACAACTATGGTAGGTATTTCCCTCAGTGATGGGACCAAGGTTATCGAACCAGTAGGAGAACCACACAACACCATGTAAACAGCTCCTGCACACAAAGAACAAATACTTGCAACCTGATATAAGAGAGGGGTTGTCAATCCCTCACGGGTAAAAAGATAGGTAAAATTGTAGTAGATTGGATAAATATCCTGTGAGATAAAATATATAAATAAAAATTGCAGCAAGGTATTTCTGGGTTTTTGGATTAATAGATCTGAAAATATAATAAAGAAGAGACCCGGGGCCGTAGATTTCACTTGTGGCTTCTCTCGAGAAAAAGCATACGGTGGGTAAACAAATTACTATCGGGCAATTGATAGAACTTCAAATAATCATGACGATATCCAGGCAATGATCATTATATAGGCATCATGTCCAAGATTAGTAGACTGATACGTCTCCAACGTATGTACTTTTCCTAACGCTTTTCCTCTTGTTTTGGACTCTAATTTGCATGATTTGAACGAAACTAACCCCGGACTGACGTTATTTTCAGCAGAACTACCATGGTGTTGTTTTTGTGCAGAAATAAAAGTTCTTGGAATGGAACCAAACTTTGCGAGGAATTTTTATATAATATATAATAATTTCTGGAGCCAAGACCTACCGAAGGGGGGCACCTAGATGGGCACAACCCACCAGGGCGTGCCCCCCTCACCAGGCGCGCCCAGGTGGGTTGTCCCCACCAGGTGGCCCCGTAGACCCTAAAACCGACGCTATAAAATCTTATTTTTCCAAAAAAACCAGGGAGAAAAATTATCACGATCCATGAGATGGAGCCGCCACCACCTCCTATTCTTCATCGGGAGGCCAGATCTGGAGTCCGTTTGGGGCTCCAGAGAGGGGGATCTTCATTCTTCGTCATCACCAACCCTTCTCCATCGCAAATTCCATGATGCTCCCCACCGAGAGTGAGTAATTCCTTCATAGGCTGGCTGGTCGATGAGGAGTTGGATGAGATTCATCATGTAATCAAGTTAGTTTTGTTAGGGCTTGATCCCTAGTATCCACTATGTTCTTAGATTGATGTTGCTATGACTTTGCCATGCTTAATGGTTGTCACTTTGGGCCCGGGTGCCATGATTTCAGATCTGAACTGTTTATGTTATCACCATTATATCCATGTTCTACATCCGATCTTGCAAGTTATAGTCACCTACTACGTGTTATGATCCGGCAACCCCGGAGTGACAATAGTCGGGCCCACTCCCGGTGACGACCGTAGTTTGAGGAGTTCATGTATTCGCAATGTGTCAATGCTTTGTTCTGATTCTCTATTAAAAGGAGACCTTAATATCCCTCAGTTTCCAAGATGGACCCCGGTGCCACGGGAGGGTAGGACAAAAGATGTCATGCAAGTTCTTTCCATAAGCATGTATGACTATTTACGGAATGCATGCCTACATTATATCGATGAACTGGAGCTAGTGTCGTATCGCCCTAGGTTATAACTGTCTCATGATGAATATCATCCAACAAGTCACCGATCCAATGCCTACAAATTTATCTTATATTGTTCTTGCTAAGTTACTACTGCTATCATCACTATTACATTTGCTACAAAATTATTGCTATCACTGTTACCGTTACCGTTACTGCTGCTAATATTGTCAAAACTATCATACTACTTTGTTACTGATTACTTCGCTGCACATAATTAATCTCTAGGTGTGGTTGAATTGACAACTCAGCTGCTAATACCTTCAAATATTCTTTGGCTCCCTTTGTGTCGAATCTATAAATTTGGGTTGAATACTCTACCCTCGAAAACTGTTGGGATCCCCTATACTTGTGTGTTATCAAGACCTTTTTCTGGCGCCGTTGCCGGGGAGCATAGCTATATTTGTTGAGTCACTTGGGATTATTATCATATTATCACTATGAAGATCTGAAGGATGCTAAGACTAAGATATTTCCCTCAAAGACGATGGGAGGTAAGGAACTGCCATCCAGTTCTGCTTTAGATTCACCTTCTATTATAAGTAAACTTGCAACACCACCACATGCTATTAAGTATGATATGTCGCAAGTTATTGATGATGCTACTTATGCTATGGATAATGCTTATGATGATGCTAGTACCTTGCTTAATGATGATGTGCCACTTGGTGAATTTCTTGATAAACAAATTGCTAGAGTTATACAACATGATGTTGTTGAATCTGATGATGAGGTTGAAACTGAAACTCCTGAAACACATGCTAGAACTAGCCCTCCTAGATATGAATTGCCTAAGGTACCGGAAGGTTATGTTATGTGTGAAGAAACAACTAGAGATATTCTTGCTCGCAATGATAGAGATGATCTAGAGAAATTATTATACAAGTATAAAGAAAAATCTTTGAATGCTAGAATGAAATGTGATCCTAAGTTTGCTACTTCACCTATCTTTATTGATGATAAGGATTATGAATTCTCTGTCGACCCAGAGTTAATTACTTTGGTTGAATGTGATCCTTTCCATGGTTATGAAACTGAAACTGTTGTGGCACATCTTACTAAGTTGAATGACATAGCCACCCTTTTTACTCGTGATGAGAAAACTCGCTATTACTTTATTCTCAAATTATTTCTATTCTCATTAAAGAGTGATGCTAAAGCTTGGTACAATACTCTTGCTCCTGGTTGTGTGCGTAGTCCCCAGGATATGATTTATTGCTTCTCTGAAAAATATTTCCCTGCTCATAAGAAACAAGCTGCCTTGCAGGAAATATTTAACTTTGTGCAAATTAACAAAGAGAGTCTCCCACAAGCTTGGGGGAGGCTTTGCCAATTACTAATGCTTTGCCTGATCATCCTCTTAATAAAAATGAAATACTTGATATCTTCTATAATGGACTAATCAATGATTCAAGGGACATCCTAGATAGTTGTGCTGGTTGTGTTTTCAGGGAACAAATTGTTGGAGAAGCTAAAGAATTATTGAATAACATATTGAAAAATTATG
The DNA here is from genome assembly GCF_056163025.1 of Triticum urartu. Lineage (NCBI taxonomy): Eukaryota > Viridiplantae > Streptophyta > Magnoliopsida > Poales > Poaceae > Triticum > Triticum urartu. Next base: position 439,237,374 of record NC_141874.1, on the reverse strand, counting down.
ATGATTGGACTCCTCCTAAACCACCGCCTAAACCCACTCCGAAGAAGAGGGGTATATTATATCTCAGTCCCGAAGATATGAAAGAGGCAAAGAAATCTATGAAGGAAAAATGTATTAAAGCTGAGGATGTTAAAAAATTACCTCCTATTGAAGAAATACATGGGCTTAATACACCGCCACTGCCTAAGGTGGTAGAGGTAAATTCTCTTATGAAATACAATGATAATGATAATCCTCACAATGTGCATCCTAGCCAATGCCTTTATGAGTTTGAAAATTATATTAGAAAACAAGATAACTTCAATGCAAATGTTATGAAACAATCGAAATACAATTTTGATATGATTGCTCGCTTGAGTGACTTGTTATTTAGAATATCAAATGATGTTAGAGCTGTTTGGAAACATGCTTCTATGGTTCAAACCCAGTTAGAACAAGTAGCTAAATCTCAAAGAGAATTGCTTGATGAAATGAATAATAATATGCATGACTTTGCTATTAGAGTTGCAACTAGAGGAGGTAAAATGACTCAGGAACCACTTTATCCCGAGGGACACCCAAAAAGAATTGAACAAGATTCACAAAAGAGCTAACACTAGTGCACCTAGTCCTTCTAGAAAGAAAAAGAAAAAGAAAAAGAAAAAGAAGAATGATAGGACTTCACATGCTCCTAGTGAACCTGAAATAGAGAAACCTCCTGACTTAGATAATGAAGTTTCTATCTCTGATGCTGAAACTAAGTCTGGTAATGAACACTCACCTAGTGATAATGAAAAAAGATAATGCTGATGTTCATGAAGATACCCAACCAAATAATAAATAACCACATAATGATGTTGAGATAGAACCACTGTTGATCTTGATAACCCACAACCTAAGAATAAAAGATATGACAAAAGAGACTTTGTGGCTAGAAAACATGGTAAAGAAAGAGAACCGTGGGTTCAAAAACCTATGCCTTTTCCACCTAAGTCAACTAAAAAGAATGATGATGAAGAATTTGAACGCTTTGCTGAAATGCTGAGGCCAACCTTTTTGCGTACTCGCTTGACTGATATCTTAAAAATGCCTCCTTATGCAAAGTATATGAAAGACATCATCACAAATAAGAGGAAAATACCGGAAGCTGAAATATTCACTATGCTTGCTAATTATACTTTTAAAGATGGAGTACCTAAAAAACTTCGAGATCCAGGAATAACAACTATACCTTGCTCCATCAAAAAGAATTATGTGAAAACTGCTTTGTGTGATTTAGGAGTTGGTGTTAGTGTTATGCCTTTCTGTTTATATAAAAGACTTGATTTGAATAAACTCACACCTACTAAAATATCTTTCAAATGGCTGACAAATCAACTGCCATACCTATCGGTATCTGTGAGGATGTGCCCATTCTTGTTGCTAATGTTACTATTTTGACTGACTTTGTTATACTTGAGATGCCCGAGGATGACAACATGTCAATTATCCTTGGTAGAACCTTCTTGAATACTGCAGGGGCTGTTATTGATTGCAATTAAAGCAAGGTCACTTTTCATATCAATGGTAATGAGCATACAGTGCACTTCCCGAAGAAACAATTCCATGTGAATTGTATTAATGTTATTGAAAAATCTCTGACAATCACTATTGGAAATTTTCAAATACCTCTGTCCTACTGTCAAAAAGAAATATGAAATGCTTATTGTTGGGGATATTGATATCCCCATTGATGTAACTTAGTGATTTACGAAAGTTCTTCGATTTCATGCTAATCGAAAGTGGTTGTTAGTAAGACTTGATCAACCTTATTAATGGATCATTTTTGAATGATATGAAGTTGATGAATTCAGTAAGCACTACTTTCTGTCCCTACTTTTTATTCTCTGTTTTTATTAGTTAAATAAAATAAAATGCCATGTTTTGTCTGTTTTCTGATTTCCCCGTGCAATAAAAAAATGACCCAAAAATAAAAGTTCTCAGAATGCCCTGAAAATTTAATACGATTTTTTTCTGAATATTTAAGAATTTTTGGTGCGAATAACATCAGAGGGAGGTGCACCAACTGGGCACAACCTACCTGGGCGCGCCAGGACCCCCAGGCGCGCCCTGGTGGGTTGTGGTCCCCACATGGCCCCCCTCACTTATCTCTTCATACCACATCATCACCTACCTCCAGAAAAAAAATTCTCCATTGCTCTCTCTCTCTCTGTCTGTCATGTTCTTGCTCCCAAACCCGCGGATTTTGATCTCTTTGCTCGAAGCTCCATTTCCGAAACTATTTCGGGGGATTGTTGCTTGGTATGTGACTCCACTGTTTGTCCAATTAGTTTTTGTTTTAGTTGTTTATATTTTTAATAGTTAGCTACTCTTGGTGCTGCTGTAGATGTGCTCGCATGCTAAATTCTTTGTGTTCTAAGTAGTTTGAATGCTTGCTATAGCCTCTATGTATCCCTATGAGTAGTTGCTATCAATCTTATGAAGTTTTGTTGACAAATTTTTGTCACCCAAAATTTTTCAGAAAATTGTACGCGAACATGATGAACTTGTTTGGAAGGAGTTCCTCGAGGAGGCAATCCTCGGGGGCATCCTCTAGTGACAACTCCGCTCGCCGGTCATATGTTGAACCAAGTGAAAGTTCCACTCGAGATGCCGCCACCAAAACATGCTTATGGCCCCGCGATGAGTATATGATACGTGTGGGCATTAAAGAAGAATTTTAGCAATATGTTCACAATGCCGGTCTCGGTCCCTACATTTCAGATAAGGTGAACAACGCCACCTTCTCACTGAATCATTTGTCAAAGGATTTAAATTCCTTCCCCGTGAGTCTAGGGTTTCGTTTATGCTTTATGATAACCCATTTACCATATCACTTGAGAATTTTTCTTACCACTGCAAACTCCCGTTCTGGGGTTCTCTTGACGAACCGCCAAGGGCCGAGTATCAAACATTCTTGTATAATCTTTGTTACGGTGAGACTAGGGGAGTAACACAAGGTAGAATAAAGAGCATTCATTTTCCCGCAATTCAGTACTTTTCATTATTTAACAGGAAATGTATAGTAGGCAAGCAATACTATAGTACACTTTGTGCTCCTGACTTGAGCCTCATCCACAACGCTCTCACCGGTGAAAGGAATTATAATCTTGGAGCAAGTGTTGCACGCAGACTTCAGCACAACGCTAACAGTGGCTATTTCTATGGTGGAATATATGCCACACGGTTAGCACGAGGGCTAGGTGTTGCACCTTTTCCCTTTGATCCTGTCCTACCCATGCAATATTTAGATTTTGACACTTTAAAAGAACATAAGATTCTCAATGGGAAGGTTGACAACTTCACTTATAATCTATTGTTTAACCAAAAATCTGTTGTGCACACATATTTGCCTGTGCCTGCTCTTTTTGATTATCAGAGCAAAGGAAGATATTTTGTTCTTGAGAGCGAGGCCCGAGCTCACAACGCAGCAGTGGAGGCAGCAAGGCAGGCCGAGGCATCCGCACCGAGAGCCTCCATGAGCTACCACACCAACTACTATCCAGGCTACTGACCGACTGCCAAGTTAGGCCAAAAGCCTAAGCTTGGGGGAATACGTGTTTCTCACCGACATTACATTCATGTCCACTTATTCATCTTGTCAGTGTTCACACTTTTTCATTGTATCATCCATGCTTTAATTTATTTTCTTTCTTTCTTCTTATGTGTTTGAAAACCTTTAGAAAAACCCAAAAAAATAGTTGTAGTTCGTTTACTTTCTATTCATGCTTAGTTGTAATATTAAAAAGAAAACCCCAAAATATTTCCTTGTTCTTCTCTTGCTTGTTGGGAGCTTTCCCATGTAAATATTTTTTCTTGTTTATGCTTTTACCTTCTATTTGCTTGTTCAAGAAAACCAAAAGCTCCAAAATTATTTCAGTGTGTTTCACTGAATTTATTTTCTTTTATTCGAGTTGTAGCGAGGAGAAGACCACGATGAAAATGTTGAGTGGCTCTCATACGAATAATTGTTGAACTAATAAAGAGCCCATTTTACCTTGTCTTCTCCTATTGAATAAAATGTTTTGCAGATTCCAGCTTAGTCCATGGCAATCTTGCACTATTATTATTTTCACATCGTTCGGTCATGCAAGTGAAAGGCAATAATGACGATATTCGATGAACTGGCCGTGGCAGAGAGAAACTGGTATGAACTCGACTTGTTCCGTTTGTGTAAATATGTTTAACCTAGTATTAATGATTCAACCCATTATGATTAAACATGTTTGCAATGACAATTAGAGATTATAGTTTCTCATGCCATGCATAAGTAGCTGGGAGTGGATAATGATTTATCTTGGATATCGACATTGCGTTAAAACGACTGTGATGTAGTATGATGATATGGTATCCTCCTCTGAATGTTCGAGTGGCTTGACTTGGCACATGTTCATGCATGTAGTTGAATCAAAACCAACATAGCCTCTATGATATTTATGCTGGTATTCATATCCTACTCATGCTAGTGTCCAATGTTACTTATGCATAATGCATGATCATGATAGTTGTTGCTATCTAGCTGGCCGCTTCTCAATCTAATTGCTAGACTTCGCCTGTACTAAGTGGGGATTCTGCTTGTACATCAAAAACCCTGAACCCAAAGTTATTCCAGATGAGTCCACCATATCTACCTATATGCGGTATTACCCTGTCATCCTAAGTAATTTTTCATGTGCCACCTCTAAAAACTTCTAAAAAATATCCTTTTTGTGTGTCTGGATCGTTCATGGAACGACAGGAGGTGGTCGGTATCTTCCATGCTAAGCGGGTTATTCTCAGGTCGAGTGTTTATTCACTCGCCATCGCACGAGAAAAGGGCGGTAATAGGGATGCCCACTCCCAATTACAAAAAGTGTTAATCGCTCGAATAATCAAACAAAAACTCCCAATTGAGTCAAAACATTTACTTTTTATCGCTTGGGAACCGCCACTAGCTTGTTTAGCATGGGAGATATTGATAACTAACAGTCGTGAAGTAAATGAGAAGGTTGCATGTCTCAAAATATCATTTATCTCTGTTTTAAAACTTAAGCTTTGGCACCTCTGCAAATCACTGCTTCCCTCTATGAAGGGACTATCTAGTTACTTTTATGTTGTGTCATCACCTTCCAAAACAAGCGCTAGAACCTGAGAGCACAGCTGTCATGACTTATGCATTGTGTGTAGCTAATGTTGGGTGCATCATGACTGGATCTTTTCTACCATGAATTACAATGTTTAGTCATTGCTTGGACTTTGGAGGTGCTCTGCATTTATGTTTTGCGGTCTTAGAAAGGGCTAGCGAGATACCACTATTGTCATATTATATCATGGTTGTTTTGACAACATGTTGCCATTTGAGATGTCTTATTATTGCTCGCTAGCTGATTATGTCATTGATATGAGTTAATATAATCTTTAAGAGTTATTGTCGGCATGGTTAGTTATAATGTTGGTTGAAAACCTGGGTGCTGTTTAAGCCTATTTATGCAAACAAGAGCAAAAGAGTTCGTAAAAGTTTTTCTTTTTCACTTTTAGTTTATCAATTGAATTGCTTGAGGACAAGCAAAGGTTTAAGCTTGGGGGAGTTGATACGTCTCCAATGTATCTACTTTTCCTAACACTTTTCCTCTTGTTTTGGACTCTAATTTGCATGATTTCAATGAAACTAACCACAGACTGATGCTGTTTTCAGCATAACTACCATGATGTTGTTTTTGTCCAGAAATAAAAGTTCTCGGAATGGAACGAAACTTTGAGAGGAATTTTTATATAATATATAAGAATTTATGGAGCCAAGACCTACCGAAGGGGGCACCTGGGTGGGCACAACCCACCAGGGCGCGCCCCCCTCACCAGGCGCGCCCAAGTGGGATGTCCCCACCTGGTGGCCCCACAGACCCTGAAACCGACGCTATAAAATCCTATTTTTCCATAAAAAAATAAGGGAGAAAGAATTATCACGATCCACGAGATGGAGCCGCCACCACCTCTTGTTCTTCATTGGGAGGCTAGATCTGGAGTCCGTTGGGGCTTCAGAGAGGGGGATCTTCGTTCTTCATCATCACCAACCCTTCTCCATCGCCAATTCCATGATGCTCCCCACTGGGAGTGAGTAATTCCTTTGTAGGCTCGCTGGTCAGTGAGGAGTTGGATGAGATTCATCATGTAATTGAGTTAGTTTTGTTAGGGCTTGATCCCTAGTATCCACTATGTTCTTAGATTGATGTTGCTATGACTTTGCCATTCTTAATGCTTGTCACTTTGGGCCCGGGTGCCATGATTTCAGATCTGAACTGTTTATGTTATCACCATTATATCCATGTCCTAGATCCGATCTTGCAAGTTCTAGTCACCTACTACGTGTTATGATCCGGCAATCCCGGAGTGACAATAGCCGGGCCCACTCCCGGTGATGATCGTAGTTTGAGGAGTTCATGTATTCACTATGTGCTAATGCTTTGTTTCGGTTCTCTATTAAAAGGAGGCCTTAATATCCCTTAGTTTCCAATATGGACCCCGCTACCACGGGAGGGTAGGACAAAAGATGTCATGCAAGTTCTTTCCATAAACACGTATGACTATTTACGGAGTGCATGCCTACATTATATTGATGAACTGGAGCTAGTGCCGTATCGCCCTAGGTTATAACTGTCTCATGATGAATATCATCCAACAAGTCACCCATCCATGCCTACGAATTTATCTTATAATGTTCTTGCTAAGTTACTACTGCTATCATCACTGTTACACTTGCTACAAAATTATTGCTATCATTGTTACCGTTACTGCTGCTACTATTATCAAAACTATCATACTACTTTGCTACTGATTACTTCGCTGCAGATAATTAATCTCTAGGTGTGGTTGAATTGACAACTCAGCTGCTAATACCTTCAAATATTCTTTGGCTCCCCTTGTGTCGAATCTAGAAATTTGGGTTGAATACTCTACCCTCGAAAACTATTGCGATCCTCTATACTTGTGGGTTATCATAGACCGACTCCTACCTGCATCTACTACTATTACTCCACACATCGACCGCAATCCATCATGCATCTAGTGTATTAAGTTCATGGAGAAACATAGTAATGCAATAAGAACGATGACATTATGTAGACAAGATCTATTTATGTAGAAATAGACCCCATCTTGTTATCCTTAATAGCAACACTACATACATGTCGTTTCCCATTCTGTCACTGGGATCAAGCACCGTAAGATCGAACCCATCACAAAGCACCTCTTCCCATGGCAATAAAAATCGATCTAGTTGGCCTAACTAAACCTGTTGGGGATATAACTATCAGTTATGACCCGCCCAGGAGGGCCCGGGTCAACCCCAATGGCGGGTCACTAAGGAAGCCCAGTAAACACTCAAGACGATAGTTTATTAAACCTTATAGATGGACTAAAGGCCCGGAGGCGGCTTAAGGCCCAATATTTTAAACCGCCGTATATAAGGGAAGACTTGTAAGGAAAGGCATGTAAAAGAATTCACCGAGCCGGACACGTTTTATGAGCCAGCCGGGACTCTGTAGGCCACTAGGCGTCAACCCGTGTATATAAGGGGATGAACCGGTGGAGGCTTAGGGCAAGAAACAAGAGATCGATAACCAAGCCGGCGAACTAGCCTCTTGGCGATCGAAACCCCAGCAATATCAGCATAACTAGACGTAGGCTTTTACCTTCATCGTAAGGGGCCGAACTAGTATAAAATCTCTCATGTCCTTTGTCCCGATTAACCCCTTTAAGCTTCCTAGTTGCGATGGCCCTAAAACTAAGTCCTTTTGCTAGGACATCTGCCGTGACAATTCCACGACAAAACCAAAGATTCGAAGAAGAAATACGAGGCTATAAGTAATCATGCATATAAGAGATCAAAGAACTCAAATAACTTTCATGGATAAAAACATAGATCTGATCATAAACTCAATGTTCATCGGATCCCAACAAACACAACGCAAAAAGAGTTACATCAAATAGATCTCCAAGAGACCATTGTATTGAGAATCAAAAGAGAGAGAGGAAGTCATCTAGCTACTAACTACGGACCCAAAGGTCTAGAAGAACTACTCACGCATCATCGGAGAGGCACCAATGGACATGATGAACCCCTCCATGATGGTGTCTAGATTGGATCTGGTGGTTTTGGAACTTGCGGCAGCTGGAATTGATTTTCGTCGACTCCCCTAGGGTTCCTGGAATATTGGGGTATTTATAGAGCAAAGAGGCGGTTCGGGAGGCCACCAAGGTGGGAACAACCCACCTAGGTGCGCCTGGGGGCCCAGGAGTGCCCTAGTGGGTTGTTCCCCCCTTGGGGCACCCCCAGGTGCTTCTCCAGCCCATTGGGTGTCTTCTGGTCCATAAAAATCCACAAAAAGTTTCGCTGCATTTGGACTGCGTTTGATATTGATTTTCTATGATGTAAGAAACAAGCGAAAAACAACAACTGGCACTTGGCACTATGTCAATAGGTTAGTCCCAAAAAATGATATAAAATGATTATAAAATGTTTGTAAAACATCCAAGAATGATAATATAACAGCATGGAACAATAAAAAATTATAGATACGATGGAGACGTATCAGCATCCCCAAGCTTAATTCCTGCTCGCCCTCGAGTAGGTAAATGATAAAAACAGAATTTTTGATGTGGAATGATGCCTAACATGTTCATCACATATTCTTCCCACTACTGCAGGATGCTCCTAACGTGACACTACGATCAGAGACCATTCGACGAAACTGTGTGTAATGCCATAATCGCAAACGGTGGTGTAAAAAACCATCAAAAAAGGTGCAAAACATTTGCGATGGAGGATGCATCAAACACGGTTCAGATTTTAGTTGCGTGTGCGATGCAGGGCATACGGTTCAGCTCGATTAACTGTTTGCGATGAGGAGGAATAAAAGAAACAGGCAGCCAGATGAAGGTGTGTGCGATGTACATCATACGGTTCACTCGGATGAACTATTTGTGATTAGGCAACACAAAAGAAATGGTCAGCCAAATCAAAGGTGTGTGCGATATACGGCATGTGGTTCACTCGGATGAACTGTTTGCGTTGAGACATGAGAGCAGAAACGGTTCAATATAACAAGATGTTTGTGATACGCGGCAAACAGGTCTGTAATCAGAAATGTGTGCGAATACTGATAATAACAGAAACGGTTCCCTAGTGTGGTCCGTGTTCATCTGATCATCATCTCCTTCTTGTGCTAGCTCGATGTTCCTTCTATGCTAAGTTTCCATTAATTGATGGAGTTTCATGAGCATGCCACCGTTTCCCACCATTTCCTCACCTATTTCCCGCCACCCAGCGATATTGCGCATAGGTGCGCGCGACCCACGGAGGCGACAAGCGCAGCCTATAGCACATCCACCTTTTCCAAGCATGCCAACCCACCAAAGCACTGCCTCTGCCATCAACCTCGTCGACGAGGAAAACAAGCAGGCGCCACGGCCCGTCGAGGCCGAGGCGCTCCCCGGCAATGCGATGGACGACGCCGTGATGTGCATCATCGCCAGGGTTGAGCAGACCTTTGGTGCATGACGCTTGAGCGCCGCGGATCAAGATAGGCATGTCAGCACCGACAGGCTGTAGCTTGCCGCACAACATGATTGATGGCGCGCCGCAGAGCAAGCTAGGCGCGTCCATGCCGATAGGCTGCGGCTCACCACATGGCGAGACCGTTGGAGCGCCGCAGAGCGAGAGGCGCGGTGCGCCGCACAGCAAGAGCGAATCCATCGGTGCTTGCCTGCTATCGACACTGCGTCGCAGCTGGGTACATGTCCGGTCAGTACCCCCATTCCTCGCCAGGAGTGGGCAGAGGCCCTCAGCGCCGCACTTGCACCAGAGGCCGGCCACGCCGTACTTGCATCGGACGCCCACCGCGTCGTTTGCCTTGTCCGTGGCCCGCTGGATGCCAACGTGCTGGTCTGTAGGCTCGAACGCCTCCTTGGCCCAGGTGTCCACCTGGGCGCAGTAGATGAACATGACCGTCGCATCCTCGAGCTGGTGATTTCCGATGAAATAGCCAACTTGGAGCTCAAGATCACGCTCCGGATGTACCGCGAGCATGTTGTCCGCTTGGACGAACGCGTGCACGAGTTCAGGCAGAGCCAAGAGCTACCGTAGGTATGGGCTGTTGGTCATGTTCTCATGGACGTGTTTTATTTTGAAAGTCGTTTCGACGTGGATAGCTATGTATTCACAGCAATCATAGTATTGCTCTGTTTATTGCTCTGTTTCAATGTGTGTACTCGGTTTTCCATTCTTATATGTTCTGTTTCAATGTGTGTATATACGCTTTCCATTCTGTATATGTGGATGATAACAACTAGATTCAAATTAGTATACAAAAATAGATAGAAAATGGAATTCATAATATATATATATATTAAATGTTCATTAGTTCATCACAATATATATATATATATAATATCATCACATGTACGTGATGATACTTAACTACTAGGTGCAATGCATAAAATTGAAAACGAACAATACTAAAACTAATAATCCCTCCTGGGGCCAGTATTCCGGCAGCCCCTCGCCAACAGCTCCCTGGTGTGTGGCGTCTTCCCAGTGCGGAGGCAGTACTCCGCCTCCTCCGCCTCGCAGCGCTTGATGTACCGATCTACCTCTTCCTGGCGGACGCATGCGGCCGATCTTGCCATTTCATTGGGCGCCCACCGGAGCTCCTCGTCGGTGGCATGATGGAGCTTATCGGCCCACCTCCACACAGCGACGAGGGGACCAGCACCTATGACCTTCCTCGCGAAGTATCCATCTTTGTACACCTCCTCGGCACAACGATGCGCCCACCCCCAAAGCTCCACCGCCTTCTTTTTCCAGGCGGCATCACGGGCTTCACAGGCCGCCTGGTACCTGGCTTCCTCCTCCGCCATCTCCTTCTTGAACGCCACTTTCCTGGCTTTCTCAGCCAGCGGCAGGGACTTCCACAGACAAAGATTGTACTGGCCCCAAAATCAATCCAAAGTTGGGGGGTCCGGCGCAACCTCGTCAGGCGGCACGTAGGGGTCCTCGTCATTGCTAATCGAGTGAGCGTCCTCGGGGGCGGCGACTCCTCGTCAGCGCGTGGGCAGACCGGCGGGGCCATGGCAGAGATTTGAGAGAGAGAGAGGGCGAGCGAGGGTAGGATGTTGATGAGAATGTAGGCGAGATGACGTGAGCAAGGTAGTATTTATTGGCGGCCGAAATCTAGATCGACGGGGACAGTACACACGCCGGGCGCTGGAATTTATGAGTACTGTAGTTTGAATTACACATGATTCGCGCAGCAAAATCCGCGTGTGAACATAATAGCTGACGGTTTCCAATGCATAACCGTGTCTGATTAATGATCTCCGCCACTCACCTAGCAAATCTCGAGCCGCGAGATAGAGTGCCAATCATGTGGGGGCCGGTTGTCTTGACATATCTTACATTTTCTTTTCTGAACACCAGATATTTACATCGTCTGATGACTTTTTAGCTCGCACACAAGTACACAAAAATATCATTTTTCAAACGTTATGGTTAGGCGTTGCATGTAGATGTAGTTCAAATTTGAATTATGGTCATTAAATGGTTAGAAAATCACTTAAATGTCTTTAAAAGGACAATGACCCCTGAAATTTTCCAAATTTTCACAAGATAGTTGTATTAGTGCACCTTAAACATAGAAAAAGTTTGAAGGCCGTAAGTGGAAGCTATCTCCCGTTCGTCATCAAGCATGCATTGTTCCCTCTCGAAACCACGAACCTTCTAGTGAGTTGCTCCGGTTTGTGAAGGGTGTGTGTCCAAACTTTCGTCAAACATGCCAATTTTTTTACCACATCATCTTGGTGGCATGACATTAAATCAAGCAAGGTTTCATGTTTTTTGATCATTTTTTAATTTTTTGGAATTAAAATGCCATGGCACTCCGTGCATGTGTGCCCATGCCTTGAGACCAATATGTTTGAAAACTCCTTCTAATTTACTGCACATGGAATCAACTCGCACACAAGTACACAAAAATATGATTTTTCAAACTGTTATGGTTAGGCGTTGCATGTGGATGTAGTTCAAATTTGAATTACGGCCATTAAATGGCTAGAAAATCACTTAAATGTCTTTAAAAGGTCAAATGACCCTTGAAATTTTCAAAAAATTCACATGATAGTTGTATTAGTGTACCTTAGACGTAGAAAAAAATTTTGAAGGCCGTAAGAGGAAGCTATCTTCCATTCGTCATCAAACATGCATTGTTCCCTCTCGGAACCACGAAGCTTCTAGTGAGTTGCTCCGGTTTGTGAGGGGTGTGTGTCCAAACTTTTTTCAAACAGGCCAATTTTTTACCACATCATCTTGGTGGCATGACATTAAATCAACTAAGGTTTCATGTTTTTCTGATCATTTTTTTAATTTTTTGGAATTAAAATGCCATGTCAGTCCATGCATACGTATGCATGTGTCCATGTCGTGAGACCAATATGTTTGAAAAATCCTTCTAATTTACTGCACATGGAATTAACTTGCACACAAGTACACATATATGATTTTTGAAACCGTTTTGGTTAGGCGTTCAATGTAGATGTAGTTCAAATTTGAATTACGGTCATTAAATGGCTAGAAAATCACTTAAATGTCTTTAAAAGGTGAAATGACCCCTAGAATTTTCAAAAATTTCACATTACAATTGTAGTAGCGCACGTGAGACGTAGAAAAAATTGAAGGCCGTAACAGGAAGCTATTTCCCGTTCGTCATCAAACATGCATTGTTCCCTCTCGGAACCATGAGCCTTCTAGTGAGTTGCTCCGGTTTGTGAGGGGTGTGTGTCCAATATTTCGTCAAACATGCCAATTTTTTTACCACATCATCTTGGTGGCATGACATTACATCAACCAAGGTTTCATGTGTTTCTGTTTTTTATTTTTTTGAATTAAAATGCCATGTCACTCCATGCATACATATGCATGTGTCCATGTCATGAGACAAATATGTTTGAATCCTTATAATTTACTACACATGGAATTTAACTCGCACACAAGTACACAAATATGATTTGTCAAACTGTTATGGTTAGGCTTTGCATGTAGATGTAGTTCAAATTTGAATTAAATCGCTAGAAAATCACTTAATTGTATTTAAAAGGTCAAATGACCCCTAGAATTTTCCAAATTTCACATTACAGTTGTAGTAGTGCACGTTAAACATAGAAAAAAATTGAAGGCCGTAAGAGGAAGCTATCTCCCGTTCGTCATCAAACATGCATTGTTCCCTCTCGGAACCACGAGCCTTGTAGTGAGTTGCTCCGGTTTGTGAGGGGTGTGTGTCCAAACTTTCGTCAAACATGCCAAATTTTTTTCCACATCATCTTGGTGGCATGACATTACATCGACCAAGGTTTCATGTGTTTGTGTTTTGTGTTTGTTTTTTTGGAATTAAAATGCCATGTCACTCCATGCTTAATTCTGTCATAGCCTTGAGACCAATATGTTTGAAAATTCCTTCCAATTTACTTCACATGGGATTAAATCGCACACAAGTACACAAAATATGAGTTTTCAAACCGTTATGGTTAGCTGTTTCATGTAATGTAGTTCAAATTTCAATTACGGTCATTAAATGGCTAGAAAATCACTTAAATGTCTTAAAAGGTCAAATGACCCCTGGAAATTTTCCAAATTTTGACATGACAGTTGTATTAGTACAACATAATTTCTCATACATTTAAAACACCACTGTAGTCCAAATTCGTCTTTCACAGCTAATAAAATATATCTACAACATCACACACAGTTGTTTTCTAGGAACCGTTTGCGATGAAAATATCTGGGTCTACTTAAGTCTCCCTCCTTAAGCTTCGCCGGCTCGTCTACTCCAGTGCCAACAACCCCCGAATCCACGAATCCCGACCCCCCATTCCCTCACCCCCATCTTGCAAAGATGACGCAATGCTTCGTGAAGGCCCGTACGATGGCCACGCCCCCCCCCCCCGAGGAGAGCGTGACCACCTATGCCGAGAGTGCCACCGCATCCGGATTGAGCAAGCCCGCTTCCGCTGAGAGGGCATCTGGGGAAGCCGACAGGGCAGCTACAGCAGCTGAGACGGCTGCAAACGCCGAGGGTGCTCGAGCTACCGTTCGTGCCGCTGATGTCACCCTGGCCCGGGTCGAGGCCATCCACGCCAAGATATTCCAGGCCACACTACAAAAAAATACACTTCCGTGATGATACGTGTTTGTCATAGTAGGTCGCTTTTTTTGTCATGCATGTACATCCATGACAAATTTATGACAGAATCAAGATAGTCATACCTGTGCTGTCGTAGAAGTGTTCCATGACATTACCAAAATTATCATCACGGAAGTGTCCACTTCCATGAAGATAAATCGCGCGTCAAAGAAGTGCTTTCGTCAAGGGTCACCGACACGTGGCATCCACCGTAACGGAACGCCATTAAGCTATCGGGTCGGGTTTTTGGATCCGATAACCCATTAACAGCCCCGACCAATGGGGATTTTCCACGTGTAAAATCATCGTTGGCTGGAGGAAACACGTGTCGGCTCATCGTTGGGACAGATGTCAACCACTCATTGGACAGAAGGCGCCTATGATACGTCGACACGTGGCACGGCCCAACAGAGGCCCATTCTCGTGAAAAGGCCGGCCCGTTTGACTTGGTCAAAACCTGGCAGGCCGGCCCATGGAAAGCCTGTTAACGGCCTGTTCGAATATAGCCCATTTACAACCCGCTAACCCAAGGCCCATTACACCCTATCCGAATTAGGCCCAGTAGCGTCATCTGGGCCATCCAATATGATTCCAGCCTGTTTTCACTTCTGGCCCATGTATGGCCCATGACGTCTTTCGGCCCATATGAGGCCCTATGTAACTCTTGGCCTACTAACGGCCCGTGGTGAAACTAGCCCGTAATGAATAGTGTATCACTTTACACCCATTAACGGCCCGTGGTGAAATTGTCCCGTAATGAATAGTGTATCACTTTATACCCATTAACGACCCGTTATTCCGTTGGGCCGTTTCCAGCCCTTGTTATCTTTCGGCCTTCTCAGAGCCCATTTATTCTTGGGCTCATTTCCAGCATTCGTTTACTTACGGCCCGTTACTGTCATTTTCTGCTTGTGGGCCAAATTCAGCCCGTGGTTACAGTCGGCCCGTTTGTGGTCCGTTAATACGTTGGGCCATTTTCATGGCATCATCAAATACGGCCTATTAATGATGGCCCGTTATGGTCGGCCAATAAACGGACGATTCCAACTCTAGCTCGTTTATGGCCATAATGTGGCCTGTTATTGGCCCATGTTTGGCCATCGATCATACTGCCCGTATAAGGCCCATTGATGATACGGCCCGTAGAAGGCCCATTGTTTCTACGGCCCGTAGAAGGCCCACTGTTTCTACAGCCCGTAGAAGGCCCACTGTTTCTACGGCCCGTAGAAGGCCCACTGTTTCTACGGCCCGTAGAAGGCCCACTGTTTCTACGGCCCGTAGGAGGCCCGGTGTCACTATAGTAAATATTAGCCCATGGTTATTGTGGCCTAGTTTTAAAAAATAGGTTATTGTAGCCACTAGCAAACCGCGGAAAAAGAACTGCAATGACTAGAAGCAAACAAATAAACAAGACAACAAGGAAATAAATAAGCAAGCAACTTACGCTAGGCTATCACGGCTATCACACATATTACATCCACTGGGCATCAAAGTTCGCCACCAGTGCAAATAAACGCGCCGACAAAAGAATATACAAAACTGAGAGCACTTCAGAAGGCACTAGGCCTGGCCAGGTCAGCCCCCCCAAATAGCTGAAGAAGCTGTGTAGACCTCAGTTGTGTCAACGATAGATGCATCAACACTAGATTTAAGGCATGAGGTGCGTACGACAGTCCTCTGACATCTTCATTGCATCTTTGACTTCAAGTCGGAGCTGAGCTGAAGCAAGCCTTTCCGCTTTAAGTCGAGACTGAGGAAGTCAAACTGATTGAGGCAGCGACTGCATAGAGGTTGTCTCACACCTGCTGGTGAGTAGCTTCAACTCACTGTCTTCATCAAGACAGGACCTTGGGGTCATCTCGCTGTCCTCAAGATGGTTTGGCTCACTATCTTCCCTAAAGTTCTGCCTGGCGTAAGAGATAGGAGTCCGAAAGAGGAACAAGGAGACACGTAACAGGTTTCACAATTATATAAGCAAATAAATGGATCTGTTCTGCATAAGGAACATGTTTTTACAACTACAATTTGAAACTGGTAGTTGTTGCAAACATCCAATCAGATCTAAATAGCAAAGCAAACAACAATGGAGGAAATGATGCCTACCCAAATCTATACTAGAACAAAGTTTGAAGGCTTGAGAAGGATGAACTTACATTACATGTTAACACGGGCTGGACAAAGCCCTTCTCCATGTTGATGGAAGGATAATTCAATAAATTCCCCAAAGAAAATTCTTTATAAGCGTTGCCATTATTCTACATTTTGCAAAGAGTAAATATAGATCAAATAATATTGGAAGAAACAGAGGATAATGAAGCTCAGGTGCAGACTGATGATACATAATCAAATAGCAATTAATTAAGTACAACGTTACAAGGCAAAAGGGAGAGAGGTACTGACAAGAGCAATGTAGAGCCCATTATTGTTTTGAGATCGTATGATCCTTTGAGCAAGGAGATTCATCTGAAATTAGTTTTCATACAAGAGAGAAGGTAAGGCACAAGCAGAAATTTAGGAGTTCAAATTTTGAATTGATATCATAGACAGTACCTGACGCTGGGCTCCCATCAGTTCTAATAGGGGTTTGCCACTAGAGTAGGGGTAAAGTGTGGTCTAGTTGGGCCTGTGTTTTCTGTGGCTGCTGATCTATCTGATTTAACAGGTATCACTACCTTTTCCAAATACCTAGTTTGTACTCCTTGACAACCTGCACTCACCCTCTTCCTTTTGGACACCTATTACGAAAGAACAACATTTGACTGGAAAAACATAGTGTGACGACACATGGAATAGGTACAGAAAATGGATAGGTATGGCATATACTCATATATGATGCTTAAACTAGCAGATGGTGTAACAAAGTAGAAGTAATGCAAGAGGTCAGAAGCAAAATATGTGCGACCCATACAACTTTGCAAAGTTAGAGCAAGCACCTTGATGGGTGAATAAGATAGGCCATCCTCCACCATGCCAAGTTTGTTAGGTAGTGGATCATTCCGCAATATTCCTCTCGTGCGCCCATTCTCATATTCATTTTGATAATGTTCAATATTTGACATGCATGAAAACATAAAAATGAGTGAGATTTTCTTTGTAATGCAGAAGTGATTCTAATCCAATACTGCCTCCCTGTAAACCCCTTTGTGCTATCTTTGCAATTCTTTTAAAAGATGCCATGCATGCTATAATTTGTTGTGTGCATTAATATAATGTGGCCTACTACTCAAAATATGAGATCTCCAGAAGTGATGGCACTTCGCAGATGATAGCTTCAACATATACTAAAGAAGAACAAGTTGACCTGACCTGACAGATTCAAAATATACTAAGGGAGAACAACTCGACCTGACCAGTCGACCGCAAGAGAAGAGTATCATCTTAAAGAAGAGCAGAAGAGCAAGCAGATTGAAGATATTACAAGTCTTTTAATACAATGTCGGTTGGCCACCCATGATGAACCAGAGCGCACAGAGAAATGCTATTCTTTCTGGTCTCTCCATATGTGGCTCACATGCATTTCGAAACTAAAGTAGGAACATTTAGCTAACCAATTAAACATCTCTCAGTTTTACTAATATCAACAATAATATCAGATATGAATTTGTACAACTAAGCTTGTTTAGCTCGATGGGCGGAGCAGTGCTATTGCGACACGAACCACGTAGGCTGATTGTGGTCATCATAAAATGGGGAAAACATAAGCATGATGAGTACAGTGTTGACCGTGGCAGTGGGATGGCAGCTCTGAAGCTGCAAACCGCGCAAAGGGTAGTTAGAAACCGATGTTTGCTTTGAAATAACAACTAAGATTTGGTATGGACAAGAAAGTACGATCAACAAGTGACAAAGAAATGCAATTATGCTGTCTCTCTATATGTCGCGTCATGCATTTGGAAACTCAAGTGGGACCTTTAGCTAACCAATTAAATGTGTCGATTAACTAATATCAGTATCATATCAAAATCATATTTGAACAACTAAGCTTTCGAATTCTGAGTGTTGTGTTGTTTAGCTTGAAGGGTGGAGTAATGCTAGTACGACAGAAAGCACCTATGCAGATAATAGTAGAGTAGATAAAAGGGGAAAACCATAAGCATCAAGAGAAAAATCAGGAAAGTGGAACTAGCTGGACCAGTGGGTGGTGCACATAATTTTCGAAACGAATATAGGAACATTAGGTGACCAATTAAACGTTCTCTATTTTAGTGATATGAGCATCATATCATATTCGTATTTCAACACGTAAGCTTTGGGTTGAGGTCTTGAGGAGCAGTGCTACCACGACACGAAGCACCTACGATGATGGTAGTGAATATAAAGGGGGGAAACCATAAGCTTTACGAGTATAGTGCCTGTGCCATGGCGGATCTGAAGGTGCAAGCCGGACAAAGCTACTTCGCAACCAATGTTTGCTTTCAACTAGCCACTACTATTTGGTACGGACAAGAAAAGTACAGTAAACAAATTACAATCTATTTTCCGGGTGAAATCAATAACTTAAGCACATATGGAAGACTACCACCTCTCTTGCGACGCCGTGTAGGCCTATGCTGATACGTTGAGGGTGCTGCGGGTGCGATGGCTGTCGGCGGCGGGGAAGAAGACTTTAGACGGTAGGCGGCTGGGTCGGGGGATATATCCTGTTGCCGTGGACGAGGCGGTCGTAGGAGCGGCAACGTCAAGGTGGATGACGGCGCCGATGAAGCGAGAGGAGGCGATGAAAGGATGCTGGTCCAGCGCCGTGGATGAGAGACGTCCATCTCTTGTAGTGGACGGTGGGGTAGGGGTAGCGGCTCCGGCAAGGTGGAGGATGGGGTGGCGGACAGAGGAGGCTGGCCGCAGTGCAGAGGTTGTCATGCCGGCTGATAGTGTATGAATGGGGAAATGGAGGGGAGGGGGATCTCAAACTTTGGGACGCGCTTCTCTGAAATGGGGGAAAGTTACGAACTTATCCCCCGTTTAAAATTTCGGACATCGCATCGGTTGGGGATAGGACGGTAATCTCGCATCTCCCAAATATTTGCCGGTAACTATTTCGGGCGAGGAGAGGGTGTTTTGCCGCCAACGGTTGGCGCCCACGGTGTATGAATGGGGCTGACAGGTAGGGCGGTTGTGTCACGTCTGATGGAAGTTACACATCTGCCCCTATTTAAAATATAAGCCTACATCGATTTCGGACGAGGAGAGTTTGTTTTGCCGCCCACCGTGTGTGAATGGGGAAATGGAGGAAGAGACACATGTCTTTCGGACGATCTTGAATCAAATGTGTTTTGCCGCCCACGTTTGGCGCCCACCGTGTCTGAATGGGCTCAGAGGCCGTCGTGTCACGTCTGATTGAAGTTACTAGTCTACCCCTATCAACAGCAGTGTAAATCCTGTCGATAAGGATGTCAAGTGTCAGGGGTAGACAGTAATTTCCATCTTGCAAACACTTGCTTCGAGCAGCCCACAAATTATAGTGGGTGTTTAGCCGTTTCGTTCAAAATTAGGGAGAATTAGCATTCACGTTTGCCCTGGGACCTGGCAAACTAAATTCAAATCCAATTTGTATTCGATTACGAATATCCACAGATAATTATACATTTTGTTATTTATTTCTTCAAAACCACAACAAAGATTTATTCCACCTTTATATATGATTATGATTTAGAAATGCCGTGATCTTCGAATTCAGTAGGTTGGATACACTCTAAGTCAAACAGTTATTTCATCCAATACAAGTTCACCTTATGTCAATCATACAAGTTCTCAGGATTACCTCGCCTAAAAAATTCGGATCATTACAACACATGGACAACATAGGGGGTCTTGCAACATAATCCATTCAGAGACATGACACAACATGCAAGTACAATAATCTAATGAAAATTTGAACTGGTATCTAAAGAAGAACTGGGACTATCTTGGGCTTCAGATAGCAGAAACAGCAGGACCTCCTCCGTCTTCAAATGCAACATTCTTACTTCCTCCAATTCTTGGGTTGCTTGCATAATGCATGCCGCTAATTCCGTAATTTCCAGCCTCAAGATAAATATTACCTCATTCATGGCAGCCACACCATCTCTTTCTGCCTCTAGTAGAGCCTCAAGCACTATAATATCTGTGCTCAGACTGCTCTCTAGCGGTGTTGCCTCTGAACTGCTACCATCTGGTAACATGGATGGCGCACTGCTTCCACAAATAGATTCTGGGGTTGTACATTGTGTCCTAGTGTGAACGGCATCCTGAAAGGTTTCCGTTGGACATCAGTAAGAGATAGTTATCATATGATCTAGGAAGTAAGCTTACATGGTAAATGATGGACGAATTATTGCCGAGCATGGCAAGCTATATTTAAATGGTTCGAAGCAGCATTAGCCGAAAAGAAATTAAAATGGTAAGATGAAACTAGGGATGTAAGTGGCAAATAAATGAAATCCGCCAGTCCCATCTAGTTAGTTTTTGCTACCTCCCTAGTTCATTTTCCTAAAAAAACTCTTTTGAACTATCATACCACTAGTGGACTTTAATCGGGATTAAACCGGACCCAGTTGACATCCCTAGTTGAAAGGGAGTGTACAACTGCTATATTTAAGTTTCCAAGGCATCTAAGCAGTTGAAATAATCTGAGAAAGCACTTAACAGTGTGGCCTCATATAAACTACGAAGACAGTCATGTGATGAAGTTGAGAGGAAAAGTTAAGGACTCAAATGAAATATGCATGCATTTCTTTACGATAGTACAGCAGACACTGCTGACATATTGGCCAACTCAGGTATAGCGTAACAACAAATAAGCATTCGAATCAAGCAATACAGCAAAGCAGACAACTGAACTATTTGTAATTCGGTAGGATTACACGTTGAGGGCACAAGCCAAGAAAGCAGCCCGCTCGCATTACATTTCATATGTACTAAAACACACTAGCTTACCATATGTTGCTGTGAAGCCTAGCTGCTGTTGCAATGTTCTTTGAAGATATCGTCAGCATCCCGTGGTTGCAAATCTAGTTGTTGTAGTTTATTCTGCACCATCTATTTAGGTAAAATTAATTTTAATCGCATGCACTGGTCCGAATTGATCATCAATGGTTCACCTAAACTAATGAAAGAAGGGTGTGTGCATACACGACAATACTCCCTCCGATTCTTTTTACTTTGCGTATAACTTTTTCTCAGTTTTCTCGTATTAGTCTGCGCGTTGCCGATTCCTAGCGCTGGTTTCCTTTTGTGCCCCGCCCCATCCGCCTCTGCCCTAATTAATTGGCAAATTAGTCCAGAAAAATTAAACCAGTGCCCTCCTTGGTATGCGGGTCAAGAGTTATGGGCAGAGTAAATAGAATCGGAGGGAGTATATCTGCTTCCCTCTATTTTTATGCTTGTTCGAGGTGCCAGCCCCAAAAGAACAAATATTTTGCTTGATGGGGTTGGCAGCTCCATAATTAATAGAAGCATCAAATTAGTCATGCAACTTGGGAAGATCAAGAACACACAAACAAGTAATGAACAGAGGCTCGGAGCAGTGATGTAATAGCTAGCATCAGAAAATGTAGGGTAAAACGAACAAAAAGCAGCGGAACCACATGCTAGTTTGCTAATGTGTAATTCAGCATAGAGAACATTAAGCAGTCTGATGGAACCAACAGGTGGCATCAGAACAAAACTAAAGCATATTAACTATATGTGCACTGGTATATAATTTAGCACATGTAACATGTTCACTGCCAGAAGTATGGCCCTATAGGTGCAAGCAGAATAACGCGTCTCATGAAAAACTGAATGATGCCCTGAAGAAATTCAAAGGTGCGGTGCTTATGCTAGGAAAGTGAACATAGGCGCCGGCCTTTGGATAATAGTACCTGATTCTCGGTGGCGTATGGGTATCGTTCTCATACTTGATAGCTAAGGATCGTCGATGGTGCTCGTGTTGCGGTTGAGTTTGGGCCGGCTGTCGCCGTCGCTGAAGCAGCTCCGGTGCTACGGTTGCGGCGCCTGTCGACATACAAGAAAGCTCATCTATGGTAAGTGAACAGTTGCACGATAAAGAGAAAAACCGAAGGAGTACAAATCGAAATAACCTGATGAGGCTGCGGCGTCGGTAAAGCAGGGCCGGTGGAGTTGAATATGGCGTCCGTGGAGCGGGTCCGGTGCAGTGGACGAAGGCTTCGGCGGGCGCGTTGTACAGTGCTTTCGGTGAGGCGGATCTGTTGCGGCGGACGAGGGCTTGTATGAAGGGCCAATGAAGGGGCGGACGAAGGAGTCAGTGAAGGGTCTACGCTGTGGTGGACGAGGGCGCCGGTTAAGCAGATCCGGTGCGGTGGACCATGATGGCGGTCAAGGAGATCTGGAGCGGTGGACAAGCCAGTCGCTGAAGCGGCTCCGGTGAAGTGGTGAGTTGGCAGTTGGGGGTTCCAAGGTGCGGAAGGTAGATCCGGCGGGGTGTGAGGTCCACTGCTGCGGCGGAGGACTAGATTCGGCGGCTTGTCGTGGTTGGGGGGGTCGGGGAGGGGAAGGGGAGGGGCTCTGGGGAAGAATGTTGGGGGCAAAGAGGGGAAAACAATGGAGTTACCAAAGCAGCCCTTTTCCGTTCATGTGGCTGGGGTAAAACAGGAATATCGCAGGGCTAAACTTTCGGGCGCGTGATATTTCGATGTGAGCGGGAAGTTTGAAAGCTTTTGGCACCTAAAATTATAAGTATTCTGCTCTCGTACGGCCGACTATGATATCATGGCCGACAATTTGTTTGTTTTGCACGCAAAAAAATGTGCAAGTTCTGAAAATCAATGTCTCCAACTCGAAACTTAGATTGTCCATTCAATTCAAATATGGATCATTGAGCTAATACAAGCAAATACCATCATACGGTCCAATTCAAATGAAATTCCAAATGTGTTTATCCTAAATATGATGACAAAAGCAAAAATGTGTATGTGTATGAATAAAGTGGATGATTATAAAGTTTGAACATGCCCGTATGTGTATATCTCTAGGTTTGATATATAAATTTGAAATCACGAAATCCCGGCTTAAAAAATGTACCTCCGTTTAAATGAATTACAAAAGCTAATGATGGAGTCGAATTCCAAAATTCCAATCTTAGGTTTGTAATTCTGGTACATCAAGGTATATCACGCATGTTCAAAAGTATCATTATTTCATAGTACAAACTGTGAAACAAATTGATCAACCATGAGTGCACAATATCTCAATTACGCTAAAGTCCCTCAAATATAGACACCTCACTCTTTATCTGAAGTCAACCCCCCCCCCCCCCCCACACACACAGAGAAGTCGTTCTCTCCCCCAAACACCAACACACGAGCACATTAACACCCCTCTCTCTTGTAAAGTCCGGACCCCAACATAGGTCTCTATAACTTTGTCTCTCGGGCATGCACACATCTCTTCCCTCACTCTCTAGGTCTCCTGCTATCTCTCTTACCCAAGCACACGCACTATGTAGAGTTCATATTTCCCATACACACAAAACGTCGCCCCTAAACGTCTACCTCCCTAGTTATGTGGTTCTCGCGCACTCACCTCACACAACACCCCCACTGCAAACAAGCACACTTTGTCTCCTTGTGCACCACTCTCCTCTTTCTATCTCTCCCACATGCGGACCCGCCCCAGCTCCTTCCCTATATACATATATGTCGTGACTCTTTGCATAGCTCCCTAATGTATAATCGTTCTCGATTTTGCACATTGTTCTCTACACCATCTATTCTAGCTCTCTCATGAAGTCCCTATCACACACACGATGACTCGCTTCCCTTGCGTCTCCGTTCATAGGCCAACTTCGGACAACATCAACATTGTCTCCCTATCTATACGCCATTTATGGACACAAACGACCCCTCTCGCCCCCTCTCTTCCTCTCTCTCTCTCTCTCTCTCTCTCTCTCTCTCCCCCTCTCTCTCTCTCTCCGGCGCTGGCTCTCTCTTTCTCTCGCTCTCACACCCCTCTCCCCCACACACTCGATGTCTCTTCCAAATAGTCTGCTCCCCCCGCCCGCACTCGTGCTATCTCGCTACTACACATGTCACACCATTCCCCCTTCCCTTATACTAGGTTTACATCATCAGTGGTCTCTCTACTCCACATACACTCGCTCCCTCTCACACACAAACGCGTGCACAAACACACACAAACATGCACAAACACCCATTTACCTAGATCCTCATCTCTCCTCATGTCTGCATGTGTATCTCACACACTCACTCTCTAATTATGTATATGTGTCTCCACGTTACACAACACAAAGCCCCATGTACATGTCTCTCTCTATCCTCCACACACATAGACACAAAGAATCTGTTATCATTGCCTCAGTCTCTAACATATCACACACGCACACACACACACACACACACACTCTCTCTCTCGCAAACACGCTCAACAAGGGTTTCCCCGTGAATAACATACCGTCTATTCATAAACAGTTGTGGCAGTACGGCGAACACGAGACGTGAAAAAGAATAAATCTACACGTGCTTAGACCACCTAGTATGACTACTAGGACTAGAGCAAGCCAAAAAGCGCGCCGCCGTCACCCCCTCCTTGTCGGCGACGGGAAAATCTTCGTTTCACACAGTCGAGAAGTCATTGTGCTAAGGGCCCACATGCCGAGGCGTTGAATAGAATGTAGATGCTAGTTTACGGAAGCAAGTATCAATAATACGTTTGTATCTCCATACTTATATTTCTTCTCTTATAAAAAACCGAGTTGGTGATGATGGTACGTGTGCCATCTTGCAATATAGACCGTCCGATCTATATCTGATGGGTGGAAATTAAACTAAAAGATACCCGCACCCCTCTCCACATTTGCAGACAAGGCCTTCCCTCATTCATCCTTATCTCCAACAAACCTCATTGTTGAGCAATTAAGAAAGGAAGCCTCTCGAACAAACTGGCCTGGTGGCCGCTGCCGGCATCGTCAATCCCCATGCCTCCGCTCAGTTCGACCACCAACCACCACCACACCCCACTCCTCTTCACCTTATCTCATATTTCTCGGGATATCATTAGTTTTTACACATGGGATTACTCCCGCAAGGGTCAATCACAACAAGTGTTTTATAAAAAATGCATCTTGATGTTCCGTGCAATGCACGGATCTTGCTAGTACTCCTACACAAGACTAAGCTGGTGATGCTGGTGTGTCTGCCATCCATCGTTTCTGACCATTAGATCTACATCTAACGATTGTGAGGTAAGTTGTTGCCTTTTCTCACCAACATCCCACTTGTCTACCAATTTGTAGAAAAACTCATAAGTAGTATCTTAAAACCAACCACATCCCTCCCTGACCTCACCAAAACAGCCCAAGGAATATATTCTAATTGAAACATAATATATCTCTAGTGACATATGTATATCAAAATTAGAGTGTTTTGTACCAAGTTTGTGAATAAGTATTATTCTAATTATGATTCGTTGCAACGGACATGAACGTTGCTAGTATTTCCAACCATGCATTTCTTTTCCTAGTATTCCATAGTTTCGAGTTTTCCATCAAGATATTAGTCACTCATGGTTGATATTTACTTTCAATCATGTACACATATGCACTATGTAACTAGCCTTGCTTATTGGCTTCCAAAGCTTAACTTTCACTCCTACTCACAATATGTAGAGTATTTAACAAAAAACTACCACTTTCAACCAGCCCTAGGAGGAATCTATTGTACAAAAAATAGCAAAAACATACCCAAAATTTCTTAATCCACTCCAAAACTACCTAGTACTCCTACCGATTAGGTTCGTTTAAACCCATTTATGACAAGGTTGGCCCACATGTCCGTGCTGACGAGGCAGCTTAGACCAACACATTTTGTTTGACCGTTGACACGAGGGACCCACATCTGACCTTCTATCCTGTTATTCCCCCTCAAATCATTTTTTTCCTAAACATTACTTCAAACAGTACTGATGCATGTTCGTTGGTGGCGCCGGTGATGAGCGAGTTGGCCACCACTCGCCGGACGGGCCGGACGCCGCGCTGGCCTCCACACGGGTTGGCAGGCTGGCCCGAGCGTGACTCACGAGCAAGCAAGCCACCGCGCTAGCCTTCGCTCGAGCCAGATGGCTGGCCTTAGCGCGGTGCGCGCGAGCAAGCCGCCACACTGCCTTGCCAATCTAGCTAGCAAACCTTGCAGACAAGCAGCTGGATGGAGCTATCTTGGCTAGCTAGCGGCCGCGAGCGCCGGACGGAGCTGGCATCCGGGCTGCCGCAACATGGGCTCCGCACCGCCGGTGGTTTTGACCTCGCCTTCTGCCGGCGGCGGTAGCTGCGTCCCATGGCCGAGGATGACTAGGTGGATGGGCCGGAGGTAGGAGGTCACTCGAGGATTTTTGTTGGTAAGAGCATGTACAATGGTTAAGAAGGTAGTCTTATCTTAAGTCTGCCACGTATGCAAGTGGTAGTAGTTTCTTGGCATTTTAGTGGTTTCTTGCATTATTAGAGCAAGTACAATAGAGCTGAGTCAGCGGGCTATAAGAAATAAACTACTATTACATGTTGGCTATAAGATGGGCCGTAGATGACATGGCACTGGCTTATAGCCAGCAGCTGGCTATACTATTAACCATGCTCTTAGGGGTTTCTTGTAAGGAACAATGTACGTACTACTAGCGACAAAAGGCGATTCTGGTTGCGTTGTACTCCAACGAGTACTACTAGTGGTCGTGGGAGTGTATACTGCGTTTTGTGGGTTCGATCCCGGCCAAACGCACGACGGCCTTTTTAAAAAAAATAGTACTACTACACTTCGCTGCGCGCCAATATTTTACACGGGTAGTTTGAGTTTTGAAGTCAAACGGACGTGCGGCCCCACAATCTGGGTGTACTGGATAGCCTA
The DNA here is from genome assembly GCF_056163025.1 of Triticum urartu. Taxonomy (NCBI): domain Eukaryota; kingdom Viridiplantae; phylum Streptophyta; class Magnoliopsida; order Poales; family Poaceae; genus Triticum; species Triticum urartu. The sequence continues at coordinate 439,210,304 of NC_141874.1, read as the reverse complement.
GCCACGTGAATGGGTTTTCCTTCCCAGCATCCCGTGGCTCGCGTGCTCGCCCTAGCCGCACCTCGCTTGCAGCTTCTAGCTAGTAGCATATTTAAACTAGCGCCCCCAATTAAGCCCGAGGAGCCAGAAAAGCCCGGCGGGGCATTGGGAACTGTGCAATATGGCACTGTACGTAAAGTGCTCTACTACTACTCTGTAGCTTGTGGCGTTGCATGCATGGACTTCACTCCATTATCGGCTCTACTATAAAAGAAATTCCTCTTGCCGTGTTTTTTTTGAAACGGAGGCAAAAGCTTTGCTTCATCTCATTCATAAAGAAGGAACTACTAACAAAGTTCGACGAGATCCATTACACCCCCACAAATGGAAGCGAAAAGCCTAGTCTCGCTGTATCAAATAACTCAAATGTTCTGCCCCCGCAGTAACCGTCGCTGATAAACAGGCTGCTAGTGTGTGCGTGAGAGGAGCGGCTGAGTAGGCCAGCTACGTGAGAGGAGCGGCTGAATAGAGCACCGAGAGTACCCACTAGGCCACTACGCAGGTGTACTTCCCCTGCACTGATAGTACAATGATGGTTCTAGAGAACAGTAGTACCCTCCACTTCCAACTGTAGCTCCTTGGCCCTGAGATTCAAGAGTTCAAAACTGGTGCACTATACTAGACTAGACTAGAAGTATTGTACATCGCACTACTAGTTGAGAAAAGTAGTACTAGTACTGCTACAGTACAAGTACGTACTCCTCCGTCACATAATGTAAGACGTTTTTTGACACTAGTTGGCGTGTACAAAAAATGGCCAAAACATACCCAAAATTTCTTAATCCACACCAAAAACTACTAGCTAGTGCCAAAAATTTCTTACTAGTGCTATTATTTACAGTATAATGCAATCCCATAATGTTCCATAATCCCTTTCTTTCAAAAAAATCACTTCTAGAGAGAAGATTGCTATCTCCACGCGAGCTTCTCATAGGCCAGCGCCACTGCATGTAGTCATGTGAGAGAGAGGGAGACATCCATGCAGCATGCAGAGAGAGGAGAACGTGGGCGGACAACCAATGGGCTGCATGGGGCATTTATAGCTGCTAACTCCTCCCATCCATGCGCCAGGGGTATTTCATCCAGAAAGCATGCAGCGAGCCCCTGCCTTGGTATCCGGGTCACCTCTTATGCGCAGAGTAAAAAGAATCGGAGGGAGTACTAGTAGTAAATAATAGCCTCACCCCTTCCCTGAGGAACGATCTACAGTTGGAAGGGACGAGGCCCTGCGGTTACTGATGAAGCTATGTACATAGGGTAGGGTCATGGACCTGTCCAAACTGCCCTACCCAAGGACATCTCTAGAAGAAATCACCTTTCAATCAACTTGGAGGTGTTCCACTCGACAGACTCGAAGACACTCGACCAAGAAGCGATCATTCGACCAAGACCAAACCACTCGACGGCCAGGAAACCTAAAGGCACTCCGCATGCTAACGGTCGGTTATTAAGTAGCTTTTATGGTCATCATAGCATTTTATTAGGGACGTTACCAGTAACGCCTGACCTTAATGTATTTAAACCCAGCATAACTGAGGGCCGGAGGGGGCCGGCGAACTCTATATAAGCCACCCCCCTCCTCAGTGTAAAGGGTTCGCACCCCTGTAATTCATACACGCATAATCCAGTCGACCGCCTCTGGGCTCCGAGACGTAGGGCTATTACTTCCTCCGAGAAGGGCCTGAACTCGTAAACATCGTGTGCTTACAACTTCTCCATAGCTAAGATCTTGCCTCTCCATACCTACCCCCCTACATTACTATCAGACTTAGAACCACGACAGTTGGCGCCCACCGTGGGGCCGGTGTTTTAGCGATTTGTTGGAGGAGTTGCAATCTTTTCCGATCCAAATCATCATGGTTTCTGGCGGAGTTTTGGTGGAGGGCCGCGAGATCTGTCTCGGCGCGCTCACGTTCATCGCCGACGACTCCGCTTGGCTTCAGGAGGCTCCGCTCGACGTGGACGCACTCCCCGCCCGCGGGGCAATGCACTTTAGTGCGTGCGTCCACGGCGTTCTCTTGCGGCAACCGTCGACCCCCTACCGGTCGGCTCCTATGTTGTCCTCCCTCCCCGTTTCCCGCCGGCGCAAGCGCTCCAGTCGGTCGAGACTTCAGCGGTGGGTGAGACACGCGGTGGCACGCCAGTTGGCCACCCCTCAAGTCGCGGTGATCGAGCCCAATGAATCCCTCTACGGCCTGTTCGCTCCGTCGACTGGCTCTACGGAGACCGCATCCGAGTGCGACAGTAGTGATCCGGCGGCGGAGGTTCTGATGGTCGATGGACCACCCAGTCCTCCCGGTTTTCCCTGCACCGACGGAGGCACGGGTGGAGGCGACCCGTCGCATCCCCATGAGGAATATCTCCCCGAGCCTCTCACGTCGCTGCAGAGAGAAGAACTTCGTCGCCGGAACATGGATGCGCTGCGCACTTCTATCGTCGGAGAAACCCCCGAGGCTCGTGCCTTGGAGGGCACACGCCTGGCAAACTTGGCCGAGCGCACTCGACTGGAGAACCTCCAACGAGCACTCGACGAGCGTGCGCGACAATGGGTTCCCGAATCCAGTCGACGTCAGCTCTTTCCGCCCCCGTAGGTATATCGAACTCCGATTCAGAATTTAGCAGCTGTAGCCCGTATAGTAGAGTCAATTCAGCCTTCCTAGTCGGAAGCTGGCAGAGGCTTGCTGCAGATCAGAGCGATACTCCGGGCAGCAGGAGACCAGAATTCCGCTGTTTCTCAGTCACGGAACAGGATTCACAGCAGATCCATTGCTGCAGACACAGTCCAGTCGGCTCATAGCCCAAGATCACCCCCGAGGCGTGAGGGATGTGGGGACCGGCGTAATCAGTACAAGAACCGTGAGCAATATGATCACCGATTCGATCGTGACGATCGACGTCGAGTGCCCACCCCTCCCCCGAGGAGCGGGTCGTATGCGCCTTGACATCATGATGACAGGCGCCCTCGTAGTGTTGGGTGAAGGATTCCAGTCGACTCCAGGGAGCCAGGCTTTGATGCGAGATCCATTCTCGTTCAAGGTTTGGTCGACAGGAACAAAGCTCACCGAGAAGGTCATGATAGAGATGCACCTACCAGCAGCAGAGCACATGTTTCGGGGCCAGAGTGCTTTATTAGAGCCATTAGGGCCACTGTGATTCCTCCCAACTTCAGGTTGGCGACTGGAGTCAGTAAGTTCACTAGTGAGTCCAAGCCCGATACTTGGCTTGAAGACTACCGAGTGGCCGTCCAGATTGGCGGCGGCAATGACGAAGTGGCCGTGAAGCACCTGCCTCTCATGCTGGAGGGCTCGGCCAGAGCATGGCTGAACCGGTTAGCACCCAGCAGCATTTACACTTGGGAAGATCTTGCTCGAGTGTTTGTCACCACATTTGAAGGAACATGCAAGCGACCGGCAGGACTGACGGAACTGCGGTCTTGCGTGCAGAAGCCGAATGAAACTTTGAGGGATTACATCCAGAGATGGATCACGTTACATCACACGATGGAGAATGTTCCTGACCACCAAGCAGTCTGTGCCTTCAAAGAAGGTGTCAAGTATAGAGAACTGAATCTGAAATTCGGTTGGACCGGAGATATGTCTCTGAATCGGATGATGGAGATTGCCACCAAGTACGCTAATGGTGAAGATGAGGATCGACTCAGGAGTGGCAAGCTCAAGTCAGTCGCCCAAGAAACCGGAGGAAATTCCAATTGGAAACAGAAACGGAAAGCCGAGCCAGCTGCTCCTAGGGAAGCCTTGGCTGTAACCCAAGGAAAGTTTAAAGGGAAACCCAAAGGACCTTGGAACCCCAAGAAAGTTAAAGACCAGGACGGAAATGATGTGTTGGATTTGCCATGTCTCGTCCACACCAAGAAAGATGAAGAGGGCAATTTCATTTACCCGAAACATACCACTCGACAGTGTCGACTCTTGATCCAGCAGTTCCAGGGCAAGCAGCCCAAAGATAAGGAAAAGGAGTTGGACAAAGTTGAGGACAAGGAAGATAGTGATGATGGATACCCCCAGGTCAATTCCACCCTGATGATTTTTGCTGATGTTGAAAGTAAAAGTCGACTAAAAGTTATCAACCGAGAGGTGAATATGGTTGCTTTGGCGACACCCAGTTATCTGAAATGGTCTCAGATTGCCATAACATTCGACCGGTCCGATCACCCAACGCACATCGCAACCCCTCGGAGGCAAGCTTTGGTGGTCGACCCAGTTGTTGAAGGCACTCGACTGACCAAAGTCTTGATGGATGGTTGCAGTGGTTTGAACATATTATATGCTGAGACATTGAAAGGGATGGGCATTCCGATGTCCAGACTCAGTACCAACAACATGAGTTTCCATGGAGTCATTCCTGGGAAGAAGGCTGAATCACTCGGCCAGATTGCTCTTGATGTGGTTTTCGGTGATTCCAAGAATTACCGCAGAGAAAAGTTGATGTTTGAAGTTGTAGACTTCAAGAGTGCCTATCATGCCATTTTGGGCAGGCCGGCTTATGCACGTTTCATGGCCCGACCATGTTATGTGTATCTCAAATTGAAGATGCCTGGCCCCAAAGGTGTGATCACTATTACGGGCGATCGGAAGAAAGCGGAAGAATGTTTTCAGAAAGGTTCAAAGATCGCTGATGCTCAGATGGCAGTGGTGGAGCTGTAGGAATACCAGAAGACCGCAGACCCGAGTGATTTGTTGCGAGCCAAGAAGCCCGCTAGAGAATCAACTTTTCAGTCGTTTGGCGAAACGAAGATAGCTCACATCCACTTGACCGATCCCAGCGCTGCTCCAACTCATTGTCAACAACACTCGACTCCAAATAGGAAGAAACACTCATCCAGTTCCTCCGTGAGAACTGGGACATTTTCGCATGGAAGCCTTCTGACATGCCGGGTGTTCCCAGGGAGCTGGCTGAGCACCGCCTAAGAGTCGACTCAAAAGTAAAACCTGTCAAGGAACATCTCCGACGGTCCGCCGTCCAGAAGAGAAAGGCTATTGGCGAGGAGGTGGCTCGGCTATTAGCAGCAGAGTTCATCCGAGAAATCTACCACTCCGAGTGGCTCGCCAACGTTGTCATGGTCCCCAAGAAGGACAAGTCACTTCGCATGTGCATTGACTTTAAACATATCAATCGGGCCTGCCCGAAAGATCAGATAGTCGACTCGACTGCGGGATGTGAGCGACTGTCTTTTTTAGACGCCTATTCCGGGTACCATCAGATCCGTCTGTATGGACCTGACGAGATCAAAACAGCCTTCATCACTCCATTCGGGTGCTTCTGTTATGTTACCATGCCGTTCGGCCTCAAGAATGCCGGAGCCACATTCATGAGGATGATTCAGAAGTGTTTGCTCACTCAAATCAGTCGGAATGTGGAAGCATACATGGATGATATTGTGGTCAAGTCATGGAAGGGTTCCGACTTGCTGACTGACCTTGCTGAAACCTTTGCCAACCTCAGGAGGTATGATATCAAGCTTAATCCATCAAAGTGCACATTCGGAGTTCCTGGCGGAAAATTACTCGGTTTTCTCTTTTCCGAACAGGGAATCGACGCCAATCCAGAAAAAGTCGGTACTATACTCCGAATGAAAAGTCCTGTGCGAGTGCACGACGTCCAAAAGCTTACTGGTTGCTTGGCCGCTTTAAGTCGATTCATATCTCGTCTCGGTGAAAAGGCATTGCCTCTTTACCAATTGATGAAGAAGTCCAACAAGTTCGAGTGGACTCCCGAAGCTGATGCAGCATTTGCAGAGCTCAAAGTTCTACTCTCCACCCAGCCGGTGCTTGCTGCCCCAATCAGCAAGGAGCCTTTGCTGTTTTACATTGCAGCCACGGGACAAGTCATCAGTATGGTACTTACGGTCGAGCGGGAAGAAGAAGGAAAAACCTTCAAAGTTCAGCGCCTAGTATATTATATTTCTGAAGTTTTGACCCCGTCGAAGCAAAGATATCCTCATTATCAGAAGCTTGTATATGGGATTTATATGACCACAAAGAAAGTTGCTCACTACTTCTCTGATCATTCCATTACAGTCGTCAGCGATGCTCCATTGTCAGAGATCCTGCATAACAGAGATGCAACTGGTCGAGTGGCAAAATGGGCGATTGAACTCCTTCCTCTAGATATCAAGTTTGAGGCAAAGAAGGCTATCAAGTCCCAGGCAATAGAAGATTTCGTCGCCGAGTGGATTGAACAACAACTGCCGACTCAGGTTCACTCAGAGCATTGGACCATGTTCTTCGACGGTTCCAAAATGCTGAATGGTTCCGGTGCCGGGGTGGTGTTGGTCTCCCCCCGAGGAGATAAGCTCAGATATGTTCTTCAAATCCACTTTGATTCCTCCAATAACGAGGCGGAATATGAAGCACTTTTATATGGGTTGCGCATGGCCATTTCACTCGGCGTCCGTCGCCTCATGGTCTATGGCGACTCAGATTTGGTGGTTAATCAGGTGATGAAGGAATGGGACGTCAGAAGTCCAGCCATGACTGGTTATTGCAATGCAGTGAGAAAGCTGGAGAAGAAATTCGAGGGGTTAGAGCTTCATCACATACCCCGACTGGAAAATCAAGCAGCTGATGATTTGGCAAAAATAGGTTCCAAAAGAGAAGCCATTCCCAGCAATGTGTTTTTGGAACACATCCACACACCATCAGTTCAGGAGGATCCCTTCACTGAAGAGGCCCCGCAGCCAAAAAGTGCCACGGATCCGACTGAAGTTGAAGTTCCAGCTGTGGTCGACTTGATCATGGAAGTCTTGGTCATCACTCCCGACTGGACAGTACCTTACATCGCGTACATCCTAAGGAAAGAACTCCCATAGGACGAAGAAGAGGCTCGATAGATCATCCGTCGATCCAAGGCCTTTACAGTCATAAAGGGACAGTTGTATAGAGAAAGCGCGACTGGAGTCAGTCAGAAGTGTATAACACCGGAAGAAGGTCAGATGATCCTTGATGATATCCACTCAGGAACCTGTGGTCATCATGTGTCCTCTCGGACCATTGTGGCTAAAGCATACCGAGCGGGATTTTACTGGCCAAGAGCAAATGAAATGGAGAAAGAGATAGTAGACAAATGTGAAGGATGTCAGTATTACTCCAATATGTCGCACAAGCCCGCGTCAGCTCTGAAAACCATTCCACTCGTCTGGCCCTTCGCTGTTTGGGGGCTGGACATGGTTGGACCACTGAAAACGGGCAGGAGCGGCTTCACTCATGTGCTAGTAGCAGTCGACAAGTTCACCAAATGGATTGAAGCTAAGCCTATCAAGAATCTTGATGATTGCACTGCTATCAGTTTCATCAGAGAGTTGATATTCAGATATGGGGTTCCGCACAGCATCATCACTGACAATGGGTCAAACTTCGATTCCGACAAATTCAGGGCCTTTTGCGCCTCTCAGGGCACACGAGTCGACTATGCTTCGGTCGCTCACCCTTAGTCGAATGGACAGGCGGAAAGAGCAAACGGCCTAATTCTTAAAGGACTGAAACCTCGATTGATGCGCGATCTCAAGCACACAGCAGGTGCATGGGTAGATGAGCTTCCATCAGTTCTTTGGGGATTGAGGACGACCCCGAACCGATCGACCGAAAGAACACCATTCTTTCTGGTCTACGGAGCCGAAGCAGTCTTGCCGAGTGACATGCTTCACAACGCCCCTCGAGTCGAGCTCTACTCTGAAGAAGAAGCAGAACAAGCCCGGCAGGACGCAGTCGACCTCCTGTAAGAAGAAAGAGAAATGGCCATGATCCGATCAACCATCTATCAGCAAGACTTGCATCGATTCCATGTCAGAAATGTGAAGAGTCGAGCCTTCCAAGAAGGAGACTTAGTCCTCCGAGTGGATCAACAGAAACCACACAAACTCGCTTCTACTTGGGAAGGCCCCTTCATAGTCACCAGAGTCCTCCACAATGGAGCGTATCACCTCTATAATGTCGATCGCTAGATTCATGAGCCACGAGCCTGGAATGCGGAGCTACTCCGCCCCTTTTATACTTGAATTCTCACTCAGATGAGATGTAATAAGAAAAAAAACTCCTGTTGTTTATTTATCAAAGACAAGAGCGTTATAATTTTCCCAGCGATTGTCATTGCGTTTTGTTTGCGTAAGAAATCCCCTAGTGGGTGGCTTAGCTGCGAATCCGGTTCGCCTAAGTTTGTAAAAATAATTTCCTACCGAGTGGTGAGCCAGCCTCCCACTTGGGGGCTTAGCTGTGAACCCGTTTCGCCTAAGTATTTAAAAATCCTACCGAGTGGAGAGCGATCCTCCCACTCGGGGGCTTAGCTGCAGTCCAGTACTCGCCTAAGTCTTCTCACTTGGAGACTTAGCTGCAGTCCGACACTCGCCTAAGTTTGAAAAAATCCTACCGAGTGGAGAGAAATCCTCCCACTCGGGGGCTTAGCTGCAGTCCAGTACTCGCCTAAGTTTTATCACTCGGAGACTTAGCTGCAGTCCGGCACTCGCCTAAGTTTGAAAAAATCCTACCGAGTGGAGAGAAATACTCCCACTCGGGGGGCTTAGCTGCAGACCAGTACTCGCCTAAGTTTTCTCACTCGGAGACTTAGCTGCAGTCCGGCACTCGCCTAAGTTTGAAAAAAATCCTACCGAGTGGAGAGCAATCCTCCCACTCGGGGGCTTAGCTGCAGTCCAGTACTCGCCTAAGTTTTCTCACTCGGAGACTTAGCTGCGGTCCGGCACTCGCCTAAGTTTGAAAAAATCCTACCGAGTGGAGAGCAATCCTCCCACTCGGGGGCTTAGCTGCAGTCCAGTACTCGCCTAAGTTCTCTAACTCGGAGACTTAGCTGCAGTCTGGCACTCGCCTAAGTTTGAAAAAATCCTACCGAGTGGAGAGCAATCATCCCACTCGGGGGCTTAGCTGCAGTCCAGTACTCGCCTAAGTTTTCTCACTCGGAGACTTAGCTGCAGTCCGGCACTCGCCTAAGTTTGAAAGAATCCTACCGAGTGGAGAGCAATCCTCCCACTCGAGGGCTTAGCTGCAGTCCAGTACTCGCCTAAGTTCTCTCACTCGGAGACTTAGCTGCAGTCCGGCACTCGCCTAAGTTTGAAAAAATCCTACCGAGTGGAGAGCAATCCTCCCACTCGAGGGCTTAGCTGCAGTCCAGTACTCGCCTAAGTTCTCTCACTCGGAGACTTAGCTGCAGTCCGGCACTCGCCTAAGTTTGAAAAAATCCTACCGAGTGGAGAGCAAACCTCCCACTCGGGGGCTTAGCTGCAGTCCAGTACTCGCCTAAGTATTTGAAAATCCTACCGAGTGGTGAGCAAACCTCCCACTCGGGGGCTTAGCTGCAGTCCAGTACTCGCCTAAGTATTTGAAAATCCTACCGGGTGGTGAATGACCCTCCCACTCGGGGGCTTAGCTGCAGTCCAAGTACTCGCCTAAGTACAAGACACATCCCACTCTGCAGTGACGAGGTGCAGGTCGACTGTCACCTTCTCCTGGGGAGCTTCGCCACAAATACAACGAGCGCTCCATCGCCGACCCGCAAGGACGACGAGGTGCAGGTCGACTGCTACCTTCTCCTTCGGAGCTGCGCCACAAATACAAAAGTTGTATCGAATGAAGAACGATTTCCACTAGACGGGGGATTCATGAAGATATTCAACAATAAACCAAGTTCAGATAAATCCTTAAGGTTCTGGACCGCAGATCGAAGTGCTCGGGCATCCAGCCCGAAAGAGTTTAACGGTTACAAAAACCACTCGGCATTCCGAGGCAAATTTAAGGTGAGGCATAAAAGTTTGTTCACTCCGCAGGAGGAGGGCTGGCAGGCTCGACGAACTCGTCCAGGTCAACGCCGTCGGTGATCCGAGTGGCTGCAGCGATGAAAGTCTCCATAAAAGTTCGGAAGTCATGCTTCTGGGTGTTGGCGACCTTGATTGCTGCCAGTTTATCTTGTCACACCTCCTTGAAGTGGACACGAACCAAAGACAGAGCCACATCAGCGCCACACCGGGCAGAAGACTTCTTCCACTCCTGCACTCGGTCAGGGTTTCGTTAAGTCGAGTCATCAGGGACTCAAGATCATTTTGGAGCGTGGCCTCTGGCCAAAGTGCCGGGTTGATCTGTGACATGGCAACCTTCAGTCGAGCCAAGTAGTCCACGACACCGTCGATGCGGGATTCCAGTTGGAGCAGATTCATGGCAGTTTCATCTTTCACGGGAGAATTGATTGGATCCAAACCTGGTTCGATCCGCCCAGTCTCCTCCTCGAAGTTCTGGCAAAACTCTGCATTCACGATCCAAGGATAAGTCAATTTTCATACGCCGAGTCAACACAAAAAAAATCAGTCGGAACAAAATGTGCACCTTCAAGCTTGATGAACAACTTCTTGGCAAGGCTCCTCACATAGCTCTCCAGATCGTCCCTCCTGTGAGCGATGCCTTCCATCTTCTCGCACAGGTTGAGGTTCTCCTTCTTCCAGCATGAGCACTCCTTGTTGGCTTCGTTCAGAGCATATTTCAGCTTGGTATTCTCTTCTTCCAACTGGCCGACCGAAGCCAGTTTCTGTTCAGCCAGAGCGGTTCTATCGTTAGCTTCCTTTCAAGCAGCAGCCAAATCCTGATCCTTCTTCGCCCGAGCTTCTCTCAGTTTTTTTGCAAAGAAACGATGCTTGATTCAGAAAGAGCGGAAGGGTACTCAAGCCTAAGACAGACCAGTCGACAAACTCGTCTTACCAGTGGCGCCATCCTTGACCTTTTGCAGCTCTGTCTTGGCCAGCTCCAAGTCAAGGTTCAGTTGGATCTGCTGTCTCTCCAAGTCAGCAAAATGAGCTCCAAGATCACAAGATTTCTGAAATCAAAGAGGAGAAGTTATTTTACAGCGAAAAACGACAAACACAATAAGTACTAAGACTACGGTCGACTGCCCGCAGTCCACCATAGTCTCGGGGACTACACCCAGTGGGTGCACTTTGCACGCCCCCACCTGTTCTGATCCCACTCGACCAGCCCGCCGAAGTCGAGTGCAGGAGGTAAAAAAAAGGGAGAGAAAGTAGAACTTAGACCATAGTCGACTACTAGCAGTCGACCGCGGTCTCGGGGACTACACCCAGTGGGTGCACATGGCGTGCCCCCACCGGTTCTGATCCCACTCAACCAGACCGAGTGGAAGAGACAAACCACCAGTTCGGTTTACACTCTACAAAATACAAAGACTATAGTCGACTGCCAGCAGTCCACTGTAGTCTTGGGGACTACACCCAGTGGGTGCACTCAGCGTGCCCCCGCTAGTTCAAAAATTCAATCGACGCACCCAGTGGGTGTACAGATGCAAAGGTTTTCGGAAAAAGTCTTCAGATAGCATATCCTAACAGAACAAGCGGTGACCAACTAACCTGAACATTGCTCTGCAGAGCCGAGCTGGCATCGTAGGCGGCCTGGCTGGCGTCCCGCACCGTCTTCATCTTCTCCATCATAATGCCCGCCTGGCGTATGGCTTCCTTGGCAGCATTCACTTCGTCCTCTAGGACATGATGGGTCGCAAAAACTGAAGGCGGGTCGATAGGGGCCTGAGCAGTCGACAAAGAAGGCAAGGTACTCGACAATGGCACGACGAAGGTAACAGAACCCCGATTGGCATCACCAGCGTCCTGAACGACTGGCTTCGCCCTCGGCGTCGATTGTGGCACCTCGCTCGCAGGAGCTTGCCTATTTTTCCTCGTCAAAGGCCTCTCGGGCTCTTCATCATCATCAGGGAGGTCAATAATGTTAGGGGCTGTTCAAAGTTCAATCGACAGAATCACATCACCCAATGGTACACATTGCAGTTGAATCGACCAAAATAAAGACAAAATGGCAGAAATCATACGCAGATTAGAAGTGACCGCGTCCTCCATCACCTGATCATCGTCCCTGTAAGCTGAGGTCCCGGAAGTAGCAGCGCTGCCAGTTCCAAAGTTTGCCCGGTTAAAACAAGAAAAACAAACAGCACAGGGCGTTGAGTGAAGATAAAAGGGGACACTCACGCAGAAGCGACGGGGATGTCAATCTTAATCTTCGGCAAAGCCTTTCGAAGCTTCGGCTCTGCGACTTTGGGATGCTTCGACGCTTTTTCAGTCGGAGTTGGCGAAGAGGTCCGAGGACGCTTTGAAGACTGACCAGCTTGAGCAATCGCCTTTTCACGGGCGCTCGGTCGTTCTTGGTCAAGTTTGGACCGCTTCTCCCTGCGAGGAGGCGACTCGACTTCTTCTTCGTCACTTGGGTCGTCGCTTTCTTCGTCCCCTCCACCGTCAGAATCCCATTCGCCACTGTCGCCGCCGCTCGCCTCTCCTTCCGGGTCCTGCTCTTGCTCTCCGTTGGGCATTGAATACATTTCAATAATGGCCTGAAAGAAAGTAGGGAGAACAAAGTCAGTCAACTCAGTATCGGCAGCTGCGCGAGCGAATTCATATTACAAACAAAGGCTCAGAATCGGACCTTCTCTGGCATGTGAGACTGGTCGAATGGAGGAACTCTCCTGGCTCCCCTGGGGTTGTCCTTGTTTCCGGTCATGCCCGACAGCCACTTCTCCAGTGTGTCATCATCGACCTCCTCCGGGTGAATCCAAGTGGAGTCTTCAAGACCCGAATACATCCACATTGGATGGTCTCGGGCTTGAAGAGGCTGGATGCGCCGCTGAAGGAAGACCTCCGAGAGATCCATACCAGTGACCCTGTCACGGATAAGCTGGACCACTCGCTCTACCAGCACCCTCACCTGGGCCTTCTCCTCTGGGAGCACCTTCAAAGGGGAGGGTTTCCTCACCCAGTCCATGGTGAAAGGAGGGAGGCCAGTCGACTGCCCTGGCGTCGACTGGTCTTTGCAGTAAAACCAGGTCGACTGCCATCCGCAAACTGAGTCGGGAAGAATCATGGCCGGAAAGGAACTTTTCCCTCTCATCTGAACACCAAGACCCCCACACATCTGAATCACTTGGGTCCTCTCGTCACTCAGATTGGCCTTTTTCACCGTCTAGGAGCGACAGGTGAAAATGTGCTTGAAAAGGCCCCAGTGAGGCCGACAACCCAGGAAATTCTCACACAAAGAAACGAAAGCAGCGAGATAAACGATTGTATTGGGAGTGAAGTGGTGGAGTTGTGCCCCAAAGAAGTTCGGAAATCCCCAAAAGAAAGGGTGAGGAGGCAAGGAAAATCCACGGTCGACGTGGGTGGCAAGGAGAACGCGCTCACCCTCCCAAGGTTGCGGCTCGGATTCCTTCCCCGGAAGCCGCGCCGATTCATAGGGGATCAGCCCTCCTTCGGCCAGGTCGTCGAGGTCTTCTTGGGTGATCGTCGAGCGGATCCAGTCGCCCTTGATCCAGCCCTTCGGCACGCCGGTTCGCGAGGAGGATCCGCCTCGGCTGGTCGCCTTCCCCTTCGACCTCGCCGTCGCCTTCTTTGCCTGCTCCAGAGCTGCCGTCTTCTCCATCCCCATCGTCGCCGGCAAGACGCGTACGGAGCGGTGGCACTGCGGCGAGAGCGAGCCGATGAAGGAGCCTTAGGAGGAGAAGAGATAATGGGGACGCACTGTTCAAGAGACCCCGGTCCGACGTCTTATATGAGGCCGCTTCCGAGTGGCTGACTGGTAGGCCCGGGCAGTCCTGTCAAATCCCGTAGCAATCGCGCGCGCAATACGTGGCGAAAAAGGTGGCGCGGGGATCGAGGAGGCTCTGCCCTATCCCATCCGATTACTGCGGCCTCCCCCGTCCCGCACGCTTCCAAAAATTCAGATCCCGTGAAATCTGCGGGCAGCAGAACAACTTGTCAGAGCGAAGATCTCCTCCACACCGTCACTCGTAGCCCTTCAAGTAAAGAAACTCACTCGACAAAAAACTAAGAATGGATCAAGGCGACTGAAAAGGAAGTTGCTGTCATCACTCAGGTTCATTGATCCGAAACCAGATATGCTCATGGCATGAAAAATGAGTCGGGGAAATTCTCAACTCCTTCCCCACTCAAACCTCGATCCATTCGAGGGCTAATGATGAAGCTATGTACCTAGGGTAGGGTCATGGACCTGTCCAAACTGCCCTACCCAAGGACATCTCTAGAAGAAATCACCTTTCAATCGACTTGGAGGTGTTCCACTCGACAGACTCGAAGACACTCGACCAAGAAGCGATCATTCGACCAAGACCAAACCACTCGACGGCCAGGAAACCTAAAGGCACTCCGCATGCTAACGGTCGGTTATTAAGTAGCTTTTATGGTCATCATAGCACTTTATTAGGGACGTTACCAGTAACGCCCGACCTTAATGTATTTAAACCCTGCATAACTGAGGGCCGGAGGGGGCCGGCGAACTCTATATAAGCCACCCCCTCCTCAGTGTAAAGGGTTCGCACCCCTGTAATTCATACACGCATAATCCAGTCGACCGCCTCTGGGCTCCGAGACGTAGGGCTATTACTTCCTCCGAGAAGGGCCTGAACTCATAAACATCGCGTGCTTACAACTTCTCCATAGCTAAGATCTTGCCTCTCCATACCTACCCCCCTACATTACTGTCAGACTTAAAACCACGACAATTACTACGCTCTTATCTCCTCCTCGCCAGTTCCCCCCCCCCCACTCGAAGAGAAGGCAGTTCGTCCCTGCTCCCATGGATTCGCCAGGCAGTTCTCCTCCTCATCGGGGCTGGGAGACCTTGGACGACGATCCTGTGGGAGAAATCGCACGCCGATCCGACGTTGCCGCAAGACTCGGTGCTTCCTGCACCAACTTTTTCAAGAGGCTGCTTAAACATGCCATGCTTGTTGGTCTTCCATGCATCCTCGAGGAGAAGGTTCTTCTATGGGACAATCCTTCGAACAGTCCACCGCTCCCTGGCCATGGTTGCACGTTGACTCCGCTAGAGTTGCCGACGTTGAGAGGTAGTCGGATTTTGTCCGATGAGCAGGTCAGTAATGGAGTTTGATCATGTAGTACATAGTTATTCCATTTCCATCCCGTAATTTCTCCGCTGCCCACTGTCTTGTATATAAGTCTGGGTCGGTGCCAACGAAGATTGGCTTGCATACCTCTGGCCGGATACCACCATCATTTTGCACAACATCCACAACAGTGCGGCCATTCCGGTAGACCCCTTCTCCACCATTGAGATCGGCCTTCCAGACTGGCTGGGCAAGAATACGTATGATGATGCCTACATGAGATTGAAGAAGATAGAAATTGTGGACCCGCCGACAAAGCGACGCGGCTACGATGATTACTATCTCATCGCGGTGTTTGACATAAGGATTGCCATCAATGCAGGAGGCAGTAACGGCAGAGGCTGGCGCATGTTGGTGGCGGCAGATTTGTACCCCTACATGTTCGAAGACGCCGTGCGCCATCTAGGCCGCATCTTCGCGGTGACAAGCCAGGGGACTTGTTTCATCTGGTTGACATCCTACGGTATGGGAGATTACAAACGGAATGCACAAACCATCATTTGCATCCCTAACGGTACTCCATTATTTTGCAGGGACCAGTCATCCCCCGATCAAAATAAGATCGCCGATCCTGGATGTGCATTTGCATCCGCAATTCGGTCTAACCTGGAACCTTGTAGCTGACTTTGGCATATTGGGATCAACTATCTTAGCAGTCGTTACCCATGGTACCACTGATGTGCAACATGGTCACATAATCTACCACGATCGGACCGTCACCATCTACCCAGGTATTCCATTTTAACCCTCTCGCCTTCTCTATCATTGTTGTACTAGTAGTATACTTTGTAGTATTAGTAGGAGTACTTTTTACCTTGGAGGACGCGTATAGCTAGCTAGGCCCTTGAAGACTTGAACCCACTAGCTGCCACCATTTTTGTTTTTCCATGTCTTACTATCTCATCCATGTAGCCAAGAGTGGCTATATATAATAAGCCGGTTATTTTACTTCCTCTATACCGGAGTAGTACTATTTGCTGCACAGTATTACTGACCGCCACATTTGAGAACAACATTATTATGCATGGACCTTGACTATGTACGTTATCATGTGTCCAGATCTGGGATGCTGCGTGTACCAGATGAACGGCGCCGAGTTCGACCCCCGTGATGCTACGTGGGTGCCGAGGAACACTCTTGGAGAGTACTCGCTTTTCATC
This sequence comes from Triticum urartu, assembly GCF_056163025.1. Lineage (NCBI taxonomy): Eukaryota > Viridiplantae > Streptophyta > Magnoliopsida > Poales > Poaceae > Triticum > Triticum urartu. The sequence continues at coordinate 439,194,159 of NC_141874.1, read as the reverse complement.
GGGGACAGCAACCCCATTGTGAAGCGGATGCCACCTTCTGTGCACGACACAAAAGGCCTTCCGTTCATGAAGCATGGTTGTGTCTTTAGTGCGCACCGCCGGATGAATGACATGCTGGGACACGCTATCCCTGATTTATGCCGCTTCAGCTTGGATGAGTCTCCATCGTGTGGAACCGGACTAGAAAGCTGTGACAATGATTCCTGTTGCCCACCGCTATGGATCGTGCCATCCATGAAGAACACCTGGGACTGGAACCTGGAGGAGGACATGTAGCCCATCTATAACGTGTATGTGGAGTACGGTAATTGTGGACGGTAGCGCTGTGAATATATGTAGACTAGTCGTGCACAAATTTATCACATGAGTTGGAGATGAACTTGTGTGGCATACTGGCATTTGTCCTTTAGAATTTATTACTAGTAAATGTGTTATGTGTACGTGCAACTTGTGTGGTTGTTGCACGGGCTCCAACACGCTCTTTGAGAAAAAGGTGGCACAACTTTGGATATACGTGACATGGCGACATCATACAGTAGCATCGTTCGCTATAGTTGTACTAGTACACTCCTACTAGGACGACAACTCCTATAAAACCTTGCGCTTGGCTCTTTGCCTCTTCGGGAGGTTCAACAGTTCGTACTTGTGTGAACCTTGCACTTGGCTCTTCGCCTCTTCGGAAGGTCCAACAATGATGATACTACAGTACAATATCCTTCTCGCAATCTGACACCGATTGAACTGCTGCACGTCCATCGCGAGGACGAGGGCAAGGGTGAGGGAGAGGGAGAGGGAGAGGGCGCTGTAGTCAAAACCCTCTCCTCGTCCTGCGAACCACCGCGCGCGTGGGCGAGGGAGAGGCGTAGTAAGCAAGCTTCTCCTCGTTCGGCGAGTTGACGGGACACATCAAAGCAGTACTAGTACTAGTAGTAGTAGTCCATACTGCGTCCTTTCCGATTAATATGGCTTAATTTGAAACGAGAAAAATACACTGGCGGTCAACGTATGTAATAGTATGCTCTTTACGGTCACTATATATAGTTTTGCGGCGATTATGCGATCACTAGCTCATCGTAGAGCACCGTATTGCACCCTACTGACTGGCCACATTGTCGATGTGGCACTTTGTTGACTGGTTAAATTGTCACCTGGTTTCTAGGTTCCACCTGTCAATTGGCAGAGCAAAGAAATCAGTTAAACAAAACTTTACGCAGGCGCGACACGAGTCCAACCCTTGCGCGCGAACCGCCCTGGCTGTGTATGTGAGTGCATGCACGTGTCCTCCCTTGGTCTTCCAACAAAGAGTGTACTACATGATGTACATCTACACTTCCAATGTGTTTAGCCTTTAATCTAAATCGATATTGATTGACTAATTCACCAACTTGTGCTGTAGGTATAGGCTACATGTCTATCCTTAATTACAGCATGCAACGGCCTTCATTTAATCTTCTTATCTCAATGGTCTCATGCACACATAAGTCTGCTGCTTTTGGGCGTTAATTATTCCCTGGTCAATGTGTAAATCTCTAAATATACAGTCTTTCACGGACGTAGGGAGTAGGTTGAGCACTTGAGCGTGAGCGTGTGTGTTGCGTCCTGTGCTGTGTGCCGCATGGGTGCGTGAGTGTTGCGTGCGTCCATGTGTACGTCTGAGTGTTGCATGTTGCATGCATGCATGCATGGGGCTTACTCCCTCCCATTGACATGTCCATTTGGCTATAGATTTCAACAAGTGACTAGGTACGGAGAAAAATGAGTGAAGTGAGCGTAGAGGCATTGGGATACTGTAGAAAGGAAGTCCTCGCGATCCATTTATTCCCCATCTCAGTCAGAGAGAACTATTCAACTAGTCTTCGCAGTGAAGTGACAATACACACTGCAGCAGATGGGACACGTAATTAATAAGCTGAACCAGCGTGTTGGTGTTACTAAATCAGTCAGTTATGTTTGGTAGTCTCAAGTCATTAAAAGCATGCACATCCCACATATCTTATTGGTTGATATGCCACAAAACAAAAAACGAGAAGGGAGTTAATGTACGGTGCCTAAGTGTTTTGGGATTATTTGGATTTTGTAAGGTGACTTACACACCTAGACGGAGGGAGTAGTAGAATTGAGATTGAATGCACTTTCTTCCCCGTCTTCCACTCTTCTTCCTCCTCTCTTCTTCTTCCTCCTCTCTTCCCCATCGTCGGCCGCACACCATTTACCCCCGCTCACTGCTCGCCTGCCCGCGCCATCTTCCTTGGTAGCTCGAACGTACCATATTCCCCCGCTCACTGCTCGGCCACATGAGGAGAAGCTTCTTCGCTCGCCCGCCCGAATCCACTTCCCCGCTGGCTCGCAGGCACCGGAAACCCCAATGGCAGAACCGACTGACACGCAGAGCCGCGATTGGAATTCCCTCCCCGATGTTCTCTTGGAGCAGATCTGTAGTCGTATGGACCTACTCAGCATCGTCCGTCTGGCCGCATGCTCGGTGTCTTTGTACCGTCTACTCGTCTGCAATCGGCTGACTCTTTTCAAGACACCCTGCTTCCTGATGCCCGATCCTCGCAGGTGGCCCAAACACCGACTTGACGATCCTACGGAGGTTGCCGTGGTGCCCCTCGACATGCTACCTCTACCCGTCCACCTGTCCTTCATGCGCGGCCACTACTGGGCGGGCATGAAGGCCAACTGGATCGTCCTCATCCACCACACCAGTAGTCCGTGGCGTCTCGTGGATATCTACACCCAGCGAGAGATCACCCTTCCATCGTTGGATACCGCCGCCATCGAGCCTCGCGGCCCGCCGGACACTCCTGCCTACTACGCACGAGACGCGTCAAGCTTTTGGCTCGACCTCTGTTTGCAAAAAGTTGTAATCTGCGAAGTGCCCACACCATCAGAAGACTACATGGATTACAAGCTCATTGCCTTATTCAACAAGGGATTAGTCTATCTGGAATCCGGTCTCCATACATGGTTATGGCTCATCATCAACCCTGTTGAGGAAACATTTCTGTGTGATGTTATAGTGCATGATGGCATCGTTTACGCGGTCGATGCACATATTGGCTACCTATATTGGTGGAATCTATCGTCGTGTAATTGTTCTATCTCATCTCATCTTTACCTTATGAATATGACTACCTGTTCATTTGTTACAAATTTAGAATGCATAACATGTCTATAACCACATCATTGCTATATGTTCCGCTCATTTCCTAGATTTTTATGACCACACATGTTATTGTTAGAATTGATATGAGAACAATTGGCATCTAATGATTGTTAGAATACATATTATGAGCATAACATCATGATTGCTATATGTTACTCTCGTTTACAAGATTTTTATAACAACGCATGTTATTGCTTAGAGTTGATATGAGAACAGTAGTACTAAGTGCTATGGTAGAATATGAGTAGGCGCTGTCATAGCTGTTTTCCTCTCATTGTTACATGATGTTTGAACCATGACATATTGCTAGAATATGAAAGCCATTGGCTTATTTTTTTAACTTGGGGTATGATTATTACCATGACATTGCAATTCTCTGTCTATGATATGTGTCACTGTTATAATAATCTTAATTGCACACATACTCTGAACATGATTGTTTATTTTTGTCCTTTTGGTCTCCAATTTGAATTGTTGCAGCAGACGCAAATGCGCCGGCCTTCATGATTCCAGGACCTGGAATCATACCAGCCGATGGGTGGTGGTTTATCGCTCGTCCAGCTGACGGCGGTCATTTGATGCTCATTCGCACGTACCAAATTGACCAAACCATTACATCAAACCACACGCAGTACAATGCGTGGGGCATTTGTGACATTGATGGCTATGGCTGCTTTGTGTTTGAGAAAGATCCCAGCTCCGTTGGGCCAGGCGTATTCAACTGGAGGCGGGTTTACAGCCTCGGCAACCACTCCTTGTTCCTTGGGGTCAATTATCTGATCATCCAACCAATCATCGATCATATCACTGGCGATGATTATTGTGCTATGCAACTTCCATTCGCGAGGGGGGGCTGTGTTTACACATCATACCATGGGTTTCATGAATCACCATATCCAGAGATTCGTCGACACAGCTTGTTGCCAGATAATCTTCAGTGTGTGAAAGGCATCAAGCTTCCATGCGATGAATGGCTTTTGCAAACCCGACATGCGGCGATGTGGTTCATGCCAACAGCAAATATGCACAACTTGATTCGTGCTGACTGAGCCATGTATTCTGCTGCTGTAGCACGACCCTCTTTTGTTGGATATTATGTACTGTTGTTAGTTTGAAGCACTCCTCTGGTTTGAAGGATAGATACCTTCCTGGGATCAAGTGCATCCTAACTCACCTGTGTAGGATGTACTGATAATGATGATGGAGATGTTGTGCAGAAGGCATATATATATCAGTTAGGCTTCAAGTGCGTACTTGTTAGTTAAACCTATGTATAAATCATGACACTAAATATGACTAGTAAGTAGTACAGTAGCAGTACTAGTATACGTCGGTCAAATTATTCATCATGTCCACACATTGAATTGACGTGACAACACGCTGCGCGTGAGGTGACACAAGAATCCCCGCGGCGTGTTTGGGTATTCTGGACTTCAGATTTGGAGTACCACTTATCTGTCGAAATCTTTCATCATTCACTTAAAATAGTCGATTGATCATACATTGAGTACCATATAACTGGAGTTACCGATGAAAGTCGAAGAAGGATTGGCTCGTGCTGCCGGCTGGCGTCAAGTTCGATCCCATGGATCAGGAGCTGATCGAGCACCTTGAGTCCAGAGTGAGTGCTGATAGCGTGAGATTTCAGTCTCTCATCAATTTGTTCATACCAACCATCGACAGCGAGCATGTCATATGTTAAACCCAACCTAAGAAACTTCCAGGTAAGACACCGATCGACCGTCTACTTGCACAAACATATTCCTTTGTTTATAGCTCTATTTTTCTTTTTAGACGCAGACCTGGTGAAGCAATTACAATTTGACAGTTAATCAAAAGTGAAACAAGTGACTGCAACATGCCAAAGATGTTATGAAAATGCCAACTAGGTACACTAAAACCTATATTCCACAATACTGCAGGTATCACACTGAGTGGCCTAAGGAAGCATTTCTTCCAGCACAATTCCAGGGCGTTCAAAAGGGGCGCGTGGACGCGTCGCAAGATACAGTCGGAGTGCGGCATGCACGCGATGTGGCACAAGACCGGCAATACCTTGCCAGTGAAGGTCAACGGCTGGCAGACGGGCAGCAAAAAAGGTTCTGGTGCTGTACATCAACAAGAACTTCGACCAGCAGAGGACCAACTGGGTGATGCACCAGTACCACCTCGAGGACCTGGAGCAAGAGAAGGAGCGAGAGCTGGTCCTCTGCAAGATTTTCCACTAGACGAACACTAGGACCAGGAGTAAAAAGATTATAAGTTAGTTTGGTATTGGTAGTTGTACTACCTTGTCGTCCGCAAGTTGGTATTGTTGTTAACGATCTTTTGGTATGAACTTGCATTTGCTTCCAAACATCATGCCGAGGGTCGACGTGGATATAAAGCTGAATCATTTTGTTTCGAAACGAATTTTCAGGCACCTGATTTTTATTTGATGGGTAGCATAAGAACCCGCCGTTCGAATTCCCAGTTCTCCGATTTTTTTCGAAACAAGTGCATGCACTTATTATCACGATAAAAAAACAATATCCATGCTGCCTCCCAGTTATCAGTCTGTACTTGCAGAATTCTCTCGTTTATTGAGCACGTATATTGTTTTTACAGGTCGAGCAAGTTTCAACTGGGCTGTAGATTGCCCAGGGTTGTTTTGTTTTTAACAGGCCCAGCCCACGACGACAACGGGGCACAAAGATCCAGCAGGTATCTACTGGCCTCTGGCCTGCCAGCGTTAGTTATATTTTGTCTTACAACATCCGTAGGCAGTTTTTTTACTGAATCAAACACACAGCCCAGTTGTATTTTCCTCTTGAAACGCATGCCCTACATCCCTTTTCTAATCTCTACCTATAGTTTTACTAGTTCATGTACATGTATCATTATATTGAAAACACATAAAATTCCCTTTTCATATTTACATCCTTATTTTCGTTGTTTTTCCCACCCAGCGCTGATTTTTTTACCACTGGTTTCCCTTAAACAAACTAAATTGTCCCACGTCTTATTTGCTTACAAAAACAAAACGATTTTTTTGGCAAATCAATAAGTTCTTAGAAAAATGTTTATCATTTTGGGATTACAACAGTTCGGACTCCACCGAAATATGCAAAATAAGGTTGGACTTTTTGACAGTGGTCCTGGGCAGAAAATGGGCTGTAATAAATTACTTGAGAATTAACAAATGGGCAGCAAATTATAAAAAATAGCAAATAGGCTTTATGTTGTCTGCCACAGATTTGGAGGTTGACTTGTGGGCCTACTAAGTTCATGCGTACACAAGGTTTCTCAAAAAAGAAACTTAGTCAACAATCGACTCTACCAGCGTTAGACCGTTAGATGTCAATCTAACGGCAATCGTGCTTCTTCAGTCTCTGATCTTCCCGCCCTAGCCGCCCAAACCAGCGCCGTCAAAACCGCCTTCTCCCGCCTCCCTTGGCCGGCAGTGCTGCTGGGAAGGCCTCACGGCACCATCATACTCGCATCCTTGGCCTGTCTATCCCTCTACTCACCCACACCTCCTGTTATTTTCCGGCGACATCAGCCGAACCAGTCAACCCTCGTACTCTCCACCGTGTGGGCAGCCACTGTCGTGTCTTCCCCGGCTCTGTGTCGTTCCCTTTGTAGGCCTCGTCGTCGTCCACCACCCTGGTGCTCTCGGCGCGGCGTGGTCAACGATGTCCATCCAACGGCCGTAGTGCTTCTTCAACCTCTGGTCTTCTTGCCCCAGCCGCCCAAAGCAGCACCGGTCGTGCCGCATGCTCCTGACTCCCGTGGCCGGCTGTGCTACCGCGGAGGCCTCACCGTCCCCATACTACTCCCACCGCTGGCCAGGCCATCCCTCCACTCACCCACTCCCCCTGTTATTCTGCGGCGACGGCAGCCTCACACCGCAGCCGAACCAGTGAACCCTCGTACTCCTCTCCGCGTGGGCATCCACTGCCGCGTCTTCCCCGGCTTCGCGTCGTCCCCTTCCTAGGCCTCGCCGTCGTCCACCACCGTGGTGCTCTCGGCGCGGTGTGGTCAATGTGGTTAACTACCGACTTCCATCGGAAGAGTATTGTATGTGGAGAGGCTGACAACTGGGTCCACGACAGCCGCAAGGAAGTGCCTCCTTATTACGCGCAAAATAATTATTCCTCCACCTGACAGCAGGGACCCACCGGACGGGCCACCAGTATTTCGCGGAAAAAACGTTTCCCCCCTGACTGCTGGGACCCACCGGACGGGCCACCGTATTTTGCGAAAAAAGGTTTGCCCCTTACTGCTGGGACCCACCGGACGGACCACAGTATTTCGCGAAAAAAACATTCCCCCCCGCTGTCAGCTCGGACCCACCGGAAGTGCCTCCTTATTACGCACAGAAAAATGAATACTCCCCCTGCTAGCTGGGACCCAACATGGTGGGAGGCTGACTTGTGGGCCTACTACGTTGACGAGGATGGAGGGCTTTGTCAACTTAGTCAATATGAACGATTCTAGCTCCAGTGACCGTACAATGTCCATCCAACGGCCGTAGTGCTTCTTCAACCTCTAGTCTTCTTGCTCCAGCCGCCCAAAGCTGCGCCGGTCGTGCCGCGTGCTCCTGCCTGTCGTGGCCGGCTGTGATGCCGCGGAGGCCTCACCACCCCCTACTACTCCCACCGCTGGCCCATGCCATCCCTCTACTCACCCACACCCCCTGTTATTCTGCGGCGACGGCAGCCTCACGCTGCACCCGAACCAGTGAACCCTCGTACTCCTCTCCGCGTGGGCATCCACTACCGCGTCTTCCCCGGCTCCGCGTCGTCCCCTTCCTAGGCCTCGCCGTCGTCCACCGCCTTGGTGCTCTCGGTGCGGCGTGGTCAATGTGGTCAACGACCGACTTCCATCAGAAGAGTACTGTACGTGGAGAGGCTGACAGCTGGGTCCACGGCCACAGCCTAGTTTTTTTGTGATTTGCCAAGTAAGTCGCTTTGTCAGGCCTGTTGGGCTGCAAATCTTTCAAGACGAGGAGAGCTTCATTCGGCTGGCTGAGAAAATGGCCCATCAGTAATGAGAAATGGGCTGTACATTTTTAAAACACATCAAACTGGCAATTAGTTTAAAATATATTTTTTCATTTCGAGATTTTAAATTACATTAATTTTTATGCGTGGAGAATTTGTTAGATTTTATACTGATATACATTTATTTTTAAAATCAGTTTGAATGTGAGTCGAAATTTTGGGATTAAAAACAGTTCGGACCGCACCGAAATATGCAAAATTTCGTTAATTTTTTGACCGTGGCCACAATATGGGCTGTAATGCTAACAAAAAGAATATGGGCTCCAAAAAAACCTTAAGAATTAGAAACTGGGCTGTAAATTATTAGAAATAATGGCAGATGGGTTGTATGCTGTTTTCCACAGATTTGAGGCTTTCCTAAAAAAAGGTTGACGCACAAGTACTGACTGTTGGATGTCCATCCAACGGCCGTCGTGCTTCTTCAATATCTGCTCTTCCTGCTCCAGCCGCTCAAACAAGCGCCAGCGGGACTGCCTGCTCCCTCCTCCTCGCGGCCGGCTATGCTGCCGCGCAGGCCTCACCGCCCGACCGTACTCCCATCGCTGGCCTAGCCATCCCTCTACTCACTCACACCTGTTGTTATTCTCCGGCGACGGCAGACAAACCAGTAAACCCTCGTACAGCCGTACTCCCCTCTGTGTGGGAAACAACTGCCGAGTATTCCCTGCCTCCGTGTTGTCCCCTTCCTAGGCCTCACCATCGTCCACTGCCCTGGTGCTCTCGGCGCGGCGTGGTCAACATGGTCAACGACCGACATGCATCTGAAGTGGACTGTATGTGGAGAGGCCGACAGCTGGGTCCACGGCCGCACGCAAGGAAATGCCTCCTTATTACGCGCAAAATAATGATTCCTCCCCTAACATTAGGGACCCACCGGAAGGGCCTTTGTATTTCGTGAAAAAAACGTTACCGCCGCTGACAGCACAGACCCACCAGCTATATCTTCGCACGCAAGGAAGTGCCTCCTTATTAAGCTCAAAAAAATGATACCCCCCGCTAGCTGGGACCCACCTTGGTGGGAGGCTGACTTGTGGGCCTACTAAGTTGACGGGGATGAAGGGCTTTGTCAACTTAGTCAATATGCACGATTGTAGCTCCAGTGACCGTACGATGTCCATCCAACGGCCGTAGTGCTACTTCAACCTCTGGTCTTCTTGCTCCAACCGCCCACACCAGCGCCGATCGTGCCTCGTGCTCCTGCCTCTCGTGGCCAGCTGCGATGCGTCGAAGGCCTCACCGCCCCCTACTACTCCCAGCGCTGGCCGGGCCATCCCTCTACTCACCAACACCCCTGTTATTCTGCGGCGATGGCAGCCTCATACCGCAGCGAACCAGTGAACCCTCGTACTCCTCTACGCGTGGGCATCCACTGCCGCGTCTTCCCCGGCTCCGTGTCGTCCCCTTCCTAGGCCTCACCGTCGTCCACCGCCCTGGTGCTCTCGTCGCGGCATGGTCAACATGGTCAAGGAATGACTTCCATCAGACGTGGACTGTACATGGAGAGGCTGACAGCTGGGTCCACGGCCGCAGCAAGGAAGTGCCTCCTTATTACGTGCAAAATAATTATTCCTCCACCTGACAACGGGACCCACCGGACGGGCCACCGTATTTCTCGAAAAAAACGTTTCCCCCTGACTACTGGGACCCACCAGCTACATCTTCGCACGCAAGGAAGTGCTTGACAGTCGGGACCCACCTGGTCAAAGCGTACGTAGCGTTGTCATTCTGGTCGCGAACGTGTACGTACATATATACTAGTCGATGTAGAGGCGCGCACGTGTCGTAGTAGAGGCGCGCATGTAGCATGTACACGTACGTACAACGGCCAGGGTGGAAGAAACAAAATACGGCCATGTATGTGTACATACAGGCAGGGTCTCGAACGCCTACTCGCGCATACGTACGGCCAGGGCTCGTGTACATCGCTGGGTCGGAATAGAGAAACAGCGTCGTCGTGTTCATGGGGAGGCAAGGGAATGCATCGTGTTCACAGGGAGGCAACGGAATGCGTCGTGTTCATCGGGAGGGCTTGGACGGAACAAGCGATGGAAACGAGGCCTGACGTACTGCAGAACGTAGGAAACGGCCTTGTGTTCGACCGGCCACATTCGAAATGGGATCCTGTTCATCGGGAGGGTTCTGGCGTACCGCAAAATGGAGGAAACAGACCTCCTATGGTCGAAACGGGGGTCCTGTTGATCGGGAGGGTTGTGGCCGCAAAACGGACGAAACGGACTTGTGTTGGAGCACTACGGTCGTAACAGGGGTCCTGTTCATCGGGAGGGGTGTGGCGTACCACAAAACGGGACTCCACGGGATACTGTTCATCTCCACCGTCGACCCCCTCCAGCCTCCACGAGCTACTGTTCATCCACCGTCGACCTCCTCCAGCCTCCACCTGCGACTGTTCATCCACGGGCTCCTGTTCATCCAGCCTCCACCGCGCGCTACTCCACCGGCTACTGTTCAACCAGCCCTCCACGGGCTCCTGTTCAACCACCCCTCCATGGGCTACTGTTCATCCTGCCCTCCACCGTCTACTGTTCATCCTGCCGTCCACGGGGTGGTCCTGTTCATCCAGCCCTCCACGGGGTCCTGTTCATCCAGCCCCAACCGGCTCGATCGATCGGGGTCCTGTTCATCCAGAGGCAACACCACGGGGTCCTGTTCATCTACCCCCACCGGGAACTGTTCATCCAACCCCCCCCCCCCCTGCAACGCTCACTGTTCATCCAAAGGCAGCATCGATCGACTTCAGTTAGCAGCAGTAGCGAAGGAATCGCTCAATCGGGTTCAGTTAACAGCCATCGATCGATCGCTCGGGTTCAGTAATGCGTAGCCTGCAGTGCAATCGCTCGGGTTCAGTTAGAGCCCAACGCCTCACTCGGGTTCAGTTATAGCCAACGCCTCGCACACACGCCCGTACGTGTATGAGAGAAACGTGCATCACTCAGCCCCCGACCTCCCACCATAACCGGGAACTCCCCGAAATTTTCCTCCCCCTCGCTTCTACCATGGTTTTTTCCATCATGGACGGCCCAAAGAATGTCATGCAGCTGCGTCTCCGGCCCGCCCAGGACGAAAAGTCCATTTTCTGTCATGATTTTTTGTCATAGAAGTAGGAGCCCACCACATCTATGATGATACCGGGTTTTGTCACAATTATCGTCATAGAAGTGTCATATGTATGACAGAAAAAAATTTCGTTCAGCCCAAAATGTCACAAATGTGTCTTTTTTTGTAGTGCCACCTCAGAATCCAGCATGCAACCCACGTCTGAAAAGGCGGCGGTGGCCATGGAGCACCTGCTTCCTCATGAGGTTGCCGAGCGGGAGCTGGAGATGCAGGAGGCGGCGGAGATCGAGGAGCGCCGGGAGGAGGAGTTGCGCGTGGACGAGGTCGAGGTAGAGAAGAGTCTATCCATCGAGGAATTGGCGGTGGAGTACCAACGCGAGCTCTGGTGCAGCCACTACTACGAGTACTACAACCTTGAGGGCCGCGCCGAGGATGAGGACGAGGACGAGGACGAGGACACGGTTGACTTCAGCAAGGGGGACGCGGAGTCCACCGACGGTGGCATGTTGCCAGGACAAGTCATCGATGTCTCATCTCACACCAGCCATGCATTGGCCGGCGAGGCGGAGGATTTGTTAAAATTATGCGTACTTAGGCTTTGTTTTTAATGCTGGTCTTTTGTTAGAGCAATGTTTAGGTCAACTGGCTCTGTCTGCTGTACGCTCTTTTGTGTACCCAAATTAGCAAGTGATGTTAAATTCTGCAATGACGTACCCGAGGAAATTTCGACCAAAATTTGAATTATCAAACTCATCCGATGCGCGTAAAGCAGAAGAATCGTTTGCGATGCACACAATCGTTCAAAGTGGATGGTCCGGCGGAACTGCGCACAAAGTTTTCCTCCACATTTCCAAAATTTTGGCCTATCGTCAAAATATCTACCCACCCCCCTTCCCCACCCCTTTTCTCCCCGACCACAAGTCACGTTTCCCCTGTTTCCTCCTTCCTTCCTTCCTTCCTTCCTTCCTTCCTTGCTAAGCTATAGCCGCTTCCTCGCTCTCGCCGTCTCGCATCCTACCGCCGAGGTCGCCATAGTCTTCTTCAAAGACCTCTCCAGCGGTTCCTCCTCCGGTGACTACTTCACCACCCGGGTATGCCTCTCTTCTCTCTCTCGGGCTATGACTTGGAATGAAGGATTTTAACCTAGCGATTGATACGTCTCCATCGTATGTACTTTTCCAAACACTTTTGCCCTTGTTTTGGACTCTAACTTGCATGATTTGAATGGAACTAACCCGGACTGACGCTGTTTTCAGCAGAATTGCCATGGTGTTATTTTTGTGCAGAAATAAAAGTTCCCGGAATGACCTGAAAATCAACGGAGAGTTTTTTTGGAATATATAAAAAATACTGGAAGAAAGATCCATGTCAGGGGGGCCTCCACCTGTCCACGAGGGTGGGGGGTGCGCCCTACCCCCCTGGGCGCGCCCCCTGCCTCATGGGCCCTGTGACGCTCCACCGACCTCAACCCTGACTCTATGTATTCACTTTCGGGGAGAAAAACCAGAGAGAAGGATTCATCATGTTTTACGATACGGAGCCGCCGCCAAGCCCTAAACTCTCTCGGGAGGGCTGATCTGGAGTCCGTTCGGGGCTCCGTGGAGGGGAATCCGTCGCCATCGTCATCATCGACCTTCCTCCATCACCAATTTCATGATGCTCACCACCGTGCGTGAGTAATTCCATCGTAGGCTTGCTGGACGGTGATGGGTTAGATGAGATTTATCATGTAATCGAGTTAGTTTTGTTAGGGTTTGATCCCTAGTATCCACTATGTTCTGAGATTGATGTTGCTATGACTTTGCTATGCTTAATGCTTGTCACTAGGGCCCGAGTGCCATGATTTCAGATCTGAACCTATTATCTTTTCATCAATATAAGTGAGTTCTTGATCCTATCTTGCAAGTCTATAGTCACCTACTATGTGTTATGATCCGGCAACCCCGAAGTGACAATAATCGGGACCACTCCCGGTGATGACCGTAGTTTGAGGAGTTCATGTATTCACTATGTGTTAATGATTTGGTCCGATGCTCTATTAAAAGGAGGCCTTAATATCCCTTAGTTTCCAATAGGACCCCGCTGCCACGGGAGGGTAGGACAAAAGATGTCATGCAAGTTCTTTTCCATAAGCACGTATGACTATATTCGGAATACATGCCTACATTACATTGATGAACTGGAGCTAGTTCTGTGTCACCCTAGGTTATGACTGTTACATGATCAATCGCATCCGGCATAATTCTCCATCACTGATCTAATTCCTACGAGCTTTTACTATATTATTCTTCGCTTATTTACTTTTCCACTGCTACTGTTACAATCACTACAAAACCCAAGAATATTACTTTTTCTACCGTTACCTTTTGCCACTGTTACCACTACTATCATATTACTTTGCTACTAAACACTTTGTTGAAGATATTAAATTTCCATGTGCGGTTGAATTGACAACTCAGCTGCTAATACTTGAGAATATTCTTTGGCTCCCCTTGTGTCGAATCAATAAATTTGGGTTGAATACTCTATCCTCGAAAACTGTTGCAACCCCATATACTTGTGGGTTATCAAGAACATTTTCTAGCGCCATTGCCGGGCATATGCATAGCTCTATTCTTTGAGTCACTTGGGATTTATATCTGCTTATCATTATGAAGAATTTGAAAGATATAAGAACTAAGATCTATCCCTCAACTACAAGGGGAGGTAAGGAACTGCCATCTAGCTCTGCACTTGATTCACCTTCTATTTTGAGTAAGCTTGCGACACCTAAACCTGCTTCTGCTATCAATTCTGATATGTCGCATGTTATTGATGATGCCACTTCTGCTTTGCATGATACTTATGGTGAAACTACTTTTATGCTTGATACTACTATGCCACTTGGTGAATTTCTTGATGAACAACTTGCTAGGGCTAGAGAGAATGAAATTATTGAAACTGATAATATTGATGAAAGTGATGATGAAGATTCTCCCCTAGATATGAATTTCCTGTTGTTCCTGAGGGTTATGTTATGGTTGAAGAAACTGCTAGAGACTTTCTTGCTTGCAATGATAGGAGTGATCTTAAGAAACTATTAGCTAAGCTGAAACAAAAAAACTTTGAATGCTAGAATCAAATATGATCCTGCTTATGCTACTTCACCTTTCTTTATTACTCATAAGGATTATGATTTCTTTATTGATCCTGAGTTAATTACTTTGGTTGAATCTGATCCTTTCTATGGCTATGAATCTGAAACTGTTGTGGCGCATCTTACTAAATTAAATGATATAGCTACCCTGTTCACTAATGATGAGAAAACTCGCTACTTTTATATCCTTAAATTATTTCCGTTCTCATTAAGGGGTGATGCTAAGATATGGTTTAATTCTCTTGATCCTGGTTGTGTGCGTATTCCCCGGGATATGATTTACTACTTCTCTGCTAAATATTTCCCCACTCATAAGAAACAAGCTGCTTTAAGGGAAATATATAATTTTATGCAAATTGAAGAAGAGACTCTCCCACAAGCTTGGGGGAGGCTTCTCCAATTACTTAATGCTTTGCCTGATCATCCTCTTAAGAAAAATGAAATACTTGATATCTTTTATAATGGACTAACCGATGCTTCCAGAGATTACCTGGATAGTTGTGCTGGTTGTGTTTTCAGGGAAAGAACTGTTGACCAAGCTGAAATTCTATTGAATAATATGTTGACTAATGAAAATAATTGGACACTTCCTGAACCAACTCCTAAGCCAACTCCGAAGAAAAGGGGTATTCTATTTCTCAGTCCTGAAGATATGCAAGAGGCAAAGAAATCTATGAAAGAAAAAGGTATTAAAGTTGAAGAAGTTAAGAATTTACCTCGTATTGAAGAAATACATGGTCTCAATTTGCCGCATGTTGAAGAAAGACATGGTATCGATAACCCGACACAGGTAGTAAAGGTAAATTCTCTCTATAGATATGTGTCGGATCACGGGTTCCAGCAAACCCTTGAGGTTCGAACACTGGGGTGCGCGCGAAAGTTTTCTCCCGATCGATCCACGCCCTAGCTCTCTAAGATATTGCGGAATAACTCGACGAACTCACAACACAGAAAGACACAAGATTTATACTGGTTCGGGCCACCGTTGTGGTGTAATACCCTACTCCAGTGTGGTGGTGGTGGATTGCCTCTTGGGCTGATGATGCACAGTACAAGGGGAAGAACAGCCTCCTGAGGTTGAGGTGTTCTTGTGGTTGGTGAACTTGTGTGGGTGATATCTTGGATCCACCCTCGACTTGTGATGAGGTCGATCCTCTCTTCTCTCGTCCCTCGTCATATTGTGGTGGCTAGTTCTACTTATATAGGCCCTGGTCCTCTCCCCAAATATTGAGCGGGAAGGGAGCCAACAACGTCCAATTCGAAATGGGATAGCTAGTACATGTTATCCTGACAAAAGGTGGTCTTCGCCTGCCAAAGGTCCTGGTGATGATGCCGTCTTGGACTCCATGGTGACCTCTGTCCTGCCATTCTTCTAGTCTTGGTCTTGTTGCACCAATATGGAAACCTTTCCTTGATGCCTTGGTACTCCGCGCCTGCGCTTGCCCCCTTGGCACCAAAGAGGAAACAAGGACACTGTGCGCACTAGCGCCCGCCTGGCGCCCTCCTGGTCTCGATCGTCATAGCTCACGTCACGAGGACCTCACGAGGTTTGCCTTGCCTTGATCTCTCCACCCCTCACGAACCTGCCTGGCTAGGCCGCTACTGAGGACGTCTTGCATCATCCGCCTCACGAGGCTTGGCCCCTCGCGAGGGTCTTGAATGCCTTGTCGATGAAGATGGGCCGTATAGACCTGCCAGCCCAGCCACGCCGTGGGCCGCAGGCAGGCAAGTCTGGGGACCCCCGTTCCCAGAATGCCGACATTAGCCCTCGGGCCCAAGGCGCGCTCGGGCTTGGCTTCGAGGCGAAGCCAAAGGATCAAGTGCGGAGCGCCGCGGGCCCCAAAATCCCACGACCTCGGTTGACGCTTGGCGGTTGATTGGACGTGGGCGTCTCCGCTTCCCCATGCCGGCTCGGCAACTGCCCGTCTTGACAAAAAGGCTAGCGCGAAGAGCGCTTGACTTCATTGCTTCTTCCTCGCCTTGCTCTAGATCCCCTTTCTCGCTTCTTGCTACCGGAACTTCCAGATCCGCTTCAACTTCACTCCGCATCGGCGACCAATGGCGCCGCGCAAGGTCAAGTCCTCCTTGGCGCCGGCCTGGTTTGAGCCAGCCCTCGATGCGCCCAATGTCACGGAGAAGAACCTTGCCGCCACGCGCTTGCTGACGGCGGGGGCAAGCAATGAGAGGGGGAAGACGGAGCTTCGGCTTGCCTTTGACGAGCCAAAGCCTGAGGGAAGCACATTCTTCCCTTTCTTCACGAGCAGCATCGCCGCCGGGTTGGTTCCCCCCTTTTCTGATTTCTTTTTTGAGGTCCTCGACCACTTCGGGTTGCAGGCGCTTCATCTCCATCCCAAATCCGTTCTTCTCTTGTCTATCTTCGCCTATTATTGCGAGGCGTAGCTAGGCGTGATGCCGTCCGTGGCACTGCTACGCCACTTCTTCTTCCTCCACGTCACCGGTGGCCATATCTTTGGGTGCACCAACTTCATCACGGCTGGCCAGGCCAACTCATCTCGAACACTGGGAAGAGGGTTGACAACATCAGGGCCAAATGGGTCATGATGAGTGCCAAGTGCGCCCATCCATGCTTGGAACTGCCGACGGAGGCGCCACAGTCTAACAAGGGGTGGTCTCGTGTAGATCTCACCGACGAGCGGGCGTCGTCGGTGTTGGAGAAGATGAAGACCGATTTGAAGCCGGGCAATGAGAAGGCGTCCAAGGTGACTGTGGTCACGCGCCTGAGGGAATTCTTGATGCTGCGCATTGCTCCACTCCAGGCGCGCACGCGCCCTTTGTGGAAGCTTGGAGATGAAGAAGACAAGGTTCGTCTGAGCCCTGTGGCCCTGCCTGATGACGAGCTGACTGCAGTTCTGCGCCTCTTGGTTCGGGACAACCAAGAGTACCCGCTGAGCGCCTTTCTTCCTTTGTTCCATCGCAAGTATTGGGAGCAATTTGTTGCCTCTAGGCCGACCTTCGACGCGCGCGGGCTGGTACTGCCGGCGCTTGCTGGGGCCTCCGCAACGCCGAAGCCGGTGGAGGTGTCTTCTTGTTGGGGAACATAGTAATTTCAAAAATTTCCTACGCACACGCAAGATCATGGTGATGCATACAAACGAGAGAGGAGAGTGTTGTCTACGTACCCTCGTAGACCGAAAGCGGAAGTGTTAGCACAACGCGGTTGATGTAGTTGTACATCTTCACGGCCCGACCGATCAAGCACCGAAACTACGGCACCTCCGAGTTCTAGCACACGTTCTGCTTGATGACGATCCCCGGACTCCGATCCAGCAGAATGTCGGGGAAGAGTTCCGTCAGCACGACGGTGTGGTGACGATCTTGATGTTCTACCGTCCCAGGGCTTCGCCTAAGCACCGCTACAACATTATCGAGGATTATGGTGGAAGGGGCACCGCACATGGCTAAGAGATCAATGATCAATTGTTGTGTCTTCGGGGTGCCCCCCTGCACCCGTATATAAAGGAGCAAGGGAGGAGGAGGCCGGCCCTAGGAGGGGCGCGCCAAGTGTGGAGTCCTACTAGGACTCCCTAGTCCTAATAGGATTCCACCTCCCATATGGAATAGGAAAAGAGGAAGGGAAAAGGAGAAGGAAGGAAGGGGACGCCCCCCTTCCCTAGTCCAATTCGGACCAGACCAAGGGGAGGGGTGCGGCCACCCTTTAGGCCCTTTTCCTTCTTTCCCGTATGGCCCAATAAGGCCCAATACGTATTCCCGTAACTCTCCGGTACTCCGAAAAATGCTCGAATCACTCGGAACCTTTCCGATGTCCGAATATAGTCGTCTAATATATCGATCTTTACGTCTCGACCATTTCGAGACTCCTCGTCATGTCCCCGATCTCATCCGGGACTCCGAACTCATTCGGTACATCAAAACTCATAAACTCATAATATAACTGTCATCGAAACCATAAGCGTGCGGACCCTACGGGTTCGAGAACAATGTAGACATGACCGAGACACGTCTCCGGTCAATAACCAATAGCGAAACCTAGATGCTCATATTGGCTCCCACATATTCTACGAAGATCTTTATCGGTCAGACCGCATAACAACATACGTTGTTCCCTTTGTCATCGGTATGTTACTTGCCCGAGATTCGATCGTCGGTATCTCAATACCTAGTTCAATCTCATTACCGGCAAGTCTCTTTACTCGTTCTGTAATACATCATCCTGCAACTAACTCATTAGTTGCAATGCTTGCAAGGCTTAAGTGATGTGCATTACCAAGAGGGCCCAGAGATATCTCTCCGACAATCGGAGTGACAGATCCTAATCTCGAAATACGCCAACCCAATAAGTACCTTCGGAGACACCTGTAGAGCACCTTTATAATCACCCAGTTACGTTGTGACGTTTGGTGGCACACAAAGTGTTCCTCCGGTAAGTGGGAGTTGCATAATCTCATAGTCATAGAAACATGTATAAGTCATGAAGAAAGCAATAGCAACAAACTAAACGATCAAGTGCTATGCTAACGGAATGGGTCAAGTCAATCACATCATTCTCCTAATGATGTGATCTCGTTAATCAAATGACAACTCATGTCTATAGTTAGGAAACATAACCATCTTTGATCAACGAGCTAGTCAAGTAGAGGCATGCTAGTGACACTCTGTTTGTCTATGTATTCACACATGTATTATGTTTCCGGTTAATACAATTCTAGCATGAATAATAAACATTTATCATGATATAAGGAGATAAATAATAACTTTATTATTGCCTCTAGGGCAAATTTCCTTCACTTCTGACGAGTCCCGCGAGGAGGAAGAGGAGGAGGACTCGGAGGAGATCCCCGAGGGAATGGGAGAGAACCCCCCCTTGAGCAAGGCCGATATCCTCCGCGCCCTACCAGACAACGCCGAGGTCGTCGCCCGCCAGGAGGTGAGGGAGCTTCCCCTCATCCCGACAAGGGGTAGATCGTCATTGGTCTCTCGAGATGCTGCCTCCAACGTGGTACCACCTGGGGCCGGCTCTGTCCCTTCTGCTGCGCTGTCTTCTACTCTTGGGCCTGTGTGCCCACTTACCAGGCCCCGACGCATTTGGGTTTTAGGCTCAGCAAGCGGAGGGTGAACTATGTTGCGGTGGATCAGTAAGTGCTTCGAGCTTCGTCTTGTTCCTGCTTATACTTGCTATTTTTTGACATTCGCCTTGGTTGATCAGGCCGGTGTCTTCAGCAAAGAAGAGGAAGGGGGATTCCGCGGCCCTGCCTCCCTCTGTAGAGAAGGGAGGATACAACACCCGCACCTTCCTAGCCCGGTCGCCCCTGCGAGGCCAAGAGGAGCATCGACAGGATGAACCAGCCCCAGTGGCCCCGCTGGCTCCGGAAGTGCTGGCAACGGCTCTGCTGACGAGGTCCCAACGGCTTCGGAGCCCTCGATCTTCCAGGCTCTGGTAACAACGTCACCTCCTCCTCCAGCTGCTTCTCTGGCCCCGCATTCCTCTGCTCCCTCCACAGACTTGGAGCGTGTCTTTTCGGGGATCGCCAAGCTGCGGGAAGACCTCCTA
The DNA here is from genome assembly GCF_056163025.1 of Triticum urartu. NCBI lineage: Eukaryota > Viridiplantae > Streptophyta > Magnoliopsida > Poales > Poaceae > Triticum > Triticum urartu. The sequence goes on along the minus strand of NC_141874.1, from coordinate 439,174,204 downwards.
GGTGCGGACCCGCATCTAGTGGCCGGACGCCTAGAGTTGGCCTCAGGCTGGCTTCACTCTGACTCGGCCATTCGAGCGTTGCTGAGCCAGGCCGCGGCGGCCTCCGAGAAGGAGAAGCAGGCCGCCGCCGGAGCTGCGACCGATCGTGAGGCGGTGCTGAAAGACGCCGAGGCCTCCTGCGACTGCTGCCGAGAGCTAGAGGGTGGGCTGAAGAGGCTGCGCGACGAGCGCGCAAAGGAAGCACGCGACCGTGAAGTGAAGGAGGAGGAGATGAAGGCTCGGGAGGACACCATCAAGGGCCACGATGCTGAGCTGGGGGAGCTAACGAAGGCGCAGGCCGCGGAGCGCAGCCGACTGGAGGAACTGGAGCAGAAGGCGAAGACGATGGAGGCGGAGCTCGATGCCAATGCGAAGGTCCTGGACGAAGACCGCGAGGCCTTCTTGCTTCTTGAAAAGAGGTGCAGCATGGCGCTGAAGTCACTTTACAAGAAGGGCCTAGAGAAGCCGCTGACCACCGACGAGGATGGCCCTGCTCAGCTGCTTCCCCACTTGGTGAAGGCGCTTGAGGAAGTCGTGGAGGGCATCGGTCCCATGGCCGAGGCAGAGGCTCGTGTCCTTTCTTCAGCTGTGCTGACGCATGTCTTCAGCCATCTGTACCTTTGCGACCCCAAGGCCCGCCTTGACGAGCTGCTGGAGCCTATAGCTGATGAACATTGTGTGACCGCCGCCGCAGCCATGAAAGGTCAGGTGGAGGCCCTGCTGAAGAAGTTCCGCGGCTTCGTCCTCACTCCCTCGACCGGCGATGCCACTGATCCTGCAGATGGCGGTGTCCAGGGGTGACCTGCGGCTGCTTTCCTATTTCATTCCTACAATATGCATCAGGCCTCGTGGAGGCATTAAACGTTCATTTGATATTGTGAGAACAATATGCCTTCTAATATTTGCTTCGAGATTTTGTGATTTTCTTCCTATTTCCTTTGTGTTCTGCGTCGGCAGAGCCCGGCCCCGCGCATACCTCAACTGCCGTTGGGCCGACCGAAGACCAGGACGGACCAAGGAGTGAGGGCCTACGTGACTAGTTAGGCTCCTGAGTCGCGATGCTCAGGAGTCCCCCTTGACGCGCAAACAGCTTACAGGGAGAGTACGCGAGGATAGGTTGATGTTCTACGTCGGCAGAGCCCGGCCCCGCTCATAGCTCAACCGTCGTTGGGCCGAACGGAGACCAGGACGGACCAAGGAGTGAGGGGCTACGTGAGCAGTTAGGCTCCTGAGTCGCGATGCTCAGGAGTCCCCCTTGACGTGCAAACAATCTCTATGCCTTTGCCCTCGCCGAGGCTCGGCTCGGGAGGGGCGTGTGACGACCAGGTCCGGGAGACCTGGCTGGGTGGCATACGCTTGGACGTGACCCGAGCGTAGCCCCTGTTCCCAGCCCCCTCACGCGGCTCTCCCGAGGGGAGGCGTTGTGGTGAGGCCGGAAGCTGAGCTCTGGGGCTCCCTGAGGTTGGTACGACTGTGAAGCCACCCTTAGTTGTTTATCACCAGCACAGAGCATAGTGCTTCCGCTTGTGCACGGGCATAGCCGCCCCTCGGCAGTGTCGACGGCCAGCACGGAGCATGGTGCTTCCACTTGTGCGTGGGAGGGGGGCTCCTTCTGTGGAGAGCCCCCGGGGCGTGTACAGCCTCACCCTGACACGTGGCTTGCACGATAGGGCTAGACGAGGTGTATCTGGGCACTCAAGAGCCAGCGCGGTACTCACGAGGCCCTACCTCAAGGCGGGTTGCGCCTGGTCTTGGTTCTTGTTTGCGGTGCTGGACCTGCGAGGTGGTCAGACAACCTGCGCCGAACGAATCTCCTGAGGTTATCGCGTGAGGGGTCCAAGCACCAACGGCCCCAGGAAGTGACATAAACGGGGCCGGCCTGCCAGACTGAGCTCAGCCATTGGATTTATCGACGCTGCAAGGACGGACCCGAGCACAGACGCCGTGCTCAACTTACTCACGCGAAGGGTCCTGAAGAAAGGCAGCCGGCGCGCGGTCCCCATGACGGGTGGCGATCGAGCAAATAGTAATCATAGGTAGATCGAACATGAGAGTAGCAGGCTCAAATAAGTGCATGAGAGATACGTGCCACTGGGTCAGGCCCGAGCGGCTTGGGGATGATGCAGCCCGAGGGGCGCTCCCAACAAGGTAAGCTAAAGACATAAAAAGGGATACATGCCACAGGGACGGACCCACGCGGCCTGGGAATGATGCAGCCCGAGGGGCGCTCCCAGCTGAATGAACTCGGAAAGATGTCACCTGGTTATGTTGATGAAGAAGAGTTGGGGCAGCTGAAGGTGCGCGGCGAAAGGGTTGCTCCTCACGAGCCTCCGGAGCTGTAAGCCTCGGGAGGCTCTGGGGGCTCAGGTGGTTCCTTGAGGACCGTCTCCATCTCCATCAGGACGGTGTGGTGCCTGGCTTCCTGATCCGCTAGGATGTGCCGCAAGTTGCGCTGGTAGGCGGATGATATACTCGGCAGGCCAAAGGGCATGCGAACGTAACTGTGCGGTGGGCCCTTGCGGCGTCCCACGCGCGAAGGCCAGAAAAGCTCCTGAGAAGCGGCCCTGTTGAGTCCTGGAACATCGATGTAGACACGCAGCCCGGCATCCTCGCCTGGATGGGAAGCTACATCTCATGAGCGGCGGTCGCTACGCATGGCCCTTGCGTCTTGCAATTCCTGGGTGGTCTTGATGATGAACTTCTCAACGGTGGGCGATCCTTGCCCTGTGCCCTCCTGAGGGAAGCGTGCCGCGAAGCACGCCTCCAAGTGGTGCCCAAGCGCCTCCCTCGTGATGTGGGAAAGGTCCGAGGCCTTCCAGAAGAAAGCCCCCGAGCCCTGACCGAGAAGGGCGCCGGGCGCGCCTTCCTATGCGATGGTGGGAGGCGCCCCTGGAGCGGGCACTGATCCTGACGAGGCTCCAGCTGTGACGCCACCCTCCCGAGGTCCTGCACGGTGCAGCTTCTTCTTCTTCTTAGGGATGGCCTTAGGTGGGCCCTCGCCCTTGCTGTCGGGGTCGTCGATTGCTGTAGCTTGGAAGGCATGCTCGAGGGAGCACACCGCATCTCTTTCTTCACATGCGACCATGATGATCCCGCAGCTTCCCGGCATCTTGAGGACATTGTAGCCGTGATGGGTCACCGCCATGAACTTGGCCAGGGCTGGATACCCGAGGACGGCATTGAACGGCAGATGGATGTGCGCGACGTCGAAGTTGATGAGCTCGGTGCGATAGTTCTTGCATTCCCCGAAGGTGACAGGTAGGCGGACCTGCCCTATCGGTGTGGTGGAACCATCAGTCACTCCTGAGAAAGGCTTGGTGGGCTGAAGCTGGTCATATGGCACTTGGAGGCTGTCGAACGTGTCGATGGACAGGACGTTGAGCCCTGCGCCGCCGTCGATGAGGGTATTGGTAACTTGCACATTGCTGATGACCGGGGAGCAAAGCATCGGGAGGGCGCCAGCGGTAGCTGCGCACTTGAGCTGGTCTGCCGAGTTGAATGTGATGGGGCACCAGGACCATCTGAGCGGGCGCGTGGCTTCAAGCTTGGGGAGGACTACATTCACTTCACGATCAAACTGCTTGAAGACACGTTGCGAGGTTGGGGCCTGGGCTCCGCCCAAGATGCAGGCGATAGCACGTGGTTCCTGGAAGCCCCCAGCCCCCTAGTCTTGATGATGCTCGTCATTCCTTCTTGGCGGTGGTGGCGGTGGAGGAAGTTCGGCGTTGCCTTGAGGACGATCCTCACGAGGCTGATCCCTCCAGGCGCCCTCGCGAGGCTGATCCTGCCAGCGGTCCTCACGAGGCCGGTCGCGCCACTCTTGGCGCAGGCCACAGTCATCCTAGCGTTCGCCACCACGTCCTTCTCCTCGGACGTAGCCCCGGTCGCCGCGCTCGGGGCGCCGACCAAATCGTCCTTCGCGAATGGCTCTGAGCTCTTGACAGTCACTGGTGTTGTGGGTGTTCAGGTTGTGGAAGGCGCAGAATCAACGGTTGCCCTTGGATGACTCTGGCTGGTCTCTGCCACCCTTGGTGTCTGGTTCCACTACGAGCACGGCTGCTTCTTTGCGCTTCATGTCCTTGGCCTTGGCTTTCTTCTCCTCTGGGTCCGCAGAAGGGAGCTCGAGGAGGGAGAGGAGCCCCTCCTTAGCTCTAGCACACTTGGCCATGATGTTGAACAGCTCCAGGGTCGTGCACAGCTCTTCATGGATGGCGAGCTCCTCCTTCATCTTGGCGTCGCGGATGCCATCAGATAACGCAGAGATGATGGCCTCGTCGGTCACCTTGGGGATCTTGATCCGTGCGCTGTTGAAGCACTGAATGTACTTCTGCAGGGTCTCTCCTAGTTGCTGCTTGATGCAGCACAGGTCGCCCACGACCGGGGGGCAGTCACGAGTGCCCTGGAAGTTGGTGATGAAGCGGGTGCGCATCTCGTCCCAGGAGGAGATTGAGCCCAGAGGCAGGTTCAGGAGCCATGAGCGGGCGCCCTCCTTGAGATCCATGGGAAACCAGTTCGCCATGACTTTCTTGTCGCCGTTGGCCGCTTCGATGCTCAGCTCGTAGAGCTACAGGAACTCCTCGGGGTCGGGTGTGCCGTCGTAGCGAGGAGGCAGATCCGGCTTGAACTTGCCCGGCCAGGCGACGCTACGCAGCTCAGGGGTGAAAGCACGGCAGCTAGCTGTGGTCACCGGGATCCGCCTTGGGGGTGGATCTTGGTCTTGATGGGGTCCGCACCCTGCCGCTACAGGTGGTGCGCGGACTTGCCGCAGCAGCCGGTCCTGGCGCGGTGGCGCGAGGAGCGGCGGGGCATTTTGTTGCGGCTGAGGGACTTCTTGACAGCTTCTTTCTTCACGCGCGGGCGCGGGGCACGGCGGGTCGTGTCACGGAGCCGCGCGTCTTGGCGCCAGGGCGCCGTCTTGGGGCTGAGGTGGTGGAGGCGCTCCGTGAGCTACATCGCCCGTAGCTGGCGGAGGGCGAGGCGGAGAGAGTGACGGCGCAGGAGATCCCCCTGCGGCACGGACAAGCTCGGCGATGCGGCCGAGCCAGTCCTCATAGAGGTTGTCAACTGGGCGGTAGCGCAGGAGCTCGTGCGCCATGAGGAGCGTGGCCCATGCGTCCATGGGAGGGCGACATGCATGGGAAGAAGAACTGGCCGGGGTCAGCGATGGAGTGGCGGTGCTGCCATCCCGCTGCATCGAGGGGTGCAGCAAAGACTCTTGCTGCTCGTTCCCCGCGGGTCGGTGGCGGCCTTGGCGGCAGGAGACGGGGAATGACGAGGTGGCCCGCCGACGGGAGCCGTCTGAGCGACGTTGGCGGCGAGGGCATCCCGACGCTCAGCACGAGCGCAGCGTGCATCCGCCATGGAGACGACGAAGCAATAGAGCGCGGAGCAACGGAAGGAAGCTTCGGCGCACCCCTACCTGGCGCGCCAAATGTCGGATCATGGGTTCCGGCAAACCCTTGAGGTTCGAACACTAGGGTGCGCGTGAAGGTTTTCTCCCTATCGATCCACGCCCTAGCTCCCTAATATCTTGCGGATGAACGCGACGAACTCACAACACAGAAAGACACAAGATTTATACTGGTTCGGGCCACCGTTGTGGTGTAATACCCTACTCTAGTGTGGTGGTGGTGGATTGCCTCTTGGGCTGATGATGAACAGTACAAGGGGAAGAACAGCCTCCTGAGGTTGAGGTGTTCTTGTGCTTGGTGAACTTGTGTGGGTGAGATGATCTTGGATCCACCCTCGACTTGTGATGAGGTCGATCCTCTCCTCTCTCGTCCCTCGTCGTATTGTGGTGGCTAGTTCTACTTATATAGGCCCTGGTCCTCTCCCCAAATATTGAGCGGGAAGGGAGCCAACAACGGCCAATTCGAAAGGGGACATCTAGTACATGTTATCCTGACAAAAGGTGGTCTTCGCCTGCCAAAGGCTCTGGTGATGACGCCGTTCTTGGGCTCTATGGTGACCTCCATCCTGCCGTCCTTCTAATCTTGGTCTCATTGCACCAATATGGAAACCTTTCCTTGATGCCTTGGTACTCCGCGCCTGCGCTTGCCCCCTTGGCACCAAAGAGGAAACAAGGACACTGTGTGTGCTGGCGCCCGCCTGGCGCCCGCCTGGTCTCGATCGTCACGGCTCATGTCACGAGTACCTCGCGAGGTTTGCCTTTCCTTGATCTCTCTGCCCCTCGCGAACCTGCCTAGCGAGGCCGCTCCTGAAGAGGTCTTGCGTTGTCCGCCTCGCGAGGCTTGGCCGCTCGCGAGGGTCTTGAATGCCTTGTCGATGAAGATGGGCCGTACAGACCTGCCAGCCCAGCCACGCCGTGGGCTGCAGCCAAGCAAGTCTGGGGACCCCCGTTCCTAGAACGCCGACAATATGATAAAGCTGAAATCCCTCCTACTAAGTTTGCTAGCCAATGTTTGGATGAACTTGATAACTTTATGGTTAAGCAAGAAGATTTTTATGCTTATGTTGGTAGACAATTGAAACATAATGCGTACATGATTGAACACTTGAGTGATTATATGGCTAGTGTTAAAGGTGAACTTAAACCTATTAGTAAACATGCTTCTATGGTTACCACTCAAGTAGAACAAGTACTTAAAGCTCAGAATGATTTGCTCAACGAATTAAATAATAAGAAGAATGATAATGCTATTAGAGTTATGTCTAGAGGGGGTAAAATGACTCAGGAACCTTTGTATTGATGCACCTAGTCCTTCTAAAAGCAAGAGAAAGAAAAATGATAGGACTTTGCATGCTTCTAGTGAACCTGTTGTTGACGCACCTGAGAATCCCAATGATATTTCTATTTCTGATGCCGAAACACAGTCTAGTAATGAACATGAACCTAGTGATAATGTTAATGATGATGTTCATGTTGATGCTCAACCTGGCAATAATAATGATGTAGAGATTGAACCTGCTGTTGATCTTGATAACCCACAATCAAAGAATCAACGTTATGATAAGAGAGACTTTGTTGCTAGGAAGCACGGTAAAGAAAGAGAACCATGGGTTCAGAAACCCATGCCCTTTCCTCCTAAACCATCCAAGAAAAAGGATGATGAGGATATTGAGCACTTTGCTGAAATGATTAGACCTATCTTTTTGCGTATGCGTTTGACTGATATGCTTAAAATGAATCCTTATGCTCAATACATGAAGGAAATAGTTACTAATAAGAGAAAGATACCGGAAGTTGAAATTTCCATCATGCTTGCTAATTATACTTTTAAGGGTGGAATACCAAAGAAACTTGGAGATCCAGGAGTACCAACTATACCATGCTCCATTAAAAGAAACTATGTTAAATCTGCTTTATGTGATCTTGGAGCCGGTGTTAGTGTTATGCCTCTCCCTTTATATCATAGACTTGATTTGAATAAGTTGACACCTACTGAAATATCTTTGCAAATGGCTGACAAATCAACTGCTATACCTGTCGGTATTTGTGAGGATGTGCCTGTTGTGGTTGCAAATGTTACTATTTTAACGGACTTTGTTATTCTTGATATTCCCGAGGACGATAGTATGTCTATTATTCTTGGAAGACCCTTTTTGAAAAATGCAGGGGCTGTTATTGATTGCACCAAAGGCAATGTCACTTTTCATGTCAATGGTAATGAGAATACGGTACACTTCCCGAGGAAACAACCTCAAGTCCACAGTATCAATTCTATTGGAAAAGTTTCAACAATTACTATTGGAGGTTTTGAATTTCCTCTTCCTACTGTCAAGAAGAAATATGATATTCTTATTGTTGGGGACATGCATACCCCGTTGAGGTAACCTAGTGTTATTCGAAAATTATCCAGTTTCATGTTATCCGAAATGAGTTTGTTAACAAGACCTGATCAACCTTGTTAGTGGATTCCTTTTGATGAGCATGAGATGGATGAATTTAGAAAACACAACTCTCTGTACCCTCTTTTTACTTTCTATTATCTATATTAAATAAAGCAAAAATAGTATTTTTCTGTCTGATTTCTGAATTATCAATGGAATAAAAAATACCCCGAAAATAAAAGTTCTCCAAATGCCCTAAAAATTAAATATGATTTTTTTTCTAGTATATTTGAGAATATATGGCACTGAAAACATAACAGGGGGAGCAAGCACCTGGCCACAAGGGTCCAGGGCGCGCCCCCTGCCTCGTGGGCCCATGGTGGCTCCCCTCCACTTATTCCAGCTACCACACACTTCTTCTTCCTCCCAAAAAAATCACTAGCCAGCTCAAACCCGAGTTCAGCTCATCTTGCTGCCATTCTCGATCTCCTAGCTCAAAGCTCCATTCACAAAACTGCTTTGGGGGGTTGTTCTTTGGTATGTGACTCCTCCAATGGTCCAATTAGTTTTTGTTCTAGGGCTTTATTCATTACAAATTTTTTCTTCTTAGGTGACCCTGTTCTTGAGCTTGCATGTCAAATTTGTGTGGTCAAAAGTAGTTTTGATGCATGATATATCCTCTAGGCACTTGTAGGAGTAGTTGCTATCAATATTGTTGAGTTTGGTTCACTTTTATTTTGAAGTTACTAAAAATTTCAGAAATTTTTAGAAAAATATGAAGAGATTTTTGAGGGGCTCATTGAGCCGAAGCTCGAAGGATAAACAAAGTGAAGAGAACAAGAAGCCCAAGTATAATCTCCCTCGCACCACGGAGGTCCGGCCGTGTGAATGGCCTTGTGATGATTTCTTGAGAGCAGCCAGGATTTATGATGATTTCTATGAATTGGTTGAGAATCCAGGCCTCACCGCCTTCCTCCACGACCAACGCGAACAGTATCTCTTGCTCACCAATATCTTTGTGCAAAACTTTCATTTCCATGCTAGGAGCTCACCACCTACGGTGGAATTTTATTTATATGATGAGCATAAGGAGATATCACTTCGTGATTTTTGTCGGATTTGTTTGATCCCTTTTGAGGGAAGTATAGAGGAACCACATCGTGATGATGTGGAAGGGTTTATTGATACAATTGTTGTAGGGGAAACGAGGAAAGTTTCCGATGCAAGAATTACTAGCATACATTTTCCTGTTTTACGTTACTTCGCAATATTTGCTAGTAGATGCTTAATTGGTCGCGAAAACTGTGGCAACCTTAGTGCCCCTGATATTGTTATTTTGTGCCATGCCTTGTTCCGTGATGACACATTTAGTATGGGCGCTATTGTTGCAAAGAGGTTAAATCTTAACCATACTAAGGGCCCCATCTTGGGAGGTATCTTTGCCTCATGCCTCGCTGCACATTTTAACATACCTATTAGACATTATGAGAAGGAAGAGAAGTTGTTGCATCCTATTTTTCTAGACTATAAGAGTATGGTAGCACATGATTTTATCGTTAAGAATAAGGAAAAGATGCTTAAGTACAAGCTGATATTTGATAAAAATCACCCTGAGACTATTACTTTGCCTGCTCCTTCTTTGTTTGACTTATCTGCAGGCAAGTACCTTGTTCCGCCGGAGGCCATTCACGCCTACCGAAACCCCACACCAGCTACAGAGCCAGAGCCGGAACCACAATTTGGTCCTCACCGGCAGTCTGTTTATCAGTGGAATCCGGAAGAGATCGCCAACCAGTGGCACCAGGGGGATCCTTCTCAGTACGACCCCAACTATTACTTTGGATATCTACCAGGCCAGCCGTGGCCATAGACCAACTTAGGCCAAAAGCCTAAGCTTGGGGGAGTACGTATTTCTCACCGACATTACATTCCTATTAACACACTCATGCTAGTTGTTGGTGCTCATACTTTTTCATTGTAATATCCATGCTAGTTTATTTCCCTTTTTATGCTTTCTTCTTGTGTTTTTAATAAACCTTAAAAAATTACTTGTTGCTTTTAGTTAGTTTACTTTCCATGCATGTAGTAGTAATTAGAAAGAAAACCCAAAAAGATTTCTCATTCTTCTTTTGCTTGTTGGGAGCTTTCCCCTATAAATAGTCTTATTTCTTTTCTTGTTCTTTGGGGGTCGAGAGGATAAGACCATAATGAAAATGTTGAGTGGCTCTCATATGCATTATTGTTGATCTAACAAAGAGCCCATATTACCTTGTATTCTCTCTTGAATTGAATGCTTGCAGATTCCAGCTTAGTCCAATGCACGTGCACTATTATTATTTTCCACACTATTCGGTCGTGCAAGTGAAAGGCAATAATGATGATTATATGATGAACTTATTGAGATGAGAAAAGCTGGTATGAACTCGACCTCTCTTGTTTTTGTAAATATGATTAGTTCATCGTTCCTGATTCAGCCTATTATGAAAGAAACATGTTTGCAATGACAATTAGAGATTGTAGTTGCTTATGCCATGCTTAATTAGCTAGGAGCTTATAATGGTTTACCTTGCGTGCCAACATGCTATTAAAATGGTTATGATGTGGTATGATAGGGTGGTATCCTCTTTTGAATGATTCGAGTGGCTTGACTTGGCACATGTTCACGCATGTAGTTGAAACAAAATCAACATAGCCTCTACGATATTTATGTTCATGGTGCATTATATCCTACGCATGCTTGCATTCGGTGTTGATTAATTTTCATGCATGTTCATGACTGTTGTCGGTCTCTAGCTGGTCGCTTCCCAGTCTTTTTCTAGCCTTCACTTGTACTAAGCGGGAATACTGCTTATGCATCCAACTACATAAACCCCAAAGTTGTTCCATATGAGTCCACCATACCTACCCATATATGGTATCTACCTGCCATTCCAAGTGAATTTGTATGTTCCAAACTCTAAACCTTCAAATAAACATTATGTTTTGTATGCTCGAATAGCTCATGTATCAACTAGGGCTGTCTGTATCTTCCATGCTAGGTGGGTTATTCTCAAGAGGAGTGGACTCCGCTCCTCACTCACGAGAAAATGGCTGATCACAGGGATGGCCAGTCCCATGCTTTATGCAAATCAAATCAAAATAACTGCAAACAAAACTCCCTCGAGACTCTTGTTAGTTGGAGGCACTCGTTGTTTCGAGCAAGCCATGGATTGATGCTTGTTGGTGGAGGGGGGGTATAAACTTTACCATTCTGTTTGGGAATCGCCTATAATGTGTGTAGCATGGAAGATATCGAAATCTCTCGGTTGTTATGTTGACAATCAAAGTATACCACTCAAAAAATTATTCATATCTATTTCAAAAACCAAGCTCTGGCACCTCTACAAATCCCTGCTTCCCTCTGCGAAGGGCGTATCCATTTACTTTTATGTTGAGTCATCACCCTCTTATTAAAAAGCACCAGTTGGAGAGCACTGCTGTCATTTGCATCTGTTACTGTTAGTTTACATTGAGTATGACTTGACTGGATCTCTTTTACCATGAATTGCAATGTCTAGTCAGTCCTCGATCTTTAAAGGTGCTCTGCATTTATGTTTTGCAGTCTCAGAAAGGGCTAGCGAGATACCATCTTGTCATATCATATTATGATTGTTTTGAGAAAGTGTTGTCATCCGAGGTTTATTATTATTGCTCGCTAGTTGATTATGTCATTGATATGAGTAAACATGAGACCTAAATATTATTGTGAATATGGTTAGTTCATAATCTTTGTTGAAAACTTGAATGCCGGCTTTACATATTTACAACAACAACAAGAGCAAACAGAGTTTGTAAAAGTTTTTCTTTATCACTTTCAGTTTATCAACTGAATTGCTTGAGGACAAGCAAAGGTTTAAGCTTGGGGGAGTTGATACGTCTCCATCGTATCTACTTTTCCAAACACTTTTGCCCTTGTTTTGGACTCTAACTTACATGATTTGAATGGAACTAACCTGGACTGACGCTGTTTTCAGTAGAATTGCCATGGTGTTATTTTTGTCCAGAAATAAAAGTTCTCGGAATGACCTGAAAATCAACAGAGAATTATTTTGGAATATATAAAAAATACTGGAAGAAAGATCCACGTCAGGGGGCCTCCACCTGTCCACAAGGGTGGGGGGCGCGCCCTACCCCCCTGGGCACGCCCCCTGCCTCGTGGTCCCCCTGATGCTCCACCGACCTCAACCCTGACTCTATATATTCACTTTCAGGGAGAAAAAACCCAGAGAGAAGGATTCATCGCGTTTTATGATACGGAGCCGCCGTCAAGCCCTAAACTCTCTCGGGAGGGCTGATCTGGAGTCCGTTCGAGGCTCCGGAGAGGGGAATCTGTCGCCATCATCATCATCAACCTTCCTCCATCACCGATTTCATGATGCTCACCGCCATGCATGAGTAATTCCATCGTAGGCTTGCTGGACGGTGATGGGTTAGATGAGATTTATCATGTAATCGAGTTAGTTTTGTTAGGGTTTGATCCCTAGTATCCACTATGTTCTGAGATTGATGTTGCTATGACTTTGCTATGCTTAATGCTTGTCACTAGGGCCCGAGTGCCATGATTTCAGATCTGAACCTATTATCTTTTCATCAATATAAGTGAGTTCTTGATCCTATCTTGCAAGTCTATAGTAACCTACTATGTGTTATGATCCGGCAACCCCAAAGTGACAATAATCGGGACCACTCCCGGTGATGACCGTAGTTTGAGGAGTTCATGTATTCACTATGTGTTAATGCTTTGGTCTGGTACTCTATTAAAAGGAGGCCTTAATATCCCTTAGTTTCCAATAGGACCCCACTGCCACGGGAGGGTCTAAGCACGTATGACTATATTCAGAATACAAGCCTACATTACATTGATGAACTGGAGCTAGTTCCGTGTCACCCTAGGTTATGACTGTTACATGATTGATCGCATCCGGCATAATTCTCCATCACCGATCCAATGCCTACGAGCTTTTCCTATATTGTTCTTCGCCTATTTACTCTTCCGCTGCTACTGTTACAATCACTACAAAACCCAAACATATTACTTTTACTACTGTTACCTTTTGCCACTGTTACCACTACTATCATATTACTTCGCTACTAAACACTTTGCTGAAGATATTAAGTTTCCAGGTGTGGTTGAATTGACAACTCAGCTGCTAATACTTGAGAATATTCTTTGGCTCCCCTTGTGTCGAATTAATAAATTTGGTTGAATACTCTACCCTCAAAAACTGTTGCGATCCCCTACACTTGTGGGTTATCAGCGATCGATTTGAGTCATTTCTTCCTCTTGTAGCTCCCTAAGACCATCAGTGGCAACGAATGGAGTGGGGTGGCTGAAGATCTATCTGCTCCTTGTCACCATCAATCTCCATGCGTGAAGCTAGTTGCGTTTGATTCTCTGGACAGCGGGATGAAGTTTCCGGCATGTGTAGAGAAGGTTATACCCTCTTTCATTGTTACAAATCATTTGTTAGAGGTGATTCAGACACTGTCACGGTCCCAACCCATTCATACCACACCTTCAACCAAACGCATCCTAAGACAGTGTCACAGTTTGTACCTAGTATCTTAAATTGTTGCCATCTCATCAGCGGTGCCATTAGAAAATTATTTGGCACCGCTTCAGCAGTTTGTGCAGCCAACTTTTGTCCACACATCCGAGCAGCCAAGCAGTAAAATACTAAATCTTTATGGCACGAAGGAACTGGGCATCGGAGAAACTACGTGCTCCGGAGTCCGGGTCACTGATTTTTTTCCACTGCATCGGCTCGCCAGTGCAGGGCACCGGTGCGAGATGTAGAAACAGTTGTCTTTACCCTAGTTTTGGCATACATAGTGGACGGCCTTAGTGCTATTAGTTATATGTTACTAAATTTGTGCATGTACACACCTGTTAGTATCAATTTGTTGTCATCCAAACACTGTCGCTATGATGTTGCAGTTATATTTACCTTCCTCATAAAATGTTCAATTTCTTATTTATTGTACATGCGTAAGAACTTGTAGCATCGTTGTAGTTAATTATAGCTTATGATGTTCCAGAATTTGGTTGTTGTCTCAGCACCAATTATTTCATTTGCACATTGATCTTTTTGAGAAGATATGTCATAATTAACATGTTTCTTCAGTTTTTCAAAATAAGCATTGGTGATTTTCTATGTTGCTATAAACCCATTTCCCCTACAATTGTTACTGATCTAGTTTTAAATATTATAGGATGAACGGAAGTGTTCTTACTTGGAGTGGGTTGATCAAGAGTGGCCATAGTCTTTGAAGATGTGCCTAGCGAAGCTCTAGAGCATGTATGAGGAAGAGAACACACGTAGGCTTAGAGAAAGTGTTATCAACGTTGAAGCATATTTCAAGATGCGGGATAAAAAGTTGAAGGTGGAGAATGAGCTTAGATTTTTTAAATCAGACTTTGCTAAGATGGTGTTGGCGAAGGAGGAGGCACTTTCCCAGTTGGCCCGTGCAAAACGGGTTCTTACTGAACTAAAAGCAGAGGTGGATAAGACGAGCCTGGATGATCTCGATTAGGGAAATGAATATATTATTCTTATGAAGTGGAACTAGCTATATGTTGTACTATGTTGTTTTCATGTAGCTACCGTACTGTGATGTTGTAATATATTTATGTGCTTGATATGAAATTGGCAAACAACTGTTCGATATGAAATGTGAATTTGCGTAATATTGGAATTATTACTTGTAAACTAATAAACCCGCTAAATGTGTCATGGACCTTTGCAAACAGTTCAAGCAGTAAAAGCGCTTGCGATGGATAGCCCAATGCCACACAGTTTTCTTCATCAAATCGTGTGTGATATAGTTGATAAAAGCAAACAGTTAACCATGGCAAACCGTGTGTGATAGTTACACCTTTCACACACGAGCCTACACATAAAACTGTGTGGGATGTACGTTCGAACGGAAATGTGCTCCCTGGATTGACTGTGTGTGATGTACATAAGAACAAAAGTGTATTCCTTGGATTGACTGTGTGTGATATACATACGAACAGAAATGTTTTTCTGGGATTCACCATGTGGGATATACATACCTACATAAATGATTTTCTTGGATTACCGTGTGGTATGTACATACCTACGGAAATGATTGGGTTTCGATGCCTCGTCCGATCGCACACGGCCCCAGCCTGGGTCCCAGGAGGTCCTATCCCCGACGATTTCTGGGTCGTCTGGGAAGGACACCCTATCACAAAAACTCACTTGGCGACGGTTCCAAATGCCGTCGCTGAAAGGAGTTAAAACCGTTTGTTTATGACCGATGCGTACCAGTGTTCTTTTATAGCATGGACAATTGGACTTTTATATAGTTCGAAGCAATAGTCTAGTTTTGACATGAGGACTTTAATACTCAAGCATATCAACAAACAACCATGTCTTTCAAAATATCAACGCTAAAGCGAGTTATCCCTAGCCCATTATGCTCAACCATTGATCCATTCATGAAACACACTCGCATATTAGCTACACCCAATGCTCAAGTATGATCATAGTGCCCCATAGTTGGTGCTTTATAAGAGAAGATGGAGACTCAAGTTAAAATAGAAATTGCATAAAGTAAATAGAAAGGCCCTTCGCGGAGGGAAGTAGGGATTTGCAGAGGTGCCAGAGCTCAAAGTGAAAAAGATAGAGATAAAACATTTTGGGTGGCATGCTTTTTCTGTCAACGAAAACGATCGATTAGTTCCCAATACTTTCCATGCTAGACATATCATACGCGGTTCCCAAACAGAAAATGAAGTTTATTCCTTTTTCCACCATACTTTCACTTTCCATGGCTAACCGTATCCACGGGTGCGTTCCATACTGATGACCCACAAGTATAGGGGATCTATCGTAGTCCTTTCGATAAGTAAGAGTGTCGAACCCAATGAGGAGCAGAAGGAAATGATAAGCGGTTTCCAGGAAGGTATTCTCGGCAAGTACTGAAATGAGTGGTAACAGATAGTTTTGTGATATGATAATTTGTAACGAGCAACAAGTAACAAAAGTAAATAAAGTGCAGCAAAGTGGCCCAATCCTTTTTCTAGCAAAGTACAAGCCTGAACAAACTCTTATATAGAGAAAAGCGCTCCCGAGGACACATGGTAATATCGTCAAGCTAGTTTTCATCATGTTTATATGATTCGCGTTCGGTACTTTGATAATTTGGTATGTGGGTGGACCGGTGCTTGGGTATTGTCCTTACTTGGACAAGCATCCCACTTAGGATTAACCTCTATTGCAAGCATCTGCAACTACAAAAAAAGTATTAAGGTAAACCTAACCATAGCATGAAACATATGGATCCAAATCAGCCCCTTACGAAGCAACGCATAAACTAGGGTTTAAGCTTCTATCACTCTAGCAACCCATCATCTACTTATTACTTCCCAATGCCTTCCTCTAGGCCCAAATAATGGTGAAGTGTCATGTAGTCGACGTTCACATAACACCACTAGAGGAGAGACAACATACATCTCATCAAAATATCGAACGAATACCAAATTCACATGACTACTAATAGAAAGACTTCTCCCATGTCCTCAGGAACAAACGTAACTACTCACAAAGCATATTCATGTTCATAATTAGAGAGGTATTAATATGCATATAGGATCTGAACATATGATCTTCCACCAAATAAACCAACTAGCATCAACTACAAGGAGTAATTAACACTACTAGCAACCTACTAGCACCAATCCTAGACTTGGAGACAAGAATTGGATACAAGAGATGAACTAGGGTTTTGAGAGGAGATGGTGCTGATGAAAAGGTTGATGGAGATTGCCCTCTCCCGATGAGAGGAGCGTTGGTGATGACGATGGCGATGATTTCCCGTCCCCGGAGGGAAGTTTCCCCGACAGAATAGCTCCGCCAGAGTCCTAGATTGGTTCCGCCAAGTTTCCACCTCGTGGCGGCGGAGTTTCATCCGAGAAGATGGCTTTTGATTTTTTTTTCCAATCAAAAGACTTCATATAGGAGAAGATGGTCATCGGAGGGCCACCAGGGGGCCCACGAGGTAGAGGGGCGCGCCCAGGGGGGTAGGGCGCGCCCCCACCCTCGTGGGCAGGGTGTGGTCCCCCTGGTGAACTTCTTGCGCTCAATATTTATTATATATTCTGAAATTGTCTTCCGTGAAGTTTCAGGACTTTTGGAGCTGTGCAGAATAGGTCTCTAATGTTTGCTCCTTTTCCAGCCCAGAATCCCAGCTGCCGGCATTCTCCCTCTTTATGTAAACCTTGTAAAATAAGAGAGAATAGGCATAAGTATTGTGACATAATGTGTAACAACAACCCATAATGCAATAAATATCGATATAAAAGCATGATGCAAAATGGACATATCAACTCCCCCAAGCTTAGACCTTGCTTGTCCTCAAGAGAAAGCCGAAATCGAAAAATATGTCCACATGTTTAGAGATAGAGGTGTCGATAAAAGTAAAATACAGACATGAGGGCATCATGATCATTCTTAGAACAACAACTTATATAATTCTTGTCATATGCTTTCTTATGCTAGAGTAATAATTCAATCACAATTTCAAGTATGAATCGTAAACTTCATTGAAAACTAACAAACTATAATCTCAGTCATTGGAGCAATTGCAATTTAACATAACATAGGAAAGAGTCAATGTATAAGAGCTTTTCAGGAAGTCCACATACTTAACTATCATATAGTCCTTCATAATTGCTGACACTCATGCAATACTTATGGGTATGGAGTTTTAATCGGACAGAGAGAAAGATAGGGGCTTATAGCTAGTTTTGCCTCCCAACATTTTACCTCAAGGGTAATGTCAACAATAATAGTTCATGAAAACTCACATCCAATTAGCCATATATACCAGGATCTTTCCAACATACTATGCTTGCCAAAGGATAAAATGCAAAAAGGAAGGGTGAAGATCACCATGACTCTTATGCAAGGTAGGAGATAAAAGTAAAAGATAGGCCCTTCGCAGAGGGAAGCAGAGGTTGTCATGCGCTTTTATGGTTGGATGCACAAAATCTTAATTCGAAAGAACGTCACTTTATATTGCCACTTGTGATATGGACCTTTATTATGCAGTCTGTCGCTTTTATTTCTCCCATATCACATGATCGTATAAAGCTTATTTTCTACCACACTAATAAGTCATACATATTTAGAGAGCATTTTTTATTGCTTGCACCGATGACAACTTACTTGGAGGATCTTACTCAATCCATAGGTAGGTATGGTGGACTCTCATGGCAAAACCGGTTTAAGGGTATTTGGAAGCACAAGTAGTATCTCTACTTGGTGCGATGAATTTGGCTAGCATGAGGGGGAAAGGCAAGCTCAACCATGTTGGATGATCCATGACAATATCATTTATCTCAGATGTAAGAAAACATAACCCATTATGTTATCTTCCTTGCCCAACGTCAACTCTTTAGCATGTCATATTTTAATGAATGCTCACAATCATAAAGGATGTCCAAGATAGTATATTTATATGTGAAGACCTCTCTTTCTTTATTACTTCCTATTAATTGCAACGATGACCAAAACTATGTTTGTCAACTCTCAACAACTTTTATTCATCATACTTTTTCTATGTGAGCTCATTACTCTCCACAAGATCCACATGATCTCTTTATTTCTTTTTATTTCTTTCTCTTTTCTTTTATTCCCTTAGGATCATGGCAAAATAATCAAGCCCTTGACTCAACACTAATCTTTATTATATAGCTCACGGACTCGATTACATAGAGGAATTATAAAGCAAAACTCATGACTAGATCATACTAAGATCTTTTATTCTAACAGATCAAGATATTACCAAAAGTATCGAACTAAGAAAAACGGTAAAGATAGAAGTGATGGTGATACGATACCAGGGCACTCCCCCAAGCTTGGCAGTTGCCAAGGGGAGTGCCCATACCAGATACTCAATTCTTCTTTGTTGGTGAAGTAGGTGATGGTTTTGTTAATGGCATAGGCTTCTCGTCCTTCTTCCAAGGCATAGGCTCACCATCATAGAAGGATGATCGAGCCTCCTGAAACCTCATATCTGCAGTCAAATCATCCTCTTGAATCTATATTCATACTCACAGTTTTGATTTTGCAGGTCATAGATCTGGGCTTGGAGGTGCTCATTTTTCTCATGAAGCTTGAAGATGGCCTCCCCAATGTCCTTGATGTCCAGCTTGTGGTTGTTGGTGAACTCCGTCATCATAATGTGACTGGAATTGAGTCCACACTCCACCATCTCCTGACACTTGAAAACTTCTTGCTCCAATGCCTCGAGCCTTGCCTCCGTGCTTCCGGTCTTCCTTGGTCCCTCAGCATCGCGGATGTGCAACAACCCCTCACGCATCTCAATGGTTTGAGGGTGTTGCAACACTTCTGCGAGGTAGGGGTTGATGACCTTCTCGAAGAACTGGTCCTTGGGGGTGCTTGAAGACGACATGATGACCTGGATCTATCAGAAAAACAGCTCAAAACAAAAACAGGAGATTCTTGCGTGATACGGGAGTCAAAACCCCCGGGAGATTATATAATGAATTTTTACCGACCAAAATACATAACGTGTAACAAAACGGAGTCCGGAGAGCACACGAGGTGCCCACGATGTAGGGGGGCGCGCCCAGTAGGGTAGGGCGCGCACTTTCCCGGACTGCTTCTTATTTTTCTATTTTTCTAAATATTCCAAAACGGATAAATATTGCCTTAAAAACTGTTTTGGAGTCGGTTTACTTACCGTACCACATACATATTCCTTTTCGGAGTCTGAAACGTTCCGGAAAGTGTCCCTTATGTATTCCTCGGGGGTTATGGTTTCAATAACATTGATTTCAACATTTATGGGATTACCTGAGATATAATGTTTGATTCTTTGACCATTCACCACCTCCGGATTTGTGCCTCCGAAGTTATTGATTTTTATGGCACCGGAATGATAGACCTCCTCTATAACGTAAGGACCTTCCCATTTAGAGAGAAGTTTTCCTGCAAAAAATCTTAAACGAGAGTTGTATAGCAATACATAATCACCTACATTAAACTCACGCTTTTGTATCCTTTTATCATGCCATCTTTTAACTTTTTATTTAAACAACTTGGCATTTTCGTAGGCTTGGGTTCTCCATTCATCGAGTGAGCTAATATCAAATAACCTCTTCTCACCGGCAAGTTTAAAATCATAGTTGAGCTATTTAATAGCCCAATATGCCTTGTGTTCTAGTTCGAGAGGTAAGTGACATGCTTTTCCATAAACCATTTTATACGGAGACATACCCATAGGATTTTTATATGCAGTTCTATAGGCTCATAATGCATCATCAAGTTTCTTGGACCAATTCTTTCTAGATCTATTAACAGTCTTTTGAAAAATTAATTTGAGCTCTCTATTACTCAATTCTACATGACCACTAGACTGAGGGTGATAAGGGGATGCAATTCTATGATTAACATCATACTTAGCAAGCATTTTACGGAAAGCACCATGAATAAAGTGTGAACCACCATCAGTCATTAAATATCTAGGGACTCCAAATCTTGGAAAAATAACTTATTTAAGCATTTTAATAGAAGTGTTATGATCACCACTACTAGTTGGAATAGCTTCTACCCACTTAGTAACGTAATCAACATCAACTAAAATATGTGTATATCCATTAGAGGAAGGAAAAGGTCCCATATAGTCAAAGCCCCAAACATCAAATGGTTGAATAACAAGAGAGTAGTTCATAGGCATTTCTTGATGTCTACTAATATTACCAATTCTTTGACATTCATCACAAGATAAAACAAACTTATGGGCATCCTTGAAGAGAGTAGGCCAATAAAAACTAGATTGCAATACCTTATGTGCAGTCCTATCTCCAGCATGGTGTCCTCCATAAGCTTCGGAGTGACACTTGCGTAGGATCTGTTCCTGTTCATGCTCAGGTACACAACGTTTAATAACACCATCTACTCCTTCTTTATAAAGATGTGGGTCATCCCAAAAGTAATGCCTCAAATCATAGAAGAACTTTTTCTTTTGCTGGTATGTGAAACTAGGTGGTATAAACTTAGCAACAATGTAATTAGCATAATCAGCATACCATGGAGCAGTATGAGAAGCATTTATAACATTTAATTGCTCATCAGGAAATCTATCATCAATAGGTAGTGGGTCATCAAGCACATTTTCTAACCTAGACAAGTTGTCTGCAATGGGGTTCTCAGCTCCCTTTCTATCAACAATATGTAAGTCAAATTCTTGTAGAAAGAGAACCCATCTAATAAGTCTAGGTTTATCATCTTTCTTTTCCATGAGATATTTAATAGCAGCATGATCAATGTGAATAGTTACTTTAGAAGCAACAATATAAGGTCTGAACTTATCATAAGCAAATACAACTGCTAAAAATTCTTTTTCAGTAGTAGCATAATTTCTTTGGGCATTGTCTAGGGTTTTACTAGCATATTGAATAACGTTTAATTTCTTATCAACTCTTTGCCCTAGAACATCACCTACAGCATAATCACTAGCATCACACATAATTTCAAAGGGTAAATTCCAATCAGGTGGCTGAACAATAGGTGCAGAGATCAATGCTTTCTTAAGTATTTCAAATGCTTCTACACAATCATCATCAAAGACAAATGGTATATCTTTTTGTAATAAATTAGTCAGAGGCCGAGAAATTTTTGAGAAGTCCTTAATGAACCTCCTATAAAATCTGGCGTGACCAAGGAAACTTCTTATACCTTTGATGTCCTTGGGGCATGGCATCTTCTCAATAGCATCAACCTTGGCTTTATCAACTTCAATACCTCTTTCAAAAGCTTTATGCCCCAAGACAATACCTTCATTAACCATAAAGTGGCACTTTTCCCAATTCAAGACAAGATTAGTTTCTTCACATCTCTGCAAAACTCGATCAAGGTTGCTCAAGCAATCATGAAAAGAAGATCCATAGATGGAGAAATCGTCCATGAAAACCTCACAAATCTTTTTCACAAAAGTCAGAGAATATAGCCATCATGCATCTTCGAAAGGTAGCAGGTGCATTACATAAACCAAAAGGCATACGTCTATAAGCAAAAGTACCAAAAGGGTAAGTAAAAGTAGTCTTTGATTGATCTTTGGCTGACACAGGTATTTGAGAGAAACCAGAATAACCATCTAGAAAGCAAAAATGTGTATGGTTGGATAATCTTTCTAGCATTTGATCGATAAAAGGTAAGGGGCAATGATCCTTTTTAGTGGCCTTATTTAATTTGCGGAAATCAATTACCATCCTATAACCTGTAATAATTCTTTGAGGAATCAATTCATCTTTATCTTTAGGAACGATAGTAATACCTCCCTTCTTAGGGACAGAATGGACAGGACTTACCCACTGACTATCAGCAACGGGATAAATTATACCTGCCTCAAGGAGCTTTAGTATTTCCTTTCTTACCACTTTTTTCATTTTAGGATTCAACCGTCGTTGATGATCACGAACTGGTTTAGCATCTTCTTCCAGATTTATTTTATGTTGACATAGAGTGGGACTAATGCCCTTAAGATCATAAAGAGTATACCCAATAGCAGCACAGTGCTTCTTCAGAGTTTTCAATAATCTCTCTTCCTCATGCTCTGAAAGGTTAGCACTAATAATAACAGGATATATCTTTTTCTCATCAAGATAAGCATATTTAAGAGTATCAGGTAACGGTTTAAACTCAAACACGGGATCACCTTTGGGTGGAGGAGGATCCCCTAGGATTTCAACAGGCAAATTGTGTTTCAGAATAGGTTCCTATTTAAAGAATACTTCATCTATTTCCCTTCTTTCATTCATAAACATATCATTTTCATGGTCTAGCAAATATTGTTCTAAAGGATCGCTAGGTGGTACGGCAATAGAAGCAAGACCAATAATTTCATCCTTACTAGGTAATTCTTCTTCACGGTGTTGTCTACTAAATTTAGAGAAATTAAATTCACAAGACATATCATCTAAACCGATAGTAACAACATCCCTTTTGCAATCTATGGTAGCGTTAGCAGTGTTTAAGAAGGGTCTACCAAATATAATGGGACAAAAGCTATCTTATGGGGAACCAAGAACAAGAAAATCAGCAGGATATTTAGTTTTCCCACACAAGACTTCAACATCTCTAACAATTCCCATTGGCAAAATAGTATCTCTGTTGGCAAGTTTAATTGTGACATCAATGTCTTCTAACTCAACAGGTGCAATATCATGCATGATTTCTCTATATAGGCTAATAGCTATTGCACTAGCACTGGCACCCATATCACATAAGCCATGATAACAATGATCTCCTATTTTAACAGAAATAACAGGCATGCCTACCACAGGTCTAGGTTTATCTATAGCACAAGGTTTAGCAATTCTAGTAGTTTCATCACAGAAATAAATAACATGCCCATCAATATTATCAGACAAGAGATCTTTAACAATAGCAGTATTAGGTTGAACTTTAATTTGCTCAGGAGGTGCATAAGTTTTAATATTGCTTTTACGAACCACAGTTGAAGCTTTAGCATGATCCTTTATCATGACAGGGAAAGGTGGTTTCTCAAAATAAGAAGTAGGAACAATTGGATCATTATAAGTGACAATCTTTTCTTCAACTTTAATAGGTGCAGCTACTTTTACTTCTATGGGAGGATCATATTTAAACCACTTCTCCTTGGGGAGATCAACATGAGTAGCAAAAGATTCACAGAAAGAAGCTACAATCTTAGAGTCAAGTCCATATTTAGTGCTAAATTTACGGAAAACATCGTTATCCATAAAAGATTTAACAAAATCAAACCTAGGTGTCATACCTGACTCCTTACCTTGGTCGAGGTCCCAATCTTCAGAGTTGCGTTTAATTCTTTCCAATAAATCCCATTTGAATTCAATAGTCTTCATCATAAAAGAGCCAGCACAAGAAGTATCAAGCATGGTGCGATTGCTATCAGAAAGCCGAGCATAAAAATTTTGAATAATCATTTCTCTTGAGAGCTCATGATTGGGGCATGAATATAACATTGATTTAAGCCTCCCCCAAGCTTGAGCGATGCTTTCTCCTTCGCGAGGCTAAAAATTATATATATAATTGCGATCACGATGAATAAAAAGCATAGGATAAAACTTATGATGAAATTCCAATTTCAATCATTTGTAGTTCCATGACCCCATATCATCACATAGCCTATACCATGTCGATGCATCTCCCTTCAAAGATAAAGGGAAGACCTTCTTCTTAACAACATCTCCAGGTACACCTGCAAGCTTAAATAATCCACAAACTTCATCCATATATATTAGATGCTCATCAAGATGCTTTGTTCCATCTCCTACAAAAGGATTAGCTAGCAATTTTTCTATCATACCCGAAGGAATTTCGAAGGAGACATTTTCATTTTCAGTAGGTTCAGTAGGTTGAGGAGCAACTCTTTGCTCTACTGGTGGGGGTGAAGATACCCCGAACAAGCCCCTCAGAGGATTACTTTCCATAGTAATAAGTGACAGTAAACTTCAGCACACTATATAAATTTTTCCATACCAAAGGCGCTTCACTCCCCGGCAACGGCGCCAGAAAAGAGTCTTGATGACCCACAAGTATAGGGGATCTATCGTAGTCCTTTCGATAAGTAAGAGTGTCGAACCCAACGAGGAGCAGAAGGAAATGATAAGCGGTTTCCAGCAAGGTATTATCTGCAAGTACTGAAATGAGTGGTAACAGATAGTTTTGTGATAGGATAATTTGTAACGAGCAACAAGTAACAAAAGTAAATAAAGTGCAGCAAAGTGGCCCAATCCTTTTTGTAGCAAAGGACAAGCCTGAAAAAACTCTTATATAGAGAAAAGCGCTCCCGAGGACACATGGGAATATCGTCAAGCTAGTTTTCATCACGTTCATATGATTCGCATTCGGTACTTTGATAATTTGGTATGTGGCTGGACCGGTGCTTGGGTACTGTCCTTACTTGGACAAGCATCCCACTTATGATTAACCTCTATTGCAAGCATCCGCAACTACAACAAAAGTATTAAGGTAAACCTAACCATAGCATGAAACATATGGATCCAAATCATCCCCTTACGAAGCAACGCATAAACTAGGGTTTAAGCTTGTGTCACTATAGCAACCCATCATCTACTTCTTACTTCCCAATGCCTTACTCTAGGCCCAAATAATGGTGAAGTGTCATGTAGTCGACGTTCACATAACACCACTAGAGGAGAGACAACATACATCTCATCAAAATATCGAACGAATACCAAATTCACATGACTACTGATAGCAAGACTTCTCCCATGTCCTCAGGAACAAACATAACTACTCACAAAGCATATTCATGTTCATAATCAGAGAGGTATTAATATGCATATAGGATCTGAACATATGATCTTCCACCAAATAAACCAACTAGCATCAACTACAAGGAGTAATTAACACTACTAGCAACCTACTAGCACCAATCCCGGACTTGGAGACAAGAATTGGATACAAGAGATGAACTAGGGTTTTGAGAGGAGATGGTGCTGATGAAGAGGTTGATGGAGAATGCCCTCTCCCAATGAGAGGAGAGTTGGTGATGACAATGGCGATGATTTCCCTCTCCCGGAGGGAGGTTTCCCCGACAGAATAGCTCCGCCAGAGTCCTAGATTGGTTCCGCCAAGGTTCAGCCTCGTGGCGGCGGAGTTTCGTCCAAGAAGATGGCTTTTGATTTTTTTTCCCATCGAAAGACTTCATATAGCAGAAGATGGTCATCGGAGGGCCACCAGGGGGCCCACGAGGTAGGGGGGCGCGCCCCCCACCCTCGTGGGCAGGGTGTGGCCCCCTGGTGAACTTCTTGCGCTCAATATTTATTTTATATTCTGAAATTGTCTTCCATGAAGTTTCAGGTCTTTTGGAGCTATGCAGAATAGGTCTCTAATATTTGCTTCTTTTCCAGCCCAGAATCCCAGCTGCCGACATTCTCCCTCCTTATGTAAACCTTGTAAAATAAGAGAGAATAGGCATAAGTATTGTGACATAATGTGTAACAACAGCCCATAATGCAATAAATATCGATATAAAAGCATGATGCAAAATGGACGTATCACATACCAACACTTTCCAAGGAATTTATTATTTGACAACATATATTAAATTCATTTTTCATTTTGGGACTGGGCATCCCTAATACCTTTGCCGTATTCTCGTGCAATGAAAAGTGAATAAACACTCATCTTGAGAATAACACATCTAGCATGGAAATATATCAGCCACCCCCTACCGTTTCATGAGTGGTACGAACACACGAAAGAGAAGTTTATTTTGAAAAATAGAGATGGCACATAGAAATTTGCTTAGCACGGCAAAAGAATAGCGCATATAGGTAGGTATGGTGGACTCATGCGGCAAAAACTCGTTTAAAGGATTTTGGATGCACAAGTAGTGATCATACTTAGTGCAAAATGAAGGCTAACAAAAGATTGAGAAGCATCCAACCAAGAAACGAAAAATCTCATAAGCGAGCATTAAGCATAACTAAAATCGAATAATGCACCACAAGTAGGATGTAATTTCATTGCATAACTATTGACTTCTGTGCTTACATAGGGAATCACAAACCTTAACACCAATATTCTTACTAAAGCATAATTATTAGTCAACATGGCTCACATATTGTATCAACATTTCTCAAAACTATTACAAGGAATCAAGTTTATTTTTTCCAATGATCTTCATGAAAGTTTTTATTATATCCTCCTTGGATATCTATCACTTTGAGACTAGTTTCATATGTTGCTTTTGATAAGCTCAAACAAATCTAAGTGAAGAACATGAGCATAAAAATTTCTTCTCTCAAAATAATTAAGTGAAGCAAGAGAGAATTTATTAAAAAAATTACTAACTCTCAAATAAATCTAAGTGAAGCAAGAGAGCATTTCTCCAAAAATACTAAAGCACACCGTGCTCAAAAACATTTATAAGTGAAGCACTAGAACAATTCCATAGCTCGAAAGGATTTTAGTGAAGCATGGAAAGCAATTCTAACAAGTCATGGAATAATTTTGGCTCTCTCAAATAGGTGTGTCCAGCAAGGATTCATGACTAAAAATACAAAGCAAAACAAGCAAATACTCCTATCATACAATATGATCCAAGCAAAACTCATAATATGTGACGAATAAAAATATAGCTTCAAGTAAAATACCGATGGTCGTTAGAAGAAAGAGGGGATGCCACACGGGGGCATCCCAAGATTAGTTGCTTGATACTTCTTGAATATTATCTTGGGGTGCCATGGGTATCCCCAAGCTTAGCCTTTTTCTAATCCTTATTCCTTCATCCATCGAAATATCACCCCAAATTTGAAAACTTCAATCACACAAAACTCAACAAAACCTTCGTGAGATCCGTTGGTATAAGAAAGCAAACCACTACTATAAGTACTGTTGCAAACCCATTCATATTTTATTTTTACATTATATATACTGTATTCCAACTTTTCTATGGCAAAGACTCTTCAAAGAAAACCATAGAATCATCAAAACAAGCACACAACGCAAAGAAAACAGAATCTGTCAGAAACAGAACAGTCTGTAGCAATCTGGATATTTCGAATACTTCTCTAACTACAAAAATTCTGAAAAATTAGGAAAACATGAATTTTTTATATTAATCTTTTTAAAAAAGAATTAGTATTTTACTGCGCCATTTTTAAAAATGAGAATTATTTTCCTGGACGCAAAAGTTTCTGTTTTTCAGCAAGATCAAATCAACTATCACCCAACATGATCCCAAGGGCTTTGCTTGGCACAAACACTAATTAAAACATAAAAAACACAATCATAATAGTAGAATAGTTGTGCAAACACTCAAGAACATAAAGAAAAAGACAAAGATAAATTTTATTCATTGGGTTGCCTCCCAACAAGCGCTACCGTTTTATGCCCCTAGCTAGGCATAAGATTTTATTGATGCTCACATGAAAGATAATAATTGTTACACAAAGAGAGCATCATAAAACATGTGAAAAACATATTTAAGTCTAACATACTTCCTATGCATAGGAATTTTATAAGCAAACAAATTTTCAAGACAAAAAACATCTAGCACATGCAAGGAAGAAGAAAGAAACAATAGCAATCTCAACATAACTAGTGGTAATTTAGTAACATGCAAATTTCTACTACCATATTTCCATCTCTCATAATAATTATATGTGGGATCATATTCAAATTCAACAATATAGCTATCACATAACATATTCTCTATATGATCCACATGCATGCAACATTGACACTCTTCCAAAATAGTGGATTATCATCAAATAAAGTCATGACCTCTCCAAGCCCACTTTCATAAAAAAATTCATAAGATTGAACACTCACCAAATATGTGGGATTATTTTTACCTAAAGTTGACTCTCTTCCAAACCCACTTTTAATATTATCGCAAGCATATTCATCATGAGGTCTAAATAAATTTTTATGATCATAAGAATCATTATCACCCCAATCATGATCATTGCAATAAGTAGCGAGCATAGCAATAATAGCATCCCCACGCTTGGGGTTTTGCATATTATTAGCACAATTTACATTAACAGAATTTATAATAACATCATTGCAATCATGCTTTTCATCTAAGGAGCTATCATGAATCACTTTATAAATTCCTTCTTTTAACACTTCATCACAATTTTCAGATTCATGAATCTCAAGCAAAACTTCATAAAGATAATCTAGTGAACTCAATTCACTAGCAATGGGTTCATCATAATTGGATCTCTTGAAAATATTAGCAAGTGGATGAGGATCCATATTGATAGAGGTAAAGGTGTCCCGTCTTTCGATGAGATGGTGATTTGTTTTTTGGAGGAGTAGAGTTTAACGATCCGGCTACGAACGTGCGAAGATGTCGCACCTTCACAATCGCTAAACCAACTCCGAGAGGTTATTGACCACGCCGAAGCACGATCAACCTGACCACGAAGGTCTATTTCCTGCAAGCAAACGAAGAACACGCAAGAAACTAAGATTGCAATCTGGATATTGCAAATATAAGATGAAAGCTTTATTGATGAAGGTGGGGTTCTATGATGTCTTTGTCTGTTCATTGAACACAAACGAAGTACGCGAAGTTGCAGCTATGGGAAACTTTTAATCTAAACAAAACCCAAAGTCTAAACGACGCCCTAAGGGTTGTATATATAGAGGAAGAGGGGGGAATTTCGTGGCCCTTGTAGGAGGGGTCCAAAACCAACCCTAACTCTTGTTTCCCCACACATACAGACTAAAACAGCCTATACTTAAGTATTTCGAAAATACATGGGCCTGGCTAATACGTCTCCAACGTATCTATAATTTATGAAGTATTCATGCTATTATATTATCAACCTTGGATGTTTTATATGCATTTATATGCTATTTTATATGATTTTTGGGACTAACCTATTAACCTAGTGCCCAGTGCCAGTTTCTGTTTTTTCCTTGTTTTTGAGTTTTATAGAAAAGGAATATCAAATGGAGTCCAATTTATGTGACAATTTTTTGATGATTTTTATGGACCAAATGAAGACCCCGAAGTAAAAGAGTTGGGCCAGGAGAGTCCCGGGCGTCCAAGAGGGTGGGGGGTGCCCCCCCCCAGGCGCGTGGGCCTGCCTCGTGGACGCCTCGGGCATGTCCTTGACGTGAGCCCAATGCCAAAAATTCTTATAAATACAGAAACCTTGGAAAACTAACCTAGATCGGGAGTTCCGCCGCCAGAAGCCTCCGTAGCCATCAAAAACAAT
Organism: Triticum urartu; assembly: GCF_056163025.1. Taxonomy (NCBI): domain Eukaryota; kingdom Viridiplantae; phylum Streptophyta; class Magnoliopsida; order Poales; family Poaceae; genus Triticum; species Triticum urartu. The sequence goes on along the minus strand of NC_141874.1, from coordinate 439,144,569 downwards.
CTAGGCCCTCTCCGGCACCCTGCCGGAGGGGCCATCATCACCGGAGGGCATGGAGGAGGATTCCGGAGGGGCCATCATCACCATGAAGGCCAAGGACCAGAGGGGAACCTCTCCCCATCCAGGGGGGAGGCCATGGAGGAGGAAGCACAAGGGGGATAACCTCTCCTCCTCTCTCTTGGTGGCACCGGAGTGCCATCGAGAGGGGAATCATCGCCGCGGTGATCGTGTTCATCAACATCACCATCATCATCACCATCCTCATCTCTTTTACGCGGTCCACTCTCTCGCATCCCGTTGTAATCCCTACTTGAACATGGTTCTTTATGCCACATATTATGATCCAATGATGTGTTGCCATCCTATGATGTTTTGAGTAGATATCCTTTGTCTTTGGGTTGATTGATGATCTAGATTGGTATGAGTTGTATGTTTTACTTTGGTGCTGTCCTATGGTGCCATCCGTGTCGCACAAGCGTGAGGGATTCCCGCTGTAGGGTGTTACAATACGTTTATGATTCGCTTATAGTGGGTTGCGTGAGTGACTGAAACACAAACCCGAGTAAGGGGGTTGTTGCGTATGGGATAAAGAGGGCTTGATGCTTTAATGCTATGGTTGGGTTTTACCATAATGACCTTTAGTAGTTGCGAATTCTTTCTAGAGTTCCAATCATAAGTGCATATGATCCAAGAAGAGAAAGTATGTTAGCTTATGCCTCTCCCTCTTATGAAATTACAATGACGACTATCGGTCTTGTTAGACAATTGCCTAAGACAATTCCGCACACCGATCCACCATTATTCCACACTCGCTATTTATAATATTTAGTAATATATTATAAATTTATGATAACCGCCCATAATTTCATATTTTAGCTCTCCGATATCATGCAAAGTTATCCACTTCATACCCACAACGTAGTTTTATTTTTTGTTTCTAGTTGGAAGCAAACGTTCGGTGTACGTAGAGCCGTATCAGTGGCAGATAGGGCTTGAGAGAATATTGATCTTACCTTTAGCTCCTTGTGAGTTCGACACTCCATACTTATCACTTCCACCTTTGGAAATTGCTACGTTAATTCCTGCACTTGGGGATTATCAAGCTCTTTTCTGGCGCCGTTGCCGGGGAGCAATAGCGTGGGGTTGATATTCTCGTGTGTGCTTGTTTGCTTTCTTCACTAAGTAGATTTTGTTTTTCCTTTTTGTTTCTGTTTAGTTGTGGGTGAAACATACAAAAAAATTAAAAGAATGAAAATCCAAAAAAAATTACTTGACTCTCATGCCTAAAAAGTTTTTCAAAAAGAGAAGTGATTGGGAAGTTATGCATTGAAGAAGTGAGGGTCGACCTTGAGCACTTGTGTTCATGATCATGGAAACAATGTAGAATTTTTCATGGAAGTTTCTCTGTAAATAATTACCCCTTTATATATATCCATTGTATTATAAAAATAATGTGCCAAGCCTTGGTTTTAGGATGATTAGATTGCTTGTTTACTATGTGCAGAACAAAAACAGAAACTTTGGCTGTAGCGCGTGAGTTTTACATTTTTTACTGGAAAGTAAAATGGGTCTGGAACTTTTTGCACATTACTTCTGTACAAATTGTTAAAATTTTCAAATTTATTGCATAATTTTTGGAGTTACAGAAGTTTACTAAATCTCCAGATTACTACAGACTGTCCTGTTTTGGACAGATTCTGTTTTTCGTGTGTTGTTTGCCTATTTTGATGCATCTATGGCTAGTATCGGAGGGTATGGACCATAGAGAAGTTGGAATGCAGTAGATATAGTTCTAATATGAAATTGGAATGAGTTTGAAACAGTACCTAAAGGTAGTGATTTGCTTTATTATACTAATGGATCTCACGAAGTTTTTGTTAAAGTTTTGTGTGGATGAAGTGTTCGAAGATCGAGGAGCTATCAATATGAGAAGAATAAAGAGAGGAAATAGCTCAAGCTTGGGGATGCCCAAGGCACCCCAAGTAAATATTCTAAGGATACTCAAGCATCTAAGCTTGGGGATGCCCCGGTTGGCATCCCATCTTTCTTCTTCAACAAATATCGGTATACCTCGGTTTTTGTTTTGTTCACATAATTTGTGTCCTTTGTGTTTTTATTTTTCTTTAAGAACCATGCTAGTATGATATGTCCCTTCATCAATTTATATAATACTTTGTGTGCTTCACTTATATCTTCTAAGTATGATCTTATAGAATTGCTCTCTGTGCTTCACTTAAATCTTTTGAGTATGGTTTTATAGAATGCTTCGTGTGCTTCACTCATACATTTTGAGATTGTACATTGGTTAGTTTATATTAATTGTATAATGCTCCATGAACTTCACTTATATCTTTTGGATTATGAATAGTACTATCATCTAAAGCGGGTTTGGAAGAGTGTCAACTTTAGGAACTAGTGATCCCGCTATTCTGAATGAGAAGAATTTTGCCTATGTGGAGAGTAGAAAATTTTCTATGCTTGTAGATCATGAAAAGAATGCTTTATGTGATGGTTATGTTGTTGAATTCATTCATGATGCTACTGAAAATTATTATGAGGGAGGAATATATGCTTGTAGGAGTTGCAATAATATCAAGTTTCCTCTCTATGTGCTTAAAGTTTTGAAGTTATACTTGTTTTGCCTTCCTATGCTAGTTGATTCTTGTTCCTATAAATTATGTTCTCACAAAATCCCTAGGAATAAGAAGTGGGTTAGATTTGAATATTCTAGTTGTATTCTTCATGATGCTCTCTTTATGTTCAAGTCTTATCTTTCATGTGAGCATCATTGAAATCATCATGCCTAGCTAAAAGGCAGTAAAGAAAAGCGCTTGTCGGGAGACAACCCAATATTTACCCTTACTGTTTTTGTGTGTTTACATGATTAAGCTACTGTAGTAATCATGTTTTATAGATTTTGTTTCAATAAAGTGCCAAGTAATACCTTTGGGAAGACTTGGGTGAAAGTTAATGTGATCTTGCTGTAAAAAACAGAAACTTTGCGCTCACGAGATTAGCTGCCATTTTTTTACAGAAGAGTGCTTTGGTGCTGATTCTTTTTGCAGAAGATCAATAGACAAATTCCTCACGTCCACCTATTTATTTAATAATTTTTTGAGTAGCAGAAGTATGCTTAGTGTTCAGATCATGACAGACTGTTCTGTTTCTGACAGATTCTGTTTTCATTGCATAGTTTGCTTGTTTTCTAGTTTCTATGACTTATATTCCTCGATATAAATTGTAGAAATGATATGGTACAGTAGGCATTGTGTGAGAACAATTATGATCTTTGTCTTTGACAGTACCAAGGTGAATGGTTTACTCTTTATCATACTAACCAATCTCACGAAGTTCCGTTAAGTTTTGTGTGATTGAAGTTTTCAAGGTTTGGGTGAGATATCGATATGAGGAGAATAAGGAGTTGAAAGACCCTAAGCTTGGGGATACACAAGGCACCCCAAGGTAATATTCAAGGAAGACTCAAGCGCATAAGCTTGGGGATGCCCCGGAAGGCATCCCCTCTTTTGTCTTCAAAACTATCGGTATACCTTACTCGGAGCTATATTTTTATTAATCACATGATATGTGTTTTGCTTGGAGCGTATTTTCAATTTTACTTGTTGTTTGAATAAAATCATTGGATTTGAAATATTAAATGAAAAATAATCCTCCCATGGCTAGTTAATTATTTGACTACTCAGTGTCCTTCACTATTATCTTTTGGAGTAGTTTGTCATTTACTCACGTGCTTCACGTATATCCTATGAGTAAATGGTTGAATAATTGAGTATCACAAATCTGAATTCATATATGTTTCATATGCTTATACCATGGGGAGTAATGACTTCACATAGAATAAGTATAGGTAGTAAACTTATTGAAAGTTAGCAAACATAGAATTGGTCACTTGAACAATTCATGAAAGAATATTAAAGGAAGAGAGATTTCACATATAAATATAGTATCTTGGACATCTTTTGTAATTGTGAGCACTCATTAAAATATGACATGCTAAAAGGTTGATGTCGAACAAGGAAGACAACATAATGAGTTATTTTTTCTTCTATCCGAAATAAAGTATATTGTCTTGGATCATCAAACATGTTGAGCTTGCTTTCCCCCCTCATGCTAGCCAAATTCTTTGCACCAAGTAGAGATACTACTTGTGCTTCCAAACATTCCTTAAACCAGTTTTGCCATGAGAGTGCACCATACCTACCTATGGATTGAGTAAGATCCTTCAAGTAAGTTGTCATCGGTGCATGCAATAAAAAAATGCCCTCTAAATATGTATGATCTATTAATGTGGAGAAAAAAAGCTTTATACGATCTTGTGATGTGGAAGAAATAAAAGCGACGAACTGCATAATAAAGGTCCATATCACAAGTGGCAATATAAAGTGACGTTCTTTTGCACTAAGATTTTGTGCATCCAACCATAAAAGTGCATGACAACCTCTGCTCCCCTCTGCGAAGGGCCTATCTTTTACTTTTATCTTCTACCCTTATGCATGAGTCATACCTTTCCTTTTTTACACTTTATCCTTTGGCAAGCACATTGTGTTGGAAAGATCCTGATATATATATATATCTAATTGGATGTAAGTTTCATCAACTATTATTGTTGACATTACCCTTGAGGTAAAAGGTTGGGAGGCGAATCTATAAGCCCCTATCTTTCTCTGTGTCCGATTAAAACTTTGAACCCATAAATATCACGTGAGTGTTAGCAATTGTGAAAGACTAAATGATAGTTGAGTATGTGGAGTTTGCTAAATCAAAGCTCTGACATAGACCCTTCCTGAAAATAAGATGAATTGCAATTGTTTGATGACTAAGAATATAGTTTGTTAGTTTCAAGAAAGTTTATGATCTATACTTTAACATGTGAATAGCTTGTTACTTGATCATGAAAAGTTTTATGAAGATGAGCTAGTGTTATGATATATAATGATGCTATAAAAAGTGATTGAAACTATCATTGATGAAACTTATGCACTTGCTAGCATTCACACTTCATAAATTATTTCTTTTATCATTTACCTACTCGAGGACGAGCAGGAATTAAGCTTGGGGATGCTGATACATCTCCAACGTACCTATAATTTATGAAGTATTCATGCTATTATATTATCAACCTTGGATATTTTATATGCATTTATATGCTATTTTATATGATTTTTGGGACTAACCTATTAACCTAGTGCCCAGTGCCAGTTTCTGGTTTTCCTTTTTTTGAGTTTTATAGAAAAGGAATATCAAACGGAGTCCAATTGACGTGCAAATGTATGATGATTTTTTATGGACCAAAATAAGACCCCGAAGTAAAAGAGTTGGGCCAGGAGAGTCCCGGGGCGTCCACGAGGGTGGGGGCACGCCCAACCCCCCCCCCCCCCCCCCAGGCGCGTGGGCCTGCCTCGTGGACGCCTCAAACACCTCCTTGACGTGAGACCGACGCCAAAAATTCCTATAAATACAAAAACCTCGGAAAATTAACCTAGATCGGGAGTTCCGCCAGAAGCCTCCGTAGCCACCAAAAACGAATCTAGGCCTTCTCCGGCACCCTGCCGGAGGGGGCCATCATCACATAAGGGCATGGAGGAGGATCCTGGAGGGGCCATCATCACCATGAAGGCCAAGGACCAGAGGGGGAACCTCTCCCCATCCAGGGGGAGGCCATGGAGGAGGAAGCACAAGGGGGAGAACCTCTCCTCCTCTCTCTTGGTGGCACTGGAGTGCCATCGAGACGGGAATCATCGCCGTGGTGATCGTCTTCATTAACATCATCATCATCATCACCATCCTCATCTCTTTTACCCGGTCCACTCTCGCACACCCCGCTGTAATCCCTACTTGAACATGGTGCTTTATTCCACATATTATGATCCAATGATGTGTTGCCATCCTATGATGTTTTGAGTAGATATCCTTTGTCTTTGGGTTGATTGATGATCTAGATTGGTATGAGTTGTATGTTTTACTTTGGTGCTGTCCTATGGTGCCCTCTGTGTCACGCAAGCGTGAGGGATTCCCTCTGTAGGGTGTTGCAATACATTTATGATTCTCTTATAGTGGGTTGCGTGAGTGACTAAAATACAAACCCAAGTAAGGGGGTTGTTGCGTATGTGATAAAGAGGACTTGATGCTTTAATGCTATGGTTGGGTTTTACCTTAATGATCTTTAGTAGTTGCGGATGCTTGTTAGAGTTCCAATCATAAGTGCATATGATCCAAGAAGAGAAAGTATGTTAGCTTATGCCTCTCCCTCATATGAAATTGCAATGACGACTATCGGTCTTGTTAAACAATTGCCTAAGAAAATTCCGCACACCGATCCACCACTATTCCACACTCGCTATTTATAATATTTAGTAATATATTCTAACTTTATGATAACATCCCCTACTTTCATATTTTAGCTCTCCGATATCAAGCAAAGTTATCCACTTCATACCCACAATGTAGTTTTATTTTTCGTTTCTAGTTGGAAGCAAACGTTCAGTGTACGTAGAGTCATATCAGTGGCAGATAGGGCTTGAGAGAATATTGATCTTACCTTTTAGCTCCTTGTGGGTTCGACACTCCATACTTATCACTTTCACCTTTGGAAATTGCTACGATGATTCCCTACACTTGGGGATTATCACTGGCCCAATAATAAGGTGACGCAGCACCTAGAATAGTCTCTGGACAAAATTTATGAAGTGGCATCTTGTCTATTTCGTCCAAGGCTTCATGCAGTCCTTATGGTGACTTCAAAGTCTTGAAATCATCACTTGTAACTCCGTTCTTGTTCCCCTTGCGCATGCCATCATCTCCATGCTTGGTATTGCTCTAGTGTTCATCCCTCTTATCCATGCAAGGCCATTCATTTGTAAGAAAAACAAATGTATCCAATTTAGGCAGCATCTTATTGTCATGAATATTAGAATCATTACCAAGAAATGAAAGTTCCTGATAATTTAATTGGCGTGCATGAGCTCTATAAATTGGTTCAATATGTATAGCGGCAGGGGCAGTGGGTGTAATGATGGTATTGATGTCCTCATCACATATCAATAGATTTTTAGCAAGAAAAGATGCAAGCAAATAGAAGGCACATGGTGACACAAGTAGAGATAGCAAACAAGAGATCTAACGATGAAAAGGAAAACGGAAAAGAGGGCGAATAAAAGGGCAATTTTTTGTGAACTGGGGGAGATGAAAACGAGAGGCAGATGGCATACTGTCGGTGTTCTGGGAACGGGGGACCCCAGACATGCCTACCTGCGGCCCATGGCGTGGCTCTGCAAGCGGGCCCGTACGACCCATCTTCACCAACAAGCATTCAAGACCCTCGCGAGGGGCCAAGACTCGCGAGGCAGACGACACAAGACCTCCTCGGGTGCCGCCTCACCAGGCTGGCTCGCGAGGGGAGGAGAGATGAAGGCAAGGCAAACCTCGCGAGGTTCCAATGACGTGAGCCATGACGATCGAGATCAGGCGGGTGCCAGGCGGGCGCCATTGCGCACAGTGTCCTTGTTTCCTCTTTGGTGCTAAGGAGGCAAGCACAGGCGAAGAGTACCGAGGCGTCAAGCAAAGGTTTCCATATCGATGCAATGAGACCAAGACCAGCAGGATGGCAAGACGGAGGTCACCATGGAGCCCAAGGCGGCGTTACCACCAGAGCCTTTGGCAGGCAAAGACTGCTTTTGTCAGGATAACTTGTACTAGTTGTCCCCTTTCAAATTGGACGTTGTTGGCTCCCTTCCTGCTCAATATTTGGGGAGAGGAACAGGGCCTCTATAAATAGGATTAGCCACCACAGTTGGTAGGGGGAGAGAACCTTGGCCATCTCAACTTGGACTAGATCCAACCCATCCTCACACCCGCCAAGCACAAGAACACCTCAGCTCAGGAGGCTGTTCTTCCCCTTGTATTATTCATCCTCAGCCTGAGAGACAATTCACCACACCACACTTGAGTAGGGTATTACACCATGACGGTGGCCTGAACCAGTATAAATCTTGTGTCTCTTGTGTTGCGAGTTCGTCGAGCTTGACTTTGAGATCATGGTGAGGTTGAGGGCGTGAGTTGGTAGCGGGAGATCTTCATGCGCACCCTAGTGTTCGAACCTTGAGGGTTTTTCTGGAACCCGAGGTCCGACATTTTGCGCACCAGGTAGGGGTGCGCCGAAGCTCTTCTTCCGCCAGTTGACCCGCTTGTTGGTACCCCGACATTCCGCGGCTCCGTTGTCTAGCGACTCAAGGACTAACGCTGACTGCTGGGCAGCCTGGCCAGCCCGGGCGGCGCCGCCCGCTCAAGAAGACCTCAACCCAGCGCCCTAGGCAGCACGCGCACCACCAAACACTGCGGGGCATGGGCAACACGGTCACCCACCGTCCTCCCTTACTGCGCGACACGTGCGAGTAGCCGCAAGAGACTCAAGCCACGCCGCGGCCATGGCACCGCACACCTGACGGGAGGAAGCAAACATGAGGGCCGCGCTCACAGTGGCTCGGGAGCTGCTGCGATGCCGGTTAATGGAGAGCGGCCGAGATGCATTGCTGGAGCGCTTCGCCAAGCTCTTGGACGCCGCGGCCTCGGGAGCACCACCCTTCTGCTCTCTGCTCACACCTCAAGCCGTGGCCGGGTCGCATGGCGGGCCTCGACGCGTCCGCGTGCCCACGGGCGCGCCACCAGACTTCATCGACACCGGCGCAACCAATGGAGCTGGACACCCGCTTGCACCCGCGCCACCTCCAGTGAGCGCAGGCACGAGCACTGCCACCTACAACCTAGACGAGATGCAACCCTACCACCCTCAAGGTGGCACGTTGGGCGAAGCAACATGGAGCGTGGGGCACTACGGCGAGGTCTTTGAGGAGATGGCCTCGGAGGACTACGTGCCCCGCATGGTGGACCAGGAGTACATGCTGGAAGACGACCCTAGCTCGTTCCTTGAGACAGGCTGGGAGGAGGAGGCGCTAGAAGTCGGCACCTTTCAGGAGCCCTCCGGAAGCCTCACCAACCGCGCCGGCGACAATAGCTACAGGGTACCACTAATTCCTTAGGAGCAGGCTTACGCTAACCATGGGACGCAGGAGGATCAGGTCGTAGCAGTGGATGGCGGCCCCAGCTCGTCGGCCTCCCTGCCGCTAGGGGGCATGTTGGGGGATCCAGGAGAGGGGCTGGGAGCAAGGCCCGTCCCCGCGCCGCATGGAGCAAGGCGTCCACCGTAGGTAGGCCCTCAGCCGGGGAGGTGTTCCAGAGCCTTTCCCCGGCAGAGGACCCGTGGTCGCCAAGGGCGCCGCTGGCGTCCCCTTTGCCCCTTGGCATCATCCTGGTTTTTCGGTCGCCCCCAACGGTGGTCGAGGGAGGCGCAAGGCAGGGCCCTCGTCTGGTGATATGAAGTAAGGCTCACGCCTGTGAAGGTCTCCGCTCGTGACACTCTCACATAATAATGAGTGGGGCTGTACACGCCCCGGAGTCTCAGGAGTGCCGCCCTCGGGCCTCACGGGCTCCCTCCCATGTCCTAGTGGCAGCACTTAGCTCCGCGCTGGTGAGAAGACAAGAAGACTAGACTAGGAGCCGGACGCGGCCATTTGCTTTGGATCTCTTTTGTGTAACCCTGCCTTCTGGATTTGGATTTAAGTTGAAGTTGAATTTTCATTGATGCATGCGGGGGATGCCTTTTCTTATTCGAGCGATTTCTTGCTATATGGTTCTTGCCTTAATTCGGAGTTCGCGCCTATTGCTTTCCCCTTGCGGGCCCCTCGCGAGCGGGGCGAGGCATGGCGCACACGCGCATGTCGCGCCACGGCTAGCGCTTGCCTATCACGCGGCCCCTCGGGCGTGTCGACGAGTTCCTCAGGAGCTTCCTAGAAACTCGCAACCTCACGAGCCGGTTCGGGGCTCGTCCAGGCTAAGGACAAACAGCTGGGAAGCACGGGATCAGTCGGACATGTCGCTCGCCGGGTCCCCCGGATCGCCCTCAGACGCGTCGCTGGCATCGCTGCCACCATTGCTAGCATCACCATCACCTCCACCAGTGCCGCCATCACCATCGTCGACCACGTCGCCTTCGTCCACCGCGACCACCACCCCATCATCATCAGAAGTGAAGGCCCTGACCAGCGCGTCCACATTATCTTCTACCCATCGCGCCAGGTCACCCCGGATGGCCTCGGGTACGGGAGCGATGGCGGCGTCAAAATCAAAGTTGGGGTAGGTGTTTTGGAGATGGCTGAAGACGCAGGAGAACGCACGCCCAAGCAGGTCGCGGCTCCTCTCTTCAACAAGTTGGCGAGCTCTCTCAGAACCATTCTCCAGGCGCGTCACCACGTCGATAAAGAAGCGGAGGTGGCTGGTGTAGTCATTCGCATGGGGATGAGGAGCATTCTCATCGCAGATGTGGCCCAGGGCGATATTGGCCTTGTTCCTGAGGTCCCGGAGCATGGGGGCGTGCATGCGCTCCGGCGTCCACCGCTGAAGCACTTCCTCCCTGTTCTGCCGCGAGACGGACTCGGCGTCAGCGACCCACTGCTGAAGAGGGAGCAGCTCAGCGCGGGTGGAGGCTAGTTCGGCCTGCACCGAAACCAGGGCGGCTGCGGCAGCCTCCTCACGCCGCACCACCTCGATCAACCTGGACTTGAGGGCAGCGGTCCTACCTGCAGCCTCAGCTTCCACAAACTCCAGCTTCAGGTCATACCTGCCCTCAAGATCTGCGTGAGCCTCGAACACCCGGTGATCGACCTCCTCCTGGGCCCTGGCCTCGCACGCGCCAACGACATCCTCCACTTGGGCAACTTGACGCTCCCTCATCTCTAGTCGTTCGAGCTCAAGGCTACGCTCCACGGCCTCCAACGCCAACGCCTCCTCGTGCTTCCGAATCTCTTCCTCTTCGATGGGCGTCCACCTCAACGATGCAAGGGCGGCTCTGCGCGCCTCCACTTGCTGATCCAAGGAGGCGCTCCAGGCTTGAAGCTCCCACGCACGCTTCTCCGTGGCCTTGTGACGGTGGTCAGCTTCCCGAGCCTCTTCCAGAGCTCGGGAGCAGGCCTCACGGGAGGTTGCGAGGGAAACCTCGGCCTTCGCATTATCAAGTTTGCACTGCTGGCACCCGAGGTTGATAGCCACCTTCAGCTTATGCCGCTCCTGCACCAGCCGAAGACCCTCGGTCGTGAGGCGCGCGTCCACATCCGCGAGCTCTTCACCAAGCCGGTTAATCGCGCCCATCGCTTCCTGAAAGAGCTTGTGGCGGACGATGCTCCTTTATTGCACTGACTTGAGAATGCTGCTGACTCCGCCCTCCTCTGCGGGGACCGCAGATGGGGCCCGAAGCGGCTTGCCCCCTTCCAGCAGGGGCTGGGGGCTGGCGCCCACCCAGTTGCAGGCCAGGCATCGCGAGGAGCCAAATGAGTGGAGGCCCACTGCTTGAAGAGGATCCCAAGACCGAAGCCATCCAGCCTCCATCCACGACCAGGGGAGGAACCCTTGGCACGCATGCTGTATTCCAAGCAAGGTCGCGAAGGAGAGACAGCGAAGGCACGAGCTCAAGACGACTTGTCGATGGGCTGGCTTCCCTGGTTAACTTCACGCCGTGAGCAGCGCGCGGTCTTGCAGCGCTCAAGTCTAGCGGGAGAAACGAGGCGAGAGGAGGTTGCTTCTCAGGAGATTCCGCGGCCTTGGCGGAAGGGATCCTGAAGAGACATCGTCAGGAAGGGAAGCAGCACGCAGAGAATCACCAAGATAAGGTACTTACTCGTTAACGGCGATGTACTTTCTCTGTTTTAATGGCCCAAAGGTGCCGTTGCAGCGACTTGGGGACCCCTTCCTCTTGCGGAGCTCTTCGAAGTCCACGCAAAGCCGACTGAAGCACTGGACATGGCGGCCAACACGAGGCGCAGCCGGAGAAGCGCTCGAAGGGGCAGCCTCAGGAGCGCAAAGCTGAGGGGGGCTATCGGGCTCTGCCTCACAGCGACCTGCTGAGGCCTCAGGAGCCCCAGCGTCGGGAGACGCAGGCTGCATCGTCCCCTCAACTACCTCCCCAGGGCAAGGATCACGAGTTCCCCAGGATGACGCCACGGGAGCCCTGGGCGGCATCAACACCTCGGCACCTGCTCCATCAGCCCCCAGCGGTGCTCGCCCCCTGCATCCACCCTTGGGGTGAGCTCGACGCCAGTGGCAAGGAGGGGAACCTCGTCGACGGGGTTCTCACGGGGCCCCACCAGACTGACTGGACACAGCCCCCACTCATCGAAGGAGGGTATACGCTCCACAAACTCCACCTTGTTAGAGCAACGGTACAACACATAACTCTTCCCCGGCATGTCATTGTAGAGGAACGTAGTAATTTCAAAAAATTTCCTATGCACACGCAAGATCATGGTGATGCATAGCAACGAGAGGGAAGAGTACCATCCACGTACCCTCATAGACCGTAAGCGGAAGCGTTTATGAGAACGCGGTTGATGTAGTCGAATGTCTTCATGATCCGACCGATCCAAGTACCGAACGCACGGCACCTCCGAGTTCAGCACACGTTCAGCTCGAGGACGTCCCAAGAACTTCGATCCAGTAGAGCTTCACAGGAGAGTTCCATCAGCACGACGGCGTGTTGACGGTGATGATGTTGCTACCCACGCAGGGCTTCGCCTAAGCACCGCTATGATATGATCGAGGTGGATTATGGTGGAGGGGAGCTCCGCACACGGCTAAGGGATCAATGATCAACTTGTGTGTCTAGAGGTGCCCCCCTGCACCCCGTATATAAAGGAGCAACAGGGGGAGGCCGGCCGGCCCACTATGGCGCGCCAGGAGGAGGAGTCCTCCTCCTAGTAGGAGTAGGACTCCCCTCTTTCCTTCTCCTACTAGGAGGGGAAAGGAAGGGGGAGGGGGAGAAGGAGAGGGGCGCCGCCCCGCCTCTCCTAGTCCAATTCAGACTAGAGGGGAAGGGGCGTGCGGCCTGCCCTAGGCCAGCCCTCTCTCTCTCTCTCTCCACTAAGGCCCATTATTTCTCCCGGGGGGGTTCCTGTAGCCCTCCGTCACTCCGATTTTCTCCGAAATCACCCGAAACATTTCTGGTGTCCGAATATAGTCGTCCAATATATCGATCTTTATGTCTCGACCATTTCGAGACTCCTCGTCATGTCCGTGATCATATCCGGGACTCCGAACTACCTTCGGTACATCAAAACACAAAAATCCATAATACCGATCGTCACCGAACTTTAAGCGTGCGGACCCTACGGCTTCGAGAACTATGTAGACATGACTGGGACATGTCTACGGTCAATAACCAATAGCGGAACCTGGATGTTCATATTGTCTCCCACATATTCTACGAAGATCTTTATCGGTCAAACCGCATAACAGCATACGTTGTTCCCTTTGTCATCGGTATGTTACTTGCCCGAGATTCGATTGTCGGTATCTCAATACCTAGTTCAATCTCATTACCGGAAAGTCTCTTTACCCATTCTGTAATGCATCATACCGCAACTAACTCATTAGTTACAATGCTTGCAAGGCTTATGGTGATGTGCATTACCGAGTGGGCCCAGAGATACCTCTCCGACAATCAGAGTGACAAATCATAATCTTGATCTGTGTCAACTCAACTAGTACCATCGAAGACACCTGTAGAGCACCTTTATAATCACCCAGTTATGTTGTGACGGTTGGTAGCACATAAAGTGTTCCTCCGGTAAACGGGAGTTACATAATCTCATAGTCATACGAACATGTACAAGTCATGAAGAAAGCAATAGCAGTAAACTAAAATGATCAAGTGCTAAGCTGACGAAATGGGTCAAGTCAATCACATCATTCTCCTAATGATGTGATCCCATTTATCAAATGACAAATCATGTCTATGGTTAGGAAACATAACCATCTTTGATCAATGAGCTAGTCAAGTAGAGGCATACTAGTGACAATCTGTTTGTCTATGTATTCGCACATGTATCATGTTTCCGGTTAATACAATTCTAGCATGAATAATAAACATTTATCATGATATGAGGAAATAAATAATAACTTTATTATTGCCTCTAGGGCATATTTCCTTCAGTCTCCCACTTGCACTAGAGTCAATAATCCAGATTACATAGTAATGATTCTAACACCCATGGAGTCTTGGTGCTGATCATGTTTTGCTTGTGAGAGAGGCTTAGTCAACGGGTCTGCCACATTCAGATCCGTATGTATCTTGAAAATCTCTATGTCTCCCACATGGACTTGATCGCGGATGGAATTGAAGCGTCTCTTGATGTGCTTGGTTCTCTTGTGAAATCCGGATTCCTTTGCCAAGGCAATTGCACCAGTATTGTCACAAAAGATTTTCATTGGACCCGATGTACTAGGTATGACACCTAGATCGGATATGAACTCCTTCATCCAGAATCCTTCATTTACTGCTTCTGAAGCAGCAATGTACTCCTCTTAACACGTAGATCCCTCCACGACGCTTTGTTTATAACTACTCCAACTGACAGCTCCATCGTTCAATATAAACACGTATCCGGTTTGCGATTTAGAATCGTCTGAATCAGTGTCAAAGCTTGCATCAATGTAACCATTTACGATGAGCTGTTTGTCACCTCCATAAATGAGAAACATATCCTTAGTCTTTTTCAGGTATTTCAGGATGTTCTTGACTGCTGTCCAGTGATCCACTCCTGGATTACTTTGGTACCTCCCTGCTAAACTAATAGCAAGGCACACATCAGGTCTGGTACACATCATTGCATACATGATACAGCCTATGGCTGAAGCATAGGGAACATCTTTCATTTTCTCTCTATCTTATGCAGTGGACTGGCATTGAGTCTTACTCAACTTCACACCTTGTAACACAGGCAAGAATCCTTTCTTTGCCTGATCCATTTTGAACTTCTTCAAACCTTGTCAAGGTATGTGCTTTGTGAAAGTCCAATTAAGCGTCTTGATATTTCTCTATAGATCTTGATGCCTAATATGTAAGCAGCTTCACCGAGGTCTTTCATTGAAAAACTCTTATTCAAGTATCCTTTTATGCTATCCAGAAATTCTATATCATTTCCAATTGACAATATGTCATCCACATATAATATTAGAAATGCTTCAGAGCTTCCACTCACTTTCTTGTAAATACAGGCTTCTCCAAAAGTCTGTATAAAACCATATGCTTTGATCACACTATCAAAATGTTTATTCCAACTCCGAGAGGCTTGCACTAGTCCATAAATGGATCGCTGGAGCTTGCATACTTTGTTAGCACCCTTTGGATCGATAAAACCTTCAGGTTGCATCATATATAACTCTTCTTCCAGAAATCCATTCAGGAATGCAGTCTTTATATCCATTTGCCAAATTTCATAATCATAAAATGCGGAAATAGCTAACATGATTCAGACGGACTTTAAGCATCGCTACGGGTGAGAAGGTCTCATCGTAGTCAACTCCTTGAACTTGTCGAAAACCTTTCGCAACAAGTCGAGCTCTGTAGACAGTAACATTACCATCAACGTATGTCTTCTTTTTGAAGATCCATTTATCCTCGATGGCTTGCCGATCATCGGGCAAGTCAACCAAAGTCCACACTTTGTTCTCATACATGGATCCCATCTCAGATTTCATGGCCTCAAGCCATTTTGTGGAATCTGGGCTCATCATCGCTTCCTCATAGTTCGTAGGTTCGTCATGGTCTAGTAACATGACTTCCAGAACAGGATTACCGTACCACTCTGGTGCGGATCTTACTTTGGTTGACCTACGAGGTTCGGTAGTAACTTGATCTGAAGTTTCATGATCATCATCATTAGCTTCCTCACTAATTGGTGCAGGTGTCATAGAAACCGGTTTCTGTGATGAACTACTTTCCAATAAGGGAGCAGGTACAGTTACCTCATCAAGTTCTACTTTCCTCCCACTCACTTCTTTTGAGAGAAACTCCTTCTCTAGAAAGGATCCATTCTTAGTAATAAAAGTCTTGCCTTCGGATCTGTGATAGAAGGTGTACCCAACTGTCTCTCTTTTGGGTATCCTATGAAGACACATTTCTCCGATTTGGGTTCGAGCTTATCAGGTTGAAGCTTTTTCACATAAGCATCGCAGCCCCAAACTTTAAGAAACGACAACTTTGGTTTCTTGCCAAACCATAGTTCATAAGGAGTCGTCTCAATGGATTTAGATGGTGCCCTATTTAACGTGAATGCATCCGTCTCTAAAGCATAACCCCATAACGATAGCGGTAAATCAGTAAGAGACATCATAGATCACACCATATCTAGTAAAGTACGAGTACGACGTTTGTACATACCATTATGTTGTGGTGTTCCGGGTGGCGTGAGTTGCAAAACTATTCTGCATTGTTTCAAATGAAGACCAAACTCGTAACTAAAATATTCTCCTCCATGATCATATCGTAGAAACTTTATTGTCTTGTTACGATGATTTTCCACTTCACTCTGAAATTCTTTGAACTTTTCAAATGTTTCAGACTTATGTTTCATCAAGTAGATATACCCATATCTGCTCAAATCATCTGTGAAGATGAGAAAATAACGATACCCACCGCGAGCCTCAATATTCATCGGACCACATACATCAGTATGTATGATTTCCAACAAATCTGTTGCTCGCTCCATAGTTCCGGAGAACGACATTTTGGTCATCTTGCCCATGAGGCACGGTTCGCAAGTACCAAGTGATTCATAATCAAGTGATTCCAAAAGTCCATCAGGGTGGAGTTTCTTCATGCGCTTTATACCAATATGACCTAAACGGTAGTGCCACAAATAAGTTGCACTATCATTGTTAGAGTAATGGGCCACGGGTAGGCCAACCCGAGCCCTAGAACCTTTCAAGACATCGGGCAGGCTGTGCCCCTCAAGACCCCAGGACAAAAAGCCGCCTTCTGATGAGTCGACGGCAAGACGGCCGACTGCCCGCTCACGGCCGAGTCCCAGGGACGACTTCAGGATAAAGCCGACTCCCGACTGGCGACTTCCAGAGAAGCCGGCTTTGGGGAGTCGGCCTGCGACTCCAACAAACCCCATGACCTCATCAAAGGGGACGGGGCAGGGGCGTGGCTACAGCGAAGCCCACCCCGCCCCTTACCAAGGGCAGGGATGGCCACAGCACGCTGTACCCCGGAAGATCTTCGTGCGGCGTGGCACTGTTGCCATGCCGGCCCTGACATCAGCACCGCAGGGCCGAAACCTGCACCCACAACGGCTTGTCTGTACGGCCTAGAGGCAGCAGGCCCCACCAGTCAGTGAGACCTCAGGAGACGGCAGGAGAACCACCAGTCGGACTCGTCGGGAGTCGGCCCGGGGGAGTCGGCCGAGCCCTCCCCCGGGGCCCACGCGCCATTAATCAAGATGTGATGGGGAGTGGCAACAGTGATCGCCCGCCGGGCGGCGGGGCTGTTGCCACGACCTCATGATCAAGCCCGCGTCATCAGAAGCACGGCTACAGTAATCAGCAGCCGGCAAGACCCGCCCGCAGCGGATGCGGCCTGTCGGCTTCGTACCAGGCCAGTCGGCAGGGCCCACCAGTCGGTGGGCCCCAGTGGTCGGCAGAGAAGACGGAGGCCAGAGGCACTGACGGCTGGGCCCGCGTCCAGCCGGATTACCAATGTACCCCTGGGGGGTAGGCCTATATAAACCCCCCAGGGCACCCATGCAAAGGGTTGGAACCCATTAGCTCTAGACCAGATTATATAGAAGGGAGAGAGCTAGCCTTGCCCTCTCCTACCTCCAAGAAACAGCTCAAGGAGCAACCGTGTAAACACTTTGCCATAGTGATCATGCGGAGACCCCGCAGAGCAGCAGTAGGGGTATTATCTCCTCGGAGAGCCCCGAATCTGGGTAAGATTCACCGGCGTGCATGTCTTCGCCTCATCCCATTTCCAGGCACCGGCGACGTTCTACTCGCCCCCACCATGATAAGACATCCTTTGACATATGTCGCACCAAACCCCCGACATTTGGCGCCCACCGTGGGGCCTGGTGCACCGCCGTCCGGAGACCTGTTCTGGACGGGAACCCTTTTTCTCCCTAGCGAGTGTAGCCAACCAGGCACGCCAGACGGAGTTCGCGCCGACGCGCTAAGCGGCGTTGAGATCGCCTGCGCAGCCAGCTGCCTGGCCGAACTTGTCGGCGAGGTCTGCCTCTCCGACGAACCTGCATCCAACGCAGGCACAGGCGGCCCCGAGAACCTCCTCGCGGGCCTCCTCGATCAACTCCACGTTTCCGGCGAGCCTGCCATAGACTTGGAGTCCGTAGGCTCCACCGACCCGATGCTGGTCGACTCCGACACCGCGTCGCTCGACGCGTTCCCCACCAATGTGGTGGTCTACGACGAACCTCTCCCTCACGCGGAGAGCAACGGAAGCACCGTCAATGAGGTGCTAGTCATCAGTCATGACGAGCTCCCCGGCAGAGGAGCGCGCGACTCACTCGGCGCGGCACTGCAAGACCTAACTGCGCCCATTCCGGAAGACGCTGACGCAGAGACGTTGGAGGCGCGCCGCCTTCAGCTCGTTGAAGGCACGAAGAAGCTGGCCAGCATGAGACACTTGTCAGAAGCCTACCAGCAGGAAATGGATCGCGCCATCGGCGGCTCGCCGGCCCCGGCAGGGCCGAACCGCCTTGGCGCGGTCCAGCAGCGCGGCGTGGCCATCGCCAACCTGTTTGGGGCAAGCCTCCCTGTGTATGCTACACCAGCGGAGAACATCCGAGCCGCCCAGGCAGCAGCGAATGAGCTGGACAATTTTGAGGGCGAAGAGTGCCGCCTCATGATGGAGCGAGTCCAGCGGTACTTGACGCGGCCGCCGCGCAGAACGAGGCCGGCTGCCGCACGGAGGCACCGCAGCAGCCAAACGACGACCTTCACCGAGATCAAGGCGCGACGTCTCGGATGTCGACTGGCGGCACCCGATGAAGAAGAGACAAGGAGCCGGCTGTCAGCCACAGCCGGACTCGCATTACCATAGAGCGCGACCGAGACGGCCGCCCAAGAGCAGTGGAACGACGGGACGACTGTCCGCCTCCCCCTCCCCGCAAGGAGAGGCGAGTCTCCCCGCCTCCTGTTGACCATCCGACTCTCGGTGACCGCCTTGGCCGCCGAGAGGGAGTTGGAGAGAATGACGGCCACCACCGGATCGACCGACTTCACCGATCCTTAGCGCTGGAAGAAGAAGACGAGCTGGGTCCGCCTTGTTTCGGGCCCCGCATTCGGGACGAGCCCTTTCCCAGAGGGTTCACGCTCCCAAGAGACACGCCCAAGTATACCGGCTCCGTGAAGTCGGAAGACTGGCTAGTCGACTACTCCACGGCTGTCAGCATAGCAAACGGCAACAAGCGTGTCGCCGTAAAGTACGTTCCGCTCATGCTCCAGGGCACGGCCCGACATGGCCGAACAGCCTAAAGCCCCACAGCATCAACAGCTGGGTCGACTTCACCGAAGCGTTCGTCCACAACTTCACCAGCACGTACAAGCGTCCTCCCAAGCCTCGTCAGCTCTCCATGTGCGTACAAGGCCCCGACGAGTTGACTCGCGATTACCTCGCGCGTTGGGCCAAGCTTCGGAACTCCTGCGAGGGCGTGCATGAGGTGCAGGCCATTGAGTACTTCACAGCCGGGTGCAGAGAAGGCACCCTCCTCAAGCACAAGCTCCTCTGCGACGAGACAGAAACCCTCGACGAGCTGCTGATCATAGCGGACAAGTACGCCACGGCCGACTCCTCCATGAAGGCGGATATTCAAATCAGCACAACTGGCGAAGTGGCTCCTCAAGCTCCAAGCACTCCGGCGGTAGATGCTAGCCGGCGATAACAGCAGGGCGACCACAAGCGCAAGGCCCCACAGCCGCCTTCCAGCAGCCGGCAAGTCGCGACCGTTGAAGCCCAATAGCCAGATGAGCAGCCTCCGCCCAAGCGACAGAAAGGCGGCAAGCCAAACTGGTTGCCGGCCTTCTCCTACGAACAGACCCTAGATGGACCTTGCAAGTTCCATAGCGGCGCGAAGCCGTCGAACCACACCACCCAGAAGTGCCACTGGCTCACCAGGATCGCTAAGGCAGACGGCCTCCTGCCTCCCCCGCCTGCTGGGCAGCCGCCTCCGCCGCCGCCCCAGCAGCCGGCTGTCAGGCCAGTCGGCGCAGTACAAGACGAATACCCTGAAGAGCACGGAGCCTACGTGGTGTTTACCAGTGTGGCTGATGATCGACGCAGCAGGCGGCTGCAACGACAAGAGGTGAATGCAATAGCATCGGAGACGCCAGAGTTCATGCACTGGTCCGAGAAGCCCATCAGCTGGAGCAGGGCTGACCACCCAGAAGTGATGCCGAGTCCGGGCTCCTATGCCTTGGTCCTAGACGCCACCTTTGCTACGGACAGACGAGCCGCGCGTTTTTCGCGAGTTCTGATAGACGGAGGCAGCAGCATCAATATCCTGTACAAGGACGCCATGGAGAAGTTAGGAATCAAGCAAAGACAGCTTCAGAACAGCCGAACTGTGTTCCACGGCATTGTTCCTGGGCTTTCCTGCTCGCCAATCGGCAAGATCCTGATGGACGTCCTCTTTGGAGACAAAGATCACTTCCGCAGAGAGTCTGTTTGGTTTGAGGTGGTGGACCTTGAGAGCCCATACCATGCGCTACTTGGCCGACCCTCCTTGGCCAAGTTCATGGCGGTCCCCCACTACGCCTATCTCAAGATGAAGATGCCCAGTTCCAGGGGAATTCTGACTGTGGCTGGCGAATACCGGAAGTCGTCTGCTTGCGCGGCTGAGAGCAGTCGGCTGGCTGAGTCCCTGGTAATCGCGGCCAAGAAGCGGCTCCTTGAGCAAGTTGTGGCGATGGCCGGCAAACAGCCTGAGGTATCGCCCAACCTAAAAGAGTCGGAGGCTGAGGGTTCGTTCAAGCCGGCCAAAGAGACAAAGAAGATACCCTTGGATCCGGAGCACCCAGAGAGGTACGCCGTCGTAGGTGCAAACCTCGACAGCAAATAGGAAGGCGAGCTCGGTGATTTCCTCCGTGAGAATCGGGACATCTTCGCATGGTCCCCCAAAGACATGCCAGGTGTACCGACGGAATTCGCCGAGCACAAGTTACATGTCCGATCTGATGCAAAGCCGGTCAGGCAGCCCCTGCGCCGCCTATCAGAAGAGAAGAGAAGAGTTGTCGGAGAAGAGATAGCCCGACTCCTAGCAGCCGGCTTCATTATGTAAGTGTTCTTTCCAGAATGGCTAGCAAATCCGGTCCTGGTACTGAAGAAGAACAAGCAGTGGCGAATGTGTATTGACTACACGAGCCTCAACAAGGCCTGCCCCAAGGACCCATTTGCTCTACCAAGAATCGATCAGGTGATAGACTCCACAGCCGGATGCGAGTTGTTGAGTTTTTTGGATGCATACTCAGGATATCACCAGATCAAGCTGAACCCGGCTGACAGACTGAAGACCGCCTTCATCACACCGTTTGGAGCCTTCTTCTACCTCACCATGACGTTCGGCTTAAGGAATGCCGGCGCCACCTTTCAGCGTTGCATGCAGAAGTGCCTCCTCAAGCAGCTCGGCAGGAACGCCCATGTCTACGTAGACGACGTGGTGGTGAAGACGGAAAAGTGCGGAACACTGCTGGAAGACCTCAAGGAGACCTTTGAGAACCTGCGCCGATTCTAGATCAAGCTCAACCCCGAAAAGTGTGTCTTCGGAGTACCAGCCGGCCAGCTCCTTGGCTTCCTGGTCTCTGAACGTGGCATAGAATGCAACCCAGTAAAGATCAAGGCCATTGAGAGAATGGAGGTACCCAGTCGACTGCTGGATGTGCAAAAGTTCACCGGCTGCTTGGCGTCCATCAGCCGATTCATGAGTCGGCTGGGCGAGAAAGCTCTCCCCTTATACCAACTCATGAAGAAGACCACTTTTTTCGAGTGGAACCACAAGGCGGACGAAGCTTTTCTCCAGTTGAAGAAGATGCTGACTACTCCACCCGTCCTGGCGGCTCCGACCCCCAAGGAACCTATGCTCCTGTACATTGCCGCCACCAGCCGGGTGGTCAGCACGGTCATTGTATTGGAACGCAAGGAGGAAGGCAAGGCACTACCTATCCAGAGACCGGTATATTACCTAAGCGAAGTACTATCGACTTCCAAGCAGAACTACCCCCACTACCAGAAGATGTGCTATGGCGTACACTTTGCTGCCAAAAAATTGAAGCCTTACTTTCAAGAGCATCCAATCACGGTGGTCTGCACGGCCCCACTTGCCGAGATCATTGGTAGCAGAGATGCTTCGGGCCGAGTGGCCAAGTGGGCCATAGAGCTGGCTCCTTACACCATCCACTACCAGCCCCGCACCGCTATCAAGTCACAAGCACTGGCCGACTTCCTCGTCGATTGGGCCGAGACCCAGTACCTACCTCCAGCGCCTGATTCCACCCATTGGCAGATGCATTTCGACGGCTCCAAGATGCGCACTGGCTTGGGAGCCGGCGTCGTCCTCACCTCTCCCAAAGGCGACAAGCTCAAATACGCGCTGCAAATCCACTTTGCCGCCTCCAACAACGTCGCCGAGTACGAGGCGCTCATTCACTGGCTCCGGCTTGCCAAAGAGCTTGGCATCCACCGGATCTTGTGTTATGGCGACTCGGACTTAGTGGTCCAGCAATCATCTGGCGACTGGGACGCGAAAGATGCAAACATGGCGAGTTACTGTTTCCTCGTGCAGCAACTCAGTGGGTATTTCGAAGGGTGCGAGTTTCTCCATGTGCCAAGAAACGACAACGACCAAGCAGATTCCTTGGCACGAATTGGCTCTACCCGCCAAGCAATACCATCTGGCGTCGCCCTTCAACGCCTCCTCAAGCCGTCTGTCAAGCCTTCACCAGAATCAGACTCCATTTTTGTGCCGGCTCCTCTCAAAGATGTCGGATCCGACTTCAGAGCTCCGGCAATCGGTACGGGGATTTTGGCGGATGAATCCAAAGCTGCCACAGTCGAACCCGGCCCGGGGACTGCGGCAGCGGACTTGAAGACTCCAGAACTCGACCCAAGGGCCGCGCCAGTCGGCCTGGGGACTTCATTAACCCAGCAAGCGGTTGTTGACTCCAACCCGCCGCCTCCCAGCCCAACCGCCCGCGTCCAAGTCGTAGTTCTGGCAGTCGAAGAAATAGTAGCACCCTCATGGGCCCAGCCCATCCTCAAATTCCTGGTGAACAAAGAGCTGTCGAATGATGAGACCTCAGCTCGGCAAATACAACGTCGGGCGGCAGCCTACACCATAGTCAACAGAGAGCTAGTCAGGTGCAGCGTCACTGGTGTCTACCAGCGCTGCGTAGAGCCAGAGCAAGGCCAAGAGATTCTCAAAGACATCCATCAAGGCGAGTGCGGCCACCATGTGGCTTCAAGAGCACTTGTCGCCAAAGCCTTTCAACACGGTTTCTTCTGGCCGACTACCTTAGAAGAGGCCAAGGAATTGGTCCAAAAATGCAAAGGATGCCAGAAGTTCAGCTCCAAGCCGCATCAGCCGGCTTCTGCGCTCAAGACCATCCCCATTGCCTGGCCTTTCGCGGTTTGGGGTCTAGACATGGTGGGACCATTCAAGACAGCACGTGGTGGTTTAACTCACTTACTTGTCGCAGTGGACAAGTTCACCAAGTGGATAGAAGCAAAGCCAATCAAGAAGCTGAACGGTCTGACTGCCGTAACTTTCATCTCCGATATCACAATTCGGTACGGCATACCACACAACATCATCACCGACAACGGCACAAATTTCGCCAAAGGCGCCTTGGCCCGTTTCTGCGCAACACAGGGCATCCGACTGGACCTAGCGTCCGTCGCTCATCCGCAGTCAAACGGCCAAGTGGAGCGAGCAAACGGCCTCATCCTGTCCGGCATCAAGCCTCGGCTGATCGAGCCTTTGGAGCGTTCGGCTGGCTGCTGGCTCGACGAGCTGTCAGCCGTCCTCTGGAGTCTGCGCACGACTCCAAACAAGTCAACCGGCTTCACGCCCTTCTTCCTCGTCTATGGTGCCGAAGCCGTCATCCCAACGGACATAGAGTTCGACTCCCCACGAGTCACCATGTACACCGAGGAGGAAGCAGAAGAAGCATGACAAGATGGCGTCGATCTGCTGGAAGAGGGCCGGCTGTTGGCACTCAGCCGGTCCAGCATCTACCAGCAGAGCCTGCGCCGATACCACAACAGGAAGGTCAGGCCAAGATCTTTCCAAGAAGGCGACCTTGTGCTCCGGCTGATCCAGCGAAAAGCCGGCCAGCACAAGCTGTCGGCGCCTTGGGAAGGCCCTTTCATCATCAGCAAAGTACTCGGCAATGATTCCTACTACCTGATTGACGCTCAGAAGCCCCGAGCACGCAAGAGGGACGACTCCGGCAAGGAGACAGAGCGGCCATGGAATGGAAATCTCCTTCGAAGATTTACAGTTGATGAAGTATGTACCACGCTACCTTTTGTATTAAAGTACCAAGACTTCGGGCCCCCCGAGACGAGCTCGGGGACTGCCCTCTTTTGTCTATATGATAAAAATTATGCCTACAAGTATGTTACTCTTTGTCATGCCGCTTGGCACCGGGCTCGACAAGTCGGCCCGGGGACTTGCTGCCTTGCACTATGAAATGCTTCCTGCAGCTGGAGAAGTAGTATGTAACACCTAAACCATCTTCTGTCAGAAGCCGCAGCTCGCAGATCGACCGTACGGTGGGCAGAGGTAAGGTAGAATGGGCGTTCGCATGAAAAATGGTTAAGGACTCAAAGCATAAAACATAGCTCAAGACGGCTTCCTGCCTTTTTTCGCAAACCGACTCTTGAATAGTCGGATTGCCGCCTTCTATTCAACTTGCTTAGAAACTCTTAAAAACGGCTAAGTACTGGCTTTCCCAAAGTAGCCAAGCACTTGATCCAGCGACAGTCCGCAGAGCGGCTGCCTGATTGGCAAGGCAGGCAACTAAGAGAAAGCGGCAAAGGAAAAAAGCCAAAAGAGCAATGAGCAAGAAAAGATAGAACTCGGATAAATATATTTACATAACATAGGCCCTTGGCCAAATCTTCAAGCAGAAGTTCAAAATACACCCCGCGGGTGGAATTGTGCGAATTAACAAGTTCTTCAAAGACTACTGAAGCAGACAAAACAAAAGATACAGCAGCAGCTTAGGAAGCAGCAGACGGATTTGGAGGGTCGGAGGAGGCGCCAGCGTCAGGCGTCGGGGCGGCCGGCTGGGTAGTCTCGGCTTGATCGCCTCTGGTGGCAGTCCACTCGGTCGCACGCGGCTCGTTGCTGGAGGCGCGGTCGAGCTGAGGCTGGTCGTCTGCTCCGTCTTCTGGCGCCTCCGCCTCGCCTCCGTCCTCCGCCTCGCCCTCTTCCTCGATGCTGGAGCCAATCACCTCCGCCGAGTCCTCGCCGTAGTCTGGGTTCATCCCAAACCACTCCGGTGGTACCTCCTCGCCGTCTTTAGACCGCTCGGGGACGAAGATACTGGTGTCGGTGTACTTGGCGATCGCCGCAGCACGCTTGACGAGGGCGTCTTCCGCAGCTGCCAGCTTCGGCTGAGCCTCCGATCGAAGCATGGCCAGCCGGTCTAGATCCAGCCCCGGATACCATGCCTTGACGAACTCCAAGGCCCGGCGCGCTCCAGCTCGGGCCGAAGAGCCCTTCGAGGCCTCAAGATGACCAGCCGCGACCTCTAGCCAGTCGGCCGTCAGGCTGGGGGTGCGCGGAGCCTGTATGTCCGGCCACAGGGCGGCAATCGCCTGGGCACCAACACGCTGAAGCCGGCCGAAGGCGAGACTCGATGCTCAGGATGTGCTCGTCAAGAGTTCGGGGGCGTCGGCGGCAATCTCTGTGCCTTCCGCCCTCCGACCTTCACGGTCAGCCTCGATGGCTTGGATGGCGGCCTGCGAGTGCCCAGGAAAGAAGTCTGCAAAGACAAGAAGAAACAAAGAAGCAATTCAAAAACCAGGAGTCGGCACGACTTAAATCGATAGCTCGAAGAAAGAAAGTAAAAAGAAACTCACCATCAATGATGTCTTCAATCTCATGGAAGCCAGAGGCTAGCATCGCCTCCTTGTCAGACCAGGAGGAGCGCTCGCTTGCGAACTCGGCCAGGAGGGCGGTTTCCGTCTCCTCCGCCTCCCTCTGCGTCTTCACAAGCAGCTCCTTCTACTCTGCCAATTGAGTGGCCAGCAGGTCGCGCTCCGTGGTGAGGTTGCTGCACTCCTCCTCTTTGGCGCGCAAAGCGGAGTTGGCGTTGCTCAGCTGCTGTTGAAGAGCAGTGTTGGCCCCTGAAAAGAAGGAAGAAAGAAGGCGTCAAGTCATCAGAAAAGAAGGTCGCTGGGGAGATCCGGCCCGACTGCTCAGCAGTCGGCCCGAATCTCGGGGACTACAGCCCTCGGGTGCGCCAGCGCGCCCCCTCAAAGAAGGAAAAAGACTTACTCCGGCTCTCCGACAAATCGGTGGTCCGCTTGCCCAGCTCTTCAACGTTACGGTTGAAGGCAGTGACGCGAAGGTTGTGCTAATCCTGTGTCAAGCATTTCAGACAAAAAGTCAATACCCAGAGTTCATCAATTAGAGTTCCGGGCCGCCTGCTCAGTAGCCAGCCCGAAACTCGGGGACTACACCCAGTGGGTGCACTGGCGCGCCCCCACAGAGAGGAACAAGAAAACAAAGACCAAAGGAAAAACATACCCGGACGGCTGCCCATGACGCCAGGTACGCCTTGGTGCAATTCTGGAGAGCGTTGCCCTCGGCACGAAGCTTCGCCTGGATGTCCAGAAGCGCCTGGTTCAGCGGCCCTGTGCCGCCTCCTCACACCCACCCAATGGGCGCGGCGCTCGTCGCTTCGACGTCTGGGATCGCAGAGCTGGCAGTGCCGGCTTCCAGGGGGCGGGGTGCCGAAGTCACCTTCTCCATACATCGGCGCGTTGGCGAGCCGACTTGGAGGAGTAGCCTCGCCACGGCCTCTTCTTCGGTCCGCGGCACCGGACGGTCCGCTGGCTTCTTGCCTTGCGCACCTTCAAATGGCGGCGGAGGCGGTGGCGGAACGTTCACGCCCGGCGCAGAGGGGTCGCTGCCTTCCCTCTCCACGACAGGGTTCTCCCCGCCGGCTTCCCCAGTCTGCCCCGTGAACTCCGGAGGCGGCGGCGCAGAGTTCAACGGGGTGACGAACACCGCCGACTGGCGGCGTGCGGCTTCCTCAGCCTGCCGCTTCGTCGCGGCGGAGGCTTCGGCCCCCGCCAGTTTTTTCTTGGCGTCGGCCTCCGCCTTCTCCAGGCGAAGGGCCTCTTCTTCGTTGCGCTTCTCCTGCGCATTCTGCTCCGTCGCCTCCCGGAGGTCAGCAGCGGGGTCAATCCGCCGAGTGGTGGCGGACGTCTCCGCTGACCCCATGACGGAGGCGGCGGTGACCCTCTCAAGAGTGAGGGGAGCCCTGAAGCAAGAGGAGCAAGCGAAGACTCAGACAAAGTCACAAAGAAAGAATAAAGCTTTGAAGACAGAATACTCACGCGGAGACCAATGGCGGCTTCTTCACTTCCTTACGGAAGCGGATGGCCTTCGCAGCCGCCTCGTCCCGCTGGGTCACCGCAGCCGAGCCCTTGGGCTTCTTCGGTCGACTGCCGAACAAGGTCGGCACGGCCCTGCGCTTCTTCCCGCCGCCTGGACCGCCCGGCGCGGCAGAAGAGCCCGCGCCAGGCTGGCTGGCTCCTGGCCGATGGCGAGGGGCGACTTCTCCCTCGGCGTCGTCGTTAGGCCAGTCAGCGAAAGTGGCCGAAGGCCTGAAGTCGCCTGTTGTTCCTCCTCCTCCCTCGGCGTCGTCTTCCAGAGCCGCCGCCCCCAGATCGGGGTCGTCGACGTCGCTCTCCGCCCGGTCGGTGAGGAACTCGCGGGCCGGCCCCGAGGTGCCGGCTGGCGGGTGGAGGAGGGGATTCTGACCAAAGCTGACTGGTCAAAACAAACTCGGCAAGAAAGAAGACAGTCCAAAGAAAGAAAGGAAAGGCAACTCACCATGGGCGGGGGGTTGGCGCGGGAGTACGGCTCCTTGCCAAACCGCCAATCCTCCAGGAGCTTGTTGTCCGAGAGGTAGTTCACCATGAAGGCCACCTCTTCGTGAGGCATGTCCTTGGTGCACATCCGACTCGGGTCACGGTGCCCGCTCATCTGGCATATCATGTGGGGGCGGCCTTGGAGTGGGAGAACTCGGCATGCCATGAAGGCGGCCAGCAGGTCTGGACCAGTCAAACCCTCCGACTGCATCAGCACTCAGAGTCGCGTGATGGCGCTGGCTCCCGTAGGCGTCAGCGACTTGTCCCGGTACGACCAGTTGGGCAGTCACCCAGCCGGCGGGCCAGCTTCAAAAGGCGGCAGGTTGACCTAGTCCCCCCTCGCGGAGGCGTTCCTGACGTAGAAGTAGGATCTCTGCCACATCTTCACCGACTTTATCAGCGAGATGGACGGGAAGGGATTGTCGGCCCCCGACCTTCGCACGACGATGAAAGTGCCGCACTAAGCAGGCATGCCCCCAGCCTGGGTGCCGAGCTTGGAGAAGAAGAACTCCCCCCAGAGCTCGAGGGTGGGGAGGACTCCGAGGAAGCCTTCGCACAAGGCCACGAAGGCGGACAGCAGCACCACTGCGTTGGGGGTGAGGTGGTGCGGCTGAAGGCCGTAGAACTCCAGGAAGGATCGGAAGAAACTGCTCACCGGCAGCCCCAACCTGCGCAGGCAGTGCGAGCGGAAGATAACCCGCTCGCCCTCCTGCGGCGCAGGGGAAATCTCCCCCTTCGGCGCAAGACGCACCTGCATGCGATCCTCGCCGGGCAGCCGACGAGTTTGGCGGAGGAACTCGATGTGGTCTTCATGAACTTCAGAGCCGTCCCAGGTGCCGGAGCGCACCGGGGGAGGCGCGGCGGCGGAGGAAGAACTCATCGCGAAGGAGGGGCGCGGCGGAGCGAAGAAGAAGAAGAGGGAGGAGAGCAAGGAGCAGTGAAAAGGAAGAGAGCGAGGAGTAGTGGGAAGGAGGGGCGCGCGTGCCCCCCTCTTCCCCCTACTTATAGCCTCGTGGGCTGCGAAGCCGAGGGGGCGGACATGGGGATTTACTGCACCCACGGCCCCATGTCCCCCACGTTCCACGATAAAGTTACTGCGCGCAGTAACTCCACGGGAATCCCAACCGTCCGCCGGGACCGCAGCAGATCCGCTCGGGCGCCAAGGCGCGGTAGTGGCGGGCCCCGCCTATGGGGCTGTCCCGTCGCGCGCGTAGGCTGGCAGGACAGCCCAGCCACGTGTCGTCGCATGACAGGCCTAGAACGGGCGGCGGCCTGGAAGCTTAGCCAGCATGCTACTTGGATCCCGCCGCGACGTTCAAAATATTGTGTGAGTCGGAATTGAGTGAGTCCGAATTGGGCGAGTCCGACTCCTTCTAGTCGGCCTGGCAGAAGTCAATCAAAGACCATGTGCTGAGCACCCGGAAAGAGAAACTGCTGAGGCTTCTCGGTCGATCGTCCGCGACGCCTCACCAGCTTCGGGGACTACTGTCGGAGTAATGGGCCACGGGTAGGCCAACCCGAGCTCCAGAACCTTTCAAGACATCGGGGCAGGCTGCGCCCCTCAAGACCCCAGGACGAAAAGCCGCCTTCTGAGGAGTCGACGGCAAGATGGCCGACTGCCAGCTCACGGCCGAGTCCCAGGGACGACTTCAGGATAAAGCCAACTCCTGACTGGCGACTTCCAGAGAAGCCGGCTTTGGGGAGTCGGTCTACGACTCCAACAAACCCCATGACCTCATCAAAGGGGACGGGGCAGGGGCGTGGCTACAGCGAAGCCCACCCCCGCCCCTTACCAAGGGCAGGGATGGCCACAGCACGCCGTACCCCGGAAGATCTCCGTGCGGCGTGGCACTGTTGCCATGCCGGCCCTGACATCAGCACCGCAGGGCCGAATCCTACACCCATGACGGCTTGTCTGTACGGCCTAGAGGCAGCAGGCCCCACCAGTCAGTGAGACCTCAAGAGACGGCAGGAGAACCACCAGTCGGACTCGTCGGGAGTCGGCCCGGGGGAGTCGGCCGAGCCCTCCCCCGGGGCTCACGCGCCATTAATCAATATGTGATGGGGAGTGGCGACAGTGATCGCTCGCCGGGCGGCGGGGCTGTTGCCACGACCTCATGATCAAGCCCGCGTCATCAGAAGCATGGCTACAATAATCAGCAGCCGGCAAGACCCGCCCGCGGCGGAC
Organism: Triticum urartu; assembly: GCF_056163025.1. Classification (NCBI taxonomy): domain Eukaryota; kingdom Viridiplantae; phylum Streptophyta; class Magnoliopsida; order Poales; family Poaceae; genus Triticum; species Triticum urartu. The sequence goes on along the minus strand of NC_141874.1, from coordinate 439,114,360 downwards.
GCGGCCTGTCGGCTCCGTACCAGGCCAGTCGGCGGGGCCCGCCAGTCGGCGGGCCCCAGCGGTCGGCAGAGAAGACGGAGGCCAGAGGCACTGACGGCTGGGCCCGTGTCCAGCTGGATTACCATTGTACTCCTGGGGGGTAGGCCTATATAAACCCCCTAGGGCACCCATGCAAAGGGTTGGAACCCATTAGCTCTAGACCAGATTATATAGAAGGGAGAGAGCTAGCCTTGCCCTCTCCTACCTCCAAGAAACAGCTCAAGGAGCAACCGTGCAAACACTTTGCCATAGTGATCATGCGGAGACCCCACAGAGCAGCAGTAGGGGTATTATCTCCTCGGAGAGCCCTGAAGCTGGGTAAGATTCGCCGGCGTGCATGTCTTTGCCTCATCCCGTTTCCAGGCACCGGCGACGTTCTACTCGCCCCCACCATGATAAGCCATCCTTTGGCATATGTCGCACCAAACCCCCGAAAATCATTATCAACTCTGCATCTTTTAGCTTCAATACTATGAATATGTGTATCTCCACTATCGAGATTCAAAAAGAATAGACCACTCTTTAAGGGTGCATGACCATAAAAGATATTGCTCATATAAATAGAACAACCATTATTCTCTGATTTAAATGAATAACCGTCTCGCATCAAACAAGATCCAGATATAATGTCCGTGCTTAACGTTGTCACCAAATAACAATTATTCATGTCTAATACTAATCCCGAAGGTAGATGTAGAGGTAGCATGCCGACTGCGATCACATCGACTTTGGAACCATTTCCCACGCACATCATCACCTCGTCCTTTGCCAATCTTCGCTTAATCCGTAGTCCCTGTTTCGAGTTGCAAATATTAGCAACAGAACCAGTATCTAATACCCAGGCACTACTGCGAGAATTAGTAAGGTACACATCAATAACATGTATATAAACATATACCTTTGTTCACCTTGCCATCCTTCTTATCCGCGAAATACTTGGGGCAATTCCGCCTCAAGTGGCCAGTCTGTTTGCAGTAGAAGCACTCAGTCTCAGGCTTAGGTCTAGACTTGGGTTTCTTCTCTTGAGCAGTAACTTGTTTGCTGTTCTTCTTGAAGTTCCCTTTCTTCTTCCCTTTACCCTTTTTCTTGAAACTGGTGGTCTTGTTAACCATCAACACTTGATGCTCCTTCTTGATTTCTACCTCCGCAGCCTTTAGCATTCCGAAGAGCTCATGAATTGTTTTATTCATCCCTTGCATGTTATAGTTCATCACGAAGCTCTTGTAGCTTGGTGGCAGTGATTGAAGAACTCTGTGAATGACACTATCAACAGGAAGATTAACTCCCAGTGAGTCAAGTGGTTATGGTACCCAGACATTCTGAGTATATGTTCACTGACAGAACTATTCTCCTCCATCTTGTAGCTGTAGAACTTATTGGAGACTTCATATCTCTCAATCCGGGAATTTGCTTCCAATATTAACTTCAAATCTTGGAACATCTCATATGCTCCATGATGTTCAAAACGTCGTTGAAGTCCCGGTTCTAAGCTGTAAAGCATGGCACACTGAACTATCGAGTAGTCATCAGCTTTGCTCTGCCAGACGTTCATAACATCTGGTGTTGCTCCTGCAGCAGGTTTGGCACTTAGCGGTGCTTCCAGGATGTAATTCTTCTGTGAAGCAATGAGGATAATCCTCAAGTTACGGACCCACTCCGTGTAATTGCTACCATCATCTTTCAACTTTGCTTTCTCAAGGAACACATCAAAATTCAACGGAACAACAGCACGGGCCATCTATCTACAACAACATAGACATGCAAAATACTATCAGGTACTAAGTTCATGATAAATTAAGGTTCAGTTAATCAAATTATGAAAGAAATCCCACTTAGATAGACATCCCTCTAATCATCTAAGTGATCACGTGATCCATATCAACTAAACCATGTCCGATCATCACGTGAGATGGAGTAGTTTTCAATGGTGAACATCAATATGTTGATCATATCTTCTATATGATTCATGCTTGACCTTTCGGTCTCCAGTGTTCCGAGGCCATATCTGCATATGCTAGGCTCGTCAAGTTTAACCCGAGTATTTTGCATGTGCAAAACTGGCTTGCACCCGTTGTATGTGAATGTAGAGCTTATCACACCCGATCATCACGTGGTGTCTCAGCACAACGAACTTTCGCAATGGTGCACACTCAGGGAGAACACTTGTACCTTGAAATTTAGTGAGAGATCATCTTATAATTCTACCGTCGATCTAAGCAAAATAAGATGCATAAAAGATAAACATCACATGCAATCAATATAAGTGATATGATATGGCCATCATCATCTTGTGCTTGTGATCTCCATCTCCGAAGCACCATCATGATCACCATTGTCACCGGCGCGACACCTTGATCCCCATCGTAGCATCATTGTCGTCTCGCCAACTATTGCTTCTATGACTATCGCTACCGTTTACTGATAAAGTAAAGCAATTACAGGGCGATTGCATTGCATACAATAAAGCGACAACCATATGGCTCCTGCCAGTTGCCGATAACTCGGTTACAAAACATGATCATCTCATACAACAAAATATAGCCTCATGTCTTGACAATATCACATCACAACATGCCCTACAAAAACAAGTTAGACGTCCTCTACTTTGTTGTTGCAAGTTTTACATGGCTGGTATGGGCTCACCAAGAACCGTTCTTACCTATGCATCAAAACCACAACGATAGTTTTTCAAGTTAGTGCTGTTTTAACCTTCTCAAGGACTGGGCGTAGCCACACTCGGTTCAACTAAAGCTGGAGAAACTGACACCCGCCAGCCACCTGTGTGCAAAGCACGTCAGTATAACTAGTCTCGCGTAAGCGTATGCGTAATGTCGGTCCGGACCGCTTCATCCAACAATACCGCCAAACCAAAGTATGACATGTTGGTAAGTAGTATGACTTGTATCACCCACAACTCACTTGTGTTATACTTGTGCATATAACATCTATGCATAAAACCAGGCTCGGATGCCACTGTTGAGGAATGTAGTAATTTCAAAAAAATTCCTACGCACATGCAAGATCATGGTGATCCATCGCAACGAGAGGGAAGAGTATCGTCCACGTACCCTCGTAGACCGTAAGCGGAAGCGTTTATGAGAACGCGGTTGATGTAGTCGAACGTCTTCACGATCCGACCGATCCAAGTACCAAACGCACGGCACCTCCGAGTTCAGCACACGTTCAGCTCGATGACGTCCCACGAACTCCGATCCAGCAGAGCTTCACGGGAGAGTTCTGTCATCACGACGACATGTTGACAGTGATGATGTTGCTACCCACGCAGGGCTTCGCCTAAGCACCGCTATGATATGATCAAGGTGGATTATGGTGGAGGGGGCACCGCACATGGCTAAGGGATCAATGATCAACTTGTGTGTCTAGAGGTGCCCCCTGCCCTCGTATATAAAGGAGCAACGGGGGGAGGCCGGCCGGCCCTCAATGGCGCGCCAGGAGGAGGAGTCCTCCTCCTAGTAGGAGTAGGACTCCCCTCTTTCCTACTCCTACTAGGAGGGGGAAAGGAAGGGGGAGAGGGAGAAGAAAAGGGGGGCGCCGCCCCTCTCTCCTAGTACAATTCGGACCAGAGGGGGAGGGGCGCGCGGCCTGCCCTAGGCCAGCCCTCTATCTCTCCACTAAGGCCCATAAGGCCCATTATTTTTCCCGGGGGGGGGGGGGTCCGGTAACCCTCCGGCACTCCGGTTTTCTCCGAAATCACCCGGAACATTTTCGGTGTCCGAATATAGTCGTCCAATATATCGTTCTTTATGTCTCGACCATTTCAAGACTCCTCGTCATGTCCGTGATCATATCCGGGACTCCGAACTACCTTCGGTACATTAAAACACAAAAACTCATAATACCGATCGTCACCGAACTTTAAGCGTGCGGACCCTACGGGTTCGAGAACTATGTAGACATAACCGAGACATGTCTCCGGTCCATAACCAATAGCGGAACCTGGATGTTCATATTGGCTCCCACATATTCTACGAAGATCTTTATCGGTCAAACCGCATAACAGCATATGTTGTTCCCTTTGTCATCGGTATGTTACTTGCCCGAGATTCGATCGTCGGTATCTCAATACCTAGTTCAATCTTGTTACCGGAAAGTCTCTTTACTCGTTCGGTAATGCATCATACCGCAACTAACTCATTAGTTACAATGCTTGCAAGGCTTATAGTGATGTGCATTACCAAGTGGGCCCAGAGATACCTCTCCGACAATGGAGTGAAAAATCCTAATCTTGATCTATGTAAACTCAAGAAGTACCATCGGAGACACCTGTAGAACACCTTTATAATCACCCAGTTACATTGTGACGTTTTTGTAACACCCCGGATGTAATTTACCTTATCTGTACTCCAACTCTTGCCTTTTCCGGCCTAAGTTATTTTATTTTCTCCGTTGTCGGGTTTTTGTCTCCGTGTGTTGTTGTCTTTGTCATGCATCTAATATCATGTCATCATGTGCATTACATTTGCATATGTGTTCGTCTCATGCATTCGAGCATTTTCCCCGTTGTCCGTTTTGCATTCCGGCGCTCCTATCTCATCCGGTACCCCTTTCTACCTCTTTTCGTGTGTGGGGGTTAAACATTTCCGGATTGGACCGAGACTTGTCATGCGGCCTTGGTTTACTACCGGTAGACCGCCTGTCAAGTTTCGTACCATTTGGACTTCGTTTGATACTCCAACGGTTAACCGAGGGACCGAAAAGGCCTCGTTTGTGTTGCAGCCCAACACCCTTCCAATTTGGCCCAAAGCCCACCTAAACCCTCTCCATCTTCTAGAGCGTTCGATCACGATCGCATGGCCGAAAACCGCACCTCATTTGGAGCTTCCTAGCTCCCTCTACCTATAAAACAAGCCCCTCCTCCGAAATTCGCGGATCATTCTACCCTAACCCTAAAAAGTTTGCTCTCGCCGCCGCCGGACATGTCCGCTGCCTAACGGACATACCGCCGCCGCCAGTCACCGTACGCCACCTATCACCGCCTCCTCCCTCCCGCCGCTGGCCCGGGCAGGCCCGCGCCGGGCCCTCCAAGCCCATCGGGGCGCGCCGCCCTTCAGCCTCCCGCGACGCCCGTGCGCCGCCCTGCCTCGACGCGCCGGCGAGCCGCCGCCGCGCCCCGCACCTACGCCATCGCCCCACCGCCTCGTCGCCGGCAGCCGCCACCGCACCGGCACCGCCGCACGCCATCACCCCCATCGTCGCTCTGCCCCTCGTCGCCGGCAGTCGCAGCTCGCCATCGGCCGCACCTCCACCTCGCCTCCCCGCCTCTTCCTCGTCTCCGGCCGGCGAACCATCTCCGGCAAACAGGGTTTCAAGCGAACCTCGGGCCGCATGCAAGACCGGATCTGGATCTGGGCGTTTCACGGTTGACTTTTTCATCCCCAAACCCTAAATATTTGCAAACTTTGGCATGTCATAACTCTCTCATCGTAAATCCGATCCGTGCGTGTAGCATATCAAAATGTTCATCTCGACGAGTACATCATTTCATCTCATTGCATCATTTTCATTTGAGCTCATCTTGATGCCCAAAATGCTGTTGGAAGAGGGCTATGTGTGGAATTTGGCAGATCTGTTTCAGCTAATAGCCATTTGTCATTTTTGCCATGTTTAATGTGTGCATGCTATGATCTGAGCTCTACATGTGTTTTGTCATATGCCATGCCATCTTTACAAGGGCGCTTGCCATATATTTTTGTGATATTTGTGGTGACTAGCACAAGCTTGCAAAGTAGCGTAATCGTTGATGCTGATTTCAGGGACTTAGAATTTCACTAAGTCATTGTCCTGATTTTGTTGTTATGCCATATGTTCATGTTGTTTCCTAGTGATCCGTGCCACTTTTGAGGATGACCAGTAAGGATGTTTTGTTAAAATTGTGGTGCTATATCCATCCATGTCTTTGTTTGCATTTATGGAGCACCCTAGCTTGAGTCAATCGAGCTCTACTTTTGCTATAAAATGATCCTGGCAGATTGTTGACATGTTTAGCGATTTTGCCAAGGATGTTGCTATTGATCCGTGCATGCTATGTTGTTGTTCTTGCCATGTCTAGCTTCTATGCTATGTCTTCTTGATGGGTGTATGCTTAGTTTGTCATGCCATGCTCTGTAGTGAGTGCATCGAGCTCGTAAACATGCCTACCCATTAACTGATTTGCATGCTCCAGTTTTTCACTAGGTCTGAATCTGCTTATGTTTTTGCCATGTTCACATGCTTGCAATTGTATTTTATGATCCCTTTTGGCTCAAGGTCACTAACGGAATTTTGTTAAGTGCTTTGAGTAGCTTCATGCCATGCCTTGATTTGTCATGTTAAGTTCCTGTAGCATGTAGTTTTCATGCTCTAAAGTGTGCTTCCTGATGTTAAATTCCAGACTTGTGTCAACTTCACTAAGTCTGAAACCTGTTATCATTTGCACTTTTTCCATGCTTGTTTCAACCTGTTAATGGATGAATTAGCTGTAGCTCAATGTTCATCTTTTGTCAAGTATCATGAGGGGATCCCTGGCATGTATTTTTTTTGTTATGTTTGATTGATGTAGCACATTTATCTTGATGCATTTAGTTGGTCACTTGCTGATTATCGCAGACCGGTGCCATATTTGTTTTGCTTGCCATTTCCAAACCGTGAATCCGATTCCGGTGATCTTTATATCGATTTCAACCGAAATCACCTCACCTTTCCATTGGCACTCTTGGATTTCCAAGTTGAGGCCAGGTTCAATCATTCCTTGTCAAATCTTGCATATGCATCACATACTGCATCCCGCATATCATACAATGTTTGCATCATATTGCTTGAGCATTGCACGTGGTTGATTGTGTTCCGTTTGCTTGTTGTTATTGTTTGGGTAGAGCCGGGAGACGAGTTCGTGAATGAGGATCCCGTTGAGTTCGCTTACGAGGATCAAGTCAACTCTGACAACTTTGCAGGCAAGATGATCATACCCTCGAAATCACTTCTATCTTTGCTTGCTAGATGCTCGCTCTTTTAATATGCCTATGCTACGATATCTACCACTTGCTTATCATGCATCCCAAATTTCCATGTCAAACCTTTAACCCACCATGTCCTAGCAAACCGTTGTTTGGCTATGTTACCGCTTTGCTCAGCCCCTCTTATAGCGTTGCTAGTTGCAGGTGAAGATTGGAGATCATTCCTTGTTGGAACATTGTTTATTGTTGGGATATCACCATATTATCTTGTTATCTTAATGCACCTATATACTTGGTAAAGGGTCGAAGGCTCGGCCTTTTGCCTAGTGTTTTGTTCCACTCTTGCTGCCCTAGTTTCCGTCATATCGGTGTTATGTTCCCGGATTTTGCGTTCCTTACGTGGTTGGGTTATAATGGGAACCCCTTGACAGTTCGCCTTGAATAAAACTCCTCCAGCAATGCCCAACCTTGGTTTTACCATTTGCCACCTAGCCTCTTTTTCCCTTGGGTTTTCGGAGCCCGAGGGTCATCTTTATTTAACCCCCCCCCCACGGGCCAGTGCTCCTCTGAGTGTTGGTCCAAACAGAGCCACTTGCAGCGCCACCTCGGGGAAACTTGAGGGTTAGTTTTAGTTGTACGTAGTGTTCATTTGAGTGTGCCCTGAGAACGAAATATGTGCACCTCCTATCGGGATTTGTCGGCACATTCGGGCGGTGTTGCTGGACTTGTTTTACCATTGTCGAGGATGTCTTGTAACTGGGATGCCGAGCCTGATCGGAATGTCTCGGGAGAAGGAATATCCTTCGTTGACCGTGAGAGCTTGTGATGGGCTAAGTTGGGACTCCCCTGCAGGGATTTGAACTTTCGAAAGTCGTGCCCGCGGTTATGGGCAGGTGGGAATTTGTTAATGTCCGGTTGTAGATAACATGAAACTTAACTTAATTAAAATGAATCAACCGCGTGTGTAACCGTGATGGTCTCTTCTCGGCGGAGTCTGCGAAGTGAACACGGTGTTGGAGTAATGTTTGACGTAGGTTATTCTAGGATCACTTCTTGATCATAGTTGTTCGTCTGTGCTTTGCCTTCTCTTCTCGCTCCCTTTTGCGAATAGGTTAGCCACCATATATGCTAGTCGCTTGCTGCAGCTCCACATCATACCTTTATCTTACCTATAAGCTTAAATAGTCTTGACCGCGAGGGTGTGAGATTGATGAGTCCCCGTGACTCATAGGTTACTTCCAAACTAGATGCAGGGACCGATGATACCGCTCCAGACGATGCGCTCGAGCTCAAGTGGGAGTTCGATGAAGACTCTCGTCGTTACTATGTGTCTTTCCCAGATGATCAGTAGTGGTGCCCAGTTGGGGCGATCGGGGACTTTGTCGCATGTGGGGGTTGATCTTTATTTTGGTACCGTAGTCGGACCATGAGTGTATTGGATGATTGTAATGTTATTCATGTATTTGTGTGACGTGGCAAGTGTAAGCCAACTATGTATCTTTTCCCCTTTATTTATTTACATGGGTTGTTGTGAAGATTACCTTACTTGCGACATTGCTTTCAATGCGGTTATGCCTCTAAGTCGTGCTTCGACACGTAGGAGATATAGCCGCATCGAGGGCGTTACAAGTTGGTAATCAGAGCCTTCCCCGACCTAAGGAGCCCCCTGCTTCATCGAATCGTTGGCGTTGTTGAGTCTAGAAAAATGTTTTGAGTCATTTAGGATTATATATATCGGAGAGTTTAGGAATTCTTTTTACTCCCCAGTCCCTTCATCGCTCTGGTGAGGCATCCTGACATAGAGTTTTGACTCTTCTCTTCTCAAATTTCACTAAAAAAAATTTAGGATCACGCGGGTATCTTGGAATCGTTCTGATCGATTTGTGACGAGAACATTGTTTTGGTGCCTCCTGTCATTTAGTGGTTGTGGCAGTGTCCCGGGGAGTTGAGCTCCGAGGTGTTGTCATCACAATTTTATCGTTGAGATTTTGGAATACCTGAGTTTCGCCGACATAGAAAATCTCTTTTATGCAGTTGTTGGTGAGATAACCTCGACGCCACCCAGTACTGGGGCGGGAGTTCTGGAGTATTGCCATAACTTGTATAACGGATGCTTTTCGAAGGTTGAGGTAGATGATTTCCGAAGGTTTCTCGGTTATGTGTTGAAGGATGGATACAGCTGGATGTAGGATTTGCTAGATTTGGGTGAGATATTATGCTTCCCCTGTATCCCCAACACCTGATTGCATAACCGGAAAGGTTCGGGAGTTTCATAGGTGGGAATCCTTGTAGCTCTAGTTTCTTCTTTCGTGGATATTTGGTTTGGGATTGGGTAATCCTCACCAAGTACTTGTTCTTGTTCCGTACCTTGTTGTTTTTCTTCTACCTCAATTCTAAGTGGCTTCTCAATTTATGGATATGTGACCATTTCAATTGGAATGCATTCGTTCATTTTGTTCGGATGTGAAGACTTTATGTTGCAATTTCAACCCGTTTGATTCAGCTTCAATATTTGTCTGTCAAGTTGCTAACGGATGTCAACCTCTTCAGGATGGCTCCTCCAACGCGCACAACTCTGAATCCTGATCCGCCACCACCACCTCCACCTCCGGAGGCATCGCAAGCTATGATGGCCGCTACCAATGCAAACACGCAGCTGATCATGCAAGTTCTTCAAGAGCGCAACCAAGGGAATCAGGGCCATGGCAACAATCAGAATCAGTTTGCTACACTCAACTAGTTTCTTGCTAACCAGCCAAAGACCTTCAGCAATTGTGTTGAGGCAACAGACGCCGATGATTGGCTCATGGACATATGCAAGCATTTCGAGTGAAGTAACATCAGGCCTGAGGACTTTGTCAAGTTCGCCTCCTTCCAACTCAAAGACCAAGCTGCAGAATGGTTTCAGCAGTACAAAGAATCCAGAGGAGGCCGTGTGATTACCTGGGATGAATTCCGTCAAGACTTCAAAGCTCATCATATTCCTCAGAGTGTGGTTGAAAGCAAGCATGAGGAATTCCACAACCTGAAGCAAGGCACTATGTCTGTTTACCAGTACAACAAAATGTTTCAGAAGCTCACCCGTTTTGCTAAGCAAGACGTCCCTGACGAGAAGAGCATGATATACCAGTTCAGGGGTGGTCTCAGAGAAGAAATCCAGCTAGCTCTCGTCCTCTTTGAGCCCAAGAGGTACGATGAGTTTTACAACATGGCAATGAAGCAAGAGACTGCTCAACTGAAGTGCGATGCTTCCAAGAAGCGAGTCAGAGATGCAACTCCTTCTTCCTCAACTCAAGTGGCTAAGCAGCAAAAGTATTGGCTTCCACCTCCTCCATTCCGTCAGCCTTATCAGCAGAAGAGCAAAGGTGGGAGTGGATCTTCCCACCCACCCAACCCTAGCTTTCAGAACAAGACTTCGTCTCAAGCTCCAAGATCAAGTGCTCTGTATCACCGTCCGCTTTCGGAGGTCACGTGCAACAAGTGCCAACAGAAGGGTCACTATGCCAACAAATGCTTCAATCAGAGGCGTCTCCCTCCTCCTCCTCCCGTGAGATCGGCAAGTACAGCTGTGGTCAAGCATAACCCCAAGCACGCCAAGGTCAACTTGTTGAATGCAGCTCAGGTAGAGGACTCGTCAGATGTCATCATAGGTAACCTTCATGTTAACGATGTTCCTGCAAAAGTTCTTTTTGACACTGGTGCATCGCTTTCTTTTATTTCAAGACCATTTGTTGCCAAGCATGATTTTGTGACCGAAAGGATTCCTTTCCCGTTGAAGATTGTGTCCCCGGGCAAGCAAATGACTTCTAACAATTGCGTCCCGGATGTTACTATCACGTTGGGCGACTATAAGTTTCTATCCTCTCCAGTGGTCCTTGGTAACTCGGATATTGATCTTATTCTTGGAATGGACTGGCTTTCTAAGCACAAGGCTCAGCTTGATTGTGCCGCCAGGTAGATTCACTTGACTCATTCGTGTGAGGATGTAATTGTCTTTGCCGCTAATGACGATACCATCCGTCTGTTTTCTCTCAATGAGAAGGGTGAGCTGGATGCCATCTCTCAAATTCCGGTCGTTTGCTAATATCAAGATGTCTTTCCAGAAGAGCTTCCAGGAATGCCTCCGCACCGACCAGTTGAATTCGTCATCGATCTTGAGCCTGGCACGGAACCTGTTTGCAAACGTCCTTACAAGCTGGGACCCAAAGAGTTGAAGGAGCTGAAGAAACAACTCGATGAACAAGAGCGTATGGGTCTCATCCGACCTAGTTCTTCTTCGTGGGGTTGTGGAGTTCTTTTTGTGAAGAAGTAGGATGGAACGGACCGACTTTGTGTTGACTACCGTCCATTGAATAAGAAGACTATAAAGAATAAGTACCCACTTTCCAACATCAATGAGCTATTTGAACAACTCAAAGGTGCTCAAGTATTCTCCAAGCTTGATCTCCATATGGGCTATCACCAGATTCGAATTCATGAGCAAGATATCCCCAAGACGGCATTCAGAATAAGCTATGGTTCATATGAATACACTGTCATGTCTTTTGGCCTCGTCAACGCTCCTCCGACTTTCTCTCGCATGATGAGCTTCATCTTCAACCCCTACACAAATGACTTCGTCTTGGTCTACCTCGATGACATTTTGGTCTTTTCCAAGAACAAGGAAGATCATGCCAAGCACTTGCGTTTGGTGCTGGATAAGCTCAGAGAACATTATTTCTACGCCAAGTTTTCAAAGTGCGAGTTTTGGCTCGATGAGGTTCTCTATCTTGGGCATATCATCTCTGCCAAGGGCATTGCTGTGAATCCTGAGAAGGTGTCTGCAATTGTGAATTGGGAACCACCTCAGAATGTGAAGCAACTCCGCAGCTTCCTTGGTCTCGCAAGCTATTGTCGAAGGTTCGTTGAGAACTTTTCAAAGATCGCGAAGCCTCTTTCAAACCTTCTTCAGAAGCATGTCAAGTGCGTTTGGTCTCCTGAATGTGACATCGCTTTCAACACCTTGAAAGAGAAATTAGTCACTGCTCCAGTTCTGACTCCTCCTGATGAATCCAAACCGTTTGAGGTCTTCTATGATGCCTCTCTTCAAGGTCTTGGTGCAGTGTTGATGCAAGAGAAGAAAGTTGTGGCTTATACTTCTCGCCAATTGAAGCCCAACGAGAAGAACTACCCCACTCACGACCTCGAGTTGGTGGTAGTTGTGCATGCTCTTTTGACTTGGAGACATCTCTTATTGGGAAGGAAAGTGGACATCTTCACTGACCACAAGAGTCTCAAGTACATCTTCACTCAGCCTAATCTCAACCTCAGGCAGACTCGTTGGGTCGAAGTGATTCAAGAGTATAATCCGAGCATCGAATATACTCCAGGCAAGGCCAATGTAATTGCTGACGCATTGAGCAGGAAGGCTTACTGCAACAGTTTGATCCTCAAGCCTTACCAACCCGAGCTTTGTGAAGCTTTCCGCAAACTCAATCTGCAAGTTGTTCCTCAAGTTTTCCTCGCCAACCTCCAAGTCTCTCCTACTTTGGAAGATCAGATTCGCGAGGCTCAACTTCTTGATGCTATGGTGAAGAAGGTGAAGATTGGGATTGCCAAGAGTCAATCCAAGTACAAGTGCTATCGCCTTGATGACAAAGATACTCTCTTCTTCGAGGATCGCATTGTTGTGCCTAAAGGTGACCTTCATAAAGTCATTATGAACGAGGCTCACAATTCACTCCTCTCCATCCACCCTGGGAGTACAAAGATGTACCAGGACCTCAAGCAGGCGTATTGGTGGACTCGAATGAAGCGCGAGATTGCTCAGTTCGTGAATGAATGTGATGTCTGCAGAAGAGTGAAGGCAGAACACCGACGACCAGCTGGTCTCCTCCAACCTCTTGCCATTCCAGAATGGAAGTTTGACCACATTGAGATGGACTTCGTGACTAGGTTTCCAAAGTCCAAGCGTAGCAATGATGCTATATTCATTGTCATTGACAAACTCACTAAAGTGGCTCACTTTCTGCCTATCAAAGAGTCTATCACTGCAGCTCAATTGGTGGAGCTGTATACCTCTCGGATCGTCTCTCTGCACGGCATTCCACAGTTGATTTCTTCAGATCGTGGCAGCATCTTCACCTCCAAGTTTTGGGATTCTTTTCAGAAGGCCATGGGTACCAACATCCGTTTCAGCACAACTATTCATCCTCAAACTAGCGGCCAAGTCGAGCGTGTCAATCAGATTCTTGAAGATATGCTCAGGGCTTGCGTTTTCTCTTTCGGTATGAAGTGGGAAGATTGTCTTCCATATGCCGAGTTTTCCTACAACAACAGCTTCCAAGCGAGTTCGGGCAAGGCCCCATTTGAAATTCTCTATGGCAGGAAGTGTCGTACTCCTCTTAACTGGTCAGAGACCGATGAACGTCAACTTCTTGGAAATGACTTGATCACAGAGGCAGAGGAAATGTGCAAAGTCATTCGTGATAACCTCAAAGCAGCGCAATCGCGCCAGAAGAGCTACTATGATAGTAAGCATCGTGATTTGGCTTTCGAGATCGGAGACCATGTTTACCTCCGCGTCTCTCCAATGAAAGGTACTCGTCGCTTCGGTATCAAAGGGAAACTTTCCCCTAGATACGTGGGTCCTTTCAAGATCGTCAGCAAGAGAGGCGATCTCGCCTATCAACTTGAGCTTCCCTCCAACTTTGCAAACATGCACGACGTGTTCCATGTCTCTCAGCTCCGCAAGTGCTTCAAGACCCCTGACCGCACCGTCAACTTCGAAGACATTGATCTCCAAGAAGACCTTTCTTATTGTGAGCACCCAATTGCTATTCTTGAAGAAACTGAGCGCAAGACTCGCAACAAGTCAATCAAATTCCTCAAAGTCAAGTGGTCATACCATTCTGACCGTGAAGCCACCTGGGAACACGAGTATCACCTCCGTTCTGAGTACCCGGCATTTTTCCAGTCCTAGATCTCGGGGCGAGGTCCTTTCGTAGTGGTGGAGTGTTGTAACACCCCGGATGTAATTTACCTTATCTGTACTCCAACTCTTGCCATTTCCAGCCTAAGTTATTTTATTTTCTCTGTTGTTGGGTTTTTGTCTCCGTGTGTTGTTGTCTTTGTCATGCATCTCATATCATGTCATCATGTGCATTGCATTTGCATACGTGTTTGTCTCATGTATCCGAGCATTTTTCCCCGTCGTCCGTTTTGCAATCCGGCGCTCCTATCTCCTCCGATGCCCCTTTCTACCTCTTTTCGTTTGTGGGGGTTAAACATTTCCGGATTGGACCGAGACTTGTCATGCGGCCTTGGTTTACTACCGGTAGACCGCCTGTCAAGTTTCGTACCATTTGGACTTCGTTTGATACTCCAACGGTTAACCGAGGGACTGAAAAGGCCTCGTTTGTGTTGCAGCCCAACACCCTTCCAATTTGGCCCAAAACCCACCTAAACCCTCTACATCATCTAGAGCGTTCGATCATGATCGCGTGGCCGAAAACCGCACCTCATTTGGAGCTTCCTAGCTCCCTCTACCTATAAAACAAGCCCCTCCTCTGAAATTCGCGGATCATTCTACCCTAACCCTAAAAAGTTTGCTCTCGCCGCCACCGGACATGTCCGCCGCCTAACGGACATAGCACCGCCGCCAATCACCGTATGCCACCTGTCACCGCCTCCTCCCTCCCGCCGCCGGCCCGGGCAGGCCCGCGCCGGGCCCTCCAAGCCCATCGGGGCGCGCCGCCCTTCGGCCTCCCGCGACGCCTGTGCGCCACCCTGCCTCGACGCGCCGGCGAGCCGCCGCCGCACCGAGCCTCGCTCCTGTGCCATCGCCCCGCCGCCTCGTCGCCGGCACCCGCCACCGCACCGGCGCCGCCGCACGCCATCGCCGCTCCGCCCCTCGTCACCGACAGCCGCAGCTCGCCACCGGCCGCACCTCCACCTCGCCTCCCCGCCTCTTCCTCGTCTCCGGCCGACGAACCATCTCCGGTGAACAGGGTTTTAGGCGAACCTCGGGCCGCGTGCAAGACCGGATCTGGATCTGGGCGTTTCGCGGTTGACCTTTTCATCCCCAAACCCTAAATATTTGCAAACTTTGGCATGTCATAACGCTCTCATCGTAGATCCGGTTTGTGCGTGTAGCATATCAAAATGTCCGTCTCGACGAGTACATCATTTCATCTCATTGCATCATTTTCATTTGAGCTCATCTTGATGCCCGAAATGCTGTTGGAAGAGGGCTATGTGAGGAATTTGGCAGATCTGTTTCAGCAAATAGCTATTTGTCTTTTTTGCCATTTTTAATGTGTGCATGCTATGATCCTGAGCTCTACATGTGTTTGGTCATATGCCATGCCATCTTTATAGGGGCACTTGCCATGTATTTTTGTGATACTTGTGGTGACTAGCACAAGTTTGCAAAGTAGCATAATCGTTGATGCTGATTTCAGGGACTTAGAATTTCACTAAGTCCTTGTCCTGATTTTGTTGTTATGCCATATGTTCATGTTGTTTCCTAGTGATCCGTACCTCTTTTGAGGATGATCAGTAAGGATGTTTTGTTAAAAATTGTGGTGCTCTATCCATCCATGTCATTGTTTGCATTTATGGAGCACCCTAGCTTTAGTCAATCAAGCTCTACTTTTGCTATAAAATGATCCTGGCAGATTGTTGACATGTTTAGCGATTTTGCCGAGGATGTTGCTATTGATCCGTGCATGCTATGTTGTTGTTCTTGCCATGTCTAGCTTCTATGCTATGTCTTCTTGATGGGTGTATGCTTAGTTTGTCATGCCATGCTCTGTAGTGAGTGCATCGAGCTCGTAAACATGCCTACCCGTTAACTGATTTGCATGCTCCAGTTTTTCACTAGGTCTGAATCTGTTTATGTTTTTGCCATGTTCACATGCTTGCAATTGTATTTTATGATCCCTTTTGGCTCAAGGTCACTAACGGAATTTTGTTAAGTGCTTTGAGTATCTTCATGCCATGCCTTGCTTTGTCATGTTAAGTTCCTGTAGCATGTAGTTTTCATGCTCTAAAGTGTGCTTCCTGATGTTAAATTCTAGACTTGTGTTAACTTCACTATGTCTGAAACTTGTTATCATTTGCACTTTTGACATGCTTGTTTCAACCTGTTAATGCAAGAATTAGTTGTAGCTCAATGTTCATCTTTTGTCAAGTATCATGAGTGGATCCCTGGCATGTATTTTTTTGTTATGTTTGATTGATGTAGCACATTTATCTTGATGCATTTAGTTGGTCACTTGCTGATTATCGCAGACCGGTGCCATATTTGTTTTGCTTGCCATTTCCAAACCGTGCATCCGATTCCGGTGATCTTCATATCGATTTCAAACGAAATCACCTCACCATTCCAGTGGCACTCTTGGATTTTCAAGTTGAGGCCAGGTTCAATCATTCCTTGTCAAATCTTGCATATGCATCACATACCGCATCCCGCATATCATACCATGTTTGCATCATATTGCTTGAGCATTGCACGTGGTTGATTGTGTTCCGTTTGCTTGTTGTTCTTGTTTGGGTACAGCTGGGAGACGAGTTCATGAACGAGGAGCCCATTAAATTCGCTTATGAAGATCAAGTCAACTCTGACAACTTTGCAGGCAAGATGATCATACCCTCGAAATCACTTCTATCTTTGCTTGCTAGATGCTCGCTCTTTTGCTATGCCTATGCTACGATACCTACCATTTGCTTATCATGCCTCCCTAATTGCCATGTCAAACATCTAACCCACCATGTCATAGCAAACCGTTGTTTGGCTATGTTACCGCTTTGCTTAGCCCCTCTTATAGCGTTGCTAGTTGCAGGTGAAGATTGGAGATTGTTCCTTGTTGGAACATTGTTTATTGTTGGGATATCACCATATTATCTTGTTATCTTAATTCACCTATATACTTGGTAAAGGGAAGAAGGCTTGGCCTTTTGCCTAGTGTTTTGTTCCACTCTTGCCGCCCTAGTTTCTGTCATATTGGTGTTATGTTCCCGGATTTTGCGTTCCTTACGCGGTTGGGTTATAATGGGAACCCCTTGACAGTTCGCCTTGAATAAAACTCCTCCAGCAATGTCCAACCTTGGTTTTACCATTTGCCACCTAGCCTCTTTTTCCCTTGGGTTTCCAGAGCCCGAGGGTCATCTTTATTTAACCCCCCCCCCCCCCGGGCCAGTGCTCCTCTGAGTGTTGGTCCAAACAGAGCCACTTGCAGCGCCACCTCGGGGAAACTTGAGGGTTGGTTTTAGTTGTACGTAGTGTTCATCTGAGTGTGCCCTGAGAACGAGATATGTGCAGCTCCTATCGGGATTTGTCGGCACATTCGGGTGGTGTTGCTGGACTTGTTTTACCATTGTCGAGGATGTCTTGTAACCGGGATGCCGTGCCTGATCGGAATGTCTCGGGAGAAGGAATATCCTTCGTTGACCGTGAGAGCTTGTGATGGGCTAAGTTGGGACTCCCCTCCAGAGATTTGAACTTTCAAAAGCCGTGCCCGCGGTTATGGGCATATGGGATTTTGTTAATGTCCGGTTGTAGATAACATGAAACTTAACTTAATTAAAATGAATCAACCGCGTGTGTAACCGTGATGGTCTCTTCTCGGCGGAGTCTGGGAAGTGAACACGGTGTTGGAGTAATGTTTGACGTAGGTTATTCTAGGATCACTTCTTGATCATAGTTGTTCGTCCGTGCTTTGCCTTCTCTTCTCGCTCCCTTTTGCGAATAGGTTAGCCACCATATACGCTAGTCGCTTGCTGCAGCTCCACATCATACCTTTGTCTTGCCTATAAGCTTAAATAGTCTTGATCGCGAGGGTGTGAGATTGCTGAGTCCCCGTGACTCACAGATTACTTCCAAACTAGATGCAGGGACCGATGATACCGCTCCAGATGATGCGCTTGAGCTCAAGTGGGAGTTCGATGAAGACTCTCGTCGTTACTATGTGTCTTTCCTAGATGATCAGTAGTGGTGCCCAGTTGGGGCGATCGGGGACTTTGTCGCATGTGGGGGTTGATCTTTATTTTGGTACCGTAGTCGGACCATGAGTGTATTGGATGATTGTAATGTTATTCATGTATTTGTGTGACGTGGCGAGTGTAAGCCAACTATGTATCTTTTCCCCTTTATTTATTTACATGGGTTGTTGTGAAGATTACCTTACTTGCGACATTGCTTTCAATGCGGTTATGCCTCTAAGTCGTGCTTCGACGCGTTGGAGATATAGCCGCATCGAGGGCGTTACAGTTTTGTAGCACACAAAGTGTTCCTCCGGTAATCGGGATTTACATAATCTCATAGTCATAGGAACATGTATAAGTCATGAAGAAAGCAATAGAAGTAAACTAAAGCGATCAAGTGCTGAGCTGACGAAATGGGTCAAGTCAATCACATCATTCTCCTAATGATGTCATCCCGTTTATCAAATGACAACTCATGTCTATGGTTAGGAAACATAACCATCTTTGATCAACGAGCTAGTCAAATAGAGGCATACTAGTGACAATCTGTTTGTCTATGTATTCACACATGTATCATGTTTCCAGTTAATACAATTCTAGCATGGATAATAAACATTTATAATGATATGAGGAAATAAATAATAACTTTATTATTGCCTCTAGGGCATATTTCCTTTAGTCATCTGGCGACGGGACACCCGCCAGGACCTCGAGCACTGTTCGCTGTGCCTCAAGGGGGAGCCCGGACTCCTGAAGTCTCATGCGGTCCTTGCTGCTGAGCAAGGCCCATATTGGCCGGGAATGGCGCTGAAGCGGAGCAAACCGGCGCCGGACGAACTCCTTCACCACCATAAGTGCAGTCACGCCAAGGTCTTTCAGCCCCTTCAGCCTGAGCCAGACGAGGGCAAGGCGAAAATTGGTGAGCCTTTGATGGCACCAACCGGAGTTGGGAATGGTAGGCGCCGACGGAGAATGGAGCAGGAGGATGAGCACTCCGACATCAACAAATACCCATCGTGTCGAGAACTCGCTTGTGGATGGTGGAAGCTCGAAGTCAATCCCCGCGCCTGCCGTCGCCGCCACGACCTGGAAGCTCAGGCACCCCGAGCTCTGCCGGGGATCAATCAGGTGCAACGAGAAGAAGTGGCGGAGAAGGGCCACGGAAGGAGCAATGCCCACCATGGTCTCGCAAACAAAGGTGAAGACGGCAAGAAGGGTCACGGATTGGGGATCAAGGTGCAGCATGTGGATCTGATAATGGGCAAGCACTCCGCTGAAGAAGGCGGAGAAAGGAGGAACCAGGCCAACCCAAAGGGCGTCGATGAAGAATGGGACCTCGGTGGCTGTCCGATCGATACGAGCACAAGACGCAGGCTAGGCCACCATCCTTCCCCATTCATTGAAGCTGGAGGTGAGCATGGGACGCACCTTGTCCATGGCTTCTTGGTTGAGCACCAGCGACCTGCCAATGGCAGGCTCAGTGGTCGGGCGTAGCCCGGCGGAGGACAGGGGACTCTTCCCTTTCTCCGACTGGTCCGGTGCCATGGCAATGGGAGGATTGAGCTCAGATCGGATCGGGGGGAGATGCTGAGCTTCGAGGAAGCGGAAGAATTGGGGAGTGCGTGGCAACAACGAGAGGGAAACCCTGTAGACCGAAGTGGCCACCTAGCCAGGCGGGTATCAAGGCAGCATGGGGAAGCGGAGACGCCCACGTCCAATCAACTGCCACACGTCGACCAAGGCCGTAGGCTGTTGGGGCCTGCGGCGCTCCGCACTTGCTCTTTGGTTTCGCCTTGAAGCCAAGCCCGAGCGCGCCTTGGGCCCGGGGGCTACTGTCGGCGTTCTGGGAACGGGGGTCCGCAGACTTGCTTGCCTGCGGCCCACGGCGTGGCTCTGCAAGCGGGCCCGTATGACCCATCTTCACCAACAAGCATTCAAGACCCTCACGAGGGGCCAAGCCTCGCAAGGCGTATGACACAAGACCTCCTCGGGAGCGGCCTCACCATGCTGGCTCGCAAGGGGCGGAGAGATCAAGGCAAGGCAAACCTCGTGAGGTTCCAATGACGTGAGCCATGACAATCGAGATCAGGCGGGTGCTAGCGCGCATAGTGTCCTTGTTTCCTCTTTGGTGCTAAGGAGGCAAGCGCAGATGAAGATTACCGAGGCGTCAAGCAAAGGTTTCCATATCGGTGCAACGAGACCAAGACCAGCATGACGACAAGACGGAGGTCACCATGGAGCCCAAGGCGGCGTCACCACCAGAGCCTTTGGCAGGCGAAGACTGCTTTTGTCAGGATAACTTGTACTAGTTGTCCCCTTTCAAATTGGTCGTTGTTGGCTCCCTTCCCGCTCAATATTTGGGGAGAGGACCAGGGCCTCTATAAATAGGATTAGCCACCAGAGTTGGTAGGGGGGAGAGAACCTCAGCCATCTCAACTTGGACTAGATCCAACCCATCCTCACACCCACCAAGCACAAGAACACCTCACCTCAGGAGGTTGTTCTTCCCCTTGTACTGTTCAACCTCAGCCCGAGAGGCAATCCACCACACCACAGTTGAGTAGGGTATTACACCACGACGGTGGCCTGAACCAGTATAAATCTTGTGTCTCTTGTGTTGCGAGTTCGTCGAGCTTGACTTTGAGATCGTGGCGAGGTTGAGGGTGTGAGTTGGTAGGGGGAGCTCTTCGTGCGCACCCCAGTGTTCGAACCTTGAGGGTTTTGCCGAAACCCGAGATCCGACATAGGCATCACGTCCAAGATTAGTAGACCGACTCCTGTCTGCATCTACTACTATTACTCCACACATCAACTTCTATCCAGCATGCATCTAGTGTATTAAGTTAATGGAGAAACGGAGTAATGCAATAAGAACGATGATGATGTAGACAAGATCTATTTATGTAGAAATAGACCCCATCTTGTTATCCTTAATAACAACGATACATACGTGTTGTTTCCCCTTCTGTCACTGGGATCAAGCATCGTAAGAGCGAACCCATCGCAAAGCACCTCTTCCCATGGCAAGAAAAATCGATCTACTTAGCCTATCTAAACCAAAGATTCGAAGAAGAAATACGAGGCTATAGGTAATCATGCATATAAGAGATCAAAGAACATAGATCTGATCATAAACTCAAAGTTCATCGGATCCCAACAAACACACCGCAAAAAGAGTTACATCAAATAGATCTCCAATAGACCATTGTATTGAGAATCAAAAGAGAGAGAGGAAGCCATCTAGCTACTAACTACGGACCGTAGGTCTACAATGAACTACTCATGCATCATCGGAGAGGCACCAATGAGGATGGTGAACCCCTCCATGATGGTGTCTAGATTGGATATGTGGTTTCTGGAACTTGCGGCAGCTGGAGTTGATTTTCGTCGACTCCCCTAGGGTTTCTAGAATATTGGGGTATTTACTAAGCAAAGAGGCGATGCGGGAGGCCACCGAGGTGGGCACAACCCACCAGGGAAACATCAACCTTAGAACATAACAAAACTTGTCACCTCATGAGGAAGTCAAAATAATTCCAACCCTGAGCCTTCCAATTTCCTAGACCCATCAAAGTGAATAGTCCAATATGTGTTATCAGGCTTTTCTTCATGCGTCTGCAACTCTGTCCAGTCATTGATAAAATCCACGAGATCTTGAGACTTGATAGCTGTCCTTGGCATATATTTCAAACCACGGGGTCCAAGCTCAATAGCCCACTTGGCCACTCGGCCTGTGGCCTCTCTATTTTGAATAATATATCCTAAGGGAGTAGAGCTGACCACAGTAATGGGGTGACCAAGAAAATAATGCTTCAGCTTGCGACTGGCCATGAACACCCCATACACTAGCTTCTGCCAATGTGGATATCGCTGTTTAGACTCAATTAAAACCTCACTGACATAATAAGTCGGCCTTTGGACTGGATACTATTTTCCTGTCTCTTTTCTTTCCACTACAACCGCCATGCCGACGGCTCTGCTGTGAGCTACCACATATAAGAGCAAAGGATCTTTCTTAATAGGAGCTACAAGAACTGGTGGCTCAACCAACTGCTTTTTATGCGCTTTAAACGCCTCATTGGCAGCATCACTCCAAACAAAATGATCTGTTTTCTTCATCATCTAGAATAGAGGAATAGCCTTCTCTCCCAGGTGGCTTATAAACCGGCAGCTATACGACCCGCGAAATGCTGGACATCATTGACGCACGCCGGCTTAGCCAACGAAGTGATAGCTTTCATTTTCTCCAGGTTAGCTTCAATGGCTCTCTCTAAAACTAGAAAACCCAAGAGCTTGCCTACGGGCACACCAAAAACACATTTTGCCGGGTTAAGCATCATCTTGTAGACCCGGAGATTATCAAAGGTTTCTTTCAAATCATCTAGCAGAGTCTCCTTCTTTCTGGACTTCAAAACAATATCATCACATAAGGGTGAACATTGAGTCCAATCTGGTTATGAAGACAATTCTGAACACAACGCTGATAAGTCACCTGAGCACTCTTGAGCCCAAAAGGCATAGACACATAGCAGAAAGCTCCAAAAGGTGTGATAAAAGCCGTCTTCTCTTGGTCTTTAACTGCCATCTTAATCTACTGATAACCAGAATAAGCATCCAAAAAGCTTAAACACTCACAACCCGCTGTAGCATCTATGATCTGATCATTATAGGGAAGAGCAAAATGATCAGATAGACAAGCTTTATTAAGGTCTATGTAATCCACACACATACACCAAGTGCCATTTTTCCTAGTAGGAGTAGGAGAGGGGGAAGGAAAGGGAGAGGAGGAGAAGGAAACAAGGGGCCGACCCCCTTGCCCTAAACCAATTTGATTTGGGCCTTGGGGGGCGCCCCACACTCCCCTTGCTGCCCTCTATTTCCACTAAGGCCCGTGTAGGCCCATTAAGCCCCCCCCCCCCGGGGGGTCCGGTAACCCCCGGCACTCCGGTATATGTCTGAAACCTTCCGGAACCTTTCCGCTGTCCGAACATAGTCGTCCAATACATCGATCTTTACGTCTCGACCATTTCGAGACTCCTCGTCATGTCTGTGATCATATCCGGGACTCGGAACTACCTTCGGTACATCAAAACACAAAAAACTCATAATACCGATCGTCACCGAACTTTAAGCGTGCGGACCCTACGGGTTTGAGAACTATGTAGACATGACCGAGACACGTCTCTGGACAATAACCAATAGCGGAACCTGGATTCTCATATTGGCTCCCACATATTCTACGAAGATCTTTATCGGTCAAACCGCATAACAAAATACGTTGTTCCCTTTGTCATCGGTATGTTACTTGCCCGAGATTCGATCGTCGGTATCTCAATACCTAGTTCAATCTCATTACTGGCAAGTCCCTTTACTCGTTCCGTAATACATCATCCTGCAACTAACTCATTAGTTACAATTCTTGCAAGGCTTATACTGATGTGCATTACTGAGTGGGCCCAGAGATACCTCTCCGACAATCGGAGTGACAAATCCTAATCTCGAAATACGCCAACTCAACAAGTACCTTCGGAGACACCTGTAGAGCACCTTTATAATCACCCAGTTACGTTGTGATGTTTGGTAGCACACAAAGTGTTCCTCTGGTAAACGGGAGTTGCATAATCCCATAGTCATGGGAACATGTATAAGTCATGAAGAAAGCAATAGCAACATACTAAACAATCAAGTGCTAAGCTAACGGAATGGGTCAAGTCAATGACATCATTCTCCTAATGATGTGATCTCGTTAATCAAATGACAACTCATGCATATGGCTAGGAAACATAACCATCTTTGATCAACAAGCTAGTCAAGTAGAGGCATACTAGTGACACTCTGCTTGTCTATGTATTCACACTTGTATCATGTTTCTGGTTAATACAATTCTAGCATGAATAATGAACATTTATCATGATATAAGGAAAGAAATAATAACTTTATTATTGCCTCTAAGGCATATTTCCTTCAGTCTCCCACTTGCACTAGAGTCAATAATCTAGATTACACAGTAGTGATTCTAACACCCATCGAGCCTTGGTGCTGATCATGATTTGCTCGTGGAAGAGGCTTAGTCAACGGGTCTGTAACATTCAGATTCATATGTATCTTGCAAATCTCTATGTCTCCCACCTAGACTTGATCCCGGATGGAGTTGAAGCGTCTCTTGATGTGCTTGGTTGTCTTGTGAAATCTGGGTTCCTTTGCCAAGGCAATTGCACCAGTATCGTCACAAAAGATTTTCATTGGACCCGATGCACTAGGTATGACACCTAGATTGGATATGAACTCCTTCATCTATACTCCTTCATTTGCTGCTTCCAAAGCAGCAATGTACTCTGGTTCACATGTAGATCTCGCCACGACGCTCTGTTTAGAACTGCTCCAACTGACAGCTCCACCGTTCAATATAAACATGTATCTGGTTTGCAATTTAGAATCGTTCGGATCAATGTCAAAGCTTGCATCAACGTAACCATTTACGATGAGCTCTTTGTCACCTCCACAAACGAGAAACATATCCTTAGTACTTTCTAGATACTTCATACTTCAGGATGTTCTTGACCGCTGTCCAGTGATCCACTCCTGGATTGCTTTGGTACCTCCCTGCTAAACTAATAGCAAGGCACACATCAGGCCTCGTACACAGCATTGTGATACGTCTCCAACGTATCTATAATTTTTGATTGTTCCATGCTATTATATTATCAACCTTGGATGTTTTATATGCATTTATATGCTATTTTATATGATTTTTGGGACAAACCTATTAACCTAGAGCCTAGTGCCAGTTTCTGTTTTTCCCTTGTTTTAGAGTATCACAGAAAAGGAAAATCAAACGGAGTCCAATGGACCTGAATCTTCATGGAACTTATTTTTGGACCAGAAAAAGCCCACGGAGTATCGGAGATGGACCAGAAGAGTCCCGGGCTGCCCACGAGAGTGGGGGTGTGCCCACCCCCCTGGGCGCGCCCCCCGCCTCGTGGATAGCCCGGAGATCCACCGATGTACTTCTTCCTCCTATATATACCCATATACCCTAAAAACTTCAAGGAGCAGAATAGATCAGGAGTTTCGCCTCCAGAAGCTTCCATAGCCACCGAAAACCAATCTAGACCTGTTCCGGCACCCTGCCGAAGGGGGAACCCCTCACCGGTGGCCATCTTCATCATCCTGGCGCTCTCCATGACGAGGAGGGAGTAGTTCTCCCTTGGGGCTGAGGGTATGTAACAGTAGTTATGTGTTTGATCTCTCTCTCCCTCTCTCGTGTTCTTGAGGTGGTACGATCTTGATGTATCGCGAGCTTTGCTACTATAGTTGGATCTTATGATGTTTCTCCCCCTCTACTCTCTTGTAATGGATTGAGTTTTCTCTTTGAAGTTATCATATCGGATTGAGTCTTTAAGGATTTGAGAACACTTGATGTATGTCTTGCACGTGCTTATCTGTGGTGACAATGGGATATCAGGTGATCCACTTGATGTATGTTTTGGTGATCAACTTGCGAGTTCCGTGACCTCGTGAACTTATGCATAGGGGTTGGCACACGTTTTAGTCTTGACTCTCCGGTTGAAACTTTGGGGCACCCTTTGAAGTACTTTGTGTTGGTTGAATAGATGAATCTGAGATTGTCTGATGCATATCGTATAATCATACCCAAGGATACTTGAGGTGACATTGGAGTATCTAGGTGACATTAGGGTTTTGGTTGATTTGTGTCTTAAGGTGTTATTCTAGTACGAACTCTATGATAGATCGATCAGAAAGGATAACTTTGAGGTGGTTTCGTACCCTACCATAATCTCTTCGTTTGTTCTCCGCTATTAGTGACTTTGGAGTGACCCTTTGTTGCATGTTGAGGGATAGTTATATGATGCTATTATATTATTATTTTTGAGAGGACTTGCACTAGTGAAAGTATGAACCCTAGGCCTTGTTTCAACACATTGCAATACCGTTTGTGCTCACTTTTATCATTAGCTACCTTGCTGTTTTTATATTTTCAGATTTCAAAAACCTTTATCTACCATCCATATACCACTTGTATCACCATCTCTTCGCCGAACTAGTGCACCTATACAATTTACCATTGTATTGGGTGTGTTGGGGACACAAGAGACTCTTTGTTATTTGGTTGTAGGGTTGCTTGAGAGAGACCATCTTCATCCTACGCCTCCCACGGATTGATAAACCTTAGGTCATCCACTTGAGGGACATTTGCTACTGTCCTACAAGCCTCTGCACTTGGAGGCCCAACAACATCTACAGGAAGAAGGTTGTGTAGTAGACATCAAGCTCTTTTCTAGTGCCGTTGCCGGGGAGGTTAGTGCTTGAAGGTATATCTTTAGATCTTGCAATCGAATCTTTTTGTTTCTTGTTTTATCAGCTGTTTAGTCTATAAAAGAAAATTAAGAAAAATGGAATTAAGGGTACCTCATATGCTTCATCTTTTTTAATATCTTTCATGAAAATAAGGATTCCGATAAATGTGCCAAATTTTTAGAAGAAGAATGTGTTAGAATGTTTGGCACTAAATCCTTGTATGATGAGCATGATTGCATTGTTGTTAGTATTAATTCTTTGAATATCCATGATGCTAACGATATGCAAAGCCCAAGCCACAAGCTTGGGGAAGCTATGTTTGGTGAAGATGATATTTTTTGTCCCCCAAGTTTTGATGAGCAAATTTATTATGATGAAAGCATGCCTCCTATTTATGATGATTATATTGATGAAAGTGGATTTGGATAGCTCAGGACTTTATTTTGTGATGAATCCACTATTTCAGAAGAGGTTCCAATTGATTACGAGAACAAAGTTGCTATCTATGATGATTATTGTGATGACTTGTATGCTATAAAGAATAATGATATCCATGAAACTTGTCATCATGATTTTAGTTTTCAATTGGATTATGCCTCACATGATAGTTATTTTGTTGAGTTTGCTCCCACTACTATTCATTAGAAGAAATTTGCTTATGTGGAGAGTAACAAAAATTCTATGCTTATGCATCATGAAAATAATGCTTTATGTGATAGCTATATTGTTGAATTAATTCATGATGCTACTTAAATTTATTATGAGGGAGGAATATATGCTTGTAGGAATTGCAATAATATCAAGTTTCCTCTCTCTGTGTTGAAAATCTTGAAGTTATGCTTGTTTTGCCTTCCTATGCTTGTTGACTATTGTTCCCATAAATTGTTTTCTCACAAAATCCCTATGCATAGGAAGTGGGTTAGAATTAAATGTTCTAGTCATATTCTTCATGATGCTCTCTTTATTTTTCAATTCTTATCTTTTATGTAAGCATCATTGAAATCATCATGCCTAGCTAGGGGCGTTAAACGGTAGCGCTTGTTGGGAGGCAACCCAATTTTATTTTTGCTAATTGCTTTTTATTCCTGTTTAGTAATAAATTAATCATCTATGCTCTGTTATGATTGTGTTTTTTATGTTTTAATTAGTGTTTGTGCCAAGTAGAACCTTTGAGAAGACTTGGGGAAAGTCTTTGCGATCATGCTGTAAAAAACAGAAACTTTAGCGCTCACGAGAACTGCTACCATTTTTATTTGGGAAGTGATATTTAGTTAATTATTTTTGAATATGATTAATATATAAATTCCTCACGTCCAGAAATTTATTTTATAATTTTTGGGGTTCCAGAACTTGCGTTAGCTACAGATTACTACAGACTGTTCTGTTTTTGACAGATTCTGTTTTCTATGTCTTGTTTGCTTATTTTGATGAATCTATGAGTAGTATCGGAGGGTATGAACCATAGAGAAGTTGGAATACAGTAGATATTACACCAATATGAATTTATAATGAGTTCACAACTGTACCTAAGTGGTGATTTATTTTCTTATACTAACGAAGCTTACGAGTTTTCTGTTAAGTTTTGTGTTGTGAAGTTTTCAAGTTTTGGGTGAAGATTCGATGGACTATGGAATAAGGAGTGGCAAGAGCCTAAGCTTGGGGATGCCCAAGGCACCCCAAGGTAATATTCAAGGACAACCAAGAGCCTAAGCTTGGGGATGCCCCGGAAGGCATCCCCTCTTTCGTCCTCATCCATCGGTAACTTTACTTGGAGCTATATTTTTATTCACCACATGATATGTGTTTTGCTTGGAGAGCCATTTTTTTATTTATTTTTGCTTGCTGTTTGAATAAAATACCAAGATCTGAAATTCTTAAATGTTAGGGAGTCTTCATATAGTTGCATAATTATTCGACTACTCATTGATCTTCAACTATATCTTTCGGAGTAGTTTGTTGTTGCTCTAGTGCTTCACTTACATTTTTTTAGAGCACAGTGGTGGTTTTATTTTATAGAAATAGATGAACTCTCATGCGTCACTTATATTATTTTGATAGTCCTAAACAGCATGGTAATTTTCTTTAGTTATGAATTTAGTCCTAATATGATGGGCATCCAAGAGGGATATAATAAAAACTTTCATATAAAGTGCATTGAATACTATGAGAAGTTTGATTCTTGATAATTGTTTTGAGATATGAAGATGGTGATATTAGAGTCATGCTAGTTGAGTAGTTGTGAATTTGAGAGATACTTGTGTTGAAGTTTGTGATTCCTGTAGCATGCACGTATGGTGAACCGTTATGTGATGAAGTCGGAGCATGATTTATTTATTGATTGTCTTCCTTATGAGTGGCGGTCGGGGACGAGCGATGGTCTTTTCCTACCAATCTATCCCCATAGGATCATGCGCGTAGTACTTTGTTTCGATAACTAATAGATTTTTGCAATAAGTATGTGAGTTCTTTATGACTAATGTTGAGTCCATGGATTATACGCACTCTCACCCTTCCACCATTGCTAGCCTCTCTAGTATCGCGCAACTTTAGCCGGTACCTTAAACCCACCATATACCTTCCTCAAAACAGCCACCATACCTATCTATCATGGCATTTCCATAGCCATTCCGAGATATATTGCCATGCAACTTTCCACCGTTCCGCTTATTATGACACGCTCCATCATTGTCATATTGCTTTGCATGATCATGTAGTTGACATCGTATTTGTGGCAAAGCCACCGTTCATAATTCTTTCATACATGTCACTCATGAGTCATTGCACATCCCGGTACACCGCCGGAGGAATTCATATAATCATATTTTGTTCTAAGTATCAAGTTGTAATTCTTGAGTTGTAAGTAAATAAAAGTGTGATGATCATCATTATTAGAGCATTGTCCCATGTGAGGAAAGGATAATGGAGACTATGATTCCCCCACAAGTCAGGATGAGACTCCGGACGAAAATAAAAAAAGAAAAAAAGAAAAGGCCATAAAAAAAGAGAAGGCCCAAAAAAATGAGAGAAAAAGAGAGAATGGGCAATGCTAATATCCTTTTACCACACTTGTGCTTCAAAGTAGCACTATGATCTCCATGATAGAGAGCCTCCTATATTGTCACTTTCATATACTAGTGGGAATCTTACATTATAGAACTTGGCTTGTATATTCCAATGATGGGCTTCCTTAAAATGCCCTAGGTCTTCGTGAGCAAGCGAGTTGGATGCACACCCACTTAGTTTCTTTTTGAGCTTTCATACACTTATAGCTCTAGTGCATCCGTTGCATGGCAATCCCTACTCACTCACATTGATATCTATTGATGGGCATCTCCATAGCCCGTTGATACGCCTAGTTGATGTGAGACTATCTTCTCCTTTTTGTCTTCTCCACAACCACCATTCTATTCCACCTGTAGTGCTATATCCATGGCTCACGCTCATATATTGCGTGAAGATTGAAAAAGTTTGAGAACATCAAAAGTATGAAACAATTGCTTGGCTTGTCATGGGGGTTGTGCATGATTTAAATATTTTGTGTGATGAAGATAGAGCATAGCCAGACTATATGATTTTGTAGGGATAACTTTCTTTGGCCATGTTATTTTGAGAAGACATAATTGCTTAGTTAGTATGCTTGAAGTATTATTATTTGTATGTCAATATTAAACGTTTGTCTTGAATCTTATGGATCTGAATATTCATGCCACAATAAACAAGATTACAAGGATAAATATGCTAGGTAGCATTCCACATCAAAAATTCTGTTTTTATCATTTACCTACTCGAGGACGAGCAAGAATTAAGCTTGGGGATGCTGATACGTCTCCAACGTATCTATAATTTTTGATTGTTCCATGTTATTATATTATCAACCTTGGATGTTTATGCATTGATATGCTATTTTATATGATTTTTGGGACTAACCTATTAACCTAGAGCCTAGTGCCAGTTTCTGTTTATTTCCTTGTTTTAGAGTATCGTGGAAAAGGAAAATCAAATGGAGTCGAATTGACCTGAAACTTCATGGAACTTATTTTTGGACCAGAAGAAGCCCACGGAGTATCGGAGATGGACCGGAAGAGTCCCGGGCTGCCCACGAGGGTGGGGGCGTGCCCACCCCCCTGGGCGCCCCCCCTGCCTCATGGACAGCCAGGAGATCCACCGACGTACTTCGTCCTCCTATATATACCCATATACCCTAAAAACTTCAAGGAGCAAAATAGATCGGGAGTTCCGCCGCCAGAAGCCTCCGTAGCCACCGAAAACCAATCTAGACCCATTCCGACACCCTGCCGGAGGGGGAACCCCTCACCGGTGACCATCTTCATCATCCCGACGCTCTCCATGACGAGAACGGAGTAGTTCTCCCTCGGGGCTAAGGGTATGTACCAGTAGCTATGTGTTTGATCTCTCTCTCTCTACCTCTCTCTCTCGTGTTCTTGAGGTGGTACGATCTTGATGTATTGCGACCTTTGCTATTATAGTTGGATCTTATGATGTTTCTCCCCCTCTACTCTCTTGTAATGGATTGAGTTTTCCCTTTGAAGTCATCTTATCGGATTGAGTCTTTAAGGATTTGAGAACACTTGATGTATGTCTTGCATGTGCTTATCTGTGGTGACAATGGGATATCATGTGATCCACTTGATGTATGTTTTGGTGATCAACTTGCGAGTTCCGTGACCTCATGAACTTATGCGTAGGGGTTGACACACGTTTTAGTCTTGACTCTCCGGTAGAAACTTTGGGGCACTCTTTGAAGTACTTTTGTGTTGGTTGAATAGATGAATCCGAGATTGTGTGATGCATATCGTATAATCATACCCACGGATACTTGAGGTGACATTGGAGTATCTAGGTGACATTAGGGTTTTGGTTGATTTGTGTCTTAAGGTGTTATTCTAGTACGAACTCCATGATAGATCGATCCAAAAGGATAACTTTGAGGTGGTTTCGTACCCTACCATAATCTCTTCGTTTGTTCTCCGCTATTAGTGACTTTGGAGTGACTCTTTGTTGCATGTTGAGGGATAATTATATGATACAATTATGTTATTATTGTTGAGAGGACTTGCACTAGTGAAAGTATGAACCCTAGGCCTTGTTTCAACGCATTGCAATACCGTTTGTGCTCGGTTTTATTATTAGTTACCTTCCTGTTTTTATATTTTCAGATTTCAAAAACCTTTATCTACCATCCATATACCACTTGTATCACCATCTCTTCACTGAACTAGTGCACCTATACAATTTACCATTGTATTGGGTGTGTTGGGGACACAAGAGACTCTTTGTTATTTGGTTGCAGGGTTGTTTGAGAGAGACCATCTTCATCCTACGCCTCCCACGGATTGATAAACCTTAGGTCATCCACTTGTGGGAAATTTGCTACTGTCCTACAAACCTCTGCACTTCGAGGCCCAACAATGTCTACAAGAAGAAGGTTGTGTAGTAGACATCACATTGCATACATGATAGAGCCTATGGCTGAAGCATAGGGAACATCTTTCATTTTCTCTCTATCTTCTACAGTGGTCGGGCATTGAGTCTTACTCAACTTCACACCTTGTAACACAGGCAAGAACCCTTTCTTTGCCTGATCCATTTTGAACTTCTTCAAAACTTTTGTCAAGGTATGTGCTTTGTGAAAGTCCAATTAAGCGTCTTCATCTATCTCTATAGATTTTGATGCCCAATATGTAAGCAGCTTCACCGAGGTCTTTCATCGAAAAACTCTTATTCAAGTATCCTTTTATGCTATCCCGAAATTCTGTATCATTTCCAATCAACAATATTTCATCCACATATAATATTATAAATGCTACAGAGCTCCCACTCACTTTCTTGTAAATACATGCTTCTCCAAAAGTCTGTATAAAACCATATGCTTTGATCACACTATCAAAACATTTATTTCAACTCCGAGAGGCTTGCACCAGTCCATAAATGGATCACTGGAGCTTGCACACTTTGTTAGCACCTTTTGGATCGATAAAACCTTCAGGTTGCATCATATACAACTCTTCTTCCAGAAATCCATTCAGGAATGAAGTCTTTATATCCATTTGCCAAATTTCATAATCATAAAATGCGGCAATAGCTAACATGATTCAGACGGACTTAAGCATCGCTACGGGTGAGAAGGTCCCATCGTAGTCAACTCCTTGAACTTGTCGAAAACCTTTCGCAACAAGTCATGCTCTCTAGACAGTAACATTACCATCAGCGTCTGTCTTCTTCTTGAAGATCCATTTATTTTCGATGGCTTGCCGATCATCGGGCAAGTCAACCAAAGTCCACACTTTGTTCTGATACATGGATCCCATCTCAGATTTCATGGCCTCGTGCCATTTTGCGGAATCTAGGCTCATCATCGCTTCCTCATAGTTCGTAGGTTCATCATGGTCTAGCAACATGATCTCCAGAACAGGATTACCGTACCACTCTGGTGCGGATCTTGCTCTAGTTGACCTATGAGGTTCCGTAGTAACTTGATCTGAAGTTTCATGATCATCATCACTGGCTTCCACACTAATTGATGTAGGTGTCACAGGAACCAATTTCTGTGATGAACTACCTTCCAATAAGGGAGCAGGTACAATTACCTCATCAAGTTCTACTTCCCTCCCACTCACTTGTTTCGAAAGAAACTCCTTCTCTAGAAAGGATCCATTCTTAGCAACAAATGTCTTGCCTTCGGATCTGTGATAGAAGGTGTACCCAACAGTTTCCTTTGGGTATCCTATGAAGACACATTTCTTCGATTTGGGTTCGAGCTTGTCAAGTTGAAGCTTCTTCACATAAGCATCGCAGCCCCAAACTTTAAGAAACGAAAACTTTGGTTTCTTGCCAAACCATAGTTCATAAGGCGTCGTCTCAACGGATTTTGATGGTGCCCTATTTAACATGAATGCAGCCGTTGTCGGTGTCAAAACTAGCGGATCTCGGGTAGGGGGTCCCGAATTGTGCGTCTAGTATCGATGGTAACAGGAGACAGGAGACACAATGTTTTCCCAGGTTCGGGCCCTCTCTATGGAGGAAATACCCTATGTCCTGCTTGATTGATTTTGATGAATATGGGTGTTACAAGAGTTGATCTACCACGAGATCGTAATGGCTAAACCCTAGGAGTCTAACCTGTATGACTTATGGTAATGAATGTGTCCTTTCTGGACTAACCCCTCCGGTTTATATAGACATCGGGGGGATCTAGGGTTTACATAGAGTCGGTTACATAAGAAGGAATCTTCATAGTCGGTCGCCAAGCTTGCCTTCCACGTGAAGGAGAGTCCAATCTGGACTCAGGTATAGTCTTCGGCCTTCACGTCTTCACAGCCCATCAGTCCGGCCCATGGATAACAGGTCGGATGCCTGAGGACCCCTTAGTCCAGGACTCCCTCAGTAGCCCCTAAACCTGGCTTCAATGACGAGGAGTTCGACGCGTAGATTGTCTTCGGCATTGCAAGGCGGGTTCCCTTTTATCCGAACTTCAAGATAGTCTTCGGATGCGATGATAGTATCCGAACCTGTCACACACACCATACAAAACTGTAGAGAGAATATATATTTTTACACGAGTCTAATCCACTGACAGCTTTTACAGCATGACATTACGTCTGTCCGGTCATAATTTCGGACCATTTTTCGTCTGCCGCCCCATGTTTCGAGACGCGGTTGCCATTTGGCACATTTTGTCAAATCAGAGATCGTGCCCCCTTATTACGGGATTCTCATCAATACGGGCGTGGGCGGCCCAACCGTGCCGTTAGCACGGCCCTTGGGAATAGGTGAGTTTAAGGCGAGTGGGGAGACGCTTGATATTCACGACCTTTATAAGGGGATAAGGATTCCCTTTCCTTCACCCACACCTCAGCTCCTCCTCAGTCCTTCCGTCCCTGAGCTCCAGCTCCCAAGCTTCTAGCTTTTCCCTCAATCGAGAAAGCACTCCAAAAATGTCCGGATCCGAAGCTGGGGGTAAGTGGATGGCCTCCTCCGTCAAGAAGAAGGATATCAAGGTGCTCCGGGAGGCCGGATATCTGGCCAAGGAGATCGCTCACCAACTCCCAGATAAGGGACAGATCGTCCCTACTCCAGAGCCCCACGAGAGGGTTGTTTTCCTCACGCATTTCATCCGCGGGCTGGGTTTCCCTCTCCACCCCTTTGTCCGTGGACTGATGTTTAACTACAGGCTAGACTTCCATGACCTAGCCCCCAACTTCATCCTCAACATCACGGCATTCATTGTCGTGTGCGAGGCCTTCCTCCGCATCCCGCCTCATTTTGGCCTATGGTTGAAGACCTTCAACGTGAAGCCGAAGGTGGTGAGCGGCCAACAAGCAGAGTGCGGAGGCGCCATGGTGCGCAAGATGCCCAACGTTACCTAGCCTGAAGGCTCGTTCACGGAGACGGTGAAAGGGTGGCAATAGGGGTGGTTCTATATCACCGAGCCGTGCACGCCAACTGGATGGCGGCCCCCAAATTCAGATCTGGATTCCCGATGCGGCTCACCTCCTGGCAAGAGAGGGGCCTAACCTGGGGTCCCTTGGACGAACTGACTGGGCTCCAGACGTGTGTCCAGAATATGATGGATAGGAAGATCAAGCTCGTCAATGTGGTCCAAGTCATGCTCATTCGTCGGGTTCTTCCATGCCAACGCCGGACTTGCTATCTGTCGGAGTACGACCCGGCCAAGCACCAGATGCTACAAGAGCTCTTCGGCACAATGCACAAAGAAATCTGGAAAGTGCTCTTCAAGGCCGGCGAGACGTCACCGGCCACAACCAAAGATCGCGGGCTTAGCTTAAAACGCCAGGCTAACCCGGTAAGCTCTTCTAATGTTTTCAAGGCATACCCTTTACTAGTATATTTTGAGAAAAAGCCTAAGCCTTCCTACCCATGTTTTCAGGCCTGGGTCAAGATAGCGGAGGGGATTAACAGTCCGGCTCCGCTGCCCGAAGACCAAGAATTCCCATTGTTGACGAAAATGCTTTTTCCAGCACCTTATGAAGTGCCGGAGAAGACAGCCAAGAAAGCGGCCAAATGGGCCAAGAAGGGCCTTCGCCGAAAAGGCGATCCGGACATGATGTCCGAAGACGAGACTTCCTCTTCGTCTGCTAACGATGATTACCAAGAGGAAGAAGAAAGTGACTCCCCACCTAAAGTGGGGAGGAAGAAGAGAGCGGCCTCCACAAATCCGGAGGCGAAAGCGCCTAAAAGGGTTAGAGGTTCCCACGTGGATAACTCCGTGTGGGATGTGGACAGCAGTCCGGAGCGACCTCGCCGGACCAGGCCTCAGGCCACCTCGTAAGTACTAGGATCCGAAAACATCTAGCTTTCCCGGTTTGTAATATTGATATACCTTAAACCTTGTTATTGCAGTCCGGCGTGCGATGGCTCCCCGCGATCTTCGTCGGAGGGATCACTAGACTCAAAGGAGATGGCCAGCATGTCTCCGCCACCTGCTCATTCCGTCTCTCCCAAGGGTAACGACGAGGTGGTGTCGAAAAAGACCTTCCCCGATCGGGGGGGCTTCCGAAGATCATTGGGGCGGTGCCCCAGGACGATTCCTCAATTGTTGGATGCATGGGGGAAAAAGCCCCTGCGAGGACTGACAACGGGGGCCGGGTTCCCTTCGGACCTGAGCCAGGTACCATTCCGGAGACCTATGCGGCTCCGGAGTCCAGCGAACGGCATGCTCCGAAAGGAGGGAGTGTGCGTGTTCCGCCGGTGACCTCTATCCAACTAGAGGCACCGGATAACCTACCGGAGGCGCTATGAGGCGCCTCTATTGTGGATGCACACTGCGCCCTTATGGGCATGGTAATAGAGAAGGTCCAGTTCGCGAAAAGCGGACTGGCCGAAGCCTGCACTAGCCTTCTATCAGGCTTTGAGGTAAGTAATGCGTTTGTAGGAAGAATATCACAGTATAGACAGTAGCCCCTGATGCTCTGTTTGGTGTTCGGAAAGAAGAAGCCGAACAGAGGATCGAAAAGAAATATCGCAGGAGTCTAACATAAGTTGTCTTTGTAAATAAGCAGGTGTTGCTACAGGCTGCCACCGCTCATGCTGCAGAGCTCTCCGTACTGAAGCGGAAACTGGAGCGGGCCGAGGAAGAGCTCGGCCTCGTAAAGAAGCAGCTAGAGGATAGCCAAGGTACGCGCTGATCTGCTGGTACCTTTTAATAAAAAATGAAAAGTCCATCCAGACTGAGTTGTCGTGAACTTTATTAGGGGCCACGACCGAGGTGGCAGCCCTCAAGAAGGCATTGGCCGAGGCCGAGGACAAAGCGGCCAAGGAATGTGTCGCGCGTGAGAAGCACGAGGCCCAGGTCGGCGAGGCGCAGCAACAGCTCCAGGATGTGATCAAGAGATTTGAGTCCTTGGAGCGTGATTGTAAGGCGCAAGAGTCCGAACTGGCGAAGGCCCGCTGGAGTGCACAGGATGGACGAGCTGAAGCTCAGAACGCCCTCCAGTAAATTCAGGTGGCCAAGGAGATTGCGGCGGGTAATTCTTTCACCATGCAAAGCAAGTATGTAAAAGAAACGTTCCATGTACTTATCCGAATTCAGGTTTTCCATGGGCATTTGCGAATCTGCCGCATAGTATATCGGATGCTGTCGAGTATTACAGAGCCGAAGAAGGTATGTCTACGGAAAAGCTATTCTGGTCCCAGTATCTTGGACCCGAACATCTGTTGCCCTTCATCAACCAGCTGAAGCAGTTGGTCGAGCTACACAAGTCGACAGAGCTAGCCATGAAGGACCTGATAGTCTGGTTGTGGCCTGCCGAGCCTGTACCTAGTAGCTATTTCGGACTTGTTAAGCGGCTTGTAAATACCTACCCGTGGCTCGAAACCGTGAAGCGGTCGGTCTGCATTGAAGGTGCGCGTATGGCCTTTGCCCGTGTCAAGACGCATTGGGCAAAGCTGGATGCCAAGAAGCTGATGACCGAGGGGCCGCCGGAGGGCAAGGAACATCACCAACCCGAGCTCTATTTTGATGGCGTCCTGGAGGGGTCCCGCCTTGTGGTGGAACAATGTTCGAAGGACATCATTTTCCCATGAGAACATTTGTATTATCCTATCCTGTAATATGGAGCAGTGATGTTGTGTATTATAATGCTTATGATTTACATTTTACCTCCTGTGTGGCCGTTTATGAAATCTGAGGGTTGACTAGTCGTCGGCTTCTGCCCCCACGTAGATAGTATGGGGGTGTTCGGGATAAATCTAAACACTTTTTACTCCACATTCTGGTCCATAAAGGGTGTGTTTAGCGCAACAAACAAGGCAATCAGACTATGCGGCCTTTACCGCCCTCACTTAGCCATAGGAGTTTGACAATTTGAAAAAGTTGGCGAAGCCCTGGTATTCGGAAGGCCGAACTAGGGGCATTATACACGCCTAATCGGAGGGACCGATGCTTCGCACGAAGCAGAAAAAAATCTCTAACGATTTGGAACCTCTCAAACAGCTGAACGGCTCTCGCCGCATCATGACAGTCAGTTTTCGACTTTCTCTACTGAGGTGCTTGTCGGGGATATACCCCGCGGTATGACCCGGCTGGAGTTGTAAACCGGCTGGGACTTGGTAAACCGGCGGATGGTAAACCGACGGAGAGTTAAGACAGAGAGTCAAGACAGATGGCTAAGACAGACGGTAAACCGTCTGGTGTTAAACCGGCAGACAATATTAAACCGGCAGACAATGTTAAACCGGCAGACAATGTTAAACCGGCAGACAATGTTAAACCGGCAGAACAATGTTAAACCGGCAGACGTTAAGAAGCCCAGGAAGGGAAGTCAAAATAGTTTAAGTTAAAGTCCAAGTTGGACTCCACATGTAACCCGCCCCTTCAACATATATAAGGAGGGGCAGGGCTCCTCAAAGGGGGGAAGCAAGAAACAATCTCTAGGGCTAGACACAACTAGAGGAGAGCCGGTTTACGGCGACTCCCTCGTGATAATAATGAGATCTAACCTCAAACAGCATGTAGGGTTGTTACCGGATGATGTTTCCCGGGGCCCGAAGCTGTCTAAATCCTTGTCATGTGTTGCGTCTCTCGATTCCGCTCAACCCCTCTCAAGCTACCACATAGATGCATTGGCCTCGCGACTAAGTCCTCACACTAAGGACTGACATGACAATTCCACGACAGTTGGCGCCCACCGTGGGGCTCAGTGCACGGTGGTGTTGAGTTTTTGGAGGGATTTCTCAAATGGATTGAGAAGTTTTGCGATTTTTTGGATAAAAAGCGTCAGTTCAGAAAAATCTGCGTCAGCATTAAATTCATCAGCCGGGTTAGCCAGCCCGCAAGGTATGAGATGGAGGCAAGTTTTGGTGTTGCGCACGGTGCAGCCGCTGTATGTATTATAATGATCCGGCGAAACTGAAACCGGACAGGAATCTGCCGCCGAGTCATCAAGATCATAGTTGCCGTATTCAAACTATTATACTATAAGGGTACAGAAGCTGTCGCTGTAGTCCAAATCGAGAGGTACACCATCAATTTTATGCTGCCATTCTCTGTTGTCCACATGCAAGATCAAGTCCCGAGGAGATTACACATCGCTGCTACTAGTACGGTTTATCACAAAGAAACGGAACCAAGTCATACTGATATCCACGAGCAATTGCTAGTACTAGTTAAGTACTAGTACTACGTCAGTTTTTAGGTTGATTACTACATCCGCGCGGGCGCTTTATCAGATGAAAAAAGATCAATATTTACTGCGGCTCGGCAGAGCTCTTGTTGTACTCATCGAAAGTCCACGTCTTAGAAGAAAAGAGGAATCGTCAAAACCAACAGCAACCAGGGGTAGGAGATGGATATGGACTTGTCAACTGAGTGACCCCGACGTCTTTTGCGACCTTGACTCCACCGTAAACCGGCCTGAGCCCGGCCATCACCGCTACCGCTACTGCCTGACCCGCCTTGGGCTGTCAAATCGACTACAACCCAGAAACATGAGCCGGCCGCGACCCGGACATGAGTGGTTCTGCCCTTGAACCGGAGTCAACATACATAACCCGGATTCGCCGAGCCGAATTGCCACGGGTTTCCCTCAAAACGCCGCACCGAATCGCCACCTGATTTTCAATGAACCGGAACAGCCACTGCTCCCGAGATATTACAAGCTCCTGTCGCTGCTGCTTCACATCAGGCTATCATCAATCGAAAAAATAGTATTACTCCTCACGCGGTGGGCAAGCCTGGTCTGCAAGATTAGATCTGTTGTCTCCTGTTGCGCTATACGGATGCCTCGTCGCTCATATATTGATGTACCAATTCAAAATCGCCATGGGGTCAGCACGCTACCTCGCGCTGAGCCAACTCGCCAGAACTTTGAGTCGCCTCCGCTTCACTGTTGCGGCCTCGCCTGCGCTTTAGGCCCCCTTTGTTTGGGCTACAGATTCCTGAAATTTGCTGTGGCTTGGATTCCAGAGAATCGGCTGTAGCTGTAGATTTTGAGAATCAGAAGCTAGCTGTTTGTTTACCAGGCTATAGAAAAACCAAAGTGTTGTCAAATGTCTGCAATGACTCCGGATCCACAATTGGTCAATTACAAAATAGAGCAGCAGCAACGTCTTGAAAAATTGCAAAGCAGCAATGTTGGCTATTTTTGTCGGCCGATCTAGGAGGCAGCAGCACCAGGAAGCATAGGAGAGCAGCAACCCCGGCTGTGGATGTTGATTTGCTAGGGGGGGGCAAGGAAGGAGCCGGCCATCAGCAGGAACGACGCATGCATGGGCTTGGATGCAGTACAGGGGGTGTGTGGTTGGGGCAGCGCAGATCGACCTTGGGGCGGCGGGGAGAGCAGGAGGTGGTGAGGTAGCACTGTGGCAGAGGTCGGATACGCGAGTGTGTTTGGATCCAGCCGCCATGGATGCCGACGCGGAGATCTGGGGTGGCGGCTGGATCGATGGAGAGCAGGAAGAGGTGGATGGAGGTCAGGGAGGAGTGGAGCAGCCGGTTCCCTACCCAAAGTTGGCGACGGGGGCGGTGAGATGGAGTTGCCGATACATTCGCCATGTACGGGGTAGCTCTCCTCTCCTATCTGCGCTTGACGGTGGACGGAGGTCAGGGAATGGCATATGTCTTGTAATAACGGGGAGAAAACTAGGTATACTTCTAATGGGGTAAGTGGCAGCTCGGGAATCACCCAATTCGCAGCTTCCGCTTCGGGATGCCTCGCAGTCTAACTTTTAGAATCGATTCCTAGAATCTACGGTGGTTAGCTGTCAGGACTCCGATTTCAAGTCACATCGATCTAGCCGGTAACACCTCATATCACTTTGCGGCCTCATGCACAGTATCCCACGGGTGTCGTCTTACCATGGCCTGGGACCGTTTGCGCCTATTGACTCACGTATATGATAGTGTCGCTAGCATCCATATGACAGAGAATCCGGGCCGACATGGCTAGTCGTGAACCCAAAGCGGCACAGACCTATGGAGACAGGCATACATGAATCACATCGAGCATGCCGGTCATCAGCGAGTGATTCCGGGCTGTAGCACTGGGCTAAAAGGACTCCGGGGAACCCGGGCTATAGCAGGCTAGGCAGGACTCCGGAAGTCACCGCGTGACATTTCCCCGAAGGGACAGACATAGGAACGAAGTGAAACACATACCGGCCAGTCAAGTGTCCTGAACTGTAGTGCTAGGCTAGCAGGACTCCGGTAAACCGGGCTGTAGCGGACTACTATGGCTCGAGGAACACTAGACTACATTTCCCCATAAGAAAGGCTGCCAAGGATAAACAACTAGATTGTCGGATCCCACTCATACCGAGCATTTCAATCATACACACAATATGCCCGATATGAGTACATACAACATGGCATCACAACAAAACTCTACAACTCAAGTACTTTATTTAAAGGCTCCAAAGAGCCATACATAACAAGTTCATACAGATAGGGGTCACATGACCCGACACTCAAGCCATACAATCATACAAGCACAAGCGGAAGTAAATAGTCTGAGTACAGACACTAGAAAGAAAGAAGGCTTCTCGAAGCCTGTCTATCTACATAGGGCCCTCCATGGCCAGGATCACCACCTGGGTGGCTAGTCACTCGTCGACATCAAGGTCTACATAAAACCCATCGGAAGGGGCGGTGTTGTCGTCTGAAAACAATAAATAAGCAAACATGAGTACAAGGTACTTAGCAAGTCTTACATCAGAACCTAATATACATGCTCATTCTCAAGAGGGTGGTGGGGTTATTGCAGCAAGCCAGCTTTGACTCTTGGCTAAGCTATCCTACGGAGCTCCACCAGCAAAAATAGTTTTCGCACACGAGTCCACTACTCACCAACACAATACTCCACCAGGGATCCTCTCTCGTCATCCTACGAGAGGGCCTTCCTCGGTACTCACACTTATCTTGAGTCTTTTAGTAGTATCCATTAACTTGTCTATGAACTGTATAGGCAACCAAGTAGTCGTTTACCGCGGACGCGGCTATTCGAATAGTTTTATTACCCCGCAGGCGTGTACCTCTTCATACACGCTTTCACCACTTACCACCGTTTACACGACATGTACTCGGCAACCTTCAAGCGGAAGCCCAGTGAGGGTGTCGGCCACGGCCTACCTAAACACTTAAGTCTCTCGTCCAGGTTTATCGCCTATCCAGGTTCCATCCGCAAGGAGTCCGGCCGAGGTTTCCACTTACGGCCCCA
The DNA here is from genome assembly GCF_056163025.1 of Triticum urartu. Classification (NCBI taxonomy): domain Eukaryota; kingdom Viridiplantae; phylum Streptophyta; class Magnoliopsida; order Poales; family Poaceae; genus Triticum; species Triticum urartu. The sequence continues at coordinate 439,072,392 of NC_141874.1, read as the reverse complement.
AACGATGTGAATAGGGTTCCCGAGACACCAAACGGGTGACTCGGTACATCTTGCCACGCTGTATCTACCGCAACATAGCCCACCCCTAGGGTCAGCGCTACGCACGGCCGCCAACACATAACCTACAAACACCAGAAACTATTTGCCACCCCTGAACAGAGTACTAGGGTGATTAAGAAGCCGAGAGGGTCCATTGGTTTCGGGCCCAATGTACGGTAGTAACTGCATCTTAAATCACACATACAGATCTCAGTTTTTATGGACGGCCTCAATGAAACAACCCACCATGTACTCCTACATGGCCTCTCATCGATACCTTTACCAAAACATGTTCAACACATCCCTCATATTACAGACATAATCATATCACTCTAGCCCATCACCCAAATGAACCAGACCTGACACAACTCTAAGCATAGCAGGCATAGCAAGGTAGGAATTATATACATGGCTCAATCAACCCCTACACATGCTAGTGGGTTTCATCTAGTTACTGTGGCAATGACAGGTCATGCAGAGGATAAGGGTTCAGCTACCGTAGCACACAGCAGTTTGAATCGCGTTGTCTTAATGCAGTAAACAAGAGCAGAAGCGAGAACATGGGTTTGTATCGGAATGATCAATGGGTTGCTTGCCTGTTGTAGTGGTAGTAGGGTACTGCCCTTCAGACGGATACTCGGGGTTATCCTCGGAGGCAGAACCTACCACGAAAGACACACCGAACATAATCAACACATGGCAATATGCAACAATATGATGCATGCTATGACATGGCAAGATGAAAGTGTCTTGGCCTAATGCAAGCTAAAACAGAAAGGGATGAACTCATTTTGAATCAAAGATTCAAATATTAGCTCATTAAACATGGCCTTATTAGTGCATAACCGTATTCTGCTTAAACAGCAAGGTTAACTTGTTTTGTCATGCATTAAACCATTACAGATGGATAGATTGAATTTTTCTGATCATTTTTCATATATAAATCTTTGCATTTGGAGCTATGGTTGATTTTCTATGATTTTTAGAAGTTTTGACTACTTTCTGGAATTTTCTATTAAAAAATAAATCCAGTAATTGAATTAATGCGTCAGCACTGCGTCACTGTGACGTCAGCGGGTCAAAGGCGCCAGCCCAGGTCAAACCTGACTGGTGGGCCCTCTCTGTCAGCGTCACCACTAGTTAACAGAATTAGATTAACACTAATTAGCTGTCAGTGGGGCCTGGGCCCACATATCAGTGACTGAACTAATTAAACTTAGTTAAAACTAATCCTAATCTAATTAGCAGACCGGCCCCACCTGTCATAGACTCAGGGGGGTCTACCTGGGCCCACACAGGGGTCAAACTGAGTCAAACTCGCCGACGGCTTGACGCCGGCGACGTCAGACGCGGCGGAGGGCTCGGGTTTGCATTTCCAGCGACCAAAACAACGGCGGAGAGCAGCTACGTGACGCGGGGAGGGAGCCGCATCGTTTGGTGGAGGAAGTGGGGCTCGGGGAGGCCAGAAACGACGCCGGCGACGACCTTGGCGGTCGCCGGAGTTCGGGCGTGGATGAACCCGGCGCTACGGGGCACGGCGAGGCGCGGGCAGTGGTGCGTTAGGCTCCTGGGAGCGCGTGGAAGACGAAGGCGTACTCGGATTCGATCTTACGTGCCTATGGCCACGGCGGCGACATGGACGGCGGAGCCGAGCTCTCGGCCTCGATGGCAGAGGGGGTTGGAGGACGTGGACAAGCACGGGGAGAGGGGCGGAGGAAAGATGGGCTCACAGGGAACTCGCGGAGTAGGCTAGTGAGCTCGGGGAGGACTTGAGGCCGGCGAATCAAACGATGGCATCCGGCGGCCGTAGACGGGGAAGAAGGTCACCACGTCGTCTTGGGGTCGTCCGAGCTTGCGTGGGTCGATGGAGAGGTCGAGGACGGCAGCGCAAAGCTAATGGGCTTATCGGAGAGGCGAGGGGGTGGCTCTGGTGTCGACTACGGTGAACGGCGGCGACAATGGCTCTCGGTGCATGCGAGAGGAGAGCCAGAGGAGGGAGAGGAGCACGGGGAGAGTGAGGGAGGGACAGAGGGGGGACGTGGGGGTCGGCGTGGCACCCCTAGACGCCTCCAGGGCGTCGGCAAAAGCAGGAGGTGGCCGGCGTGTGGCCGCGGGCACCGGCCACGCGCTCCTCGTCCTCCTGGCGGGAGGAGGACGACGACTGGCAAGGCCAGTCGGCTGGGCCGAGCCAGGTGGGCTGGGCCAGCACAGGTGAGGCCCAGGTGGGTTTCCCTCTCTCCCTTTTTTTCTTATTTGTTTCTGTTTTCTATTTTTTCTACAACTGTTGGGCTTTATTAAAAAAATACTAAAGCGTTTCCAAAAATCCTGAAAATAATTGTGGGCTCTGTTTAGAATATTTCCAACAACAAACATTTATTTCCAGAATTATTTGAGCATTTAAATTATTTTATAGCATTTAAATGCCCAAATTCAAATACTTATGATTTAATTCAATGACCTTCTGTTGACCTAGAAAATTGTGCACCAATTTTGCCAGAGGTTCCAACCCAAGACAAAGAGAGTGAACTTTTTAGACGGGCATTTCAGGTTCATTGAAAATAATTTTAGTAAACCCTAGTTGTTTCCGGGGGGTGTTGGGGGTTCTGTCTTCCCCATTTCAAATTTAAGAGGAATTTAAACATGATGCACACTCTAATGCTTGAACTAGCTAGGGTGTGACAACTCACCCCCACTCAAAAGAATCTCGTCCCGAGATTTAGGATCCTCCGGGAAGAAGGTGGGGTACTCAAGTCGAAGGCGATCCTCCCTTTCCCAAGTGGCTTCTTTCTCGGAATGGTGTGACCATTGAACCTTGAGAAACTTGATGTTATGGCGTCGAGTGGTACGCTCGGCTTGATCAAGGATAAGAACGGGATATTCCCGATATGAGAGGTTATCTTGTAGATCAAGCGTTTTGTGGTCCACTCCATGGATAGGATCCGCGAAGCAACGCCTGAGTTGAGAAACATGGAAGACATTGTGAACTCTGGACAGATGCGAAGGTAGTTCCAATTGGTAGGCAACTTCTCCTCGTTTGGCAAGAATACGAAAGGGTCCAATGTAACGAGGAGCCAGTTTGCCTTTGATACCGAAACGATGGGTTCCCTTTAACGGAGTAACCCGAAGGTAAGCCTTCTCACCGACTTCATAAGTCATAGGCTTATGTTTACGATCATATTGACTCTTTTGACGAGATTGGGCTGTTTTCAATTTCTCACGAATAACGCGAACCTGCTCTTCTGCTTCCTGAATCATATCCGGGCCAAAGAGTTGTCTTTCCCCGGTTTCTGGCCAGTTAAGAGGCGTTCGACATTTTCGTCCATAGAGAACTTCGAAAGGAGCCTTGCCCAAGCTAGTTTGATAACTATTGTTATAAGCAAACTCCGTGAATGGAAGGCATTTCTCCCAACTCATTCCGAACGAGATGACAGAAGCTCGGAGCATATCTTCCAGAATTTGATTGACTCGCTCCACTTGACCACTTGATTGAGGATGGAAGGCGGTACTAAAAGAGAGACGAGTTCCCATAGCATTTTTTAAACTTTCCCCAAATCAAGAGGTGAAGAGACTCCCACGGTCTGAGTTAATTTCCAATGGAACACCATGAAGAGACACTATTCGGGAGATGTATAAATCGGCTAGCTGGCTAGTTGTGATACTCTCATGAACAGGTAGAAAGTGGGCTACCTTGGAAAGTCGGTCGATCACGACGAAGATGGCATTATTCCCTCTCTTGGTCCTGGGAAACCCAGTGATGAAATCCATATTGATTTTATCCCATTTCCATTTAGGAATAGCCAAAGGTTGAAGGGTGCCAGCAGGCCTTTGATGCTCTGCTTTAACACGATGACAAACGTCGCAATTAGCAATGTATTGAGCGATTTCTCTCTTCATCCTAGTCCACCAAAACCTCTGGCATAGATCTTGATACATTTTAGTACTACCGGGATGAATGGTGAGAGGGGATTCATGAGCTTCTTTAAGGATCAGCCGCCTCAGGTTTCGTGCCTTTGGAACCACTAGGCGATTTCCAAAGTATACGACACCTTGATCATCAATGGAGAAACAATTCGTGACTCCTTTCTTAATGTTTCTCTTAATACGGGAGATTCCCGGATCTACCTTTTGTGCCTTGATGATCTGATCCATAAGGGTAGGTTTCGCCACCAGGGTAGATAGGAATCCTCGAGGAACAATGTGAAGATTAAGCTTACGAAATTCCTCATGGGGAAGTGGTTGACTTTGTTGTAACATCAGGTTGTTACAATAGGACTTACGGCTTAGCGCATCAGCCATGACATTGGCTTTGCCCGGGGTGTAAGTTATTCCTAAGTCGTAATCCGAGATCAACTCGACCCAACGTCTTTGCCTGAGATTCAAATATGGTTGGGTGAAGATATATTTCAAACTTTGGTGATCGGTGAAGATCTCGCAACGATTACCGAGAAGGTAATGTCACCAAGTTTTAAGTGCATGGACTACAGCTGCAAGCTCAAGATCATGTGTGGGATAATTTTCCTCATGTGGATGTAATTGCCGTGAAGCATAGGCAATTACCTGACGATCTTGCATGAGTATGCAACCTAGTCCTTGTCGCGAGGCGTCGCAATAGATAATAAAGTCCTTGGAGAAATCTGGTGGTACCAGTACGGGAGCAGATGTCAGGCATCTTTTCAGTTCCTGAAAGCTGAACTCGCACTGTGGAGTCCAATCGAATTTTTTATCTTTCTTGAGGAGTTCAGTTAGAGGTTTAGCAACCTTGGAGAAATTCTCGACGAAGCGGCGGCAATAGCTTGCTAAGCCCAGGAAGCTCCGAACTTGCTTGACCGTCTCAGGTGGAGTCCAATCAAGGACGGCTTGAACTCGCTCGGGATTGACAGCAATACCCTTGCCAGAGATTACATGGCCTAGATAGGTCACTTCTGGCAACCAAAATTCACACTTGGAGAATTTGGCATAAAGGCGATGCTCTCGAAGTTTCATTAATACCAGCCTTAGATGTTCGGCATGTTTGTCTTCATTCTTGGAGTAGATGAGTATGTCATCGAGGTATACTATGACGAATTTATCCAAATACTCCATGAATACCGAGTTCATTAACCGAGAGAAGGTAGCTGGGGCATTGGTTAAACTGAAAGACATAACGGTGTACTCGTATTGGCCATAACGAGTAACAAAGGCCGTTTTGGGAATGTCCCCGTTTCTGATTTTGATTTGATGGTAGCCCAACCTCAAATCCATCTTGGAAAAGATTGAGGATCCAGCGAACTGATCATACAGATCGTTGATCCTGGGAAGCGGGTATTTGTTCTTGATGGTGACCAAATTGACAGGTCGGTAATCTACAACCATTCGATCCGTTCCATCCTTTTTCTTGACGAAGAGGACGGGGCAAGCCCAAGGAGAGGAACTAGGACGGATGAAACCCTTTTTCAAGGACTCATCGAGTTGGTTCTTAAGCTCGGCTAGTTCTAAGGGTGCCATCTTGTAGGGTCTTCTAGAAATTGGAACGGTTCCTGGAACAAGGTCTATCACAAACTCAACATCCCTGTCAGGTGGAACACCTGGCAGTTCTTCTGGAAAGACATCCGGAAAGTCTCGGACTACCGGAACATCCTCAAGGTCTGGAAGGGGGTTGGCATTTAGGGAGTAAAGCTGGTGCTTGGCCACTCGAGTTAAGACATGGACTGTCTTGCCCGATGGGTGAGTAAGTTGAACGGTTCTAGTGGCACAATCAATCTTAGCATAATGAGCTGACATCCAGTCCATACCCAAGATGATGTTTATGTCCGAAGACTTGAGAGCTATTAAGGATGCAAGGAAGACAAGTCTATCGACAAGAATTTCGTTCCCATGGCTTACTCTAGAAGTTTGCCATTTGGAACCCGGAGTTTGAATTACCATAGAAGTGGGCATGTCACAGAATGTCGTGTTATGCAATCGAGCATAATTCTAGGATATGAATGAATGAGATGCTCCAGTATCGAAAAGAACAGATGCCGGATGTCAGTTAACAAGGAGCGTACCAAGGACGACGTTGGGATCCTCATGAGCCTCCTCGGCTGAAACATAGTTGACATGGCCACGTGCAGTAGTGACCGGCTTGGCTTAGAATGTCTTTCCCGCGGGCTTACCACGGCCAACAGACTTTCTAGTTTGATTGGGGTTGTTGTTCTGGGGACACTCTCGGCTATAGTGACCCAGCTCTCCACACTTGAAACAAGTCACACATTGGGACATACAGCAGCGTTAGCAGCGGGGCCACCATAGGGATTGGGCGGTGCAAATTGCTGGTTGGGACGAGGCGCCTCAAAGGATGGCCTCGGGATGAACCTGGGTGGCAGTGCCGTGCTTGGGATCCACACCCGGCGCTTCTGAGCTCCAGAGCCGGATGAAGAGCCAAAATCACGGGAGTGCTTGCGTGAAGCGTCATAATCAGCCTAGCCTGTCTCAGCACTGATGGCTTTATTGACCAACTTCTGAAAGGAGGTGCACTCGTGCAGACGAAGATCGTGGCGAAGCTCAGGGCTAAGTCCCTTGCGGAACCTTGCCTACTTCTTAGCGTCAGTAGATACCTCTTCAGGGGCATAGCGTGCCAGATTCCCAAATTCACGACTATATGCATCCACAGCAGTCTTCCTTGGGTGAAATTGCAGAACTCCTCCCTCTTGCGATCCATGAGACCTTCCGGAATGTGATGCTCACGGAAAGCCTCACTGAATTCAGCCCAAGTAGTGATTTGGCCGACTGGGCGCATAGCTTCAAAATTTTCCCACCAGAGGCTAGCAGGGCCTTCGAGATGGTAGGCAGCGTAAGTAACCTTGTCGGCTTCGGCTATGTTGGCAGAACGTAGCTTGTGGGTGATGCTGCGAAGCCAGTCATCCGCGTCGAGGGGCTCGACGGAATGGTTAAACTTTGGTGGGTACAGCTTAATAAAGTCATTGATTGACACCAAGTCATTTCGCTGATGGCGTGCAGTGTTCTGCTCAATCCGCTCTAGTAGGCAGTTAGTCTCACACTTGTTTCTTTCCGCCTCCAGCATCACTTCGGCCAGAGAAGGCGGTTGAGGCAGATTTTCACCCCTAGCTGCACTGGCTTCCCCCTGCTGCGAGGCAGCAGGGTTGCTGCGGGTGTTGACCATCCTAGAAGAGAACAAGACAATGGTTTAGATAAGGATGGCTCAAACTTAGCAAGGAAGTGCAGAGTGTAATGTATAACTCAGAATGCAGAGATGTTCATCCGTATGTCATGGTAATATAAAACTGCCATATATATACCAACGGTCATACACATCATACATAATTTAGTACAAGCCCAGGCTACAGTACAACTATGATGAAAGACGTTACATCTCACAGAGGCATTCCAAGCTCCTATACATTATTTGTCTACACCTCCGGAATTGATTACACACCAAGTCATATTCCACAAGTCACGCAGGACAGTGGAGATAAAACTATTACAATACTAGTGATACTACTACTAACTCAAACAGCTCCGTAGTAGTCCTCATAGAAGTCACCTCCATAGCCTAGAAGTTCAACGTGATCATCCGAGAACAGACGGTCCTGAGGAGCCTGTGGACCATAGGGGCTAGGATGAGGTCTTGGACCAACAAACGGTGGCCTGCGAGGACCACGGGGTGGGGTGATGCCCCCCACATCACGCCAATCCATCATGTCTGGCAGAGCAGATCTCACAGGATACAGATCCCTTGTATCCATACATCCAGCTTGCACCGCAGGTGCAAACCGAGTCAATGTGGCCCAATGATCAATACGGGTATTAAAAAGCTCCAACCTCAAGGCCCAATTCTCTCGGTCCTTATCTTCGAGCATCTCGGCAGTGGTACAAGTTAATGAGTCCTCCTGAGTGGTGTCAGCATAGATAGCCTGAAGATACCCTTGCGCTCCCAGAAGTGAAGCTGGCATGTAACGGAAGTCGGTGTTCCAAAGTAGGCCAGTCCGGACTCGCATGATGGTCATCATGGAATAGGCAGCATCCTGCACAGCCATCTCAACAGTAACCCCGAGTCCATAGGAACAGTGAAGGGGCTCGGTAGATCCAGGATAAGAAGGAAATATCCTGACGGTGCAGAAATATTGGCTTTGATTAAAGTCGCGGAACTGCTCTTCGACAGTGTATTCGGGATACCAACAGTAACCCGTCTCGATCATTACCCGGACTAACATAGCAGTATGACCGGGCACGTCGAGGCACCGGGTCAGGCGAACCACTTGGTTTTGAGCACGGTTGGCCATTCTGAAAGCACAACCACAATGCAAAGACATTAGAATTCCTAGGGAAAAATTGGACAACATAACAGCTGTAAATGCTCAGAAAAAGATTTGAGACATCCACAACAGTTTGCAATACCACTCAACAACATCATATCAAGGTTCTGATCCAATTAGCAACATACTAAAAGTAGTAGAAACTGTATTGAGGCTTGTAACAACAATCCTATAAGCTACTACGGATTAGTAACACATGAACCTGATAGAAGAAGAGAGCCTAGTTCTTAACCCACGTTGAATGAGAAGATAATGACTCAGATCAGACGGCATAGGGTAAAGGAGTAAAAGAGCCTTACGTTCCCTCCCTCAATCAATTCCCCTACATATAACTAAAGCATTTCTAGACTCGACATTGACGAGTTTGGCTCAAAACCTACAGGCAGTCCGGCTCTGATACCAACGCTGTCAGGACCCCGATTCCAAGTCACATCGATCTAGCCGGTAACACCTCATATCACTTTGCGGCCTCACGCACGGTATCCCACGGGTGTCGCCTTACCATGGCCCGGGACCGTTTGCGCCTTTTGGCTCACGTATATGATAGTGTCACTAGCATCCATATGACAGAGAACCCGGGCCGACATGGCTAGTCGTGAACCCAAAGCGGCACAGACCTATGGAGACAGGCATACATGAATCACATCGAGCATGTCAGTCATCAGCGAGTGATTCCGGGCTGTAGCACTGGGCTAACAGGACTCCGGGGAACCCGGGCTGTAGCAGGCTAGGCAGGACTCCGGATATCACCCCGTGACATTTCCCCGAAGGGACAGACATAGGAACGAAGTGAAACACATGCCGGCCAGTCAAGCGTCCTGAGCAGTATGCTGGGCTAGCAGGACTCCGGTGAACTGGGCTGTAGCGGACTACTATGGCTCGAGGAACAGTAGACTACATTTCCCCATAAGAAGGGCTGCCAACGATAAACAACTAGATTGTCGGATCCCACTCATACCAAGCATTTCAATCATACACACAATATGCCCGATATGAGTACATACAACATGGCATCACAACAAAACTCTACAACTCAAGTACTTTATTTAAAGGCTCTAGAGAGCCATACATAACACGTTCATACAGATAGGGGTCACATGACCCGACACTCAAGCCATACAATCATACAAGCACAAGCGGAAGTAAATAGTCTGAGTATAGACACTAGAAAGAAAGAAGGCTTCTCGAAGCCTGTCTATCTACATAGGGCCCTCCATGGCCAGGATCACCACCTGGGTGGCTAGTCACTCGTCGACATCAATGTCTACATAAAACCCATCGGAGGGGGCGGTGTTGTCGTCTGAAAACAATAAATAAGCAAACATGAGTACAAGGTACTCAGCAAGTCTTACATCAGAACCTAATATACATGCTCATTCTCAAGAAGGTGGTGGGGTTATTGCAGCAAGCCAGCTTTGACTCTTGGCTAAGCTATCCCACGGAGCTCCACCAGCAAAAATAGTTTTCGCACACGATTCCACTACTCACCAACACAATACTCCACCGGGGATCCTCTCTCGTCATCCTACGAGAGGGCCTTCCTCGGTACTCACACTTATCTTGAGTCTTTTAGTAGTATCCATTAACTTGTCTATGAACTGTATAGGCAACCAAGTAGTCCTTTACCGCGGACGCGGCTATTCGAATAGTTTTGTTACCCTGCAGGGGTGTACCTCTTCATACACGCTTTCACCACTTACCGCTGTTTACACGACATGTACTCGGCAACCATCAAGCGGAAGCCCAGCGAGGGTGTCGGCCACGGCCTACCTAAACACTTAAGTCTCTAGTCCAGGTTTATCGCCTATCCAGGTTCCATCCGTAGGGAGTCCGGCCGAGGTTTCCACTTACGGCCCTGAACGATGTGAACAGGGTTCCCGAGACACCAAACGGGTGACTCGGTACACCGTCCAATGGTGTATCTACCGCAACATAGCCGACCCCTAGGGTCAGCGCTACGCACGGCCGCCAACACATAACCTACAAACACCAGAAACTATTTGCAACTCCTGGATAGAGTACTAGGGTGATTAAGAAGCCGAGAGGGTCCATTGGTTTCGGGCCCAATGTACGGTAGTAACTGCATCTTAAATCACACATACAGATCTCAGTTCTTATGGACGGCCTCAATGAAACAACCCACCATGTACTCCTACGTGGCCTCTCATCGATACCTTTACCAAAACATGTTCAACACATCCCTCATATTACCGACATAATCATATCACTCTAGCCCATCACCTAGATGAACCAGACCTGACACAACTCTAAGCATAGCAGGCATAGCAAGGTAGGAATCACATACATGGCTCAATCAACCCCTACACATGCTAGTGGGTTTCATCTAGTTACTGTGGCAATGACAAGTCATGCAGAGGATAAGGGCTCAGCTACCGTAGCACACAGCAGTTTGAATCGCGTTGTCTTAATGCAGTAAACAAGAGCAGAAGCGAGAACATGGGTTTGTATCGGAATGATCAATGGGTTGCTTGCCTGTTGTAGTGGTAGTAGGGTACTGCCCTTTAGACGGATACTCGGGGATATCCTCGGAGGCAGAACCTACCACGAAAGACACATCGAACATAATCAACACATGGCAATATGCAACAATATGATGCATGCTATGACATGGCAACATGAAAGTGTCTTGGCCTAATGCAAGCTAAAACATAAAGGGATGAACTCATTTGAATCAAAGATTCAAATATTAGCTCATTAAACATGGCCTTATTAGTGCATAACCTTATTCTGCTTAAACAGCAAGGTTAACTTGTTTTTTCATGCATGAAACCATTACAGATGGATATATTGAATTTTTCTGATCATTTTTCATATATAAATCTTTGCATTTGGAGCTATGGTTGATTTTCTATGATTTTTAGAAGTTTTGACTATTTTCTGGAATTTTCTATTAAAGAATAAATCCAGTAATTGAATTAATGCGTCAGCACTGCGTCACTGTGACGTCAGCGGGTCAAAGGCGCCAGCCCAGGTCAAACCTGACTGGTGGGCGCTCTCTGTCAGCGTCACCACTAGTTAACAGAATTAGATTAACACTAATTAGCTGTCAGTGGGGCCTGGGCCCACATGTCAGTGACTGAACTAATTAAACTTAGTTAAAACTAATCCTAAACTAATTAGCAGACCGGCCCCACCTGTCATAGACTCAGGGGGGGTCTACCTGGGCCCACACAGGGGTCAAACTGAGTCAAACTCGCCGGTGGCTTGACGCCGGCGATGTTAGACGCGGCGGAGGGCTCGGGTTTGCATTTCCGGCGACCAAAACAACGGCGGAGAGCAGCTACTTGACGCGGGGAGCGAGCCGCATCATTTGGTGGAGGAAGTGGGGCTCGAGGAGGCCGGAAACGACGCCAGCGACGACCTTGGCGGTCGCCGAAGTTCGGGCGTGGATGAACCCGGTGCTACGGGGCACGGCGAGGCGCGGGGAGTGGTGCGTTAGGCTCCTGGGAGCGCGTGGAAGACGAAGGCGTGCTCGGATTCGAGCTTACGCGCCTGTGGCCACGGCGGCGACATGGTCGGTGGAGCTGAGCTCTCGGCCTCGATGGCAGAGGGGGTTGGAGGACGTGGACGAGCACGGGGAGAGGGGCGGAGGAAAGATGGGCTCACAGGGAACTCGCGGAGCAGGCTAGTGAGCTCGGGAGGAGTTGAGGCCGGCGAATCGAACGACGGCATCCGGCGGCCGTAGACGGGGAAGAAGGTCACCACGTCGTCTTGGGGTCGTACGATCTTGCGTGGGTCGACGGAGAGGTCGGGGACGGCAGCGCAGAGCTAATGGGCTTGTCGGAGAGGCGAGGGGGTGGCTCTGGTGTCGACTATGGCGAACGGCGGGACAATGGCTCTCGGTGCGTGCAAGAGGATTGCCAGAGGAGGGAGAGGAGCACGGGGAGAGTGAGGGAGGGACAGAGGGGGACATGGGGGTCGGCGTGGCACCCCTAGACGCCTCCAGGGCGTCGGCGGAAGCAGGAGGTGGCCGGCGTGTGGCCGCGGGCGCCGGCCACGCGTTCCTCGTCCTCCTGGCGGGAGGAGGACGATGACTGGCAAGGCCAGTCGGCTGGGCCAAGCCAGGTGGGCTGGGCCAGCACAGGTGAGGCCCAGGTGGGTTTCCCTCTCTCCCTTTTTTTCTTATTTGTTTCTGTTTTCTATTTTTTTTCTGCAACTGTTGGGCTTTATTAAAAAAATACTAAAGCGTTTCCAAAAATCCTGAAAATAATTATGGGCTCTGTTTAGAATATTTCCAACAGCAAACATTTATTTCCAGAATTATTTGAGCATTTAAATTATTTTATAGCATTTAAATGCCCAAATTCAAATACTTATGATTTAATTCAATGACCTTCTGTTGACCTAGAAAATTGTGCACCAATTTTGCTAGAGGTTCCAACCCAAGACAAAGAGAGTGAACTTTTTAGAAGGGCATTTCAGGTTCATTGAAAATAATTTTAGTAAACCCTAGTTGTTTCCAGGGGGGTGTTGGGGTTCTGTCTTCCCCATTTCAAATTTAAGAGGAATTTAAACATGATGCACACTCTAATGCTTGAACTAGCTAGGGTGTGACAATAGGTGGCTGTTTGTTTGCGATTCAGATTTTCAGAGGAGTAGAATCCCGGAATCAGAAGCCAAATGTCAGCGTCCCTGACAGGAGCGACCCACCAGGCAGTGTCAGCAACCGCATCGCTGCTGCTCCGCGCACTCCCCGGCTCAAGAAGCCCAACCCAAGAGTCGTGGGCCAGACTGGGTCAGCTGAAGCCCAACTGCACCGATACTTAAGGGAGGAGGAGGAGCTGCACGGGCATCCAGTGGATCACGGAAACGGCGGCTTGGCTCTTTTCCCCTTTCCCCTACCTGTCTCGCGACGAACCCTAGCTCTAGAATTCTTGTAACTTGCCTGTAATCGCCACAAAACTTGTATCCGCGAGTGATTGCCGCTAGTAATCGAGAGAGTACCTACCCATACCCTAACATCTGGTATCAGAGACCAGAAATTCCTCACCACCCCGCCACCCTAGCGCAAATCATCGAGACCAGAGGCCTTCGTCAAGCTCGTACGCACTTGGTAGCCATGGATCCGGCGATCGAAGCCTTCCTCGACCGCCTCGACAACACCCTCAAGGCCCCGAACAAGGCCATCACGGAGATCCAAGTCCCCACCGCCAAGATCGACGATCTGGTTCACTGGTGCCCAGATTAGGAGAAGCGGGTGGTCGACCTTGGCGACACGGTGGCGGTGCTCTAGATGGCGCAGCCGCCCGCAGGCAACGTGGGTGAGGAGCTTCGAGAGGTGATCCAGAAGCAGGGCCCTTCTGCGACGACCGGCGTCCTTCCGAGGGCCGGTGGCGGCGCGGGCACCGAGCTTCAAGGGGCCAGTGGCCACGGCGTGTTCAATTTGCCACGGGGGAATGTGGCAGCGTCCTTCCAGACGCCGCCGCCACCCCCGGCAACAGGTCTGTCATCCTCTCTGACCACGTCTCCGTCCTCCTTGTCGCCGTTTGCACATGCGAGTCAGCTGCTAGCAGGTTTAGGGCAGTCCCACCCATCCATCGCCTTCCCACAGTTCATGGGCGACAACCCAAGCTTGTGGAAGACGATGTGCAAACAGTATTTTCAGATGTTCGGTATCCTACCGTCGTTTTGGGTTCCCATGGCGGCCCTGAACTTCTCTAGCTCAGCTACCGTATGGCTGTAGTTGGTTCAGAAACGTTTAGCAGAGTTCGATTGGGAACAGTTTACTGCCTTACTGGCGACACGTTTTGGTCGCGATAGGCATCAAACGTTGATCAGACAGTTCTATTCTGTTCGACAAACCACTTCTGTGGCGCATTACATTGAGCAGTTTGAATTGATTATCAACCATTTGGCTTCCTACTCTGACACCATTCATCTGTTTTACTTTCTAACTCATTTTGTCGAGGGCCTACAGAAGGACATCAGAGCGGTGGTGCTAGTTCAGCGGCCGCCGGACTTGGACACGGCATGCGCTCTGGCGTTGCTCCTAGAAGAGGTGATGGAAGGATCGTTTGGCTCACTACCCCGACCACCCGAGAAGGCACCAAGACAGGGCACTCCCCTGCCCCTGCCCCTCCACCAGTGCGAGCGGTACCACCAGCACCAGCGGGAGATCGCGGCGGCACGGATGCCGCTCGCGCCGATCAGTCCAAGCTCAAGACTCTGTGGGACTACCGACGCGCCCGTGGGCTGTGTTTTAAGTGTGGCGAACGGTGGGGGCACGATCATGTGTGCCCCACCACAGTCCAACTGCATGTTGTCGAAGAGCTGTTGGATATCTTCGGCATTGACAGTTTCGTTGACACTCAAGTGGGTTCAGAGGATGGGATTCAGGATACAGCCATGGCCATTTCAGTTTCTGCAGTAACAGGAGGAGTGTCAGCCAGAGCTTTTCAACTTCGAGCATGGGTGCAAGGGCATGAAGTACTCATGCTGGTCGATTCAGGCAGCTCCAATTCTTTCATCAACGAGCACTTGGCACGCGAAATTTTAGGGGTCCGCTCTCTGCCTAAACCTAGCCGTGTGCGTGTGGCAGATGGAGGAGAATTGCTCTACACTGAGGTCGCCTCGCATTGTGCTTGGTATGCTCAAGGGCAGGAGTTCTATACGGATCTGAGAGTACTGGCCTTGGGCACGTATGACGTCATCCTCGGCATGGACTGGCTAGAAGAGCACAGCCCGATGCAGGTCGATTGGCGCGCTCGTTTCATTGAGATACCCACTCCAGCAGGCCCGCTGCGTCTTGTGGGGCACGATGCGGCTTCCACCAATTGCCAGACCATCAACAGTTTGCAGTTGCAGAACCTATGCAGCAACGGGTCGATCACTCATGTTATTCATCTCTGTGTGGTTGCTTCACAGCAGGAAGAGTTGGAAACGACACCAGCATGCATCCAAGAAATCATAGATCAGTTTCCAGATGTGTTTGAGGAGCCGGTCGGTCTCCCACCTAGGAGGGCATGCGACCATCGCATCCCTCTGATTCCTGGGGCGAGACCAGTCAATGTCAGGCAGTATCGATACAAACCAGAGCAGAAGACGGAAATAGAGGCTCAAGTTGAGGCACTTCTGAAATCTGGAGTCATTCAGCGAAGCAACGGTCCATTCTCATCCCCGGTCATCCTGGTTAAGAAAAAAGGCGGAACCTGGCGCCTTTGCATAGATTACAGGCAACTGAATGCCATTACAGTCGTCGGCAAGTTTCCGGTCCCAGTCATCGAAGAACTTTTGGATGAGCTGCATGGCGCAGTGTGGTTCTCCAAACTCGACTTGCGCACGGGCTATCATCAGATCAGGCTCGCGCCGGGGGAGGAGTACAAGACGGCATTTTCCACGCATCAAGGTCAGTTTGAATTCAAGGTTTTGTCCTTTGGTTTGGCTGGAGCACCACCCACGTTCATAGAAGGGCTGACTACAACGCTCAAACCAGTGATGCGCGTTTGCGTTCTCTGTTTCTTCGATGACATACTGATTTTCAGCGCCACACTAGAGGAGCATAAGTGCCACGTGAGGCAAGTGTTGGAATTGCTCCGCAAGGATCAGTGGAAGGTCAAGTTAAGCAAGTGCGCTTTCGGGCAAAGCCAGGTATCCTACCTAGGCCATGTCATCAGTGCTCGTGGAGTCGCAACAGACCCGACCAAGATAGCAACAGTGATCAACTGGACCCCTCCGCAAGACGTCAAAGGAGTCCGTAGCTTTTTGGGTCTCGCCGGGTATTATCGCCGCTTCGTGCGCAACTTTGGAATGATCGCACGTCCGCTGTTCAATTTATTGAAGAAAAGCGTGCCATTTCAATGGACTTCAATCACAGAGACAGGTTTTGAAGCAGCAACTGACCTCAGCCCCTGTTGTAGCATTGCCCAACTTTGCAATGCCTTTCACAGTGGAGACATACGCATGTGACACAGGCATCGGAGCAATTCTGCAACAACATGGCCACCCCATAGCATTCATGAGCAAGCCGCTGAGCCCCAGGTATCAGGGGCTGTCAACATACGAAAAAGAATATCTGGCAATCATCGTGGCTGTCGTTCAGTGGCGTCCCTATTTGCAACATGCAGAATTTGTCATATACACAGACCAAAAGAGTCTCACGCACTTGGAGGAACAGCGACTGAATACACCTTGGTAGCAGAAAGCTTTTAACAAGTTGCTGGGGCTTCAGTACCGCATCGTGTACAGGAAAGGGACTGAAAACAACGGCGTGGATGCATTGTCACGAGCCAATCCATCGGAGGTGCTAAATGTGGTCACGTCGTGCCAACCTAGCTGGCTGGAGGATGTTATCAGCAGTTATAACAACAACCCCCAGGCGCATAAGCTTCTGGAGCAATTGGCTGTACGTGATGACCCCAAAGGCAGATTCAAGCTACAGCAAGGCATCATCCGGTTCAGAAACAAAATCTGGCTGGGAGGGGGCACCAACATTCAGCAACGCATAATCCAAGCGTTTCATGATAGTCCAGTGGGGGGTCACTCAGGCTTCCCAGTCACGTACAAGCGCATACGACGCCTCTTTGCGTGGCCCAAAATGAAAGTGCAAATCAAGCAGTATGTGCAGTGTTGTGTCGTATGCCAGCAAGCGAAACCTAATCGAGCAGCCTCACCTGGACTCTTGCTACCCTTGCCAATTCCTAACAAACCCTGGGATATGATATCCATGGATTTTGTGGATGGCCTACCACAATCCAGCCGGTTCAACTGCATCCTGGTGATTGTGGACAAAAGAACCAAGTTTAGCTACTTCCTGCCCCTGGCGCACCCATATACAGCAGCGTCTGTAGCTCAGGTTTTCATCCAACAAGTTTACAAGATCCACGGCCTCCCTGGAGCAATCATATCAGATCGTGACCCTGTGTTCACTAGCCATTTTTGGCAGGAGCTATTCAAGGCCGTAGGCACTCAACTTCGACTCAGCACAGCCAACCACCCGCAGACCGATGGTCAGACTGAACGGGTTAATCAG
Organism: Triticum urartu; assembly: GCF_056163025.1. Classification (NCBI taxonomy): domain Eukaryota; kingdom Viridiplantae; phylum Streptophyta; class Magnoliopsida; order Poales; family Poaceae; genus Triticum; species Triticum urartu. Next base: position 439,055,070 of record NC_141874.1, on the reverse strand, counting down.
TGTGTGGAAACATTCTTGAGATGTTTTACTCAAGCTTGCCCGAGGCGGTGGAGTTTTTGGATTCCCCTAGCTCAATTCTGGTACAACAACTCCCATCACTCAGCTATAGGGATGACGCCTTTTAAAGCCATGTTTGGGTACGAACCAAAGCACTGGGGGATCACGGCAGAGAATGCTTGCTCTGTACCAGCACTGCAATCGTGGATTGAAGAACGAGACATCATCCAGGACCTTTTACAGCAGCATTTGAATAGGGCGAGGCAATTGATGAAGAACCAAGCTGATAAAAAGAGGTCTTTCCGTACATTCGAGATTGCTGATCAGGTGTTTCTGAAACTGCAACCCTACATCCAGTCTTCTGTAGCCCCAAGAGCGAACCACAAGCTGGCGTACAAGTACTATGGGCCTTTTCCAGTCATCGCAAAGATCAATGAAGTGGCTTATAAGCTCCAGCTACCTCCGCAAGAGACAATTCACCCGGTGTTTCATGTCTCCTTGCTCCGTCGCGTCCTGAACTCGGGTACGGCAGTCGAACCTCTTCTCCCGCATTGTTCTGATGAACTTGCTGTGCCTGTGAAGATTATGCAGTCACGTTGGAGGCAATCGAAAGGCAAAATGCGCGAACAAGTTCGCATTCGCTGGTCCAACTCCGAGGCGCTGGGTGACACTTGGGAGGACAAAGCTAGTCTCCAGCAGCGTTTCCCGCTTGCGGAGGCTTGGGGACAAGCCTCAGCTCAAGGAGGGGGGATGTCAGCGTCCCTGACAGGAACGACCCACCAGGCAGCGTCAGCAACCGCGTCGCTGCTGCTCCGCGCACTCCCCGGCTCAAGAAGCCCAACCCAAGAGTCGTTGGGCCGGACTGGGTCAGCTGAAGCCCAACCGCACCGATACTTAAGGGAGGAGGAGCAGCTGCACGGGCATCCAGTGGATCACGGCAACGGCGGCTTGACTCTTTTCCCCTTTCCCCTACCTGTCTCGCGACGAACCCTAGCTCCAGAATTCTTGTAACTTGCCTGTAATCGCCACAAAACTTGTATCCGCGAGTGATTGCCGCTAGTAATCGAGAGAGTACCTACCCATACCCTAACACCGAAGCTCAAACAAAGGCCACCTAAGCCGGAAGCCCCCGCCATCGGGTTGCCTCGCGACAGCCGTTGACTCGCCTGGAGGTTCGCGCGCTGCGTTCTTATCTCCGCTGCTGCCGCCTCGTCGTCATCCTGCTGCTGAGTCACTTCATGATGAACCACCGCTCCTGCTGTACTAAAAGAAAGTAAAAGATGCTAGCCGTCTAGGCAAGCGAGATTGCTGTCGGTTGGATTAATGGAATCAAAGTATTACTGGCATATTTGCACATGGCTTGAGGAGAAACATCACAGGGTGGAAAAGTCAATTGGATTTAGTAGTAATCCAAATCAGTGCTCGCGCGGCAACCAAAACCAGGAAAAGCAAATCACAAATTCTGGCACGTTTTGTGCACCTCGGCCGCGAGTTCTAATTGACGGCCTCCTCTGCTGCTCCGGGCTGCCAGCTCGCCTCACCGGGTCAATTCTGCAGCAGCTACGAGCCGTCCTCGTGTTAAAGTCAATCCGTCGGCCCGCCGGTTTCGTACCGTTCCTGAAGCGGCCCCACGGCGAGTTGCTGTCTGTTTCAGCCACCGTTACAGCCTCGCGACCGAGCGTCTCGCCGCTGCCATAATCCGCCTCGCTGCTGCTTCCTGCCGGGTCACCTCCACCCAAGGCCGAAACATCAGTCCAAATTTCGCTCAAGTCACCCTCGCCTGAATGACCACGAGCTGCCACTTCAAGTCGCTGCACCGGCCGGTCGTTGCTAAACCGCCGCCGTGGGCTCGCCCCACCTCCGCCTTGGATGGCCACTGAGCCGCTGTTGACTCCTCCGCGGCCTTGAGTCACCCCAGCTTCACAGCTGCCCGTCTCCACCATTGAGCCGCCGGTCTACGGCGAGCCGCCCTCCGCTATTGTGGCCCACGGTTCCGCGGCAAACCGCGGATGCGTGAATCGCTGGCCCCAACCAGCCTCCCTCTGCGCAAGATCCTGCATCCCGTGCCAGTTCGCCGCTTCGCCTCTCCTAGCTGGGGGTCTCCACGGTGCCCGACAAACCGGAACCACCTTGAGCCACTTCAGCCGCACTCCTCCATGAATCGCCGTCGCCGGTTCACCACTGCTTGAGCCGTTGCCGGGTCACCACGGACTCGCCCTGCTGCTTGTGGGTCGATCCGCCACTGCGAGTCGCCTGGAGCCACCACTCGTTTTGAAGCCTGCCGCCGCGCTCGCCTCAACCCGCCGCTCTACGCCACCACGAGCTCAGCCGCCGCGGTGTCGACCCGCTTGGATCCTAAGCCGCCGCTGGGTCTCCTCCGCTTTAATGCCGGAGTAGGCGCTGAGACTTACCAAACAGCCCCGCGTCGAGCCACTGCCGAAGAGCCGCCCTGTGCCTCCGGGTTTCCCTGCATCGAGCACTGACACATGAAGTGAGCCTCCCTGCTCCATGTCCGCGGCCGCTTCACCTCTGCTCCGGGGCACCCCCGCCTCTGCTGCCATCTGAGCCGCTTGAGCCGGCTACCTGATGCTCTACGCCGCGCCCCTGCAGGCCTTTTTCGCTGTGGAGTTATGATAGCAAAAGCAAGTTCTTCTCGCTGGAGATTGGGAAAGTCAAAGGGTCAGTCTGGTTCATGCATTAGTAGTATAAATTACTACAAATACAAGTACTGCCACTAGTTTGGCGTCATATAAAGAAAAGGAGCAGCGGTGCAAGGGCTACATCACACTTTTTGTTGTATGTCCATCCAATGAAAATACCAGATGCTATCCTTTTTATATATTTTATTAGCACATATTAAATTGTTTGAGAACAGTTACTCTGTCTTTCAATATATTTTATGCAGGACAAAGTCCATCACAAAAGTAGCATCGTACCATGGACAGGAGGTTCGTGCCGGTGTAAACGTTGCAACCAATTATTTCGCCTGCGCCGGTTTAAATGTCGTGGCCAACTCTCGCACCTGCACCGACTACCGCTGCCTCGTCCGAATTGTCAATCCGCACCGGTTTACAAATGTCGCGGCCGACTCTCCCGTCCGCACCGACTTACTAAAGTCGCGGTCGATTCTCCCGCCCGCGCTGACTTACAACGCCGCGGCCGACTCATCTGTCTGTGCCGTCTCTGAAGCCGCGGTCGTCTTTGTCGTCCGTCTCTCGCGGCCTAGTCTACATCAACACACCGGGCCGCACCTGTCTGCATGAGCTGTTTATTGAGTATGAGCAAGTCACAGCTTGGGTAGCCTGGTTTTCTTTCAAATTGGAGGCAAATTATCACCAACCGCCGTTTGCGCTGGATGGATCAATGGACATGCGCACAAATCGCTGCCACTACAGTTTGGTCAACTTCAAACAGCCAGTTGGAAGGAGCCATTGGCCGAGTTGCTGACACGGCTCATACGGAATCATTTATAACCCACCGCAGTCACCTCAATCTTCGGTGGATTTACATCGCGTTATTAACACCGATGATATATACCTTCTGCTATGGTCAAGTACGGAGAATCTCAAGACAACTCCTTGAGTCATCTTAAGACTCGGGGGCTACGATGATATGACGCAGCAAGTCTTGCCAGTTTCAGCAAATTCAAGTGCCCCAGGATGTTGAAGGGAAACCCGGTCCCGGAGGCTACTGTTATATTGATAAAAATTTAAAGGCCGTCAGAAATATTCCGGTTCACAATGATACTTCCGGTCTATAATCCAGCTCAAGGGAAATCTATTCTCCCACAAAGCTCTGAAGCGCTCAAATCCGGTTTAAAAAATGTCCGGTTTAAAAAGGAATTAACTTCTCGCAAGTTCGAGTTGAAAGGCCGTCAGAAAATTTCCGGCTGAAAATGAAGATTCCGGTTTGCAATCCGGTTTAAGGGAAATTTGTTCTCCCACATATCTTGGAAGCTCTCAATATCCGGTTCAAAATCCCGGTTCAAGAAGAATTTATCTCTTGCAAAAAATTAAAAGTTGCCGAAGAGGACCTGCTGCCATGATGTGCGGTTCAAACATGGGTATCATGCCTTATTGGCTTATCATATTATTGATCACTTGGGGGCTTGGTCGTATTCGAACTATAGCTACACCTCTTGATCGGCGCAAGGCCACCAGAAAAATCACTAGGGGGCTTGGTCATATCTGAACCATAGCTACACTTCTTGATCGGTTTGAAACCACAAAAGGGATATCACTGGGGGGCTTGGTCATATCTGAACCATAGCTACACCTCTTGATCGGCGTAAGGCCAACATGAATTCACTTTGGGGCCAAAGAGAGTGTTGCAAAAAGCAAAGACTCAAACATGGGCACCCACTGAGCACAGCTCAAAAAGTTACTTGGGGGCTCTTTGTGCAAAGCAACAAAGAGTTTGAAAGGACCCTTGTAATTGGCTATCAAGCCACGGCTTGGAAGCCTGGTGTATTCACCTAAAACCCCGGGTTAACCTACCTTCATCAAGTAAGCCACTCCTGTCCAGGTAATCCTGGTATGACCCACCGAATGTTTGGCAAGTCAATCTTATACAGACCCTGAACTTGTCAAAGTTAAAACGACGATTGGTTAATTGGAGGCCCATCTTAAAAGGCTTTGTTAAATGGTTTAACTCAGCGGCCTGGCAGCCCATGAAAAGCCTCGATTTGGAGCCTGGCGGCTCGTAAAAAGCCTCGCATGTTCTTTTTGAGTTCTATTTGCCAAGTTTTTTCACCTTTCTTGAGGTTCATAATATCTTCTGGTAAACCAGCATCCTTGACCCGGCTTGGCTCTCAACTACAAGTTGTCACTACATGATCAGTTATAATCCGGCATTCATTAACCCGGTCTGGTTTTGACTAAACAAGTTACCAGTATTATAAGGAAAATCCGGTGTTTATTATATCCCGGTGCGGTTTATTATCATAATCTGGCAAATTAAGGAAGGAGTTCTCAATACTCAAGATTGGGGTTACATCCCTCACTACAAAAGTTGGTTAAACCAACGAGGTGATTCTATGTCACAGGTATCATCTATGTCATATTTGATTATCTTCAATTACAGCCTTGGTTATGAACCCTGGCAATATGTTTGGGCATTATGACCCGCCCACCGGGTTATAAGAATTCCGTCTTACAATGAATGCGCATTAAGTTGCCATCGGCCAAGAGTCGCCGAGTATTTCAACTCCAGATTTATTTATCAACTCATAAAGTATTCAAATCTTTAATAGCCAACATGGCTAGATTTTTATTATGGTTATCAATAACCACTATTACGATTGAGGTTTTTAAAGTCGCTTCAGTGCAATGGATATTATTTTATCAATGGATATAATTTATTCTACAAATGGAAGGAATAGTCCCGAGTCGCTGCAGGCTTACAACCGGCACTTGGGGGCTACATTATTCAAAATTGAGATTACATAAAATATGCAAGTCTCATGTCGCTGCAAGCATGCACCATGACACTTGGGGGCTAATGCAAAGTCATTGTTTGCTCACTTATTGAAGATCCGACTCATCACATCGTAGTAAGCCGGCCCTTGGGGGCTACCAATTGCTCCTGTCAACAATTCAAGGTACACAGATTTTCATCTATTATTGAAGGATCCATTGCTCAGTTGGTAAAGCACAAGGCTCTTAACCTTGTGGACATGGGTTCAAGCCCCATGATGGGGGTTACATCATATGATGTTATTTTCATTGAAGAATATATCAAGTCCCAGCTCAATATTATCTTATTGAGCCGGCCCTTGGGGGCTACATATTGCTGCTCAAGTTTACATGATCATATTTACAAAGTCTTTGCTCATTATTGCATAATAACCCGGCCCTTGGAGGTTAGCAATTTCAAGTCCCAGGTTGCTGCAAGCATGACAACCCGACACTTGGGGGCTACATATGTGGAATACTCAATGCTGACTGGTGATTGAAATGAACAACCTGGATTTCTTCAAGATTGTGACATTCATATTGAAGCAAGTCTTAAGCTGTTGCTTTGTTACCTTCTTAAGACTTGGGGGCTACAAGTTTATAGGCATATAAGAGGTATATTTTCAAGCTTGATGTTAACTACAATTATGACCAGGTTCCATCAATATTTATAAACCGGTAATGATAAACCGGCAAGTTCAAAGTCTTAAACCGGCACAGTTTTACATTCTCAAACCGGCAAGTTCTACATTCTTAAACCGGCTGCAGATCATATGAGTATTTCAAAGGCCAATATTTTGTTAAGCATTGGGAGCTGAAGTCAAAGGAGTTATTCTTCACAATATTTATCTATGACAAACCAATGTCAGCAAATTGATTATGAAGCTGGTCTATTGACTCAGATTTTCTAGAAGGAAATGACAAGGATTTAAAGATGCTCGGGATCAGTTTAACATGGATAAATCCAAATTAAACTGGGGGCTAATGTCGGGGATATACCCCGCGGTATGACCCGGCTGGAGTTGTAAACCGACTGGGACTTGGTAAACCGGCGGAGAGTTAAGACAGAGAGTCAAGACAGATGGCTAAGACAGACGGTAAACCGGCTGGTGTTAAATCGGCAGACAATGTTAAACCGACAGACGTTAAGAATCCCAGGAAAGGAAGTCAAAATAGTTTAAGTTAAAGTCCGAGTTGGACTCCACATGTAACCCGCCCCTTCAACATATATAAGGAGGGGCAGGGCTCCTCAAAGGGGGGGAAGCAAGAAACAATCTCTAGGGTTAGACACAACTAGAGGAGAGCCGGTTTACGGCGACTCCCTCATGATGATAATGAGATCTAACCTCAAACAGCATGTAGGGTTGTTACCGGATGATGTTTCCTGGGGCCCGAAGCTGTCTAAACCCTTGTCCTGTGTTGCGTCTCTCGATTCCGCTCAACCCCTCTCAAGCTACCACATAGATGCGTTGGCCTCGCAACTAAGTCCTCACACTAAGGACATCTGACGTGACAATTCCACGACAGTGCTCGTCCGGAAGAACCGGGACACAATCGCAGTAGTTCTCCCTTTACTACCCTAGCCGATATAGCTGAACGTAAGATAGTAAGCATAGGAGCCGGGCAACCCAACTATTGACCAAAGACATGATTCGGAGCCGATGCATATAATGCTATATGTTCGGGGTGCCGAAATGTCAGATTTCGGGTTCTGGCAGACCCTTGAGGTTCGAACACTTGGGTGCGCGCGGAGATTTCGCCTCCTACCTACCTGCACTCCTCCGCCTTGCTAGGATCTAAACTAAGGAAAGAACAACACAAGAGACACAGGGTTTATACTGGTTCGGGCCACCGTTGTGGTGTAATACCCTACTCCAGTGTGTGGTGTGGTGGATTGCCTCTTGGGCTGATGATGATGAACAATACAAGGAAGAACAGCCTCGCGAGGGTCTGTTCTTGGCTGGGCGATGAACTGCTGGGAGGAGTTCAGTCACCTTTCTCTCTCTCTCTCTGATCGAAACCCCTCTCTAAGGAGCCTCCTTCCTCGAACCCTCTCTCTCCTTCTCTTCTTCTTCGAACCTCTGAACCTCCCTTTGCTCTGTGGGTGGCTAGTCCCATTTATAGAGGCCCTGGTCCTCTTCCCAAATATCGAGCGGGAAGGGAGCCGACAATGGTGGGCTAATTTGAAGGGGGACAACTAGTACTAGCTACCCTGACAAAAGTAGTCTTCGCCTGCACAAAGCTCTGGTGATGACGCCGTCTCGGGCTCCACGATGACCTCCGTCTTGTAGTCCTCATGGTCTTGGTCTCGTTGCACCGAAATGGCAACCTTTGCCTGATGCCTCGATACTCCGCGGCTGCGCTTGCCCCCTTTGCACCAAAGAGGAAAGGAGGACACTACGCGGGCTGGCACCCGCCTGGCACCCTCGGTCGTCATGGCTTGCGTCACGGGCACCCCGTGAGGTACCCCGCCTTGATCTCTCCGCCTCCTCGTAAGCCAGCCTGACGGGGCCATTCCTGAGGAAGCTCCGCATCGTCCGCCCCGCGAGGCTTGACCCCTCACGAGGGTCTTAGGTTTGTGTTGGTGAAGATGGGCCGCGCTGGGCCCCCCTTTGAGCCATGCCGCAGGCCGCTGGCAGGCAAGTCTGGGGACCCCCGTTCCTAGAACGCCGATAGTAGCCCCCGGGCCCAAGGCGCGCCCGGACTTGGCCGTGCAGGGAGGCAGAAGGGCAAGAGCGAAGCGCCACGGGCCCTAACAGCCTATGGCCTTGGGCGCCGCGTGGCGGTTGATTGGACGTGGGCGCCTTAGCAACCGCGCGAGTTGATAAAGGAGCGGCATCCACCTAGGCTTTGCTTCTTGCTTTCCCCGGTTGCTGCTCAGATCCCCTTTCTTGCGTCTCTCCTTCCTTCCTCCAAAATTTCCAGATCCACTCCGACCGTGTGACCCAGGAAGCCATGGCGCCTCGTTAGCCCCCGGCCGTAGCTTGGTACTCGTTTGCCTTGGACCCGTCGAACGTGTCGGAGGCGAGCCTTGCCCGGTTGCGCCGGATGGCGACGGCGCGGGGCATCAACGGGGTGAAGGTGTTTAAAGCCGGCTCCGCCACCCCTGAGGGTCAAGGGAGAACCTTCTATCTGCTCTTCGTAAGTTCCATTGCTGCTGGCCTGGTGCCTCCCTTCTCTGAGTTCTTCTCTGTCCTCCGCCACTATAAGCTACAAGCCCTGCATCTCCACCCCAACTCCGTCCTTCTCCTGGCAATCTTCGCCTATTACTGCGAGGCTCACGTAGGGGGCAGCCCTCAGTGGCCTTGCTGCGCCACTACTTCTACCTCCGGACCTCTCATGGTACTGCTTCCACGTGCACGAGCTTCGTCGCGTATGGTGGCGCCATTGCCATTTCGAACCCCGGGAAAAGGATTGAGGGCTTCAGGAGTAAGTGGGTCTTGGTCGATGCTGGGCGCATCCACCCTCGGCTGATCTTGCCCACGGAGCAGCCCATGAGCTCCAGCAATTGGGGTCGAGCGGAGCTCACGGACACCCGCGCGAAGCTGATGTTGGAGAAGATGGACGCGGATCTGAGGCCGGCCAATATGGCGGCGGCGAAGCTGACCGACGCGTTGCTGCTGAGGGAATTCCTGGAGCACCAGCTGACTCCGCTTCGGCAGTACTCACTTCCGATGTGGAGGCCCCGTCCGAGCCCCGCTGCCTTGGCCGACGGAGATCTAGCTGCGGTCCTCCAATCTCTGGTCGGGGGCGATGTGGCGAGGTTGGCGGGCGCTCCTACGCCCTTGTTCCTCCGCGATGACTGGGAGCAGGTAGTGGAGTCCATGCCCGTCTTCAATGGGGATGGGCCCGTGCCCATGGAAACTGCCGAGGAACCAGTGGACGTGCCCTCCGACGACACCAGCAAAGAGGAGGAAGGAGGGGAGCAGGGAAAAGGGCCTGGCTCTGAGGCGACTGACGGAGAGTCGAGGGCTCCCCTTCCCCGGCGCAGGTCCCGCGTTCTGCGCCTCTCTCCGAGCGATGACGACGAGGATGACGACGAGGATGATGATGAAGACGACGACAAGGACAACGACGAGCAGGACGGCAGGAGCTCACCCCCGATCCCGAAGAAGGACAGGACCGGGCTGATCTCCCGCGGGTCTGCCCCGGCCCCGGGGCGGACTGTAGATGCACCTTCCGCCTCCAAGCTTCCCGAGGTTGACCCTTCCAGCCGGCTTTCAGGCTTCAAATTTGGCCGGAGGCCGCTTGAGCTCACTGGCGACGACCCGTAAGCATTCAATTCTTGTCTTTATTTCTTGCTCTGCTACTGAGGCTTGACGTCTGCATTTCTTGGATAGGCTGGTGCCCGCAGCAAAGAAGCCGAAGGGAGCTCCCGAGGTTCCACCCGTGGCAGCGCCTCTGCCTGCGAAGGAGGGTGACCGCGACGCACAGGCTTCTCCTGCCCGGTCGTCCTCGCGAGGCCTGGCTGAGCCGGCTGGGGCGAGCTCAGCCCCCACGGCCCAAGTGGCCCCCGAGGTGCTCTCGCCCGTCGCCGCCACTACAGCTGTCGGGGCGCGGCAAGCTCCGCCTCAGGATGCTGGGGCCGCGCTGCCGCCTTCTCCTCCTACTCCGCCGGCTGCTGCCTCTCCGACCCCTTCTGCCGTTCTGGATCGTGCTGTTGCTGAGCTGGACCGACTGCGTCAGGATCTTCTTGGCGCCGACCCCCGCTTGGTGGCCGGGCGCTTGGAGCTGGCTTCAGGATGGGTTCGCTCTGACGCTTAGATTCGGGCGGCGCTGGTCCAGGCCTCGACGGCATGCGACGAGGAGAAGCATGCCGTCCTTGAGGCAAAGGCTGCTCACGACGCAGCCCTGGGGGAGGTGGTCGATGTCCGTGGACGTTGCAAGGCGCTGGAGGGCGAACTTCAAGATTTGCGGGACCAGCTCGCGAACGAGGTCCGCCTTCGCCAAGAGCAGGAAGAAGGCGTGAAGGCTCGTAAGGCGGCTCTCAAGGAGAGGGAGGTCAAGCTCAAGAAACGCCACGACCGCCTAGGCGCGCTGGAGCAGGAGTTGGGGGAGAGGAAGGCCAAGCTAGACGACGAGGCCCTGGTTCTTGCCGAGGACCGTGTGGCCTTCATGGAGATGGAGGCGAGGGCTCGCTCCTCACTGAGGACGCTTTACGACAGCGGCCTGGAGAGCCTACTGGCTGGTGCCGAGGACGGCCCCGCCAAGCTGCTTCCCTTCCTGGTTCACGCTCTTGAAGATGTCACCCTTGGCCTTGGCCCCACGGCTGAGGCTGAGGCGCGTGTCCTGTCTTCTGCAGCACTGATGCGGGTCCTCACCCACATCTACCTTCGCGATCCCAGTGTCGACCTCGACAGCCTGCTGGAGCCAGTGTGCGGCGAGCGTGCCGCTGCCGAGGCCGTGAAGGGTCGCGCAGAGGCCCTGCTGGGGAAGTTCCGGGCCTTCAGCACCAAGACGAAGCAAGGCGCCGCCGACCCCACCGCTCCGTGAGGCATACCCAATCCATGCTGCTCCACCGCCGACAAGTGACTCCGTCGCGGCTCCTGTCCTGCCTTTAATTCCTGCACATGTATCATGCCTCGGGGAGGTGTTTAAACTTGCGTTTGGCATTTAGATAACAGTGTGGACTGTAATATTTTCTTTTGAATTCCTTGAAATTTGTGCCTTTCCTTCCTACTTGCTTATGTTCTACGCCGGCAGAGCCCGGCCCCGCACATGCCTCACCCAGCGTTGGTCCCGACCGGAAACCAGGACGGGGCCAAGGAGTGAGGGGCCACGTGACAAGTTAGACTCCTGAGTCGCGATGCTCAGGAGTCCCCCTTGGCACACGAACAGCAAGTAGGGAGGTGTGATGCGGGTGGATCTACCGTTCTACGTCTGCAGAGCCCGGCCGGGCGCGTGCCTCACCCAGCGTTGGTCCCGACCGTAAACCAGGACGGGGCCACGGAGTGAGGGGCTACGTGACCAGTTAGGCTCCTGAGTCGCGATGCTCAGGAGTCCCCCTTGACGCTCAAACGGCCTTCGTACCTTGGCTCCGCTCGGGGAGAGACGCGCGATGAACCAGGCCCGGGGGGACCTGGCTGGGCGGCGTGCGTCTGGGTGTGGCCCAGGCGCAGCCCCCGTGCCCAGCCCCCTCGCGCGGCACTCCCAATGGGAGGCGTTACGATGAGGCTAGACACTGAGCTCTGGGCTCCCTGAGGTTGGTGTGGCCCGGGGGCCACCCTCAGTTGTTTATCACCAGCGTGGAGCATAGATCTACCGTATGTGTACGGGCATAGCCGCTCCTCGGCAGTGTCGCCAGCCAGCGCAGAGCATGGTGCTTCCACTGGTACGTGGGAGGGGGCCCCCCTCCGGGAGGAGCCCCCGGGGTGTGTACATCCCCGCCCTGACACGTGGCTGGCACGGTAGGGCCTGGCGAGGTGTATCTGGGCACTCGTGAGCCAGCGCGGGACTCACGAGGCCCTACCTCTAGGCGGGTTGCGCCTGGCACTGGGCCTTATCTTGTGATGTGTCCCTGCAAATTTGGTTAGATGTCGGCACTCTACGTCCTTGGGTCCCGGCCCTCGAGCTGGTCTCAGCCGTCGCTGGTATGCCAGGTCGCGATGCCATGGACAAGGCCAGAGGGTAAGGGCTGGAGAGCCAGTAAGAGCCCTGAGTCACGATGCTCAGGTACCCCCCCTTTAACGTGCAAGTGGTCGGCATGGAGAAGAAGAGGTGCCGTGGACCGGCATCAAATAATCAAGCATGGTGGGTCTAACGCATAATCGGAAATAAACGCAAATGGGATACATGCCGCTGGGCCTGGCCCGAGCGGCTTGGGGATCATGCAGCCCGAGGGGCGCCCCCAACAAGGTAAGCTAACAACATGGAATAAAAAAGGGATACACGCCGCAGGGACGGACCCACGCGGCCTGGGAATAATGTAGCCCTGGGGGGGCGCTCCCAGCTGGAAATAAAACTCGAAAGATGTCACTTGATGATGTTGAGGATGAAGGAGCGTTGATGTAGCAGGCTCGGTGGGCTGCGGGAGCCGATCCTCACGAGCCCCCAGGCCCAGGGGCCTCGGGAGGCTCCGGAGGCGCTGGCGGCTCCTCACGGGCCATCTCCATCCCTGCCAGGGCTGCGGAACGCCTGGCCTCTCGTGCCTCCGTGGTGCCCCTCATGAGGCGCTGGTACGTGTCAGCCGCGTTCGGCAAGCCGTAAGGCATGCTAACATAGCTGTGGGGCGGGCCTCCATAGCGCCCCACTCGCGAGGGCCAGAGGCGCTCCAGAGAGGCGACTCGGTTGAGCCCTGGTATGTCAATGCAGACGTGCAGCCCACCATCCTCGCCTGGATGGGGAGCCACTGCTGGTAGGCGGCGGCTGCCTTTCATGACTCTTGACTCCTGTAGCTCCTGAATGGCCTTGCTGACGAACTCCTGAGGGTCTGGATCTCCTTGCCTTGCTCCTTCTTGAGGGAAACATGCTTCGAAACACACCTCCATGTGGTGCCCAAGCGCCTCCCTCGTGACCCTAGCTAGGTCGGTGGCCCTCCAGGGGAGAGCCCCCGAGCCCTGCCTGAGGAGGGCGCCGGGCGCACTTTCCTATGTGATGGAAGGAGGTTCCCCCTGGGCAGGCGAGGGCCCAGAGGGGCCTGCCTCCTGAGTGGTCGGGCCGGACGATGCCTTCTTATTCTTAGGGGCGGTCTCGGGAGGCCTCCTGCTTCCACGATCCGGGTCTTCCAGTGACGCGGCCTGAAAGGCTCGTTCCAGGGAACACACTGCGTCCTTCTCTTCACAGGGCACCGTGATGACTCCGCCGCTTCCTGACATCTTGAGGACGTTGTAGCCGTGGTGAGTTATGGCCATGAACTTGGCCAGCGCTGGGTACCCAAGGATGGCATTATACGGCAGGCAAATGTGAGCGACGTCGAAGTCGATGAGCTTGGTGCGGTAGTTGTCGCGTGCCCCGAAGGTGACAGGGAGGCGGACCTGCCCATTCGGGACCGTGGAGCCGTCGGTGATACCGGAGAAAGGCTTGGTTGGCTGAAGCTGGCTGTAGGGCACTTGGAGGTTGTTGAATGTCTCCACGGACAGGACGTTGAGCCCTGCCCCGCCATCGATGAGGGTCTTGGTGACCACCACGTTGCTGACGATCGGGGAGCAAAGCATCGGGAGAACTCCGGCTGTAGCCGCACACTTGAGCTGATCTGCTGAGCTGAACGTGATGGCGCACGCCAACCACCTGAGAGGGCACGTGGCTTCGAGCCTGGGGAGGACTGCGTTCACTTCACGGGCGAACTGCTTTAAGATGCGCTGAGAGGCTGGGGCTTGTGCCCCGCCCAGGATGCAGGCGATCGCGCGCGGCTCCTGGAAGCCCCCAGCCCCCTCGTCCTGGTGGCGGTCCTCGTTTCTCCTTGGCTGCGGCGGCAACGGTGGGAGGCCTGCGTTGCCTTGCGGGCGATCCTCGCGAGGCTGATCTCTCCAGCCTCCCTCGCGAGGCGGGTCTTGCCAGCGATCCTCGTGAGGTTGATCGCGCCACCCTTGGCGCGGGCCACGGTCTTCCCAGCATCCTGCGTTCCTTCCTCCTCCTTGACCGTAGCCCCGGTCACTGCGGTCAGGGCGACGGCCGATCCTTCCTTCTCGCACGGCTCGGAGCTCTTGACATTCGTTGGTGTTGTGGGTGTGGAGGTCGTGGTACACACAGTACCGGCTGCCGTTGGAAGGTTTGGGCTGATCTCTGCCTCGCTTGGTGTCTGGTTTTGCCGCGAGCACGGCAGCCCCCTTGCGCTTCACATCCTTGGCCTTGGGCTTCTTCTCTTCTGGGTCTATGGCAGGCAGCTCGAGGAGGGAGAGATGCCCTTCCTCGGCCCTGGCACACTTGGTTGCCAGGTTGAACAGCTCCAAGGAAGTGCACAGGTCTTCATGCATCGCCAGCTCCTCCTTCATCTTGACGTCGCACAAGCCGTCGGAGAAGGCCGAGATGATGTCCTCCTCGGTCACCTTGGGAATCTTGAGGCGCGCGTTATTGAAGCGCTGGATGTACTTCTGCAGGGTCTCCCCGGGCTGTTGCTTGATGCGGCGCATGTCGCTCACGGCGGGTGGCCGGTCGCGAGTGCCCTGGAAGTTGGCGATGAAGCGGGTGCGCATCTCATCCCAGGAGGAGATTATGCCTGGAGCCAGGTTCAGGAGCCAGGTGCGGGCCCCGTCCTTGAGCGCCATGGGGAACCAGTTCGCCATGACCTTCTCGTCTCCATTGGCAGCTTTGATGCCCAGCTTGTAGAGCTGGAGGAACTCCGCAGGGTCAGTCGTGTCGTTGTAGCGAGGAGGCAAGTCCGGTTTGAACTTGCTGGGTAACGCGACGCTGCGTAGCTCGGCAGTGAAGGCGCGGCAGCCTGCTGTGGTCACGGGAGGCCTTGGATGACGGGGAGCTTGGTCTTGCATGTCCCCACGCGCTGTAGTTGGGAGCAGCGCGGGGTCTTGACGCGCGGGAGCAGGAGCATGGTCGCGACGTGCTGGAGCAGGGAGCGCCTGGGCAGCTTCTTGCGGGCGAGGGACTTCTTGACAGCTCTGCTCTTGCCGCGCTGGCGCCTGACGGAGCGGGTTCTGCCCAGGGGCCACGCGCCTTGGAGCCATGGCGCTGTCCTGAGGAGGAGGCGGCCGGGGCGCCGTCGGAGCTTCATCGCCCGCGCGGGGCGGGGTGCGATGCAGCGAAACGGACGGCGCAGGAGAGCCCCCTGCGGCGCAGACGAGCTCGGCGACGCGGTCGAGCCATTCTTCGTAGACGTCGTCGACGGGATGGTAGCGCAGGAGCTTGTTCGCCGCGATGAGTGCAGCCCGAGCCTCCATGGGCGCGCGGAGTGCGCGGGATGAAGAACCAGCTGGGGCGAGCGAGGGAGTTGCGGTGCGGCCATCTTGCCGCACGGACGGATGCTGGGACGATGCTTGCTGCTCGTCCCCCGCCGGGCCGGTGGCGGCGTTGAAGGCAGGTGACGGGGAACGGCGAGGACACCTGCTGACAGGGGCCGTCTGGGCGACGCGGGAAGCGAGTGCAGCCCGGCGCTCGGCGCGGGCCCGACATGCGTCAGACATGGGCGTGATGGTCGGAGGAGAACGGGATGGTGGAAGACGAATCCCGGCAAACCCCTACCTGGCGCGCCAAATGTCGGATTTCGGGTTCCGGCAGACCCTTGAGGTTCGAACACTGGGGTGCGCGCGGAGATTTCGCCTCCTACCTACCTGCACTCCTCCGCCTTGCTAGGATCTAAACTAAGGAAAGAACAACACAAGAGACACAGGGTTTATACTAGTTCGGGCCACCGTTGTGGTGTAATACCCTAATCCAGTGTGTGGTGTGGTGGATTGCCTCTTGGGCTGATGATGATGAACAATACAAGGAAGAATAGCCTTGCGAGGGTCTATTCTTGGTTGGGCGATGAACTGCTGGGAGGAGTTCAGTCACCTTTCTCTCTCTCTCTCTCTGATCGAAACCCCTCTCTAAGGAGCCTCCTTCCTCGAACCCTCTCTCTCCTTCTCTTCTTCTTCGAACCTCTGAACCTCCCTTTGCTCTGTGGGTGGCTGGTCCCATTTATAGAGGCCCTGGTCCTCTTCCCAAATATCGAGCGGGAAGGGAGCCAACAATGGCGGGCTAATTTGAAGGGGGACAGCTAGTACTAGCTACCCTGACAAAAGTAGTCTTCGCCTGCACAAAGCTCTGGTGATGACGCCGTCTCGGGCTCCATGATGACCTCCATCTTGTAGTCCTCATGGTCTTGGTCTCGTTGCACCGAAATGGAAACCTTTGCCTGATGCCTCGGTACTCCGCGGCTGCGCTTGCCCCCTTTGCACCAAAGAGGAAAGGAGGACACTACGCGGGCTGGCACCCGCCTGGCACCCTCGGTCGTCATGGCTTGCGTCACGGGCACCTCGTGAGGTACCCCTCCTTGATCTCTCCGCCTCCTCATGAGCCAGCCTAACGGGGCCGTTCCCGAGGAAGCTCCGCGTCATCCTCCCCGCGAGGCTTGGCCCCTCGCGAGGGTCTTGGGTTTGTGTTGGTGAAGATGGGCCGCGCTGGGCCCCCCTTTGAGCCACGCCGCAGGCCGCAGGAGGCATGTCTGGGGACCCCCGTTCCCAGAACGCCGACACGAACTATACTGAAATAAGTGTTCAGACTTTTATTGCCGTAGAGGGGGGTGTAATGAAGCCCCTAGAATGGTAATACGTACCATAGTGTACGCGTGTAATATATAATATACACAACGGTGAGGAAACAGGAAAAATTAAGTAATAAGATGACGTCACCATTTATTCACCATTGTGATGTAATTAGTACGTCGAGGCGTACTTTGTGCGAGTAATGTGATAAGCAAGTAAAGCTATTTAACATGTCGCAACCAAGGGCGAGCTACGTGCAGGTATGTAAAACAAGTATGGCAATCGTTTAATAGAGACCACCTGGGCATTCCCTTGTATGCCAGAGCTTCTTGCCTCCTTGGTGTGTTCTGTAAGCGGGTCGTCCATATAGACCTCGAAAAGAGAAAAGACCGTGATAATAAAAAGAAAAAATAAAGGCGTGTGAATCCCAGGGTCGGTCAAGCCGCACTATGGATCATGAGCGAGTTATGCCTCCATCAGTACCCATGAGGTTTTGAGTGCGTAATTATGTACGCACGGCACGGGTGCCCCTTTCCTCATCGGGGCTAGGACGGAGGCCGAATTTACTAATTCAGCTCTTGATGACCCGAACTGCCCTTTTGCGGTGTAGTCCAGACCTTCTTGACGATGTCCAGGGGTTCGGCGGCTGGATTATGGTGACGCTTGAGAAGGCCGCTCTGTACTTCTGCTACTATGGCTGCGGTATGTTCCTTTGTGCGGAGGGAACGTTCCGTGTTTCCATTTACTATAATGACGCCGCACGGACCGGGCATCTTGAGCTTGAGATAAGCATAATTTGGCACCGCGTTCAATTTAGTGAACGCGGTTCGTCCGAGCAGTGCGTGGTAGCCGCTGCGGAAGGGGACGCTATCGATGATTAGCTCTTCGCTTCGGAAGTTATCCGGGGAACCGAAGACCGCCTCCAGCGTGATCGAGCCCGTACAGCGGGCTTCCACGCTTGGTATAACTCCTTTAAAGGTAGTTATCGTGGGCTTGATTCGTGAGGGATTAATGCCCATTTTGCGTACTGTATCCTGATAGAGCAGGTTGAGGCTGCTACCACCGTCCATTAGGACTCGTGTCATGTGAAATCCGTCGATGATTGGGTCCAGTACCAATGCAGGTGAACCGCCATGACGGATGCTAGTTGGATGATCACTACGATTGAAGGTGATCGGGAATGATCACCATGGATTGAACTTTGGGGCCACTGGCTCTACCGCATAAACGTCCCTAAGTGCGCGCTTGCGCTCCCTTTTGGGGATGTGTGTAGCGTATATCATGTTCTCCGTTTTGATTTGAGGCGGGAATTTCTTTTTTCCCCTGGTGTTCGGCTGCCGAGGCTCCTTGTCTTCGTCCTCGCTCTGCGATTCCCCTTCCTTGTTTCCGCTATTTACCTTGCTGGCTTGCTTAAGGACTTGGCAATCTCTGTTAGTATGGTTGGCCGGTTTGTCTGGGGTGCCATGTATCTGGGAAGGACGATCGAGTATGCAGTCCAAGCTGGATGGTCCTCCGCCGTTCCTTTTATAGGGCTTCTTTCGCTGGCCGGATTTGGAGCCGCTGAATCCGGCATGAACTGTGGTGTCATATGTGTTATCTCCATTGCTTCGGCGTTTGTGTCTATTGCGCCGGAGCTTGCTAGTGCTATTTTTGGCCTCGGAGGGGCCTACTTCATTGGCTGTGTTGGTAATGTGAGCCAGCCAACTATCTTCTCCCGCGCAAAAGCGGGTCATAAGTGCCGTGAGGGCTGCCATGGATCTTGGCTTTTCTTGGCCGAGGTGGCGGGCTAGCCATTCGTCACGGATGTTGTGTTTAAAGGCCGTTAGGGCTTCGGCATCCGGACAGTCAACGATCTGGTTCTTTTTGGTTAGGAACCTAGTCCAGAATTTTCTGGCTGATTCTCCGGGTTGTTGAACTATGTGTCTTATGTCATCGACATCGGGTGGCCGGAGATATGTACCTTGGAAGTTGTCGAGGAAGGCTTCTTCCAAGTCCTCCCAGCTGCCGATGGAATTTTCAGGCAGGCTGTTTAGCCAGTGGCGAGCTGGTCCTTTGAGGTTTAATGGGAGGACGTCAGTCCACCTGTCAGTGAGCAAGTTTTGATCAGCCTGGAGCTGCTGTTGTTTCTTTTTCAGGCTTCTGGCGATAGCTATTAGCTGGCGCTTGAAGCGTTCCTGCTCTAGGGGTGCCTCAGGCACGATGAAATCCTCGCTGTCGAGGCTCTCCTCATCTTCGGAGACTGGACGATAACTATCATCATCTGAGTCATTGGGCGTGGCCTGTTTATCAGGGTCATCTTGCCCGTTGTCTTATTCCTCCTGTTCAGATGCGGCTCCAACAGGGTCTTCATTGTTTTTGGCGTCGCCTGGAGTACCATTTTCTCCGGTGCCAGTGTTGTCATTTTTCGAGCGACAAGGCTTGGAGCGGTGATTGGGGCACCGGCGCTTGGACTGTGTCTCAGAAGGCTTATCCGCGAGTGGATCCCCTTTGTCATCGTCGCTAGCTTCTTTAGGTGTGTCGACCATGTACACATTGTACGAAGAGGTGGTCGTCCAACGTCTAGTGAACGGCGGGTCTTGGCCTTGTTCCATGTTGGCATCGTCGTCCATACCGTCGATGTTTTCGGAGCCATAATCGAGCACGTCGGTTAAATCACCAACAGTGGCTATGAAGTGGGTGGCGAGTGGAAAACAAAATTTCCCATCATCAGCCTCTGGCTTGAACCGAACATAGTTTGGTTGTGAGTCCTTCTCCAAGGACAAATTCTTTAAAGAGTTTAGCACATCACCCAAGGGAGAGTGCTGGAAGATGTCTGCGGTGCTAAATTCGAAAATCAATAACCGATCCAGCTCGGTGTCCGCAGGCGTATATGGTCCGGAACTTATAGCCGGAGACGAATCCAGAGTTCCATTGACGCAGATATTGCAAGGTGCCGAGTCCGTGTGCGGCTCCAACTCCGCGGATTCTATGGCTTCGGATGGCATGATCTGCTACGGTTCTAAGGTCGTTGCAGCAACCGGAGCCATCTCCTGGATGTGATCCGATGATAGATTTAAGTCATGTTCCTCGGAGAGAGGGGGAGCGATCGCTGCGGTCCCAAATCCATTGAAGATCAAGTCTCCACGGATATCCGCGACGTAGTTCAAGTTTCCAAATCTGACCTGTGGCCAGGGGCGTAGCTATCGATCTGCTCCATATGGCCAAGCAAGTTGGCCCACAGTATGAAGCCGCCGAACACGAAAATTTGTCCAGGGATGAAGGTTTCTCCTTGGACAGCGTCGCTATAGACGATTGAAGGGGCCATCGAACCTTTCATCGATGACATAGTGGAACTCTCGATGAAAGCACCAATGTCAGTGTCAAAATCGGCGGATCTTGGGTAGGGGGTCCCGAACTGTGTGTCTAGGATTGATGGTAACAGGATACAGGGGACACAATTTTTACCCAGGTTCGGGCCCTCTCTATGGGGGTAATACCCTACGTCCTGCTTGATTGATATTGATGAATATGGGTGTTACAAGAGTTGATCTACCACGAGATCGTAATGGCTAAACCCTAGGAGTCTAACCTGTATGACTTATGGTAATGAATGTGTCCTTTCCGAACTAACCCCTCCGGTTTATATAGACACCGAGGGGATCTAGGGTTTACATAGAGTCGGTTACATAAGAAGGAATCTTCATAGTCGGTCGCCAAGCTTGCCTTCCACGCGAAGGAGAGTCCAATCCGGACTCAGGTATAGTCTTCGGCCTTCATGTCTTCACAGCCCATCAGTCCGGCCTAGGGATAACAGGCCGGACTTCCGAGGACCCCTTAGTCCAGGACTCCCTCAGTCGTCTCTAAAGCATAACCCTAAAACGATAGCGGTAAATCAGTAAGACACATCATAGATCACACCATATCTAGTAAAGTACATTACGACGTTAGGACACACCATTATGCTGTGGTGTTCTGGGTGCCGTGAGTTGCGAAACTATTCCGCATTGTTTCAAATGTAGACCAAACTCGTAACTCAAACATTCTACTCCACGATCAGATCGTAGAAACTCTATTTTCTTCTTACGATGATTTTCCACTTCACTCTGAAATTCTTTGAACTTTTTAAATGTTTCAGACTTATGTTTCATTAAGTAGATATACCCATATCTGCTCAAATCATATGTGAAGGTGAGAAAATAACGATACCTGCCGCAAGCCTCAATATTCATTGGACCACATACATCAGTATGTATGATTTCCAACAAATCTGTTGCTCGCTCCATTGTTCCGGAGAATGACGTTTTAGTCATCTTGCCCATGAGGCATGGTTCGCAAGTTCCAAGTGATTCATAATCAAGTGATTCCAGAAGTCCATCAGTATGGAGTTTCTTCATGCACTTTACACCAATATGACCTAAACGGAAGTGCCACAAATAAGTTGCACTATCAACTCTGCATCTTTTGGCTTCAACATTATGAATATGTGTGTCACTACTATTGAGATTTAACACAAATAGACCACTCTTCAAGGGTGCATGACCATAAAAGATATTACTCATATAAATAGAACAATCATTATTCTCAGATTTAAATGAATAACCGTCTCGCATCAAACAAGATCCAGATATAATGTTCATGCTCAATGCTGGCACCAAATAACAATTATTCAGGTCTAAAACTAATCCCGAAGGTAGATGTAGAGGTAGCGTGCCGACGGCGATGACATCGACTTTGCAACCATTTCCCACACGCATCGTCACCTCGTCCTTAGCCACTCTTGGCTTAATCCGTAGTCCCTGTTTCAAGTTGCAAATATTAGCAATAGAACCAGTATCAAATACCCAGGTGCTACTGCGAGCTCTGGTAAGGTACCCATCAATAACATGTATATCACATATACCTTTGTTCACCTTGCCATCCTTCTTATCCGCCAAATACTTGGGGCAGTTCCGCTTCCAGTGAACAGTCTGTTTGCAGTAGAAGCACTCAGTCTCAGGCTTAGGTCTAGACTTGGGTTTCTTCTCCTGAGCAGCAACTTGTTTGCTGTTCTTCTTGAAGTTACCCTTCTTCTTCCCTTTACCCTTTTTCTTGAAACTGGTGGTCTTGTTGACCATCAACACTTGATGCTCCTTCTTGATTTCTACCTCCGCTGCCTTTAGCATTGCGAAGAGCTTGGGAATTGTCTTATTCACCCCTTGCATATTGTAGTTCATCACGAAGCTCTTGTAGCTTGGTGGCAGTGATTGAATAACTCTGTCAATGACACTATCAACTGGAAGATTGACTCCCAGTTGAGTCAAGTGATTATGATACCCAGACATTTTGAGTATATGTTCACTGACAGAACTATTCTCCTCCATCTTGCAACTATAGAACTTATTGGAGACTTCATATCTCTCAATCCAGGCATTTGCTTGAAATATTAACTTCAACTCCTAGAACATCTCATATGCTCCATGATGTTCAAAACATCGTTGAAGTCCCAGTTCTAAGCCATAAAGCATGGCACACTAAACTATCGAGTAGTCATCAGCTTTACTCTGCCAGACGTTCTTAACGTCATCAGCAGCATCTGCAGTAGGCCTGGCACCCAGCGGTGCTTCCGGGATGTAATTCTTCTGTGCAGCAATGAGCATAATCCTCAAGTTATGGACCCAGTTCATGTAATTGCTACCATCATCTTTCAACTTTGCTTTCTCAAGGAACGCATTAAAATTCAATGAAACAACATCATGGGCCATCTATCTACAATAACATAGACAAGCAAAATACTATCAGGTACTAAGTTCATGATAAATTTAAGTTCAATTAATCATATTACTTAAGAACTCCCACTTAGATAGACATCCCTCTAATCATCTAAGTGATCACGTGATCCATATCAACTAAACCATAACCGATCATCATGTGAAATGGAGTAGTTTTCAATGGTGAACGTCACTATGTTGATCATATCTACTATATGATTCAGGCTCGACATTTCGGTCTCAGTGTTCCGAGACCATATCTACATATGCTAGGCTCGTCAAGTTTAACCCGAGTATTCTACGTGTGTAAAACTGTCTTACACCCGTTGTAGATGAATGTTGAGCTTATCACACCCGACCATCATGTGGTGTCTCGGCATGACAAACTTTGGCAACGGTGCATACTCAGGGAGAACACTTTTACCTTGAAATTTAGTGAGAGCTCATCTTATAATTCTAACGTCAAGCAAAGCAGAATAAGATGCATAAGGATAAACATCACATGAAATCAATATAAGTGATATGATATGGCCATCATCATCTTGTGCCTTTGATCTCCATCTCCAAAGCACCGTCATGATCACGATCGTCACCGGCGTGGCACCTTGATCTCCATCGTAGCATCGTTGTTGTCTTTGCCAACTATTGCTTCTACAACTATCACTACCGCTTAGTGATAAAGTAAAGCAATTACAGGGCGATTGCATTGCATACAATAAAGCGACAACCATATGGCTCCTGCCAGTTGCCGATAACTCCGTTACAAAACATGATCATCTCATACAATAAATATAGCATCATGTCTTGACCATCACATCACAACATGCCCTGCAAAAACAAGTTAGACGTCCTCTACTTTGTTGTTGCAAGTTTTACGTGCCTGCTATGGGCTAAGCAAGAACCGTTCTTACCTATGCATCAAAACCAAAATGATAGTTCGTTAAGTTAGTGATGTTTTAACCTTCACAAGGACCGGGCGTAGCCACACTCGGTTCAACTAAAGTTGGAGAAACTGACACCCGCCAGCCACCTGTGTGCAAAGCACACGTCGGTAGAACCAGTCTCGCATAAGCGTACGCGTAATGTCGGTCCGGGCCGCTTCATCGAACAATACCGCCGAACCAAAGTATGAAATGCTGGTAAGCAGTATGACTTGCATCGCCCACAACTCACTTGTGTTCTACTCGTGCATATAACATCTACGCAATAACCTGGCTCGGATGCCACTGTTGGGGAACGTAGTAATTTCAAAAAAAATTCCTACGCACACACAGGATCATGGTGATGCATAGCAACGAGAGGGGAGAGTGTGTCCACATATCCTCGTAGATCTAATGCGGAGGCATTAGCACAACGCGGTTGATCTAGTCGTACGTCTTCACGATCCGAGCGATCCAAGTACCGAACACACGGCACCTCCGAGTTCTGCACAAGTTCAACTCGATGACGTGCCACGAGCTCTGTTCCCGCAAAGCTTCATAGGAAAGTTTCGTCAGCACGACGGCGCAGTGATGGTGATGATGATGCTACTGACATAGGGCTTCACCTAAGCACCGCTACGATATGATCGAGGTGGATTATGGTGGAGGGGGGCACCGCACACGGCTAAGAGACCAATGATCAATTGTTGTGTCTATGGGGTGCCCCCTGCCCCCGTATATAAAGGAGCAAGGGGGAGTAGGCGGTGGGCCAGGGACAGGCGCGCCAAGAGGGGGAGTCCTACTCCTACTAGGAGTAGGACTCCTCATGTTCTTAGTAGGAGTAGGAGAGGGGGAAGGAAAGGGAGAAGAGGAGAAGGAGAGAAGGGGCCAAGCCCCCTTGCCCTAAACCAATTTGGATTGGGCCTTGGGGGGCGCGCCCCACACTCCCCTTGCTACCCTCTATTTCCACTAAGGCCCATGTAGGGCCATTAAGCCCCAAGGGGGGGGGGTTCTGGTAACCCCCGGTACTCCGGTATATGTCTGAAACCTTTCGGAACCTTTCCGGTGTCCGAATATAGTCATCTAATATATCGATCTTTATGTCTCGACCATTTCGAGACTCCTCGTCATGTCCGTGATCATATCCGGGACTCTGAACTACCTTCGGTACATCAAAACACAAAAAACTCATAATACCGATCGTCACTGGACTTTAAGCGTGCGGGCCATACGGGTTCGAGAACTATGTAGACATGACCGAGACACGTCTCTGGTCAATAACCAATAGCGGAACCTGGATTCTCATATTGGCTCCCACATATTCTACGAAGACCTTTATCAGTCAAACCGCATAACAACATACGTTGTTCCCTTTGTCATCGGTATGTTACTTGCCCGAGATTCGATCGCCGGTATCTCAATACCTAGTTCAATATCGTTACCGACAAGTCTCTTTACTCGTTTCGTAATACATCATCCTACAACTAACTCATTAGTTACAATGCTCGCAAGGCTTATAGTGATGTGCATTAGTGAGTGGGCCCAGAGATACCTCTCCGACAATCGAAGTGAAAAATCCGAATCTCGAAATACGCCAACTCAACAAGTACCTTCGGAGACACCTGTAGAGCACCTTTATAATCACCCAGTTACGTTGTGACATTTGGTAGCACACAAAGTGTTCCTCTGGTAAACAGGAGTTGCATAATCTCATAGTCATGGGAACATGTATAAGTCATGAAGAAAGCAATAGCAACATACTAAACGATCAAGTGCTAAGCTAACGGAATGGGTGAAGTCAATCACATCATTCTCCTAATGATGTGATCCCGTTAATCAAATGACAACTGATGTTTATGGCTAGGAAACATAACCATCTTTGATCAACGAGCTAGTCAAGTAGAGGCATACTAGTGACACTCTGTTTGTTTATGTATTCACACATGTATCATGTTTCCGGTTAATACAATTCTAGCATGAATACTAAACATTTATCATGATATAAGGAAATAAATAATAACTTTATTATTGCCTCTAGGGCATATTTCCTTCAGGCGGATCTGTCGGCCTTCCTGCTGGCATACGAGGAGGCTGTCCTGGAGGCTGGAGGCGACGACAAGGTCATGGCCAACTGGTTCCCCCTGGCCCTCGCTGGCGCGCCACGCGCCTGGCTGCTCAACCTGCCAGGATCCTTTGTGGCTTCTTGGGAGGAGCTACGCGGCCTTTTCGTTGCATGCTTCGCGGCACCGGCGCCTGTCGCCATAGTGGCTCTCCTAGGCGGCTCGCAAGCGCCGCCCTTAGACCGCCACACCAAGCAGTTCTTCTGCTAGATCGGCGCCGCCTCTG
The DNA here is from genome assembly GCF_056163025.1 of Triticum urartu. NCBI lineage: Eukaryota > Viridiplantae > Streptophyta > Magnoliopsida > Poales > Poaceae > Triticum > Triticum urartu. Next base: position 439,029,493 of record NC_141874.1, on the reverse strand, counting down.
TGCAGCGGGAGCCCCTCCGGGATGGGCCACGCCCAAGGCTGACCTCACCTTCGACTCAAGGGATCACCCCACCACCACTGCTGGCTCGGGTGCGCTCCCAATGCTCTGCACGCCCATAATCTGCAACGTCGCCATGACCAAGACTCTCATCGACGGCGGAGCGGGCCTCAACATGCTCTCCGTGGAAGCTTTCGGCTTGCTTCACATACCGTACGGCCGACTCCGCCCCACAAAGCCTTTCTCTGGAGTCGGTAGCGGGTCCACCAGCCCCTTGGGGCAAATACGCCTCCCGGTCACCTTTGGTACCCGGGGCAACTACCGCACCGAGCTCATCAACTTTGACATCGCCTGCATTGGCCTCCCATACAACACCATCCCTGGGTACCTGCTTTGGCTCAGTTCATGGCAGGGACCCATCCGACCTACAAGCTCATGAAGATGCCGGCCAGCAGCGGCGTACTCACCGTGGCCGGAGACACCAAGGACGCTTTGGCGGCCCTCGAGCTTACCTTCACGGCCGCAGCAGCAGTGCGCCCGGCCAGCGAAGCCACCCTAGGGGCTAAGGAGGCCGCACCGGTGAAGACGAAGCAGCTATTCACTCAGGACCAGGCCGAAACGAAGCAAGTGTTGGTGGAGGAAGGTGGATCCTCGGGAGCCACCTTCACCATAGGCGCCAGCCTCGACCTGGGTCGAGAGAAGGCATTGGTGAAGTTCTTGCGTGCGAACAACAAGGTATTCGCCTAGGAACCCAAGCAGTTGGTAGGGGTCCCAAGGGGGGTAATTGAGCATCATTTAAGGGTGTGCCCCAATGTGTTCCCTATGAAGCAGAAGGCGCGGCGACAATCCACGAAGAAGCAGTCCTTCATCATCCAGGAAACTAGCAAGCTGGAGGCGGCAGGTGTCATTCGTGAGGTCCGGTACCCAGAGTGGCTGGCGAACCCCGTCCTCATGCCAAAGAAAGGCGGGAAGGAACGCATGTGTGTAGACTTCACCAACCTTGACAAGGCCTGTCCCCAAGACCCATTCCCGCTTCTGCACATCGACCAGATCATCGACTCCACCGCCGAGTGCGACCTGCTGTGTTTCCTGGACGCGTTCTCGGGCTACCACCAGATCAAGATGGCAGTGGAGGATGTGGAGAAGACCGCCTTCCTGACCCCGTGCAGGGTGTACTGCTACACCTACATGCCGTTTAGACTACGCAACGCTAGGGCGACCTTCCAGCGGCTGATGCACATCGCCCTGGGTTAGCAGCTTGAGAGAAACGTTGAAGCCTACGTCGACGACATCGTGGTAAAATCTCGAGAGGCGAGAACCCTAATTCAGGACCTGGAGGAGACCTTCGCTAGCCCGCCCCAGGTGGATTTGTGGCTCAACCCGGAGAAGTGTGTGTTCAGTGTCCCCTCCGGCAAGCTACTGGGTTTCCTCGTGTCTCATAGGGGTATCGAGGCTAACCCCGAGAGGTCAAGGCAGTAGAAGACATGAGCCCACCACAAACTCTGAAGGAAATGCAAAAGCTTATAGGCTGCATGACCTCACTGGGGCGCTTCATCTCCAAGCTGGGGGAGCGCTCCCTTCTGTTCTTCAAGCCGATGAAGAAGAAGGGCCCGTTCGAATGGACCCCAAAGGCAGATCTGGCATTTCAAGACCTCAAGAGATACCTAACCAGCTCACCGGTGATGGTGGCACCTCGCCCCCTCGAGCCTATGGTGCTCTATTTGGCTGCTACGCCTCACTCCGGCAGCGCGGTGTTGGTGGCAGTTCGGGAGGAGCGCCGGGCCAAGAACCAGCAGAGCAATGCCGCGCCCTCAGCTGGAATGGTGCAGTCATAAGACAGCGTCGCTAAGGCCAGGACGATTCCCACAGACGGTCACACCCCACAAGACGGCATTCAAGGGCCTGTGGAGGCCCGATGGGCGACCAGGCTCCTGAGGTGCCCCCACCTCAGGAGGCACCAGAACCTCCGGAGGACACATGCTCCATTGATGCTCCCACCCTCGTTGAGCACCCAATATACTTTGTCAGCACCATGCTACGAGACGCGAGAGCACGGTACCCAATGCCGCAGAAGCTCTTACTCACGCTCCTGGTGGCCTCACACAAGCTACACCATTATTTCCAAGAACACCCAATTAAGGTCGTCTCATCCTACCCCCTGGAGAGGGTGATCCGGAGCCCCAATGCCGCAGGTAGAGTCGCTGAATGGAACATTGAACTGCAAGCGTTTCAGTTGGAGTTCAGCACGACCAGGGTTATCCAGGGAGCTGCGCTTGCCGACTTCGTTGCAGAATGGACCAACGCTCCGGAGCCCGAAGCGGGCGAGAGCCGATCGCTCTCGCCGGGAAATGAAGCACTGGATGGCTGGGTCATGTACTTCGATGGCGCTTTTGCATGACAAGGCGCGGGGGCTGGCGCTGTGCTCATCTCGCCCACCCAAGACAAGCTATATTATGATGTGCAGCTCTGCTTCTAGCGGGGTGAGATGGTCTCCAATAACATCACAGAATACGAGGGGTTGATCGCTGGCCTCAAGGCCGCCGCAGCCTTGGTGGTGAAGCGCCTCACCATCAAGGGTGACTCTCAGCTCCTCGTCAACTTATCCAACAAGGTGTACGAACCAAGGGACGAGCATATGGAGGCATACCTCGCGGAAGTGCGCAAGATGGAGAAGCAATTCCTAGGCCTAGAGCTACAGCATGTGCCATGTGGCACCAACAATGAGGCTGACGAGATCGCCAAGAAGGCGTCAAGGCGTCTACCCCAAGAACCTGGTGTCGTGGTTTTGTCACAGCAGATGTCCTCGTGAAAGGACTTAGTCGTGGAGCCATCGCAACGGGTTAGCTTGAAGGGGTTAAAGCGGACACAGGGACGCAAGAGAGTTTATACTAGTTCGTCCCCTTCGATGAAGGTAAAAGCCTACGTTTAGTTGTGATGGAATTGATGGGGTTTCGATGACTAGGGAGCAAACACGCTTCGCCTAAGTCTCGAGTTGTTGTCTGTTGTCTTGAATTGCCGCCGGATCGTCCCCTTATATACATGGGTGACGCCCGTCGGTTTACAGAGTCCCAACACCGGCTCATATACGTGTTCGGTTTGGTCTCTACTTATTCCTAACTTACAATACAAGTTTACATACCGACGCCGGTTTACGGCTACAGGCCTTAAACCGATCATGGGCTTTAAGCCCTCATCTACCTTCATGGGCTTTAACATACTTAACTACTGATGAAGTTAACCTGGCCCAGATAGGCCGGTTTACACCCAGTAGTAATATTCCCAACATCAGGCCCCAGATTGATTTGAACAGGTTCATGGCAATCCTTTAGCAAAAACTTCATCTTCAACATCTTCTTGTAGTTTGGTGAACTGCCGTGATGTCATCTTCTCTGATTACTGTAAACCGGAGTGACGTCATCTGTCATAAAGAAACTATCCATGATACCTTCTTGTTTAATAGATCTGCGACAATCGAAGCGACAGCTCCGTTTCCAAATTCGTGGCCCCTTGATTCTCGCGCCTGACACATGTCCCTTTCTTTATAAATAGGACCAAAGGGTCATTTCTTTTTCCCCTTTGTGCCCTTCTGCTTCGTCTTCCTCGCGTCGCCCAGCTTCGGAGCTCCGCCGCCACCGTCAACTATTGCACCAACCTTGGCCGCTGCATCACCCTGAGCGTAGCAGAGCACCGCGGCGACCTTCCACGTCTTCCTCAGCTCCGGTAAGTCTTCTATCTTTTTCATTATAGATCTGTTCTAGGCTTTCTATGCTCTCTAGTGTTCATCGCCTGCTCCTTGTTCATATGCTAGATATTTAGACGAGTCTGTGAATCTTTGCTTTTGTGTAGCAGTAGTTTTTACCCTCTGTTTTCACTTTCGCATATAAGACCATAGATCTTATCCGTAGCGATGGCTCATTGATTCGGCACTGCTCCTTTTGGGCCTTGAATTTTTATCTCTTTTATGAACATGTTCCAGATCCAACGCTGTAGTATAATCTTGTGAAACCTGTTTTTGCATACTTACTCATCTGCAATCTCGACTGTTTCAATGTTTAGACCAGGCGGTTTAACTTTGTAGAAAAAATTGCCAAACCGGTATATATCATTAGTCCCCTTGTTGAACCGCCGAATGCTATTGCTTCATAAAACTCCGGTTTAGATAGAGCTGTCTCCGGTTTAACATTGTACATACCAGTGTAGTTTAATCAATGCATTCTTGAACGGGAATCACCTATCTTGTAGATTTCATCATGGCCAAGCAAGTATATGAGTGCAACTGGGTTCCTTCTCGCGTCACAGAGACTCAACTGAATAATTTAGTCCTGATCGGCGCTTTAGGCAGCAAAAACACCATCCATTGGAGGGTCCTGGCAAAGAATGCCCTCCCACACCTCAAGAAGGAGAGGTCGTCATTTTCGTAGATCACTTAGCCCGGGGCTTTAAGCCGCCCGGTTCTAAATTTTACCGGGATGTTTTGGCCGATTTTCAACTCTGCCCACAAGACACTGGCCCCAACTCTATTACAAACATGTGTCACTTCCAAGTGCTCTGTGAGGTGTTCTTTCAAGAGGAGCCCACAGTTGAGTTGTTCAGAGACTGCTTCCATCTAAACCGTCGTACTGAGTTTACTGACGGTTCCAATACGGAATTGGGTGGTGTGGCGATTCAGAAAAGCAAAGAGGTCACATACCCTCACGCCAAACTGCACAGCCACCCCAAAGAGTGGAATCAAACATGGTTCTATTGCAAAGACACCTCCCCTGCTGGTGAAAATCCTTTGCCTGGCTTTCGTCCGGAGCACACCCCTTTCCGCAAAGGTTGACTGCCAAGGAGAGAAGCAAATACGCTCCTCAACTTTCCAAGCTCAGAGCCTTCATGGCCAACGATTTAACAGGGGTCGATCTCGCTCGCTGTTGGATATCGTGGAGCATACTGCCCCTTAGTCAGCGCTCCGGTTTGATGTGCGAGTATACTGGCAGTGTTGATGACCCACTGCGACATGCTAACATCCAGCTCACCGACGAAGAAATCACAGAGGTTGTGAATAAAATGCTGAATGAACCGGAACACATCTGTGCTCGAACCGGCCTGCTTCCCTTCTGTGCCACCAACAAACCGCCAGCTGTAAGAGTTTGATTTTTCTTTTTACTAAACCTGTTATTGATATATCTGGTCATTATTTGATATCAATGTCTGTTTAAACAGGGCAATGATCCATTTTGGAGCAGGAAGCTTCCGCAGGAGAAGCCAAAAAAACTGAAAAACCAGAAAGACCAACCCGGCCAAAGACTAAAGTCGTGAAACGGCCTGCTCATAAGATGTGGGTAATCCGGACCTTGAGGTAGAGCTTGACTCACTTGGCTTATTTTTCATACGCCTGATGATGATGTGGGTAATCCGGACCTTGAGGTAGAGCTTGACTCACTTGGCTTATTTTTCATACGCCTTATTGATGATGACATTTGTCAGGATAATGCCGATGCCAGCCATGCTGATGCTGCAGAGGTAATTACTCTCTCTTCCGATTCAAACCCTTTGCCTTCACTAAAAATCCGTCAGGCAAACCGGAAGGTTAAATTTTCTCATCCTCTTGCTTACTTGGATCCCAAATTTCCTATGAAGACCCAACAGCACGAAGCTCGCCGCACAACCAGGCACAGCAGCCAGGTAGTTACCTCCGCCAGTTTACCGAACAGTCCGGTTCGAAAACGCCGTTCAAAGGTCTCTAATTTGCTTGTCAGTGCTTGTCCTAAAGCGGGCTGTTTTCGTCAACCTCTTAATCCATCTGACTCCGATTATCAGGTTACTTCCCACTCATCCTCTGGCGAGTCATCGGCTACTCAGCTGCCACCGCTCAAAACGGTGCTTGGGTAAGCTATACTTATCATAATATTTCTGGTACATCACCTTGGAACATATGCTGTATTTGACTTTGTTATTCCTTTCAGGGCCAAGCCTAGGCCGAGCAAGAAGGCTCGCCTGGATAAAGCGGCCGAGGAGGACGCCATCCCTGAACCGGGTAAAACACCAGATCTTGAAGCGGCTATTCCTGAAGATATACCCAATGATCCACCACAGCAGGATGACGATTTTATTGCTAAAGAAAGGCCTATTGACACCTCAAGCCCTGTCAACCAGCCCACAAGCCCCATCCGGTTTGGGAGATCCACTAGTCCATCCCAGCCTACTGACAAACCGACTGCGCCAGTGCAAACCAGTGATGCTAAGGATGATGAAGTTGTAATTACTGGCATTGGCCGTACAGAGCCCAGCAATCCTGTTGTTTTATCGAAGCATACCGTCAAACAAGAATTTGCTGCCATGGGCAAAGGCAAGTGGAATGTTGACTTGGCGACCTATGCTGCTCTGAATGCCCAAGATCTTCATTCTGGCTACCTAAACGGCTGTATACCAGCCGTGATTATGAAGCTGGTCTGGTGAATATGATGAAAGAGAAATTTGAGGTAACTTTCATGTACTTTTTCCTGCTTGGATATTTCAATTTTGTTAACTCTCCTAGCCCCCAGGGGCCGGTTTAGAATCTTCATTCAAACCGGGACTTGCTAATATAAATCCCAATGCTTCGGAATTCGCTGATGTAGCCCCCAAGGGCCGGTTCAACTTGGTGTAGTTAAACCGGGACTTTAAGTAATTGAGATCGCAGCATCAGAATTTATTCGAGCAAGTAGCCATTAGCCCCCAAGTGCCAAGTTGAATACTTGTATTGATCTTGGGACTTTATAATCAAGTGAAATATGAAGATCAAATAGGCATTAGCCCCCAAGTGCCAAGTGCATAACTTGTTATGTGGTTGGTGCTTCAATTCTTGCACTGCTTGCTGAATCATATAACTGTCAGTATGCAGGCTGAGCTGAAGACAAAAGAAAACCAAGTCGCCGATCTCCAAGAAAATCTGAAGTCCCAACAGACTGAAACCTCAAAAGCAAAAGAGGAGTTGATCAGCGCCTTAAGCGTCATGGAACAGCTTAAGAAGGATTTCAAGAAGGAGCGGGCGGATTGGGCCACTGAAAAATCCGCTTTAACCAAACGAGCAGAAGATGCCGAGGCTGCACTGAAACCGGTGGTGGACGAACTGACCAGCATAAAGCGGCACGTGCATGCCATGACCGCTGCTATCTTTGGTAAGCTGGTTTGATTTCTGGATTGATTCGGCCATCTTATAGAGCTGCCGGTTTGTTAACCCTTTGTAATATTTCAGGGACACGCATTGGTCACTTGGGGTCAGATGTGCGGAAGAAATTGAAAGCTGCCTACACATTGATCGAACAACTGTACACTGGTGCACAGCGGATCATCTCTACTGGATCCCACAACAATTCGGTGCCCACTTTGATTCAGGACACTCTGAAGAGACTGTCGATGCTTCCTGCCTAGGTTGAAGAGCTGAAGAAATCTGCTGCTCGAACCGGTGCGATCAATGCCTTAATCCGGGCAAAAGCTTGGGTGCCAGATTTTGATCCTATTGAAGCGGCTCAGGGATATCCCAGCTTGAAGGAAGACGGGTCAGAGTTTAGTGAAGCGGATCTGCGAGCAATAAACCGGGAGGTGCGTCCGCTAGCTTGTCAATTGGTTGAAGAAGCAGACTTGTCTCATTATCAAGCCCAATATGACAACCAAAACAAGCGAGTAGTTGCACCAAATCCTGAAGCGGAAAATCTTATCCCTCCAATCCGTAAGCATACTTACGCTCCTGATATTGAACCATCGTTGCTGATCCATAATGAAGCTGTCTTTCGAGCATTAATGGGAATCGACTGGACAACTATTGATTTCCAGCCGCTGGGTAGAGAAGCTGAAGTTGAAGCGGCGCGGGATGACCCACAACCATCAGGCCAGGCTGGTAACCAAGCTTGAACCGGAAGCCGGTTTAAACTGCTTCTCCTTTGCGAAAAAACAATGATCTTATTTTGGGCACCGTGTTGCCTTGTAATAGGCTAGCCGATACTCTTGATTTTGATATGCCTTCGTGCATAATTACTGCAACTTGTTCTTCCTTTGGGTGATGAACTGTCCAAAGTATTTTCTGCAATACAAAAAATCTTAAAGTGCCACCGCGGTTGTACTGTTAGGCGGAGTATGATGTCTGCATATATGAAATCAAAATATCTGAAAATTAAGCATATGATCAAATCTTTGGGATACATAATACCTGCCATCGTTGGGCATGAAGTTGGCTTGGCCAATCTTGAAGCGGAGGTTTATAAACCCACACTGTTGGAGGAGATAGCAGCTCCTGTATATATATAATGCTGGTTTACCATGTAAACCGTGTTGGGTTATAACAAAACACCATGTTACTCCGTAATATGATGTTTACAAAAAATCAAACCGGGCAAATAGTCTCCGGATTAAAAATGGACCGTGTTCCGTCAATTGACAGTTTGAACCGGCTTAAAACTTTGTTGGTTTTAAAAAACGCAACAAAAAGAAAGAAATATCTATCAAAGAAAAACGTGAAGCAAAGGCAATGATAAAACGGTTTGCAAAAAGATGCTTTATTTGAGCCGATCAGATGGCATTACCATGGTCGGACACGACCAAGCTCCCGATAGGTGTAGCTATGGTTCAAGTCAGCCAGGTCCCCAAATGAAACTGTGGCATTTATGCCGATCAAGAGGCGTGGCAATGGTTCGGGTTCGACCAAGCCCCCAAGTGATTCTGTGGCCTTAGGCCGATCAAGAGGCGTGACTGGTTCAGACGTGACCAAGTCCCCAAGTGATCTGGTGGCTCTCGCCTATCAAGAGGTGTTGCATTGGTTCGGACACGACCAAGCCCCCAAGTGATATAACATGATGCTTTGAAAAGCTAACTCAAGGGGTAAACCGGAGGCCGCTTTAGAACAACTCCGTGTAACCACACATGATGTAAAAGAACAGATACCCCGCTTTAGCTGAGGTTCCGGTTTATTATATTTAATCATAATATATACATCGTCATAATATGTACATAAGTAGATCCAATGGCTCAGGTATAGTAAGGCCGAAGATGAGCTATGTTCCACGGCCTGTTGGTCTCCTCCTCTGATGTACGTGAGTCTTTATGATCTCGAATATTGATCAGATAGTATGACCCGTTGTGCAGATTCTTGCTGACCACGAAAGGTCCCTCCCAAGGTGGGGATAGCTTATGCATATCAGTCTGATCTTGGATGAGCCGAAGTACCAAATCTCCTTCCTGAAAGGTTCTGGTTTGGACTCGGTGACTGTGATAATGACGAAGATCCTGTTGGTAAATCGCCGAGCGGGCGACTGCTATGTCACGTTCTTCATCCAACAGGTCCAAAGCATCTTGCCGTGCTGTCTCGTTGTCCGCTTCAACATAAGCCGCCACACGTGGTGAGTCATGACGGATATCACTTGGGAGAACCGCCTCCGCTTCGTAGACCATGAAGAACGGCGTGTATCCTGTTGATCTGTTGGGTGTAGTATTGATGCTCCATAACACAGATGGTAACTCTTCTACCCAACAACCCGGTGTTCTCTGCAAAGGAACCATAAGCCGGGGCTTGATGCCTCTCAAGATCTCTTGATTAGCCCTTTCTGCTTGACCATTGGACTGTGGGTGTGCCACTGATGAAACACCAAACCGGATGTGCTCCCGTTCGTAGAACTCCTTCATGGCACCCTTGGACAAATTGGTACCATTATCTGTGATGATACTGTGTGGAAAGCCAAACCAGAAAATCACTTTTTTGATGAACTGAACCGCCGTGGCTGCATCACACTTGCTAACAGGTTATGCCTCCACCCACTTTGTAAACTTGTCAACCGCCACCAGGAGGTGGGTCTTCTTATCTTTGGACCTTTTGAAAGGCCCAACCATATCCAGCCCCCAAGTCGCAAATGGCCAAGTAATTGGGAGAATTCTCAATTCTTGAGCCGGCACATGAGCACGTCTTGAAAACTTTTGGCAACCGTCACATCGTCTGACCAGATCCTCCGCATCAGCATGAGCAGTTAACCAATAGAAGCCATGGCGAAACGCTTTAGCCACCAAAGATTTTGAACCGGCGTGGTGACCACAATCTCCTTCGTGGATCTCACGCAAAATTTCATAGCCTTCTTCAGGAGACACACAACGTTGAAACGCCCCTGATACACTGGAATGATGCAACTCGCCATTGACAATAGTCATGGACTTCGACCGCCGGATTATCTGTCGGGCCAGAGTCTCATCCTCTGGTAACTCGCCCCGGTTCATGTATGCCAGGTAAGGAAGCGTCCAATCCGGAATGACATGAAGAGCTGCCACCAATTGAGCCTTCGGATCAGGAATAGCCAAATCCGCTTCACCAGGGAGCTTGACCGACAAGTTGTGCAGCACATCCAGAAAAACATTGGGCGGGACCGGTTTGCGCTGAGAGCCCAGCTGGCTTAAAGTGTCCGCCGCTTCATTCTTCCGTCGGTCCACGTGGTCCACCTGATAGCCTTTAAAGTGACCTGCAACAATATCCACCTCACGCCGATATGTTGCCATGAGTGGGTCCTTGGAATCCCAAGTGCCAGATACTTGTTGACCCACGAGGTCCGAGTCACCGAAGCACTTAACTCGACTTAGATTCATCTCCTTAGCCATCCGGAGACCATGGAGCAAGGCTTCATACTCAGCTGCATTGTTAGTACAAGGGAACATTAAGCGGAGAATGTAACAAAACTTATCACCTCGTGGGGAAGTTAATACTACTCCAGCCCCGAGCCTTCCAATTGCCTGGATCCGTCAAAATGGATGGTCCAATATGTGTGATCCGGCTTTTCTTCAGGTGCTTGCAGTTCTGTCCAATCATTGATGAAATCAACAAGTGCTTGAGACTTAACCGCCGTCCGAGGCACATACTTCAACCCGTGCGGCCCAAGCTCTATAGCCCACTTGGCAACCCGGCCAGTCGCTTCCCGGTTCTGGATGATATCCCCCAAGGGAGCAGAACTGACCACCGTAATGGGGTGCCCTTGGAAGTATTGCTTAAGCTTCCGGCTTGCCATAAAAACTCCATATACCAGCTTCTGCCAATGAGGATACCTTTGCTTGGACTCAATGAGTACCTTGCTGATATAATAGACCGGACGTTGAACCGGATGCTCCTTGCCTGCCTCTTTTCGCTCCACCACAATAGCCACACTGACCGCACGAGCATTAGCAGCAACATATAGCAGCAACGGCTCCTTGTCAATGGGAGCGGCGAGCACAGGTGGGTTGGCCAATTGCTGCTTTAAGTCCTCAAATTCTTTATCAGCAGCAGAACTCCAGACGAATTGATCCGTCGTCTTCAACATTTGATACAAAGTGATTGCCTTCTCACCAAGGCGGCTGATAAACCGGCTTAACGCGGCAATCCGGCCTGCCAGGCGTTGAACATCATTGATACACTTCGGTTTAGCCAGGGAGGTGATGGCTGTGATCTTCTCCGGATTAGCCTCGATTCCCCTGTTGGACACCAGAAAACCCAATAACTTGCCTGCCGGTACACCAAAGACATACTTGGCCGGATTAAGCATCATCTTGTACGTCCTCAGGTTATCAAAGGTTTCCTTCAAGTCGTCAACCAGAGTCTCCTTCTCCCTTGATTTAACCACGATATCATCCACGTAAGCATGTACATTACGACCAATCTGCTTGTGAAGACAATTTTGTACACACCGTTGATAAGTTGCCTGGGCACTCTTGAGCCCAAAGGGCATAAACACATAGCAGAAGGCTCCAAAGGGAGTTATGAATGCCGTCTTCTCCTGGTCCTTAACTGCCATTTTGATCTGATGATAGCCAGAATATGCATCCAAAAAACTCAAACGCTCACAACCCGCCGTAGCATCAATAATTTGATCAATACGGGGGAGGGCAAAAGGATTTGCTGGACAAGCCTTATTAAGATCTGTGTAATCCACACACATGCGCCAGGTGCCGTTTTTCTTAAGGACCAGCACCGGATTGGCAAGCCATTCAGGGTGGAAAACTTCAATAATAAAGCCAGCTGCTAAGAGCCTGGCTACCTCTTCTCCAATCGCCTTGCGTCTTTCTTTGTTAAACCGGCGGAGGAACTGTTTCACTGGTTTGTATTTAGGATCCACATTAAGGGTGTGCTCAGCGAGTTGCCTCGGTACACCTGGCATGTCAGAGGGCTTCCATGCAAAAATGTCCGGATTCTCACGGATGAACTCGATGAGCGCGCTTTCCTATTTCGGATCCAAGTTGGCACTGATGCTGAACTGCTTGGACGAATCGCCAGGTACGAAGTCAACAAGCTTAGTTTCTGCTACCGATTTGAACTTCAGGGCCGGATCATGCTCCGTAGTTGGCTTCTTTAATGGAGTCATGTCTGTCGGATCAACATTGTCCTTATAATACTTCAGCTCCTCGGTGGCACAAACCGACTCTGCGTAGGCCGCATCTCCTTCCTCGCACTCCAAAGCGATTTTATGGCTTTCGTGAACCGTTATTGTCCCCTTGTGACCCGGCATCTTGAGCTGCAAATACACATAACAGGGCCGTGCCATAAACTTGGCGTAGGCCGGTCGCCCAAACAGGGCGTGATACGGACTTTGGATTTTCACCACTTCAAACGTGAATGTTTCCGACCTGGAATCATGATCATCTCCAAAGGCCACTTCCAGAGCTATCTTACCAACAGGATATGCTGACTTGCCAGGTACCACACCATGGAACACCGTATTGGACGGTTTGAGATTTTTATCTGCTAGTCCCATACGACGGAAGGTCTCATAGTACAAGATATTAATGATGCTCCCTCCATCCATGAGTACCTTGGTGAACTTATAACCTCCCACCTGAGGCGCCACCACCAATGCTAGCTGACCTGGGTTATCAACCCGGGGTGGGTGATCCTCGCTGCTCCATATTATTGGCTGCTCAGACCAGCGTAAGTAACGGGGCACGGCCGTTTCAACAGAGTTGACTGCCCGCTTCTGAACCTTCCGGTCTCGCTTGTCCAAGCTAGTGGTGAAGACATGGTACTGCCCACTATTCAACTGCTTTGGGTTGCTCTGGTAACCCGACTGTTGCTGCTGCTGGTTGTAACCACCCTGGTTATTTTGATTATTTTGATTGTTATGTCCGCCCGGATTACCATTAAATCCTGAACCGGAATTTCCTCCACCGTAACCCGGCCCGAATCCTGAGCCACCGCCGGAGCCGTGATCATACCGGAAAGCATTAGAATTCTTGAACTCCTGCATAATGAAGCAATCCTTCCAAAGGTGGTTTGCTGGCACCTCCTTTGTCCCATGCTTTGGACAGGGCTGGTTCAATAGATAATTTAAGCGGTCCAGGTTAGGGTTAGGCGCTCCACCGCGATTCACCGGTTTACCCTTGCGTTGCTGACCCTTGTCCTGCGCGTTGGTATTAGCCACGAAGTCCATGTTGCCATCCGCTTTACGCTTGCCTCTGCTACCGTTACCTGCCGAGTGATGCTGCTAACCCTTGGAGTTGTTGTTCTTCTTTCCCTTCCCTGTCTTGTCATCATCAGACTCGGGATCCTTGGTACTATCAGAATCAGCATACTTTACCAAGGCAGCCATGAGGGTCCGCATGTCAGTGCAATGGCGCTTCATCCGTCCTAACTTCAGCTTTAGGGGCCCAAACCGGCAATTGCCTTCTAGGGTTATAACCGCGGTGTCAGCGTTGATGCGGTCTGATGAATGCAGAACCTGCAAGACCCGGTGCACCCAATGAGTCGTCGATTCTCCTTCCTCCTGGACACAGGCAGCTAAGTCCACTATCGACATAGGCTGCTTACATGTATCCTTGAAGTTACTGATAAACCGGGCTCGTAATTGGGCCCATGAACCGATAGAATTGGCCGGTAAGCTTTTTAACCAAGTGCGGGTCGTTCCTTCAAGCATCATGGTGAAGTACTTCGCACATGCCGCATCATCCACATCAAGCATCTCCATGGCCATCTCATAGCTCTCCACCCATGTCTCTGGGGGTTGATCCGCCGTGTAATTTGGTACCTTGCGCAGGCCCTTGAAATCCTTGGGCAGGCGCACATTGCATAAAGCAGGGACAAGGCAAGGCACCCCCAAAGAACTAGAAGTAACACCGGGTTCGACCGAGATAGTTGGACGAACCGGCGTAAGCTGCCAAGCCTGATACTGTGTGGCTAACTCGGCCTCCCTACGCGCTCGGGCCCGGTCCACCACTTCCTGAGCATTATCAGCACCACCCGCCGGGTTGTTGCCGCGGGGTGCTCCACGTCGTTCATTTCTTGACACTGCCGGTTCATCCATACGCCTGCCATAGCTCCGGCTTGGACAAGGGGTCGAGTGGATCCGGTCGCGGCTGTACGAGTATGCTTCCTGTTGGACCAAAGCTGTCCTAAGAAGCTCCTTGACCCGTCGCGTCTCTACCGCCTGCGGTGAGTCACCTTCAATTGGAATGCCTCCAGCCGTGCAGCAGCGGCAACGAGATTGTCCATCGGGTTGGAGTAGTGACCCAGAGGTGTTGAAATAGCCTGAGGTATAACAGTGTTTTGACGAGGCAGATCCATCAGACGAGGCTGAACCGGCGCGCCGGTCCCAGGAGCTTCTGCCCGGTTTCCCTCTAGTGGATTACTGGTTCCTGCTCCTGGGGTGTTGAAAAGGTCTCTGGCCTCGAAAACCGAAGGCAAACGGGATCGGTACTTCCTCTTCATGACTTCATGCGACGCGTTCTGGTCCAACATGAGCCTATAGGCTTGTGCGTCTAAAGCGGCCCGCTCTGTGGTCATCCTGGCATTCTCAGCTGCCAGGTCCGCCTTGGCCTGGGTGATCTGTTCCTTCACCTTTGCAATCTCCGCGTTGTGGACGTCCTGATCCGCCGGGTTAGCTTCCGCCATAAGCACAGCCAATGCATCAAATAGATCTGATAGAACTTGAGCCGGCGGGCGTACAGAGCTTCCTGCCCCGGCAGCTGTCGCTGCTACTGAACCGGAGGTTATTGGCGCAGCGGTCGACGAATGAAGCGCTGCTTGTGTGCCGGCCATGAATATTCCAACTCGGTTGGGTAGATCAGAGGGGTCCGGAATACTGTCACCATCGGAACAGCCCCCAATCCGGCCATCTTGTAGCTGATATAGAGATTCGGTTTCTTCGGTTGATGACTCGTCGCCAGAATAAAAGACGGTCTCGCTGCGAGATTACGATCCATCCTGATAACTTCCTCCATGGATGACTCCCACGAAGGCACGCTTCATGGCCGGTTTAACTCGGGCGGATCGCGCACGCTGAGCCGTTTCGACGAGGTCGGTGCAGATGTCTGGCTCAGGGCCCGGTTCACCGATGTTGCCGATGAAAACGTGTATGCCACCAAAGGGGACCCGGTACCCGTACTCAATTGAGCTGGCCTCGGGGCCCCAGCCTGCATCATCGATGTAGAGCTTGCCGCGACGACTCTTAGTCATCTGGCCCACAGCGTAGCCCTCGAGTCCTTCAAAGCGGCCCTCCAAGAACTTGAAACCATCGTGCGATAGCCCCACGGTGGGCGCCAACTGTCGTGGTTTTGTCACGGCAGATGTCCTCGTGAAAGTACTTAGTCATGGAGCCATCGCAACGGGTTAGCTTGAAGGGGTTAAAGCGGACACAGGGACGCAAGAGAGTTTATACTAGTTCGGCCCCTTCAATGAAGGTAAAAGCCTACGTCTAGTTGTGATGGAATTGATGGGGTTTCGATGACTAGGGAGCAAACAAGCTTCGCCTAAGTCTCGAGTTGTTGTCTGTTGTCTTGAACCGCCGCCGGGTCGGCCCCTTATATACATGGGTGACGCCCGTCGGTTTACAGAGTCCCAACACCGGCTCATATACGTGTTCGGTTTGGTCTCTACTTATTCCTAACTTAGAATACAAGTTTACATACCGATGCCGGTTAACGGCTACAGGCCTTAAACCGATCATGGGCTTTAAGCCCTCATCTACCTTCATGGGCTTTAACATACTTAACTACTGATGAAGTTAACCCGGCCCAGATAGGCCGGTTTACGCCCAGTAGTAATATCCCCAACACCTGGTGTCTTCGAAGAGCGACTCTTCAAGCCTTTGGCAACCCCTGCTGCCGCGGAGACTACATCATCTCGTGAGGAACTCCCCTAGCCACCAGCCTCGGGAGCCCCCACTTGCGGTCCGACCTCAGGAGCACGTCTACTCCTGGTGCTCGAGCCTCAGGAGGGGTGCTGGACTGAGGAGTTCAAGGCATATCTAGTGCATGGGACGCTGCCGGAGAAGGAGGAGGACGCAGAGCGTGTGGCCCGGCAGGCTACGGCATACTGCATCTAGGACAGTGAACTATACAGAAAATGACAAAATGATGTTTCCTTGTGATGCATCTCTAGGGAGCAGGGGAACGAGCTGCTGGCTGACATACACGGTGGAGACTTCGGGCATCACTCCTCGTCGCGTACCCTGGTTGGCAAGGCGTTCCGCAGCGGGTTCTACTGGCCCACGGCACTCAACGACGCGACCGAGCTGGTAAGATCCTGCGAGGCCTGCCAGTTCCATGCCAAGCAAATCCACCAGCCAGCCCAGGTCCTACAGACTATCCCGCTCTCGTGGCCATTCGCGGTCTGGGGGCTGGACATCCTAGGTCCGTTCCCGCGAGCGCATGGGGGCTACCGCTACCTCTACGTCGCCATCGACAAGTTCACCAAATGGGCAGAGGTGGAAGCCATCCGCACCATCCCGACCGGGTCAGCAGTTAAGTTCATCAAGGGCCTTGTGAGCCAGTTCGGGGTCCCTAACCGCATCATCACCGACAACGGCTCGCAGTTCACTAGCAATCTCTTCAAGACCTATTGTGCTAACCTTGGAACATAGATTTTCCACGCTTCGGTGGCACACCCCAGGAGCAATGGACAACCTGAGTACGCCAACGCCGAGGTCTTGAGAGGCCTCAAGACCCGTACCTTCAAGAAGAAGCTCGAAGCCGGTGGCAGGGGCTGGCATGACGAGCTCCAGTCTATGATGTGGTCCATCCGCACCACCGCCACCAAGCCAACAGGCGAGACCCCATTCTTCCTCGTCTACGGAGCAGAAGCGGTTCTCCCTCATGAGGTCAGGCATCGCTCTGCGCAGGTCCTGGCGTTTGATGAAATGCAGTAGGACGCCATGCGGGGGATGGACCTTGTGCAGGGGGAGGAACACCGCCGTGAAGCCTCGCTCCGAGCGGCAAGATACCAGCAAGTGCTGCGACGGTACCATTGTCACAGCGTCCACTCCAGGATGCTCGAGGTGGGTGATGTCGTCCTGAGGCGGGTGCTCTCCAGGGAAGGGCTGCATAAGCTCTCACCCATGTGGGAGGTGTTGGGGAACGTAGCAGAATTTTAAAATTTTCTACGCATCACCAAGATCAATCTATGGAGTCATCTAGCAAAGAGGGAGAGGGAAGTTCATCTACATACCCTTGTAGATCGCGCGCGGAAGCGTTCAAGAGAACGGGGTTGATGGAGTCGTACTCGTCGTGATCCAAATCACCGATGACCTAGCGCCGAACGGAAGACACCTCCGCGTTCAACACACATACGGTTGGGAAGACGTCTCCTCCAACTTGATCCAGCAAGGGGGAAGGAGAGGTTGATGAAGATCCAGCAGCACGACAGCGTGGTGGTGGAAGCAACGGTGATCTCGGCAGTGCTTCGCCAAGCTCAGGGAGAGGGAGGAGTGTCACGGGAGGGAGAGGGAGGCGCCAGGGGCTAGGGTGCGGCTGCCCTCCCTCCCCCACTATATATAGGACCCCTAGGGGGGCGCCGACCCTAGGAGATTGAATCTCCAAGGGGGCGGCGGCCAAGGGGGGTGGAGTGCCCCCCAAGCCAAGTGGGGCGCCCCCACCGCTAGGGTTTCCAACCCTAGGCGCAGGGGAGGCCCATGGGGGGCGCACCAGCCCACTAGGGGCTAGTTCCCGTCCCACTTCAGCCCATGGGGCCCTCCGGGATGGGTGGCCCCACCCGGTGGACCCCCGGGACCCTTCCGGCGTTCCCGGTACAATACCGATTACCCCCGAAACTTTCCCGATGGCCGAAACTTAACTTCCTATATATAAATCTTCACCTCCGGACCATTCTAAAACTCCTCGTGACGTCCGGGATCTCATCCGGGACTCCGAACAACTTTCGGGTTACCGTATACTAATATCTCAACAACCCTAGCGTCACCGAACCTTAAGTGTGTAGAACCTACGGGTTCGGGAGACACGCAGACATGACCGAGACGACTCTCCGGTCAATAACCAACAGCGGGATCTGGATACCCATGTTGGCTCCCACATGCTCCTCGATGATCTCATCGGATGAACCACGATATCGAGGATTCAATCAATCCCGTATACAATTCCCTTTGTAAATCGGTACGTTACTTGCCCGAGACTCGATCATCGGTATCCCAATACCTCGTTCAATCTCGTTACCGGCAAGTCACTTTACTCGTACCGTAATGCATGATCCCGTGATCAACCACTTGGTCACATTGAGCTCATTATGATGATGCATTACCGAGTGGGCCCAGAGATACCTCTCCGTCATACGGAGTGACAAATCCCAGTCTCGATTCGTGCCAACCCAACAGACACTTTCGGAGATACCCGTAGTGTACCTTTATAGTCACCCAGTTATGTTGTGACGTTTGGCACACCCAAAGCACTCCTACGGTATCCGGGAGTTGCACAATCTCATGGTCTAAGGAAATGATACTTGACATTCAGAAAAGCTATAGCAAACGAACTACACGATCTTTGAGCTATGCTTAGGATTGGGTCTTGTCTATCACATCATTCTCCTAATGATGTGATCCTGTTACAATGACATCCAATGTCCATAGTCAGGAAACCATGACTATCTTTTGATCAACGAGCTAGTCAACTAGAGGCTCACTAGGGACGTGTTGTGGTCTATGTATTCACACATGTATTACGATTTCCGGATAACACAATTGTAGCATGAACAATAGACAATTATCATGAACAAAGAAATATAATAATAACCATTTTATTATTGCCTCTAGGGCATATTTCCAACAAGAGGGCCCGTTTAGGATTGCCCGCGTCTCCAGGCCTGGCGCCGTACGCCTGGAGACGCAGGACGGGATCCCCATCCAGAATGCCCAGAAGATCCAGCACCTCCGGAAGTTCTACCCATGAAGCAAGGCCCAGTGCCTATGAAGATCTCCTCTTGTGACACTCTCATGTAATAATGAGTGGGGTTGTACAAGCCCCGGAGTCTCCGGAGTGCCGCCCTCGGGCCTTGGGGGCTCCCTCCCATGTCCTAGTGGTAGCAGTTAGCTTCGCGCTAGTGAGAAGACTAGACTAGGTGCCGGACGCGGCTGTTCATTTGCTTTCTGTAGTTGGCTTGCCTCTTTTCGTTTAATGAAATTTGGAGTTCTAGCATTTCTCGATGGTTTGGTTGAACCCCCTATTCTTTCTGTTTCTTCCCTCGATTCTTTGTTTTTCACCATGGAGGGTGGTACTTGCCTGACGCTCTCCCTCGCACGCCCCGCGGGGGGGGGGGGGGGGGGGGGTGGGGGGCTGGACAGGTAGTATGCGCGTGCGCGATGCGTTTGGCCATAACCAGCCCATAACTAAGGCCTCGCACAAGAAGGGTTAAGGATTTCTTAATGAATTTTTGTAGCTTCACGATGTCACTCGAATCAATAGTGGGGAAGCCCCACCAGGTGCCCAGAGACGCACGCCCTCATGAGGCCAAAGCTACCTCGGATGCATCGAGCTAAGTTACCCCTCTACACCCGTATAAGGCATAGATCTCACAGCACAACCCGGAAGCAATAAACACACCATAAAAGCAACATAAGCACCATGGTTCATTACACGCCCTCGTAGGGCCCCATATTCGTTTCTGACAGTCCAGGGGAAAGGGATGGAGAGGATAAGGGAAAGCGGCTCCATGACGCGGCTGCTCGTGAGGATCGGCCCTTCGGACTCAGCCAGAGTCCTCCTCGCGCTTCACTAGGGCGCGACGACGGGATGACCCGCCACCATCCTCGAAGCGAGCCCGTCGGCGTGGCGGCTGGTCGTGGCCAGCTCTGCTGGAGCTTTCGCCGGAGGAGGAGCTGCCGTAGCTGGGCGAACCACGGCCGCCGGCGGGGGCAAGGTCACCCTCGTGCTCGTCACGGCCATCGCCAATACCAAGCACCTTGCCACCATCATCGTCGTCTTTAGGGCAGCATCCGGTGCGGCGACCGTCTTCCCCGAACACCCTCACGAAGAGGGTCCCTGCGCCGTCGTACTTGAAGTGGAGGGTGCACCGCCTGCCCAGGCTGCATGCGCGGGTGAATGTCTGCGAGCCATAGGCCAGGGCTACATTTCTCGTAGCGGAGATCTCCACCACGACCCACGAAGCCTTGCTGCAGCAGCCGTCGGCCTGCAGCCAGAGGCTGCCGGGACCTGGGGCCAGCAATTCGTTGGCGAAGGAGCGCAGAATTTGAAGCCAAGTGCCGGTCGGGTTCTCCAACCACACGACAAACTCCGGGAGCACCTCCGCCGAGTGGAAGCGCGACCGGGGAGGCCGGGCGACCATGGCGCTCCTCCCCTCATTGACGGGGCTGCCCCGACCTAAGCGACTCCCGCCACACAAAGAAGCGCCGTCACGGCCACCAAGGGCAGCGCCGGACACCGAAGGAGTTCGCCCACGCCCACGAGGGACCGCGGCGGGGGTTGCAGCATGCTTGCGCAGGCGGCCACGCCCCCTCTTAGGCGGTGGCAAGCCAGGCCCCTCCTGGCGAGTTTTCCCCTTCTCGGCGGCTGAGAACCTCTTCACTGGCGCCATAGGTGTCGCGGCAAGGAAGAAGAAGAAGAAGAAGCAGGAGGAGTGGAGGAAGAGATGGATGACGGGGGCTCCGCCCCCTTCCCATTTATAGCCAGGAGGAGGCCAACCGCCGACCTCCACGATCTAAGGTAATGATGACCTTTTTCTGCATGCAATAGGGACTCGTGAAGTCGGGCGGTTGCCGAGGTAGCATGGGGAAGCGGAGACGCCCACGTCCTGTCAATCACCACATGCCAATCAAGGCCGCAGGCTGTTAGGGCCCGTGGCGCTCTGCACTTGACCCTTGGCTTCGTCTAGAAGCCAAGTATGAACGTGCCTTGAGCCCGGGGGCTACTGTCGGCGTCCCGGGAATGGGGGTACCTAGACTTGCCTGCCTGCGGCCCAGGGCCTGGCTCCACCAGCGGCCTGATATGGCCCATCTTCATCACCAACCACTCAAGACCCTCGTGAGGGGCCAAGCCTCACGAGGCGGACGACACAAGACCTCCTCAAGGGTAGCCTCACTAGGCTGGCTCGCGAGGAGTGGAGAGATCAACGCGAGGGGCACCTCATGAGGTTTCCATGATGTGAGCCATGACGACCAAGGCCAGGCGGGCGCTAGGCAGGCACCAGCGGGCACAAAGTACCAGTTGCCTCTTTGGTGCTAAAGAGGCAAGCACAGGCGAGGAGTCCCGAGGCATCAAGCAAAGATTTCCATATCGGTGCAACGAGACCAAGACCAGCAGGATGGCAGGACGGAGGTCATCACGGAGCCCACGACGGCGTCACCACCAGAGCCTTTGGCAGGCGAAGACCACCTTTTGTCAGGATAACTTGTACCAGTTGTCCCCCTTCGAATTGGTCATTGTGGGATCCCTTCCCGCCTAATATTTGGGAAGAGGACCCGAGCCTCTATAAATACGACTAGCCACCATCATAGAGAGAGGATGGAACCTCATCAGATCCAGGGAGGAACCAGACCATCCACTCTCGCACTAGCTCATCGAGCTCAAGAACACCTCTCCTCAGGAGGCTGTTCTTCCCTTGTACTTGTTCATCCCCAGCCCACAAGGTAATCCACCACACCACACTGGAGTAGGGTATTACAGCACAACGGTGGCCTGAACCAGTATAAACTCTTGTGTCCCTTGTTCCTCGGGTTCGGCGAGCTAGGCTTTGAGATTTTTGCGAGAGTGTGAGATTGGGGGAGAGAGATCTTCATGCGCACCCCAGTGTTCGAACCTCAAGGGTTTTGCCGGAACCGTAATCCGACAAGTACTAGCACCGGGTTAGCCAACCACTCAATGTGAAAAACTTCAATGATGAACCCAGCCGCTAAGAGCGGGCTACCTCTTCTCCAGTGGCCTTGCGCCTTTCGTCATTAAAACGATGAAGGAACTGCTTGACCGACTTAAATTTAGGATCAATATTGAGAGTGTCCTCAGCGAGTTCTCTCGGTACACCCGGCATGCCTGAAGGCTTCCATGCAAAGATGTCCCTGTTCTCATGGGTTAACTCGATGAGCGCGCTTTCCTATTTTGCATCCATATTAGCACTGATAGTGAATTGCTGAGATGAGTTGCCAGGCACAAAGTCAACCTGTTTAGTGTCATTTGCCGACTTAGACTTTAGCAAAGGGTCCTTCTCTGTGGTTGGTTTCTTCAAGGGAGTCACATCTGTCGGATTTCGGGTTCCGGCGAAACCCTTGAGGTTCGAACACTGGGGTGTGCACGAAGATCTCTCCCCTCTAGCTCACGCCCTCACCGCAATCTCAAGTCTTAGCGCGTCGAACCCGCAGAACAAGGGACACAAGATTTATACTAGTTCAGGCCACCGATGTGGTCTAATACCCTACTCCAGTGTGGTGTGGTGGATTGCCTCTTGGGCTAAGGATGAACAGTTACTTGGGAAGAACAACCTCCTGAGGGAGGTGCTCTTGTGCTTGGTCAGCTGATGCCGTCAAGGATCATCCCCCTTCTAAGGTGGTGGCTAGTCCTATTTATAGAGGCCCGGGTCCTCTCCCCAAATATTAGGCGGGAAGATATCCCACAACGGCCAGTTTGAAGGGGGACAACTAGTACAAGCTATCCTGACAAAATATGGTCTTCGGCTACCAAAGGCTCTAGTGGTGACGCCGTCCTGGTGGTCTTGGTCTTGTTGCACCGATATGGAAACCTTTGCTTGATGCCTCGGGAGTCTGCGCGTGCGCTTGCCTCTTTAGCACCAAAGAGGAAACGAGGACACTGCACGTGCTAGCGCTCGCCTAGCCTTGGTCGTCATGGCTTGCGTCACAGGAACCTCGCAAGGTGCCCCTTGCCTTGTTCTCTCCGCCCCTCGTGAGCCAGCCTAGTGAGGCCGCCCCCGAGGAGGTCTTGCATCGTACGCCTCGTGAGGCTTGGCCCCTCGCGAGGGTCTTGAGTGTTTGCTAGTGAAGATGGGCCATACAGGGCTGCTGGTGGAGCCACGCCGTGGGCTGTAGGCAGGCAAGTCTGGGGACCCCCGTTCCCAGGACGCCGACGGTAGCCCCCGGGCCCAAGGCACGCTCGGGCTTGGCTTTGAGGTGAAGCCAAGGGACAAGTGCGAAGCACCGCGGCCTTAACAGCCAGCGGCCTCGGTTGACACGTAGCAGCTGATTGGACGTGGGCGTCTTTGCTTCCCCACGCAGCCTTGATATCCCCCTGGCTAGGAGGCCACCCGGACTTACAGAGTTATCCCCTCATTGCTAGTGATGTGCCCCTCCAACTCTCCTGCCTTTCAGAAACAATAATCTCCTTTTCCAATCTGCCCCGAGCTTGGCCCTCCTCACTTCCATGGCACCCGGGCGAACAGAGAAGGGAAAGAAGAAGCCTCAGTCTTCAGCCGGGCCGCCCTCGGCCGTTGAACCCGCCATTGGCCGGTCACTGGTGCTTAACCAGGAAGCCATGGACAAGGTACGCCCTACGCTCGTTGCTGACTTCAATGAATGGGGGAGGACAGCGGCCTGGCCTGCATCGTGTGCCTCCGTTGACAGGACAGCCACCGAGGTTCCGTTCCTCATCGACGCCCTGTGGGTTGGCATGGTTCCTCCTTTTTCTGCCTTTTTCAACGCCGTGCTCTCCCACTACCAGATTCATATGTTGCACCTGGATCCCCAATCAGTCTCCCTCCTTGCCATCTTCTCTTTCGTCCATGAGGCCATGGTGGGCATTCCCCCTTCGGTGGCCCTACTGCGCCATTTCTTCTCGCTGCACCTGACTAGCCCTCGGCAGTGCTCGGGATGGTTGAGTTTCCAGGCCGTGGTTGCGATGGCTAGCTTGGGGATCGATTTGGAGCTTCCATCATCCTCAAGCGGATTTTGGGAATGGTGGGTGTATGTGGACATCTGTGTGCTCGGCCCCTTGCTCTCGCTCCCTTCAGCGCCCGCCATTCCCAGCTCCGGCTGGGGCCATGAGAAGCTCGCGGACCCCCGCCTTGCCTTTGTCTGTCTCCGGTTGAAGAGGCTGAAAGATCTCGCGTGACTGCGCCCATTGTGATGAAGGAGTTCCTCCGACGCCGCGTCACCCCTCTCCAGCGCCATTCCCGGCCGATGTGGGCCCTGTCCAGCGGCCGGGATCGCATGAGGCTTCAGGAAGCGGGTCTTCCGCTCGAGGCACGAAGAATGGTGCTCGAGGTCTTGACGGGCGATCCCTCGCCAGCTGACATGCCATAGGAGGGCTGTCTCTTGTACTGCTGCTCAAACAGGGTGGAGTTCCTGGGGAAGATGCCCCCCTTCGATGAATGGGGTATGCGTCCAGCTGGCCTTGAAGGGCCCCGCGAGAACCCTGTCTCCGTGGTCCCCTCCCTGCCGCCAGCGCCGAGCTTGCCCCAAGAGTGGATGCAGGGGGACGAGCTCCGCTGGGGGCCGGAGGCGCGGGTGCTGATGTGTCGGCACCGCTCGTGGTACCTCGGGAGCCTATGACTCTTGCCTGGCGGTGACAGCTGAGGGGGCAACGCAATCTGCTGCTCCTGAGGTTGAAGCTCCCGAGGTCTTCGCGGGCCATCATGAGGCGGTGCCCAGGGGCTCTCCTCACCCCAGCACTCCCAAGGCCGTCTCCTCAGGAGCCTCGCCAACCTTGCCCCGCGCGAGTTGCCACGTCCAATGCTTCGGCCGACTCCGTCTGGACTTCGATGCGCTCCGCAAGAGGAGAGGGTCCCCAAGCTGTAGCAGTGATGCCTTCCGACCGTTGAAGCAGAGGAAGTATATCGCCATAGACGAGTGAGTTCCTTAGCTTTGTAATTTGTTGAGTACTGCTTCTCCTCCTGACTGTGGCTCCTCAGGGTCCCTTCTGCTAAGGTGGCAAAGTCTCCCGGGAAGCAACCTTCTCCTGCCTCGGACTCCTTGCTGGCCTTGAGTGCCCCAAGCCAGCATGCCGCACCCGGCGCGAGGTTGACTGGAGAGGCAAACAAGTTAGCTTGGCTCCTTGAGCCCACGCCTTCGCCGTCTCTCCTTCATGGCCTCGCCTGGAGCATGATAAGTGTGCCAAGGGCTCCTCCTCTGGTTATGGACGGTGGCTGGACAACTTTGATCCTGTCTTATTCATCGAGCAGCGGGCCTCAAGTCATCCGGGCCCCTGCTGAAGTCCGGACGGCGACCTGGGAGGCGCCAGCCCCCAGCCCCCTGCTGGAGGGGGGGTGAGCCGCTTTAGATCTCATCAGCCACCCCTGTTGCGGGGGACGGACCTGGTTGCAAGCTTAAGCTTGCGCACGGGCGGGGTATCGTCCGCCACGAGATCTTCCAGGAGGCTATGGGTGCGATGAACCGACTCGGCGGAGAGCTCGCGGATGTCAACGCTTGCATTGAAGCTGAAAGCCTCCGGCTGGTGGAGGAGTGGCATCGCTTGAAGGTGGCTATCAACCTCGGGCGCCTCCAGCGCGAGCATGCCAATGCGGAGGCCGAGGCATCCCTGGCAACCTCGTGAGAGGCCAGCGCCCGGGCATGGAGGAGGCCAGGGAGGTGGTCAATCGCCACACGGCCGCCGAGGAGCGCAGGTGGGAGCTCCAGGCCTTGAATGCCTCCCTGGTGCAGCAGGTGGAGGCGCACAGAGTTGCCCTGGCGTTGATGAAGGGCGCCCCGGCTGACGAGGAGGAGATCTTGAGGCATGAGGAAGCACTGTTGCTGGAGGCCACGGAGCGCAGCCTCGAGGTCGAGTGGTTGGAGACGATGGAGCGCCAAGTCGCCCAAGCAGAGGATGCTCTCGGCGCGCGCGAGGCCAGGGCCCTTGAGGAGGTCAATCGTAGGGTGGCCGAGGCTCGCGCGGATCTCGCCAGCTGGTACGACCTAAAGTTGAAGCTTGTGGAGGCCGAATGTGTGGGCAGGACCGCTGCCCTCAAGTCAGGGCTGGCTGAGGCAGAACAGTGCGTGAAAGCCGCCGCAGCTGCCCTGATCTCGGTGCAGGCCGAGCTGGCTTCTGCCTGTGCCGAGCTGCTCTCTCTTCAACAGCGAGTTGACATGGCCGAGTCCTTCGCGCAGCAGAGCAGGGAGGAGGCACTTCGTCGATAGACACTGTTGTGCGAACATGCTCCCATGCTTTGGCACCTCCGGACGAAGGCCAACCAGGCGCTTGGTAGCATCTGTGAAGAGCACGCCTGAGGGAGTCCTGGATTATGGGGTCTCCGGACAGCCGGGCTATATCATTTGGCCAGACTGTTTGACTATGAAGATACAAGATTGAAGACTTCGTCCCGTGTCCGGATGTGACTCTACTTGGCGTGGAAGGCAAGCTAGGCAATACGGATATGTATATCTCCTCCTTTGTAACCGACCTTGTATAACCCTAGCCCCTTCCGGTGTCTATATAAACCGGAGGGTTTTAGTCCGTAGGACAACATACAATCATACCATAGGCTAGCTTCTATGGTTTAGCCTCTCTGATCTCGTGGTAGATCTACTCTTGTAATACTCATATCATCAAGAACAATCAAGCAGGACGTAGGGTTTTACCTCTATCAATAGGGCCCGAACCTGGGTAAAACATCGTGTCCCCTGCCTCCTGTTACCATCCGCCTTAGACGCACAGTTCGGGACCCCCTGCCCGAGATCCACCGGTTTTGAAAACGACATTGGTGCTATCATTGAGAGTTCCACTGTGTCGTCACCATAAGGCTCGATCGCTCCTTCGATCGTCGCCAGCGATGCGGTCCAGGGTGAGGCTTTCCTCCCCGGATAGATCTTCATATTTGGCGGCTTTGCACTGCGGGCCAATTCGCTTGGCCATCTGGAGTAGGTTGAGAGCTACACCCCTGGCCATCATGTCAGATTTATAAATTTGAACTACACAGACGATATCCGTGGAGACTTGATCTTCGACAGATTCGAGCCCATGCCAGACGCGCCGCGTAGTCGTGACGAGCATGACGTAACTCTGTCGTCGGACAGTGTTCGGGAGATCGCGTCCGCAGCTACTCCGGCCTTTAATACGGAGAAAGTCACGCCATCCGAGAGTGGAGGGATGGACCCCGCCATGGAGGCCACACTCTCAGTGGCGATGGAGCCGGATACTGACTTCACCCCTTACGAGAGCCGTGTTGTCGAACCACTGGATTCATCCTCGGCCACGGACTCCGAGCCGCTCGTATCCGTGCTCATCGAGTCCGACTGGACGCCGATCATGGATTTCACCTCCGCGGATATC
This sequence comes from Triticum urartu, assembly GCF_056163025.1. Lineage (NCBI taxonomy): Eukaryota > Viridiplantae > Streptophyta > Magnoliopsida > Poales > Poaceae > Triticum > Triticum urartu. The sequence continues at coordinate 439,002,094 of NC_141874.1, read as the reverse complement.
TTTCAGCACTCACCTTTTAGAGATGTGCTAAATTCATTAAGGTCTCTCTCCCTGTCAGGAGAACCTTGGCCGAACTATGTCCGGCCAGAATGGGATGCGGACGAGGAAGAAATTCGCTGCCCACCCACCACCCACTTAGTAGCCACTGTCGACGATTTAACCGACATGCTCGACTTCGGCTTTGAAGACTTCGACGGTATGGACAACGAAGCCGGAGACGAACAGGATCCACCGCCCTCGGGGCACTAGACCGCTACCTCATCATATGATATATATATATGGTGGACACCCCCAAAGAAGCCAATGGCGAGGAGAAAGCGGAGGATGACCCATCCAAGAAGCAACCCAAGCGCCGACGTCGGCGGCGCCGCTCTAAGTCCCGCCACAGTAAGAGCAGTGATACCGGCACAGGAGATAATAACACTCCGGATAGTGCCGAAGACAACAACAATCCCCTCTAGCATGATGTAGAGCTGGAGGATGAACAAGCTAGCCCTCCAAAGCGGGCAGCAGATGGAGAACCGGAGGAGGACAATTATACGCCTCTCTCCGAAGACGAGGCGAGCCTCGGAGACGACGAGTTTATCGTGCCCGAGGACCCCATCGAGCAAGAGCGCTTAAGCGCCGGCTTATGGCCACGGCAAATAGCCTGAAGAAAAAGTAGCAATAGCTTCAAGCTGATCAAGACTTGCTAGCAGACAGGTGGACTGAAGTCCTTGCGGCCAAAGAAAACGAACTCGAGCGGCCGTCCAAGAGTTACCCAAAACGCAGGTTGCTACCTCACCTCGAGGAAGAAGCATTGGAACCTCATTCACCAGTGTACAATGCGGCTGACCGGCCACTACACGGCCGAGTCAGTAAGGCGTTTCAGCCTAAAGTTCAGCCCGCACCCCGTCGCTACCCAGTCAAAAATACTACGGCCCGGGGTAACACAGAGGACCTGCGAGACATACTGGATAGTAAGGCAAAAATCGCAAGGTGAATATACGGGACACGAACACGTGCGCCCACACGGGACGATGATCGTCGCGTCGGATACACCAAGAGTAAATCCGGCCGAGCCGAATACAACTGACAAGACTCATACGAACTACGTCGGGATATAGCCCGGCACAGAGGCGCCGCCCAGCCCCTATGCTTCACTGATGAAGTTATGAATCATGAATTCCCAAAGGGTATCAAACCCGTAAACATCGAATCATACGACAGCACAACAGATCCCGCTGTATGGATTGAGGATTTCCTCCTTCACATCCACATGGCCCGCGGTGACGATCTACATGCCATCAAATACCTCCCATTAAAACTCAAAGGACTAGCTCGACATTGGCTGAATAGCTTGCCAGCAGATTCCGTCGGCAGTTGGGAGGATTTGGAAGATGCATTTCTTGACAACTTCCAGGGCACTTACGTGCGGCCACCGGATGCTGATGACTTGAGTCACATAACCCAGCAGCCAGGGGAATCGGCCAGACAATTATGGACACGGTTCCTGACCAAGAAAAATCAAATCGTAGACTGTCCGGATGCAGAAGCCCTAGCGGCATTCAAACATAACATCCGTGACGAGTGGCTCACCCGCCACCTCGGCCAGGAGAAGCCGAAATCTATGGCAGCCCTCACAACACTCATGACCCGCTTTTGCACGGGCGAGGACAGCTGGCTGGCTCACAGCAACAATACATCAAGGAATCTGGATACCTTAGATACCAAAGACGTTAATGGTAGGAAGCGTCGTAATAGACCAAAGCGCCGCAATAACGGCGATAACAATGAAGATACGGTAGTCAACGCTGGATTCAAAGGCTCTAGATCCGGTCAGCAGAAAAAAAAACATTCAAAAGAAATACTCCGGCTCCGTCCAGTCTGGATCGCATACTGGATCGCTCGTGTCAAATCCACGGCACCCCTGAAAAGCCAGCCAATCACACCAACAGAGAATGCTGGGTGTTCAAGCAGGCCGACAAGTTAAATGCCGAAAACAAGGACAAGGGGCTGCATAGCAATGACGAGGAGGAGCCCAGGCCGCCGAACCCAGGGGGACAGAAGGGGTTTCCCCCACAAGTAAAGATAGTAAACATGATATACGCAACCCACATTCCCCAGAGGGAGCGGAAGCGCGCACTAAGGGACGTCTACGCGATGGAGCTCGTCGCCCCGAAGTTCAACCCATGGTCTGCTTGTCCGAACACCTTCGATCGCAGGGACCACCCCACTAGCATCCGTCATGGCAGATCTGCGGCACTGGTCCTAGACCCCATCATTGACGGATTTCATCTCACTCGAGTCCTTATGGACGGCGGCAACAGCCTAAACCTACTTTATCAGGATACAGTGCGAAAAATGGGCATCGATCCCTCAAGGATCAAACCCGGAAAAACCACCTTCAAAGGTGTCATCCCAGGTGTAGAGGCCCAATGCACAGGCTCAATCACACTGGAGGTGGTCTTCGGATCACTGGATAACTTCCGAAGCGAAGAGTTAATCTTCGACATCGTCCCGTTTCGCAGTGGCTATCATGCACTGCTCGAACAGACAATATTTGCAAAATTCAATGCAATGCCGCATTACGCATACCTCAAGCTCAAGATGCCAGGTCCTTGCGGGGTCATAACAGTAAATGGAAACACAGAACGCTCGCTCCGTACGGAAGAGCACACTGCGGCCCTTGAAGCAGAGGCACAAAGAAGCCTATTCAGACAGACCAACCATCCGACGTTACAGCCCCCGGACACCTTCAAGCATGTCCGGAATAATCTGCAACAGGATCGCCTGGCGCGATCGGTGCTTGCCTAGCAATTCGGCCCCCGTCCCAGTCCCCGTGCAGCAACGAGATTCATGCCGCGCATACATAACTACGCATTGAAAATACCATGGACATAGGCGGGGGCACAATCAGGACACACCCCGCATTGTGGCTTAACCACACCATGGGCTGTATACCTTTGACATTCCTTTTCTCTTTCAGGGCCTAACTCTTCGGAAGGCCTTTCCAGCAGTACGACTACTGGACACATTCCGTAAGCAACAACCGATGCGGCAAGAAGCTAAGATGAACATGGGAACCGCCAGGTGGTCTCTAGTAATACTTGATATACCCGTTTTTCACTCTTTATGCATAGCTTGCCTTGGATGGGACATTTTGAATTGTCCTATGTTCAGCTCATTGCACTACTTGTACCAGTACACTTCGACGTATCATTCAAATAACAATGCATATTATTAATCTGTCATTGCATTATTTAAGTTTTTCCCTTTCTCTTATATGTCCATTTACGACATACCGCACCCGCACGCTCGGGTACGGTCAGTATGCCAGGGGCTCTGGTTTACCCCATAATACGGCGCAAGAAGTCTGAACACTTTCGACAGTGTGGCAGCCCGAACTTATGGCATTATATGCATCAGCTCCGAATCATATCTTGGGTCAAATGTTGGGTTGCCCGGCTCCCATGCTTTGGTACCTTACGTTCCGCTATATCGGCTAAGGTAGCGGTGGGAGAACTACTGCGATTGTGTCCCGGTTCTTTCGGACGAGCACCTCAGTAGAGAAAGCCAAAAAATGACTGTCATGATAAGGCGAGAGACTGGTCGCGGTTCGAGAGGTCTCAAGTCCTTAAAGACTTTTTTCCGCTTCGGGCGAGGAGTCGGCCTTGTCCGGCTTAGGCGTGTATAGCGCCCCAAATTCGGCCCTCCGAATACGAGGGGCTTCGCCAAAAATTTAAAACCATAGACTTCTATGGCTAAGTGAGAGTGATAAAGCATTATAGTCCGATTGCCTGGTTCGTTGTGCTGAACACCTCCCTTGGAGGACCCAAAATTGGGGTGAAGAGTGTTCAGGTTTATCCCGAACACCCCGGTACTAGTTACATGGGGGCAGAAGCCGACGACTGGCCAACTCTCAGATTTTATATCGGCCGCATAGAAGGTAATATTTTAAACTAAGAAAGCGTCGCATGGCACAAATGAACTCGTTTCATATTACAGGATCACATGAGCATGTTCATTCAAAAATTACATCCTTGGCACACTCATCTACCACTAGGCGGGATCCCTCCAGGAGACCCTCATAATAATTCTCGGGGTGGCGATGCTCCTTGCCCTCCGGCGGCCCCTCCTTCACAAGCTTCACGGCGTCCAGCTTCGCCCAGTGCACCTTCGCCCGGGCAAAAGCCCTACGCGCACCTTCAATGCAAACGGACCGCTTGATGACCTCAAGCCGTGGGTAGGCTTCCACCAGCCGTCACACCAAACCGAAGTAGCTGCTGGACAGGGGCTCGCCAGGCAACATCCAGACTAAAAGGCCCTTCATGGCCTGTTCGGCCGCCCTGTGAAGTTTGACCAACTGCTTTAGCTGGTCGCTCAAGGCCACGGGGTGTTCAGTCCCAGTATATTGAGACCAGAACAACTTCTCCGTTGAGCTCCCCTCCTCAGCCTGGTAAAATTCCGCGGCATCTAGCACACTGCGGGGAAGATCTGCAAACGCTCCTGGGGAGCTCCGAACTTGGGTAAGAAAAAGGAAATTCTCCTTCACATGCTTGCTTTGCATATTCAATGCCTTACCCGCTGCTATCTTCTTCACCTCATAAATCTCCTGGAGGGCCTTGTGGGCTTCAGCCTTGGCGCTCCGGACACTTTCAAGCACCTCTGCGAGCTCGGACTCTCGCGTTTTAGAGTCCAGCTCCAAGGACTCGTGCTTTTTGGCGAGAGCCTCGAGCTCTTGCTGCACCGCGCCCACTCAGGCTTCTTGTTTCTCCCATTCAATGCGTTCCTTGGCCGCTTTGTCTTCGGCCGCGGACAACGCCCTCCTCAGGGTCTCCACCTCGGTCGTGGCCCCTGACAAATCCATGATGATCCTATTACTTTACACCCGAACTTCTTTTTAACTACATAGACAGGGGTATTTCTTACCTTTGCTCTCTTCAAGCTGCCTCTTGGTAAGGTCGAGCTCGTCCTCGGACCGCTTCAGGTCCTGCTTCAGCGCAGCGACCTCCGCAGTACGTGCGGCAGCGGCCAGTAGTGAAGCCTGCACATACACATAGACATACTCTAATTAGACTCCTGAGTTATCATTTGATCCTCTATTCGGCTTTTCTTCGCGAACACCGAATAGAGCATCAGGGGCTACTATCTATGCGGTAATATTTTTATATTTTGAATGCTTACTTCAAAGCCTGTTAGGAGGCTGGCGCAAGCTTTGGTCGGCCCATTCTTGGCGGACTGAACCTTCTTAACCACCGCACTAATGATAGTGCGGTGTTCTTCATTGATGGAAGCGCTGTGAAGCGCTTCCAGCAAGTTGTCCGGTGCCTCTGGTTGGACAGAGGACACCGGCACAGATGGTTGGCCCCCCTTGACGGGGGACCGCCTGCCGGAGTCCGGAACCATTGAGGATTCTGGCGCAGTGTCCGGCTGGGGCCCAAACTCGAAGCCCGTAGGAGCCTCGCTCCCTTGGTACCCAGGGTCCGGGAAGACGCCGCAAGGCGCCCCCAGGACCACCTCCCCTTGGCTTGGTGCCTGTTTAGACAACACCTCGGCATTGTCCGTAGGGCGAGGGGTGGAAGCAGTCGGAACAGAACCGTTGTTCATATCCGATAAGTCTGAAGAGCCGCTTGACGAGGGTACATCGAGATGAGCTCGGGACGGACTGCATAATCATGTTCGGCATGAGGGAAGGTGGTACAATAAAACATATCATGAAGTGCTATGGTGTCCGGACACTTACGACTTCGTCAGGGGCTTGTCCCTGGGCAGCCACTCATAGCCGCTGTCGGCGGCCGTCGTGGCACAGTCCGGAAGGAGGGTCCTTCCCTTCTTGGACCCTTCGGCCTCCCGGATGGGTCGGCCTTCCTTTTCTTGTCTCCCTCGGCTGGGGGGGGAATTTTCTCCTCCTCCTCCTTTCCGTGGGAGGAGTGCGCGTCGGAGTCATCGTCCGATTACTCCGATACAACCTTGCGCCAGAGACCCTTTCGGGTCCCTGCCGCCTTCTTCTTGGTCTTTTCCGGCACCTCGTAAGGTTCCGGAGTCAGCATCTTCGTCAGAAGAGCGTCTGCAGGATCTTCGGGCAGCGGGGCTGGGCTATCAAGCTGCTCCACCGTCTCTATCCAGTCCTGTCAATGACATGGAAGTTCAGATCCTGCACACAACTAAACCGGGGCAAATAAATACCCTGAGAAATATAAAAAGCTTACCGAATTGGCGCGGTGCTTTGTGCTGAGTCCGCAGTCCTCGTTGAGAGGGGGAGGGATCTCGGCGCTCTTAAACATCACCCTCCAGACGTCCTCGTGCGTCGTGTCATAGAGCTCTCGCAGTGTCTGGTGTTTGGCCGAGTCGAACTCCCAAAAAACAAATGCCCGCCATTGACATGGAAGGATCCGGCGGAAGAGCATAACCTGGACCACATTGACGAGCTTGATTTTCCTGCTTGTCATGTTCTAGATGCAGGTCTGGAGTCCGGTCAACTCTACCGGAGAGCCCTAGGACAGGCCCTTTTTTTCCAGGAGGTAAGCCGCGTGGGGATTCCGGATCGAAATTTGGGGGCCGCCACCCAGTTGGAGTCACGCAGCTCGGTGATGTAGAACCACCCCGATTGCCACCCCTTTATGGTATCCACATAGGTGCCCTCGAGCTAGGTGACATTAGGCATCTTGCCCACCATGGCGCCTCCGCACTCTGCTTGCTGGCCGCTCACCACCTTCGGTTTGACATTGAAGGTTTTCAGCCATAGGACGAAGTGGGGCCTGATGCAGAGGAAGGCCTCGCACACGATGATAAATGCAGAGATGTTGAGGATGAAGTTGGGGGCTAGATCATGAAAATCCAGCCCATAGTAGAACATGAGCCCACGGACAAAAGGGTGGAGGGGAAATCCCAGTCCGCGGACGAAATGGGTAAGAAAAACTACCCTCTCATGGGGTTCAGGCGTTGGGACGATCTTCCCCACATCGGGCAGCTGGTGCGCGATATCCGCGGCCAGATATCCGGCTTCCCGTAATTTTTTGACGTTCTCCTCCGTGACGGAGGAGACCATCCACTTGCCTCCTGCTCCCGACATGCTTGGAGTGGTTTGAGAACAAGAACGCGAGCTTGGGCGCTAGAGCTCGAGTGTGCGGGAATGGGAAAGCAAGAAGGAAGAAGGTGTGGGTGAAAAAAGTAGATCTTTGTCCCTTTTATAAGGGCGGAGGAGGCGATGAGTCTCCCCACTTGCCTGGCAAAACCGCTTATTCCCCAGGCGCCGTAATTGATGGCGCGGTTGGGTTACCCGCGTCTGTATTGATGAGAATCCCGTGATAAGGGGAACACGATCTCTGCTTTGACAAGACATATCAAGAAAACCGCCTCGCGATGTGTGCGGAGCTGGTTGAGAAAAGCGGTTCAAATAATAACCAGGCCATGAAGTGATGTCATACTATCAAAACATGTCAGCAGATTGGATTTATGGAAGTATTATTCTCTCTACGGTGGTATGTGGAACTTATTTTACAGGGTCGGACACTATCCTTGCATTGAAACTCTTCCATCATGTATTCAGAGGAGGAACCCGCCTTGCAATGCCGAAGACAACACTGCGCGCCGGACTCATCGTCATTGATGCCTGGTTCAGGGGCTACTGAGGGAGTCCTAGATTAGGGGGTCTCCGGATAGCCGGACTATATCCTTTGGCCGGACTATTGGACTATGAAGATACAAGATTGAAGACTTCGTCCCATGTCCGGATGGGACTCTACTTGGCGTGGAAGGCAAGCTAGGCAATACGGATATGTATATCTCCTCCTTTGTAACCGACCTTGTGTAACCCTAGCCCCCTCCGGTGTCTATATAAACCGGAGGGTTTTTGTCCGTAGGACAACATACAATCATACCATAGGCTAGCTTCTAGGGTTTAGCCTCTCTGATCTCATGGTAGATCTACTCTTGTAATACTCATATCATCAAGAACAATCAAGGAGGACGTAGGGTTTTACCTCTATCAAGAGGGCCCGAACCTTGGTAAAACATCGTGTCCCCTGCCTCCTGTTACCATCCGCCTTAGACGCACAGTTCGGGACCCCCTACCCGAGATCCATCGGTTTTTACACCGACAACACCCCTCATCCCCACGCTGAGGATTATGCCAGCCATCTTCGCTTCTTCGCTGATGTGGTGACGCGCCAGGAGAGCCGTGCTGAGAGGGATCGCGAGCTCGTGGATGAAAAGAGCCGAGGCCTTCTCGGGCACGCATTCTCCTGCGTCTTCAATCATCTTCTGAACACCAATCCTGACTTTGACTTCGCGGCCGCCATTGCCCAGTGCCCATGGTCGTCCGAGGCCACCTCACGCATTGGGTGGATGACAATGTGGATGCTCTGGTTAGGGCCTTTGCTTCTGATGACGATGTGGTGGTGGTCGCGGTGGATGAGGGCGACGTGGTTGATGGTGGCGTGGCTGATGGTGGTGTAGTTGATGGCGGTGCGGCTAACGGCGATGGAGACAGCGACAGCGACGGTGCGAGCAGCCTATCCAGGGGTGATTCGGGGGATGAGGCGAGCGATATGTCCGGCTGAGCCCTTGCTCCTGTATTTTGAACCTTCATGCAAAAAGCTTGGGTACGGCCCCTCACGATGTAAGAGCATTTTGAAGAGGGGCAGCCCCTCATGTAAATAGACTACCACTTCATTCCTTAGGCTAGGCTTAAAGCATGCTTGTGAGTGCTCACGACTCCCCTCGCGGGCTTGAGGCCATAACTTACTTTACTTTAGCTGGGCTTCGAACTGGTTCGGTGGTTGTGGACGCGCATTCCTTCTGAGAGGAGCCCCTCACGAGCTCGCGAGGTTTTGGTTTCCTGAGAGGTCCGCCAGTCCACCCGAGAGGGCCTCGCGAGGAGCGAGCGCCAGTAATGGCGAGACGCGCACATAGTGCGCATGCGCCGCTGCCAGCCCCTGCTGGTGAAGTTTTTGAAAGGGGGGAAGATAGCGGTCGTAAATCCCAAACAAAACACGAATCCAGAAACTCACGAAATCAACATGAACAAGAACGGATGCCCCCCTGCGATTGCCAATGAAAATGCAACTTCAAATTTAAGATCAAAAGCTGCAAGTCTTAGCTACAGAAAAGAGGTCGAAAGCAAATGGCTGTGTCTGGCACTTAGCTAGTCTTCTTGCCTTCGAGTCTTCGAGTCTTCCCACCAGCGCGGAGCTAAGTGCTTTCACAGGCTGTGAGCATAGTCATTGGGGAACAGTGTTGACGGCCAGCACGGAGCATGGTGCTTCCACTAGGACGTGGGAGGGAGCCCCCGAGGCCCGAGGGCGGCACTCCGGAGACTCCAGGGTGTGTACAGTCCCACTCATTATTATGCGAGAGTGTCACGAGCGGAGATCTTCACAGGCGTGAGCCTTACTTCATATTGCCAGGCGAGGGCCCCGCCTTGCGCTGCCCTCGACCACCGTTGGGGCGTTCGGAAACTAGGACGACACCAAGGGGCAAAGGGGACGCTAGCGGCGCCCTCGGCGACCATGGGCCCTCTGCTGGGGGGAAGGCTCGCCAGCGCCTCCATGGCAGAGGACCGACCTCTAGGCGATGCCTTGCTCCAGACGATGTGGGGAGGGGACTTGCTCTCGGCTCCTCCCCCGCAGCCCCCAATGCGCTTCCCCTAGCGACATGGGGGCTGCCGTGTAGGGGCCGTCGTCCACCGCTGTGACCTAATTCACTTGCGCCCCATGGTTAGAGTAAACCTGCTCCTGAGAGATTAGTGGTACCCTGTAGCTGTTGTCGCCGGCGTGGTCGGCGAGGCTCCTGGGCGGCTCCTGGAAGGCCTCAACTTTCAACGTCTCCTCATCCCAGCCTGGCTCGAGGAACGAACCAGGGTCATCTTCCGGTGCATACTCCTGGTCCATCATGCGGGGCACATAGGCCTTCGGAGCCATCGCCTCAGAAACCTCGCGGAGGTGCCCCACGCTCCATGCCGCCTGGCCCGGCATGCCAGGGTAGTAGGGCGGCATCCTGCCAAAACCGTGGGTGGCGATTCTTACGCCTGCGCCCATTGGGGGAGGCACAAGTGTGGTTGGGTGTCCGGCACCGCAGGTTGCACCGGTGTCGACGAAACCTACTGGTGCGCCTGGGGGCGCGCGGGCGCGACGAGGCCCACCGTGTGTTCTGGCCGCAGCCTAAGGCATACGTAAGGAGCAGAAAGGTGGTGCACCCCTGGCTGCGGCATCCAACAGCTCGGCAACATGCTCCAGCAATGCATCTCGGCCGCTCTCCATCAGTCGGCATCACAGCAGCTCCCGCGCCACTGTGAGCGCAGCCCTCATGTTCGCTTGTTCCCGTCGGGAGTGCGGCGACGTCGCTGTAGCGTAGCTTGAGGCCCTTGCGGTGGCCCGCACGCCGCGGGGTAAGGGTGGAAGGCGTCGTACCATGCCGCCCGTGCCCCTCGGCACTTGGCGGTGTGCGTACCACTTGGAGCGCAGAGTTGAGGTCTTCTTGGGCGGACGGCGCCGCCCGGGCTAGCCAGGCTGCCCAGTGATCGGCGTCGTCCCTCAAGTCGCCGGACATCGGCGCTGCAGAACGCTGGCGGGGTTGCTGATGGAAGAGAGGCTTCGGTGCACCCCTACCTGGCGCGCCAAATGTCTAATTTTGGGTTCCGGCGAAACCCTTGAGCTTCGAACACTGGGGTGCGCATGAAGATCTCTCCCCCTCTAGCTCACGCCCTCACCGCAATCTCAAGTGTTAGCACGTCGAACCTGCAGAACAAGGGACGCAAGATTTATATTGGTTCGGGCCACCGATGTGGTGTAATACCCTACTCCAGTGTGGTGTGGTGGATTGCCTCTTGGGCTGAGGATGAACAGTTACAAGGGAAGAACAGCCTCCTGAGGAGAGGTGCTCTTGTGCTTGGTCAGCTGATGCCGTCGAGGATCGTCCCCCTTCTAAGGTGGTGGCTAGTGCTATTTATATAGGCCTGGGTCCTCTCCCCAAATATTAGTCGGGAAGGGATCCCACAACGGCCAGTTTGAAGGGGGACAGCTTGTACAAGCTATCTTGACAAAAGATGGTCTTCGCCTGCCAAAGGCTCTGGTGTTGACGCCGTACAAGCTTTCTTGCTGGTCTTGGTCTTGTTGCACCGATACAGAAACCTTTGCTTGAAGCCTCGGGAATCCACGCCTACGCTTGCCTCTTTAGCACCAAAAAGGAAACGAGGACACTGCACATGCTGGCGCCCGCCTGGCCTTGGTCGTCATGGCTTGCATCATAGGAACCTCACGAGGTGCCCCTTGCCTTGATCTCTCCGCCCCTTGCGAGCCATCCTGGTGAGGCCGCCCCCGAGGAGGTCTTGCATCGTACGCCTCGTGAGGCTTGGCCCCTCGCGAGGGTCTTGAGTGTTTGCTAGTGAAGATGGGCCATACAGGGCTGCTGGTGGAGCCACGCCGTGGGCTGCAGGCAGGCAAGTCTGGGGACCCCCGTTCCCAGGACGCCGACAATATCCGCCGGGTCAACATTATCTTTATAAAACTTCAACTCTTCCGTGGCACGGGCAGTCTCAGCATAAGCAGCATCACCTTCTTCGCATTCCAAGGCTATTTTCCTGTCACCATGGACTGTAATGGTACCCTTACGACCTGGCATCTAAAGCAAGCTGACCCGGATTGTCAACCCGGGGCTGGTGATCCTCATGGCTCCATACAATTGACTTCTCCGACCATCGTAAGTATCGAGGCACTACCAGCTCAACTGTGCTCACCACTCATTTGTGAACCTTCTGATCCCACTTGCACAGGCTTGTGGTGAAAACATGATATTGGCCACTATTAAGCTGCTTTGGATTACTTTGATACCATCATTGTTGTTGCTGGTTACCTTGACTGGGCTACTGGTTATAACTGCCTTGATTGCCCTGACCTTGATATCTGGAATTTGAACTGCCACCTCCGAAGCCAGGCCCATGTGAGACGGATCCTGACCCGCCGTGCGGGCCATTATTGTTATTGTGGTCCTAGTGAAAGCCGGAGTTCTTATATTCCTTCATGATAAAACAATCTTTCCGCATGTGAGTCGATGGTCTATCTGGAAAATTGTGTTTTGGGCAAGGCTGGTTCAACATCGCCTCAAGGTTTAACTTTGGCCCTCCAAATCGAGGTTGTGGCTTTCCCTTACGACGTTGATCGTTATTCTGTGTATTGGTATTGGCCACAAAATTTGACCCGCCATCAGGTTTCTTGCGCTTACCATTGCTACCCTGGTTTATGCCCTGTCATATTTTACAGCAGCCCTTTTCCATTGCCATTCTTCTTCCCCTTGATGGACTTCTCCTCATCAGACCCATGTCTTTAGTGTTGTCAGAGTTGGCGTATTTGATGAGAGCCACCATGAGCTCTCTCATGTCATTGCAATGACGTTTAAGTTGCCCTAACTTCTGCTTGAGAGGGGTGAAACGGCAATTTTTCTCCAGAATTAGAATAGCAGAGCCGGCGTTGATTCTATCCGATGAATGGATAATGGTGGGAAACCCGACGAACCTAGTGGTGGGCCGATTCGTCTTGTCGCTGCACACAAGCATCCAGATCAATGATTGACAGGGGCTGTTTACATGTGTCTTTAAAATTCTGAATAAAGCGCGCCTTCAAACTCAGCCATGAATTGATAGAATTGGGGGGGTAATCCTTTCAACCAGGTTCGAGCTGGTCCATCCAACATCATGGCGAAGTACTTGGCGCACACAGCGTCGTTAACATCTAACATCTCCATAGCCAGCTCATAGCTCTCAATCCAAGCCTCAGGAGGTTGATCAGCTGTGTAATTGGGCACCTTTCGAGGGCCCTTGAAGTCCTTAGGAAAACACTCATTTTGAAGATCCGGTGCTAGGCATGGCACACCTACCGTCCTGGAAGTCATCCCCGCCTCCACAGATGTCGAAGGATTCAACTGAAGTCGTTGATGAGCTGCTAACTGAGCCGCCGGCTCCGCTGATGAGCCACAAGTATAGGGGATCAATTGTAGCTCTTTTCGATAAGTAAGAGTGTCGAACCCAACAAGGAGCATAAGGAAATGACAAGTGGTTTTCAGCAAGGTAATGTCTGCAAGTGTTGAAATTGTAAGTAACAGAGTAGTTTGATAGTAAGATATTTTGTAACAAGCAAGTAATGATAATAGTAACAAAAGTGCAGCAAGGTAGCCCAATCCTTTTGAGGCAAAGGACAGGCCGAAACGGTCTCTTATAGTAAGCAAAGCGTTCTTTAGGGTACACGGGAATTTCGTCTAGTCACTTTCATCATGTTGATTCAATCCGTGTTCGCTACTTTGATAATTTGATATGTGGGTGGACCGGTGCTTAGCTGTTGTTCTTACTTGAAGAAACCTCCTACTTATGATTAACCCCCTCGCAAGCATCCACAATTATGAGAAAAGTATTAAGGATAAATCCTAACAATAGCATCAAACTTTTGGATCCAATCCGTCCCATACGGAATAGCGCAGAAACTAGGGTTTAAGCTTTCGTCACTCTCGCAACCCATCATCTAATAAGTACTCCACAATGCATTCCCTTAGGCCCAAATATGGTGAAGTGTCATGTAGTCGACGTTCACATGACACCACTAAGGTAATCACAACATACATACTATCAAAATATCAAACACATATCAAGTTCACATGATTGCTTGCAACATGATTTCTCCCGTGACCTAAAGAACAAAGTAACTACTCACAAGTTATAAACATGCTCAAGATCATAGGGTTATTAAATAGCATAATGGATCTGAATATATAATCTTCCACCAAATAAACCATATAGTAATCAACTACAAGATGTAATCAACACTAGTAGTCACCCACAAGCACCAATCTATAGTTCAGGTACAAAGATTGAATACTTTTGATGAACTAGGGTTTGAGAGGAGATGGTGCTGTTGAATATGTTGATGGAGATTTCCCTCCCCAAGATGGGAGAGTTGTTGGTGATGATGATGACAATGATTTCCCCCTCCGGGAGGGAAGTTCCCCTGGCAGAATCGCTCCGCCGGAGGGCAAAAGTGCTCATGGCGCTCTGTCCCGGAAGTCCTCCTGTTTTTTTTTCTAGGTCAAAATGACTTATATACCGGAAGATGGGCACCGGAGGTGGGCCTGGATGAGCACAACCCACCAGGGCACGCTTGGGCTCCTTGGCGCACCCAGGTGGGTTGTGCCCACCTGGTGGGCCCCCTCTGGTACTTATTGGCTCCAATATTCCTCATATATTACATAAAAAATCTTTGTAAAGCTTCAGCTTATTTGGAGTTCTGGAGAATAGGTGGCCTGATGTAGCTTTTCCAGGTCCAGATTTCCAGCTGCCGAAATTCTCCCTCTTTGTGTGTATCTTGCATATTATGAGAGAAAAGGCATTAGAATTACTCCAAAAAGCATTATTATGAATAAAAACATCACAAATAACAGTGGGAAAACATGATGCAAAATGGACGTATCAACTCCCCCAAGCTTAGATCTCGCTTGTCCTCAAGGGAAAGCCGAAATCGAAAAACATGTCCACATGCTTAGAGAGAGAGAGAGAGGTGTCGAGAAAAACAAAATACGGACATAGAAGCATCATGTAAATTATTGTAACAGCAACAAACTTTAACATAAAACTTTTATCATAGAACTTTTATCATAGAATTCTCATGAATAAGTAACAATTCATCACACTATCAAAGTACAAAGCATAAACTCTATTAGAAACCAACAAACCATGTTCTCAGTCAACTTTGCAACTACAATTCATCATCTTTTCAGGAAGGGTCACGTATCGGAGCCTTTAGACAATTCCACATACTCAACCATCATTTAGTCTTATATGATTGCTAACTCTCACCGCATACACATGAGCAAAACGTTTCAACTGGACACATAGAAAGAAAAGATAGGGGCCTATAGTGTCACCTCCCAACGTATTCATCTCAAGGGTGATGTCAACAATAATAACTTATGCCACCCATATTCAACTGGACATATGTGCCTAGATCTTTCCTCACCACATGATGCTTACCAAAGGAGAAAAATAAAAAGGAATAGAGAGAAAAACTTTGACTCTTGCATAAAAGTAAATACATAAAAGTAAAAGATAGGCCCTTCGCAGAAGGAAGCAGAGGTTGCCATGTGCTTATTTGTTTGTATGCTCAACCCCTTAGTGCAAAAGAACGTCATGTTGTATTGCCCCTTGTGATGGCATCCTTTATTATGCAGTCTATTGCTTTTATTCTTCACCATCACAAGTTTGTACAACGCTCAATTTTCTCTTACACTAAATGATCTCTCACTTTTAGAAGCAATTTTTACTGCTTTATTGCACCGATGACAACTTTTTTGAAGGAGCTGACTCAATCCTTAGGTAGGTGTTGGGGATATAACTACTGAGTATAAACCGCCCAGGAGGGGCCGGGTTATACCCATAAGGAGTTATCCATATTGAAGCCCATGAAGACAAGGAGCATGGCGCTTTACTATAAGAGATCTAAAGCCCCAGGGCCCAAAGGCGGATTAGGGCCCGTAGACATAAACCGCCATAAGGTGTGTAACTTGTGTTGTAAGATACGAAAGGATAGAAACCGATCCGGACATGTTTATGAGCCAGCCAGGATTCTATAAACCGCCGGGCGTCAACCTTTATATATAAAGGGACGACCCGGTAGCGGTTTAAGGACAAAAAACAACAACTCGAGAGCCAGGCAAAGCGTATTCGCTCCCTGGTCACCGAAACCCTAGCAATCCCATCATAACTGGAGTAGGCTTTAGCTTCACCGCAAGGGGCCAAACCAGTATAATTCCTTGCGTCCTTTGTCTGCTTTAACCCCTTTAAGCTAACTACATTGCGATGGCTCCACACTAAGTCCTCACACTAGGACATCTGCCGTGACAATCCCATGACAGTTGGCGCTCACCGTGGGGCTATTGCACGATGGTTTCAAGTTCTTAGAGGGCAGCTTCGAAGGGATCAAGGGATACATTGTGGGCCAGATGACCAAGAGTCGTCGCGGCAAGCTCTACATCGATGACGCAGGCTGGGGCCTCGAGGCTGGTTCAATTGATTATGGATATGGGTCCCCTTCGGCGGTATTCACGTCTTCATTGGCAAGATCAGCGAACTGGGCCCTGAGCCGGACATCTGCACCGACATCGTCGAAACGGCTCAGCGTGCGAGATCCGCGTGGGTTCAGCCTGCCATGAAGCGTGCCTTCGTTGGAGTCATCCACGGAGTGGAATCTGAGGTAAGATCGGTATCTAGTGGTGAAACCGTCGTTTATTCTGATGACGAGGCATCTACCAGAGAGACCGAGTCATTGTACCAACTGCAGGATGGCCGGTTTGGGGGCTGTTCTGATGGCGACAGTATTCTGGACCCCCTTGATCCGCCGAGACGAGTTGCGATCTTCATGGCTGGTACATAGTCAGCGTAGCATTCTTCAACTATAGCAGCAATGATCTCCGGTTCAGCAGCTGGGGCAGGAAGCCCTGCACCGCCGCCGGCTCAGGTTTCGTCCGATTTATTCGACGCTTTGGCAACACTACAAGTGGCTGAAGTTCACCTGGCGGATCAGGATCAGCATAATGCAGAAGTCGTAAAGGTGAAGGATCAGATAGCTCAAGCCAAGGCAGACTTGGCAGCCGAGAACACCAGGGTGGCTGCGGAGCGGACCGGGTTGGATGCACAGGCTTATCGGCTTATGCTGGATCAGAACGCATCAAATGATGTAATGATGAGAAGGTACCGGTCCCACCTAACTCCGGTTTATGAGCCGAGGAATCTCTTTAACACGCCTGGAGCAGGAACCAGCAACCAACCAGTGGTAAACCGGGTAGAAGCACCTGGAACGGGGGCACCGGTTCGGCCGCGCACAGTGGATCCGCCTCGTCAGAATATCCTGTCACAGCGCGTGTCAACGCCTCCGGGTCATTACTCTAACCCCCTGGATAACATAGTCGCCGCCGCTTCACGATTGGCAGCCCTCCCAGTCGAAGGTGAGTACCCCGTAGCGGTTGAGACACGACGGGCTAGGGAGCTCCTTCAGACAGATTTGACTCAGCAGCAGGCGTATTCATACAGCCGCGAGAGGATTCATTCCACCCCCCGCCCAAGCCAGAGTTACATCAGGCACTTTGATGAACCGGCCGTGTCAAGCAGTGTGCGGGACCGTAACCCGCCTCGAGGGCATAATCCTGTAGGTGGTGGTAATAATGCTCAGGATTTGGTGGATCAGGGCAGAGCGCGTCGAGAAGCCGAGTTAGCGGTGCAGTACGCGGCCCGTCATCTTACTCCGGTTCGTCCAACAACTTCGGTGGAGCCAGGAGTTACCTCCAGCTCTTTGGGGGTGCCGTGTCTCATCCCAGCTCTACGGAATGTACGGCTGCCCAAGGATTTCAAAGGACCCTGCAAGGTGCCTAATTATACTACCGATTTACCCCCTGAGTCATGGATCGAAAGCTATGAGATGGCAATGGAGATGCTGGATGTGGATGATGTGGCCTGTGCTAAATACTTCACCATGATGTTGGAAGGAACATCTCACACTTGGCTGAAAAGTTTGCCAACTAACTCCATCAGGTCGTGGGCTACGTTAAAGGCCCGGTTTATCCAGAATTTCAAGGACACGTGCAAGCATCCCAGGTCAATTATGGACTTAGCCGCCTGTGTCCAAGAAGAAGGTGAATCGACAACTCGTTGGGTGCGGTGGGTTTGGGAAATCTTGCATTCATCGGACCGCATCAACGCTGATACATCAATCTTAACGTTGGAGGGCAATTGCCGGTTCATGCCTTTAAAGTTGAAATTGGGACAGCTCAAGCGTCACTGTAATGACATGGGAACGCTTATGGCATCTCTGGTTAAGTATGCTGACTCTGATAGTACCAAGGACCCCGAGTCTGATGATGAAAGCCGGGGAAGGGAGAGAAGAGTGGCAGTAATAAGGGGCAGCAGCATAACCCGACGGGTCATGGAAACAACGGTAAGCGCAAAGTAGATAACAGTTTGGATTTTGTAGCTAACACCAACACGCAAAATAACAAATAGCATCGCAAGGGTAAACCGCCCCCGTGGGGTGGAGTGTCAAGTGTCAATCTTGAGTGCCTGTTAAACCAGCCCTGCCCAAGGCACGGGACGCAAGAGAGACCAGCCATGCACCTTTGGAAGGATTGCTTTATTATGTCGGAGTTCAAAAACTCGGATCTTTTCCAATACGATCATGGACCGCCCGGCGGTTCAGGAGGCGATTCTCATGGGCCGGGTTATGGTGGAGGAAGTTCCAGTTCAGGATTTCAAGGCAACCAGGGCGGACATAGCAGTCAAAGCGGTCAGGGCAACCAAGGTGGTTATAATCATTAGGGGAGTCAGCAGCAGCAGCAATCGGGTTACCAGAGCAATGCGAAGCAGTTGAATAGTGGGGTATCATGTCTTCACCACTAGCTTATGCAAGCGCGATCTGAAGCTCCATAAAAGGGCAGTAAACTCCATTGAACCGGCAGTGCCCCGTTATCTGCGTTGGTCTGAACAACCCATTTTGTGGAGTTGAGAGGATCATCCACCCCGGGTTGATAATCTAGGTCATCTGGCATTGGTGGTGGCACCTCAGGTTGGGGGGGGGGGTACAAGTCCACCAAGGTGCTCATGGATGGAGGGAGCAGTATCAATATCCTTTATTATGAAACATTCCGTCGTATGGGGTTGACAGATAAAAATCTTAAACCGCCGAACACTGTTTTCCATGGTGTGGTACCTGGTAAATCGGCGTATCCAGTTGGTAAGATAGCTCTGGAGGTTGCTTTTGGAGATGATCATAATTCAAGATCAGAGACATTGACCTTTGAAGTGGTGAAAATCAAGAGCCCATATCATGCCCTGTTTGGACGGCCGGCTTATGCTAAGTTCATGGCAAGGCCCTGTTATGTTTATCTGCAGCTTAAGATGCCGGGTCATAAGGGGACCATCACGGTACATGGGATTCGTAAGATTGCTTTGGAATGTGAAGAAGGTGATGCGGCTTATGCTGAGTTGAAGTTCTACAAGGACAATGTTGATCCGACAGATATGACTTCTTTGAAAAAGCCAACTACAGAGCATGATCCGGCCTTGAAGTTTAAATTGGCTGAGGAGACGAAGCTGGTTGACTTTGTCCCTGGCGATTCATCCAAGCAGTTTAGCATCAGTGCTAATCTGGATCCAAAATACGAAAGCGTGCTCATCGAGTTCATCCGTGAGAACCGGGACATCTTTGCATGGAAACCTGTTGGCATGCCAGGTGTACCGAGGGAACTCGCTGAGGACACTCTTAATATTGATCCTAAGTTTAAACCAGCCAGGCAGTTTCTCCGCCGCTTCAATGAAGAAAGGCGTAAGGCTATTGGTGAGGAGGTAGCCCTGCTCTTGGCAGCATGGTTTACAGTGGAGGTTTTTCACCCTGAGTGGTTAGCTAACCCGGTGCTAGTACTTAAGAAGAACGGCACTTGGCGGATGTGTGTGGACTACACAGATTTGAACAAGGCTTGTCGAGCTGATCCCTTTGCTCTCCCTCGTATTGATCAAATCATTGATGCTACGGCGGGTTGTGAGAGTTTGAGCTTTCTAGATGCTTATTCCGGTTATCATCAGATCAAAATGGCAGTTAAGGACCTGGAGAAGTCAGCTTTTATAACTCCCTTTGGAGCCTTCTGCTATGTATCTATGCCTTTTGGGATCAAGAGTGCCCAGGCGACTTATCAGTGCTGTGTGCAGAATTTTCTTTATGACCAGATTGGGCGCAATGTTCATGCTTATGTGGATGATATTATGGTGAAGTCTAGAAAGGAGGCGACGTTGATAGCTGACTTGAAGGAAACCTTTGATAATCTTCGAGTCTTTAAGATGATGCTTAATCCGGTCAAGTGTGTTTTTAGTGTTTCGGCAGGCAAGATCTTGGGTTTTCTAGTGTCTAACAGGGGCATTCAAGCTAATCCGGAAAAGATCAAAGTTATTATGTCTCTGGCTAAACCGGCGTGTATTAACGATGTTCAGCGTCTGGCGGGTCGTATTGCAGCATTGAGCCGGTTTATCAACCGATTAGGAGAGAAGGCTATCCCTTTATATCAGATGATGAAAAAGACAGATAATTTTGTTTGGAGTGATGCTGCTAATGCGCATTTGAGGACTTGAAAAAATAGTTAGCTGAGCCACATATCCTTGCTGCTCTGGTCGATAAAGAGCCGCTATTGTTATATGTGGCTGCTAATGCCCGGGCTGTTAGTGTGGCTATTGTGGTGGAGCACAAGGAAGCTGGGAAGGAGTATCCGGTTCAACGGCCGGTTTACTATATCAGTGAGGTGCTCATTGAGTCCAAACAGAGGTACCCACATTGGCAGAAACTGGTGTATGGAGTTTTCATGGCAAGCCGGAAGCTTAAGCAGTATTTTCAGGGTCACCCCAGCACTGTGGTCAGTTCTGCCCCTTTGGGAGATATAATCCAGAACCGGGAGGCAACTGGCCGAGTTTCCAAGTGGACTATTGAGCTTGGACCTCACGGGTTAAAATATGTGCCTCGTACGGCAATCAAGTCCCAAGCGCTTGTGGATTTTATCAATGACTGGACAGAGTTACAGGCACCGGAAGAAAAACCGGATCATACTTATTGGACTATTCATTTTGATGGGCCCAGGCAATTGGAGGGCTCGGGGGCTGGAGTCGTGTTAACTTCCCCACGAGGTGATAAGTTTTGTTATGTTCTCTATTTAATGTTCCCTGGCACTAACAATGCAGCTGAATATGAGGCTTTACTCCATGGTCTTCGAATGGCTAAGGAGATGAATCTAAGCCGGGTTAAGTGCTTTGGTGACTCAGACCTGGTGGCTCAGCAAGTATCTGGTACTTGGGATTCCAAGGACCCACTCATGGCAGCATATTGTCGTGAAGTAGATATTGTTGCAGGTCACTTCAAGGGTTATCAGGTTGACCATGTGGACCGGCGAAAGATTGAAGCGGCGGATGCTTTAAGTCGTTTGGGTTCCCAACGTAAACCGGTTCCACCCAATGTTTTTTTGGATGTTTTGCATAACCCGTCGGCCAAGCTACCTACAGAGGAGGATTTGGCTGTTCCTGACCCGGAGGCTCAGTTAGTGGGAGCTCTTCATGTTATCCTGGATTGGACGGTCCCATATTTGGTCTATATGAACCGGGGCGAGTTACCGGAGGATGAAACTTTGGCCAGGCAGATAATCCGACGATCCATGTCAATGACCATTATCAATGGGGAATTGCATCATTGCAGCGTAACATGGGCGTTTCGGTGTTGTGTGTCTCCGGAAGAAGGCTGTGAGATTTTGCGTGAGATCCACGAAGGATATTGTGGTCACCACGCCGGTTTAAAATCCTCGGTAGCTAAGACTTTTCGTCAAAGCTTCTATTGGTTGACGGCTCATGCTGATGCTAAGGACTTGGTGAAAAGGTGTGATGGTTGTCAGAAGTTTTCACGTCGCGCTCATGTTCCGGCTCAAGATTTGAGAATGATTCCAATCACTTGACCATTTGCAACTTGGGGGTTAGATATGGTTGGGGCCTTCTAGAGGTCCAAGGATAAGGAGACCCACCTTCTGGTGGCGGTTGATAAGTTCACTAAGTGGGTGGAGGCAGAGCCAGTCTGTGGCACCCTTGATTCAATGTTACAGTAATCATACACGAAAATGTGTACGATCAAGATCAAGGACTCATGGGAAGATATCACAACACAACTCTAGACACAAATTAAAATAATAAAAGCTTTATATTACAAGCCAGGGGCCTCGAGGGCTCGAATACATAAGCTCGAATAAACAAGAGTCAGCGGAAGCAACAATATCTGAGTACATACATGAGTTAAACAAGTTTTGCCTTAAGAAGACTAGCACAGAAGCAACATTGATCGAAAAGGCAAGGCCTCCTGCCTGGGAGCCTCCTAACTACTCCAAGTCGTCAGCGGTCGTCACGTAGTAGTAGGCACCCTCGGGGTAGCAGTAGTCATCAGTGGTGTCGTCCGGCTCCTGGGATCCGTCATCTGGTCGCAACAATCGGGTATGGGGGAAAAGAGGTAGCAAAGCAGCCGTGAGTACTCATCCAAAGTACTCGCAAGCAAGGATCTACACTAAATATGCAACAGTATCAAAGGAAGAGTTGTATATGTGGACTGGGCTGCAGAAATGCCAGAATAGAGGAAAGCCCTAGTACTATCGATGACTAGCATCTTCTGTAAACCACCATCTTGCAGCAACAGGAGGGAGTAGAGTAGCATAAAGTAAAGTAGCAGTAATGTTATCAACCTCGGCCAGAGATCCTTTCTCGACTCCCTGCGAGAAAGCAATCCCAGAGCCATACTATCCAATGCTCATATCCATTTATCATATCCATTTATCATCTCAAGTATCCAGTTCTAGTTGTATCGATCGGGATACAACTCCAACTATCCGTTACCGTAGGACAGGATATCGATAGATGTTTTCTTCCTTGGAGGGGTGCACCAACTTACCCACCACGCTCGATTAACTCCGGCCGGACACACTTTCCTGGGTCATGCCCGGCCTCGGCCAAACAATACGCCGCAACCCGACCTAGGATTAATAGAGAGGCCAGCACGCCGGACTAAACCTATGCCCCAGGGGTCATGGGCCATCTCCTCGAGAACTCCTGCACGTTGCGTACGCGGCCGGGGAGCAGACCTAGCTACCTCCTTCAAAAAGGCAGGTGCTTACCCGTCCAACCCGGCGCGCGCTGCTCAGTCGCTGACATCTATTAAGCTTCGGCTGATGTATACGACGCAGAACGCCCATACTATGCCCACGTGATGGTTAGTGCTATCAGGCCAGAGGTCCCTCGGATCAAATATCCAAATCGTAGTGGATTAGGAATGCGCGGTAACAAGCAGAGACTCATGAAAGATGTGAACTCGTCGCCCCGTCTCGAGTACTTGCGGCAAGGGCTAAGAATGCCCGGCCACGCCTCGTAGTTATCTCGCGGGCACCCTCTAGGTCAACCCCACTCCACATCACTCGCAATTAAGCTCGCGCGGGTACCCCTCAGGGCCGACCCGTCTTTAGTAACATGGTTCAGTGTAAAGTCATAGTAACCATAGTAACTGTGTGTCTAACACCAAGGGGAACCCTGAGGAACCACCCTCGGTGGATTACTCTCAATGTAATCATCAAAGTGAACATAAGAGGAACCACCCTCGAGGTTCACACTTGAGGGGTTGCACGACAGAGTCATATCGGAAGTGGTTAAGGAGGAAATCACCCTCAATGACCATGACCGAATAGCTACACTACGAAGATCTCATCAGGAGTGATGTATGAGGTTCCACCCTCGGCACTCGATGATAACTCTGTAGAGTCGAGCAACAAAAGGGGCGTGATGTGATGTGAGGTGTCGGGCTCTGGTCGTCGATCACGTTGATCGAGTCATCGATGATGAAGCAGGGGCAACAAGGACAAGGTGGTGGTCACTAATGGGTCACTAACCAACCTATACTAAGTAGTTTAGGATAAGCAGGTAAGGTAACAATAGCAGGTTACAAAAGCAAGCTATGCATCAGAATAGGAGCAAACAATAACAGTAGCAAAATCTAATGCAAGCATGAGAGAATGGAATGGGCGATATTGGGATGATCAAATGGGGGCTTGCCTGGTTGCTCAGACGAGAAGGACGGGTCGTCGGTGACGTAGTCGATCACCGGCGCCTTAGTAGCGGTCTCGGGGTCTACCAGAGAGAAGTGGGGGAAGAAACAGTAAATACAGAGCAAACAAGTGCAATACTATGCATGACAAGACGAAAAGCGATGTTAGGGGTGTTCTAACGTGGCACTACACGCTACCGGCGAAGGGGGATGCCGGGGTTTCTGATCCACGGGCACCTATGGGACCGGCGGACCGGGTCCCTTTTGGTTCGGCGGGGGGCGAAGGTTGCGCAAAGAGCAGATCGAGGCGAAGCAAGCGGGCGGTTGGTCGTGCGAGGAGTAAATCGAGGTGAAGCACGCGAGCGATTTACCCAGGTTCGGGCCGCAAGGATGCGTAAAACCCTACTCCTGCTTTGTGGATTGGTATTGATTTCTAGCTCGGGAGCGAGCGTGAGTGTGTGGAATTGCTGATCCTCGCGAGAGCTCTCGAGGTGGCCAACCCCCTCTACGTTGCGCACGGGCCTCCTTTTATACTCAAGGGGTTACCGACATAGAGCAACAGGGGCCAAGGGCAAAAATGGAAAGGGTGCCATGGGTAGGCACAGCTAGGTGCTGCAGTAGGCACAGCTAGCTGCTATAGCGTTATCATACCTAACCCTGACGGCAGGGGACAAGGGCATTAAATGCCCGTCTGTGTCGCCTAGACAGCACCGAAAGGGACCGCTAGGGACGCCACCGTCTTACCATGATGGTTGTCTTGTCAGCACCTGCGTGCCACCGCACGCCCCTAGCTGCACAGCCTCCTGCCACATGCGCTCGGGAGGGGCCACGTGGGTGGATGTGCTGGAGCGCGGGCGTGGAGTGGGGGCTTGCCGCGGCAAGCGCCTTGCCGCGGCCGTTGACTTGTCGCTTCCGGGAGCTTGTCGCTCACCGGGCCTTGTCGGGGCGCGTAGCGCGCCACGGCAAGTTCCTTGGAATGCCTCGGACGGCCTTCCCGGCAAGCGCCTCTTGCCGGGGTCTTGGAACGCTTCTGATGGCCTTCCCGGCAAGTTCCTCTTGCCGGGGTCTTGGAACGCTTCTGATGGCCTTCCCGGCAAGTTCCTCTTGCCGGGGTCTTGCCTCCTTCCCGGCAAGCTCCTCTTGCCGGGGCCTTGTCTTGAATACTTTGTTCTTGAATGGTCTTCAGAGGGACCACGGGGAATCTTGGCGGTGACCTGGCAGGCCTTGCCGTGGGACGCTCCGACTGCCCGTGCACAAGTTCGGGGTACTAAGGGTACCCCTACTCTAGTACACCGACAGGAGCCCCCGGGCCTGGGCCAGACACGGTGCCGAGCGCTGTTGGGCCAGGCCCAAATCAGTGCACGGGCACGCGCGGCCTAGGTCATGCCGAATCTTTCTCCGCTTCCCCCGCGCCCTCCCCCCGAATGGCACGCGTTGAATGCGGCGTCGTGGGGGAGGTCGTGGGGGTTCCTTCTCTCGAAATGCGGAACGTCCGCCCCCTTCCCCCTTTAAGAGCACGGGAAGCGGGGGCAGTTGGCCCATTCGCCCGTTGTCGTTCCCAATCTCGGAAATCTCTGCCGCCCTCTCGCCTCCCCAAAGCAGAGAGAGAGAGCAGCGCTCCGCCCTCCGCCGCCGCCAGCACCACCAACACCATCGACCCCCTCCACTGCTTCCGCCATGGCTCCGAAAGCCGACAGGGGGAAGACCGTGAAGACGACCGAGGCGCATCGGCTCGCGGCGCTGCGGAAGACGCGGGCTGTTTCCCCCCCAGGCTCGGCGCGATGGAGCTGAGGGCGGACTATTCTCTGTTCTGGTCGGCGGAGACGCGCGCGCATCCGCGCACAAGAGTTCTCCCCGCCGCCGCCTGTGAGACTGCCCCAAATGGGTATGCCTTCTTCGCGTTGTTCTTCTATTGTGGGCTCTGCCCGCCCTTCTCTGATTTCTTCTGCGACGTCATGAACACCTATGGGTTCCACCTCCTCGACTTCACCCCCAACGCCGTTCTGACAATGGCAGTTTTCGCGCATCTCTGCGAAAACTTTGTCGGAGTTCTTCCCAATGTGGCCCTCTTCCGCCATTTCTTCACTCCTCGAGTAGAGAGAGGAGAGCCTCTATCCAGCGGGATCGCCTGGATCTCGAGGCCCGGCAAGAAGGAGACCTATCTGGAGGGAGAGTTCCGCGGCAAGTGGGAGGAGTGGAGGGCTGACTGGTGTTGGATCGTCGAGGAGAGTCCGCAGCCTTTCACCGCCCGGCGCGAAACCCCGGTGGCGCGCGGCGACGACTGGAGCGACCTGGCCCCGGAGGACGACAGGCTGGGGATCGCCGTCACCAGGATCCTGCGTCTCCGGAATGCCGGGTTCACTGTCGGCGCGGTTGGCGCAGACTTCCTCCGCCGCCGCATCGCCCCCCTGCAAGAGCGGGGGAGGCCAACTTGGGAGTTCAAGAACGCGGCAGACATTATGAGGCTGCGGCCGGGCCTCAACTACAACTTCACAGTTCTGGAACTCCATGCGATGCTGCAGGAGCTGTTCAGGTATGACCCCCAGCATCCCGAGGTGTTCAGGTTGCCGGGGGGCGTCGTGCCTTTGTGCAACAACTCCGCGCTCGACCGCATCCGTGCAATGATGCCGGAATGCGACTCGCACGGGATTGTGCCAACTTGGCAGGAGCCTGCCGATGAGGTCATGCAGCACTTCTTCGACAACTTGGTGGAAGTGGCTGTCCACCTCGACGAGAAAGACGGCCTCACCCGTGACACCACTGACACGGAGATGGCGCGCATCGCCACCAGGCTGGAGGAGGCGGCGGCAGCCGCAGCCGCGGGCGAGTTTGGGTTCACCACCGCGGAAGCAGACACGACAGAAGTGGCGAGCTGTGGCGAGTAAGGGGAGTCCGCCGGCAAGGAGGGGCTTGCCGGGCAAGACGCCAAGCCGAGCGAGCCTACCAAAGGTACGGGCAGCCCGCGGCAAGTCGACTCCTCTTCCTCCTTGCCTCCGGACGGCCCACCAGAATTAGAGGCCCCAACGCCGCCCAGGAGGCGTCTCCGCAGGGCTGGCGATGAGGCGGAGCGGCAAGCGGGTCAACAGTCGCCACGCCGCGTGACGCGCTCGACCACGGCAAACACCGTTGCCGCGGGAGCGCCTCATGCTACGACGGCAACTAGAGTGGGGTCCACCCGAACCACCGCTTCGGTCCCTGCCGCTTCCCGTGCCGTGCCGCCAGCCGGAGCGGGGTCTTCTCAGACCGCCACCACTGCACCCACTAAGCGGCCAAGGGAAGCTTCTCCTCCACCTCCTCGCTCTGGGAGCGCGCCGGGCTTCGACTTCTCCGCGCTGAGCTCCGACGAGGAGGATGAAGAAGAGTAAGCTTCTCTTGCTGCACTCGCACTTCTTCGGTTTTTGTTGTTGTTCTTGCTTCTCAATTGCTTCTCCCTGAGCCTGCTCCTTTCTAGGACTCTGGCCCAGAGAGCGGCAAAGAGAGCTAAGGCCCCGGTGGTCATCGTCGAGGACGTGCCCACTGCGACAACAGGTGGCGCGCCCGAGACAACCTTGCCGGACCTGGCGACTTTCCTCCATGGCAGCCCCCAGCGTAAGTGTGTGAACTTTTTGCCGTGGTGAGGCGCACATGGGTACTTGTCTTTGCTGATATCCGCTTATCGCCTTGTGTAGGAGCAGAGCAGCCTCACCAGGAGCATCCGGAGACAGCCCCCGGCATGCCATCTGCTTCAACTACGCCGCCCAGGGAAAATTCTCCGGCAAGAGATTCTTCGGCAGGGGGCGGCTCTCCGGCAAGGGGAAGCTCTCCGTCAAGGGACGGCACCAGCATCCCCCCAGTGGCGGAGACCATGGCCACCGAGCCCAGTGCAGGTAATCTCCTTGCCTCAAATCTTCCCTTGGGTTGTTCTTCTTCTGGTCTCTTTGAGTTTTTGGCTGGATCTTGTTTGACTCTTTCCCCCTTTGCCGGCCATCAGATCCATCCGCTGCGGAGCGGATGGAGACCGAGGTCGCCGCTGAGGACGCAGCCGGTGGCGGCGACGCCGCCAGCACCGAGGCCGCCGAGGCTGGCGCCGCGGCGGCTGGCGAGGGATCTGGCGACCGTACTAACGGCCCAGAGGTCGCAGGAGCGCCAGGCGCTACACCGACCGCCGACCCGTCCGCCGAAGCCGCAGCGCCAAGCATCGAGGAGCCACAGCCGGGCGTTTACTTGAAAGCCGGCGAAGGCATCTTCATCAACCTCCCCTGGGCATCAAGCTCCAGGGCGCCGGTCGAGGGGGAGGTCTTCGACGTGGAAGTGCTTGCCTCCGTGGGTCTGAAGCTGGTCGACGCGCCGAGCAGCAGTAGCAATGAGCCCGAAGAGGAGCGGCTGCTGCTCAGGTTGATGTCGCTCTACCGCGCGCGACAAGCCAATCTGGAGTCCCGCGAGGTGCTTGTCGCGAAGGCGGGAGCAGACATTGAGAAGCGCGCAGACAAGCTCGCGGGTTTCCACCGGGAAGCCGTCCGATCCTTGGCAGAGGAGCGGGAGCAGCTCGCTGAGGCGAAGAAGGCCTTTCTCCTCGAGAAGGCCGAAGCCGAAGAGCTGCAGCGACTTGCCGCCGTGAAGCTAGCCGCGGAAGTGGGCGAGCAGGCGCAGCGGAAGGTCGACCTCGACGCTCACGAGGAGGAGCTTGCCGCGCGCGAGGAGAAGCTGGGCGGAGCCCTCAAGCAAGCGGAGGACGTTGCCGCCGCTGCCGAGGCCGCCAAAAAGGTGCTGGAGATGAAGGTGGTGCAGCTGGAGGCTGACCGCAAAGCATATGGCGAAGAGCTCAGCGCCGTCAAGGACTCCAACGCCGCCCTCGAGTCGAGGCTGGTCGCTTCGACCAAGGCGCTGGGCGGCGCCAAGGAGCGGGAGGCGGCCTTGAAGAAGGAGATCGATGCCGACAAGGCGTTGCTGGAGAGTGCTGCCACCACCCAAAACGCCTTTAGGGATACGGTGGAGCACTGGACAGAGAGCCTCGTGAACGCCGCCGGGGACATCGACAAGGAGCTGGCGCAGCTGGGGGTGGAAGACTTCGGGTACTCCTCCGACGAAAACCTCCAACCTAGCGCCAAGCTCACTATGTTCTTCCAAGGCGTGGCGACGGCGCTCCAGCGGCTCCGGGATGAGATCCCGAAGCGGCTGGCCGACGAGTCGCGCGAGATCTGTGCGGGAGCCCTTAAGAAGGTGTTGATGAAGGTGGCCTTCCGCAATCCAGGCCTCCGCCTCCACAATGTCCTCAGATCCTTGCCGCCTGATATCGATCAGGAAGAGCTCAAGGCCCTTGTCGCACCCATTGTGGACAAGGTGAGCGGGATCAAGAGGGTCGAGGGCGACCGCGTCGACTAGGCCGCCGGCTTCCTTCTTTCCTTGTCGCTGCTAGCTATGTTATAGAAAACATTTATTAGAGCTGCGACAAGCTATTTTGTAATATAATTTTCTTCTGGACCGCCATCGCAATGTTATTCCCTTTACTTGACTCCTCCCTTTGTATGTTTTTGCCCCACGCTTTTAGGGAACTTGCCGGTGCAGGCATCCGGTCCGCGAGCGTTGAGCGCGGAACTGGCGGTGCCGCTACCGACAAGAAACCTTGTCGCAGCCAGCTGCAGCTCACTTAAGTTGCTGAGCGGGGCTCGAAGCAAAGTAAGGGCGCGGCTAGTGTAGCAACTAGCCGCAGCTAACTTACGTTGTTGAGCAGGCTCGAAACAATGCAAGGGCGCGACTAGTGTAGCAACCAGCCGCAGCTCACCTAATGTTGTTGAGCGAGCTCGAAACAACGCAAGTGCGCAGCCAGCTACGAGTCGGCTCCTCCGCGCACAGGCTTCTCATACAAGGTGCAGTCGTTCAAGGGAGATAACTTGAAATTTAAAAAATTTGGCTGCTCAAACTTTGGCAACTTAGCTTTTCTGTTGTTTGCTTCCTGGCAAGACGAAATTCTTGAACGACGCCTGGTCCATACCCTTTTCTTCTCCCTTTCCCCCCGGCAAACTTGTGGGCGAGGGATCCTTTCTTTCCTTGGAAGAAGGAAGAAAAGAAAGAAGAGAAAACAAAGATATAGAGCCTTGCGGCTCGTCATCGCTTACCGTGGGATTGGTGCTGCACAAATGTCAGGTCATATATGCCAGAGATTAGAAAGCATAAAATCGACAAAATGTGCGGAGCACGCGGGCTCTGCTGCGCACGGGATCTGCGCCCGGCCTCGTACAAAGGATTACATGCAACAGCGGCAAGACTTTGTACAAGAGGTGGTTGCTGGAACGGGTTCCGGCAACCGCGCCTTACGGGTGAACCTCACGAAGATGCTCGATGCTCCAGGAGTTGCTCACTGGGATGCCATCTTCGGTCTCAGGGTGGCCGGCGCCGGGCCCAGTGACTCGTTTCACCCGGTAAGGGCCTTCCCATTCCGGCGTCAACTTTGTATGTTTTTACCCCACGCTTTTAGGGAACTTGCCGGCGCAGGCATCCAGACCGCGAGCGCTGAGCGCGGAACTGGCAGTGCCGCTACCGGCAAGAAACCTTGTCGCAGCCAGCTGCAGCTCACTTAAGTTGCTGAGCGGGGCTCGAAGCAAAGTAAGGGCGCGGCTAGTGTAGCAACTAGCCGCAGCTAACTTACGTTGTTGAGCAGGCTCGAAACAATGCAAGGGCGCGGCTAGTGTAGCAACCAGCCGCAGCTCACCTAATGTTGTTGAGCGAGCTCGAAACAACGCAAGTGCGCAGCCAGCTACGAGTCGGCTCCTCCGCGCACAGGCTTTTCATACAAGGTGAGCCGATCCAGGGGAGATAACTCAAAAAATAGAGATCTGGTTGCTCAGGCTTTGGCAACTTATCTGTTCTGGGTGTGTTGACGTGCATGGTGACCTTGGGCGCTCCGAGATCCACCAGCTCGATCTTGATCCAGCGAGCGCATGGTACCGTGAGTACCATGACGCTGCCGGTCCCGCGCCTCCTGAGATGGGCGCGGTGCATGCACGGACGCCGAGGTCTTGGAGTGCGCCCGGTCGTTGTGGGAGCCGGCCACGCCGCCGATGGGCAGCGCAGCCTTGCCCTGGGACCTGGCAACACCGAGAGTTCCCTCGTTGATGCGTGCCCTTCCGCCGGCGCCTGCCCCACCATCCGTTTGCTCCGGCGGTGGGTGGCTCGGCGCGGACGGAGCAGCTGCCTCTGAAACTTACTTCTTCGGCGGCATGTTGACGAAGAAGACGAAGATCTAGCTCGCAAGAACGCCGGATCTGATTCACACCACTTCGACGCCCCCTACCTGGTGCGCCAGAGATGCCGGGGTTTCTGATCCATGGGCACCTATGGGACCGGCGGACCGGGTCCCTTTTGGTTCGGCGGGGGGCGGAGGTTGCGCAAAGAGCAGATCGAGGCGAAGCAAGCGGGCGGTTGGTCGTGCGAGGAGTAAATCGAGGTGAAGCACGCGAGCGATTTACCCAGGTTCGGGCCGCAAGGATGCGTAAAACCCTGCTCCTGCTTTGTGGATTGGTATTGATTTCTAGCTCGGGAGCGAGCGTGAGTGTGTGGAATTGCTGATCCTCGCGAGAGCTCTCGAGGTGGCCGACCCCCTCTACGTTGCGCACGGGCCTCCTTTTATACTCAAGGGGTTACCGACATAGAGCAACGGGGGCCAAGGGAAAAAATGGAAAGGGTGCCGTGGGTAGGCACAGCTAGGTGCTGCAGTAGGCACAGCTAGCTGCTATAGCGTTATCATACCTAACCCTGACGGCAGGGGACAAGGGCATTAAATGCCTGTCTGTGTCGCCTAGACAGCACCGAAAGGGACCGCTAGGGACGCCACCGTCTTGCCATGATGGTTGTCTTGTCAGCGCCTGCGTGCCACCGCATGCCCCTAGCTGCACAGCCTCCTGCCATGTGCGCTCGGGAGGGGCCCCGGAGCGACACGTGGGTGGATGTGCTGGAGCGCGGGCGTGGAGTGGGGGCTTGCCGCGGCAAGCGCCTTGCCACGGCCGTCGACTTGTCGCTTCCAGGAGCTTGTCGCTCACCGGGCCTTGTCGGGGCGCGTAGCGTGCCACGGCAAGTTCCTTGGAATGCCTCGGACGGCCTTCCCGGCAAGCGCCTCTTGCCGGGGTCTTGGAATGCTTCTGATGGCCTTCCCGGCAAGTTCCTCTTGCCGGGGTCTTGGAACGCTTCTGATGGCCTTCCCGGCAAGTTCCTCTTGCCGGGGTCTTGCCTCCTTCCCGGCAAGCTCCTCTTGCCGGGGCCTTGTCTTGAATACTTTGTTCTTGAATGGTCTTCAGAGGGACCACGGGGAATCTTGGCGGTGACCTGGCAGGCCTTGCCGCGGGACGCTGCGACTGCCCGTGCACAAGTTCGGGGTACTAAGGGTACCCCTACTCTAGTACACCGACAGGGGATAACATCCGGGAAAGTTTTCTCGAAGTTTGCATTTTTGGACAGACGAACCGGAGGGTAAAGGTTCGATGTTCGCTATGCTAGGGGCATGTGACAGATGAACAGAGAGCGTATCCCGGTTCGTCTCGTCGTTCTGAGCAACTTTCATGTATAAAACTTTTTCATCCGAGCTTGTTTGAACCTGTTAATGGATGAATTGGCCGTAGCTCGGTGCTAGACTTTTGTTAAGCATCCTGAATGCTTCCCTTCCATGTATTTTGTTGTCATGTTTGGGTGCTGTAGCATGTTCATTTCGTTGCACTTAGATGGTTACTTGCTGTAAATCGCAGACCGGTGCCATATTTGAATCTCTTGCCATTTCCAAACCGTAACTCCGATTCCGGTGTTCTTTATATCGTTTTCAAGCGATTTCATCTCATATTTCTAGTGGCACACTTGGATTTCCAAGTTGAGGCCAGGTTCTTGCATCTCCTGTCATATCTTGCATTTTGCATCCCGCATCGCATCCCGCATAGAATACCATCATTGCATCATATTGCTTGATCCTTGCACGTGGTTGATTGTATCCTTGTTGCTTGTTTGTCTTGTTTGGGTAGAGCCGGGAGACGAGTTTGCTAACGAGGAGCCCGTTGAGTTTGCTTTCGAGGATCCAGTCAACTCTGACAACTGTGCAGGCAAGATGATCATACCCTCGAAATCACTACTATCTTTGCTATGCTAGATTGCTCGCTCTTTTGCTATGCCAATGCTACGATGCCTACCACTTGGTTTCAAGCCTCCCAAATTGCCATGTCAACCTCTAACCCACCATGTCCTAGCAAACCGTTGATTGGCTTTGTTAACGCTTTGCTTAGCCCCTCTTATAGCGTTGCTAGTTGCAGGTGAAGATTGGAGACCGTTCCTTGTTGGAACATTTATTTACTTGTTGGGATATCATTATATTATCTTGTTATCTTAATGCATCTATATACTTGGTAAAGGGTGGAAGGCTCGGCCTCTCGCCTAGTGTTATGTTCCCGGATTTTGCGTTCCTTACGCGGTTGGGTTATAATGGGAACCCCTTGATAGTTCGCCTTGATTAAAGCTTGTCCAGCAATGCCCAACCTTGGTTTTACCATTTGCCACCTAGCCTCTTTTTCCCTTGGGTTTCCGGAGCCCGAGGGTCATCTTATTTTAACCCCCCCGGGCCAGTGCTCCTCTCAGTGTTGGTCCAAATAGAGCCACTTGCAGCGCCACCTCGGGGCAACTTGAGGGTTGGTTTTAGTTGTAGGTAGTGTTCATCTGAGTGTGCCCTGAGAAAGAGATATGGGCAGCTCCTATCGGGATTTTTCGGCACATTCAGGCGGTGTTGCTGGTCTTGTTTTAACCTGTCGAGGTGTCTTGAGTAACCGAGATACCGAGTCTGATCGGAACGTCTTGGGAGGAGGTTTATTCCTTCGTTGACCATGAGAGCTTGTCATGGGCTAAGTTGGGACTCCCTTGCAGGGATTTGAACTTTCGAAAGCCGTGCCCGCGGTTATGGGCAGATGGGAATTTGTTAATGTCGGTTGTAGATAACTTGAACCTTAATTTAATTAAAATGAATCAACTAAGTGTGTTACCGTGATGGCCTCTTCTCGGCAGAGTCCGGGAAGCGGACACGGTGTTGGAGTAATGTTTGCGGAGGTTGGTCTCTAGTTTCTCGCTCATGCCTTTCCTCCTCTTCCCGCTCTCTTATGCGAATAAGTTAGCCACCATATTTGCTAGTCGCTTGCTGCAGCCCCACATATTTTCACCTTGCCTTTACCTATAAGCTTAAATAGTCTTGATCGCGAGGGTGTGAGATTGCTGAGTCCTTGTGGCTCACAGATTACTATTACACCGGATGCAGGGCCTGATGATTCCGCTCCAGGTGTCGCGCTTGAGCTCAAGTGGGAGTTCGACAAGGATTCTCAACGCTACTATGTTTCCTTTCCTGATGATCAGTAGTGGTGCCCAGTTGGGGGTGATCGGGACCGTGTCGCATGTTGGGTTATCTTTTATTTTGGTGCCGTAGTCGGGCCATGAGTGTTTGGATGATGTAATGTTATTTATGTACTTGATTGACGTGGCGAGTGTAAGCCAACTATGTTATCTCCCCTTTATTATTCATATTACATGGGATGTTGTGAAGATTGCCTAACTTGCGACATATGCCTTCAATGCGATTATGTCTCTAAGTCGTGCCTCGACACGTGGGAGCTATAGTCGCATCGAGGGTGTTATAAGTTGGTAATCAGAGCCTTCCCCGACCTTAGGAGCCCCATTGCTTGATCGTTTTTAGTAGCCGAGTTGTGTCTAGAAAAATGTTTTGAGTCATTAGGAATTATTCGGAGAGTTTAGGAATTCTTTTTACTTCCCAGTCTCCTCATCGCTCTGGTAAGGTATCCTGACGTAGAGTTTTGACTCTTCTCTTCTCAAATTTCACTAAATTTTTTTTTGATCACGCGGGTATCTTGGAATCGTTCCGATGGTTTTATGATGAGAACATTGTCTTGGTGCCTCCTGTCAGGGGTTTAGCGGAAGTGTCCTGGGGAGTTGAGCTCTGAGGTGTTGTCATCATAATTTTATCGTTATAGTTCTGGAATACCTGAGTTTAGTACGCCGAAATCAAAAATCTCTTTTATGCAGTTCGTTGGTGAGATAACCTCGACGCCACCCAGTACTGGGGCGGGAGTTCGGGAGTATCGCCATAACTCGTATAACGGATACTTTTCGAAGGTTGAGGTAGATGGTTTCCGAAGGTTTCTTGGTTATGTGTTGAAGGATGGATACAGTTGGATGTAGGATTTGCTAGATTTGGGTGAGATATTATGCTTCCCCTGTATCCCCAACACCTGATTGCATAACCGGAAAGGTTCGGGAGTTTCATAGGTGGGAATTCTTGTAGCTCTAGTTCTTCTTCCACGGATATTGGTTTGAGATTGGGATTTCTTACCGATTATTCGTTCTTGATCCGTACCTTGTTGATTTATTTCTCTACCTTAGTTCTATGTGGCTTCTCAATTTTATGGATATGTGACCATTTCAAGAGGAATGCATTCGTTCATTTTGTTCGGATGTGAGGACTATATGTTGCAATTTTCATTCCGTTGGATTCAGCTTCAATATTTGTCTATCGATGTGCTAATGGATGTCAACCTCTTCAGGATGGCTCCTCCAATGCGCACGACTTTGAATCCTAATCCGCCACCACCTCCACCTCCTCTGGAGGCATGGCAAGCTGTGATGGCCGCCACCAATGCAAACACATAGTTGATCATGCAAATTCTCCAAGAGCGCAATCAAGGCAACCAAGGGAATCAAGGCAACAATCAGAATCACTTTGCTACACTCAAGTAGTTCCTTGCTAACGGGCCAAAGACTTTCAGCAATTGTGTTGAGGCAACCGATGCTGACGATTGGCTTGTGGATCTATGCAAGCATTTCGAGTGCAGTAACGTTAGGCCTGAGGACTTTGTCAAGTTCGCTTCCTTCCAACTCAAAGATCAAGCTGCAGAATGGTTCCAGTAGTACAAGGACTCCAGAGGTGGACGTGTTATCACTTGGGATGATTTCTGTCGAGATTTCAGGGCTCATCATATTCCCCAGAGCGTGGTTGAAAGTAAGCGTGAGGAATTCCGCAACCTGAAGCAAGGCTCTTTGTCTGTCTATGACTACAACAAGTTGTTCCAAAAGCTCGCCCGCTTTGCCAAGCAGGACGTCCCTGATGAGAAGAGCATGATATACCAGTTCAGGGGTGGTCTCAGAGAAGAAATTCAGCTAGCTCTTGTTATCTTTGAGCCCTTGAGATACGATGAGTTCTACAACATGGCAAGCAAGAGGCTGCTCAGTTGAGGTGTGATGCTTCCAAGAAGCAAGTCAGAGATGTTACTCCGTCTTCCTCTACTCAAGTGGCCAAGCAGCAGAAGTATTGGCTTCCTCCTCCTCCGTTCCGTCAGCCGTATCAGCAGAAGAGCAAAGGTAGCAGTGGTTCTTCCCACCCACCCAACCCTGGCTTTCAGAACAAGACTTCGTCTCAAGCTCCAAGATCGAGTGCTCCATATCACCGTCCGCTTTCAGAGGTCACGTGCAACAAGTGCCAACAGAAGGGTCACTATGCCAACAAGTGTTTCAACCAGAGGCATCTTCCTCGTCCTCCTCCTGTCAGATCGGCAAGTACAGGTGTGGTCAAGCATAACCCCAACCACGCCAAGGTCAATTTGATGAATGCAGCTCAGGCAGAGGACTCACCAGATGTGATCATGGGTAACCTTCCTGTTAATGATGTTCCTGCAAAAGTTCTTTTTGACACTGGTGCATCGCTTTCTTTTATTTCAACTCCATTTGTGGCCAAGCATGATTTTGTGACCGAAAGGATTCCTGTTCCGTAGAAGATTGTGTCTCTGGGCAAGCAAATGACTTCTAACAATTGCGTCCCGGATGTCTCTATCACGTTGGGCGATTACAAGTTTCTCTCTTCTCCGGTGGTTCTTGGTAACTCGGATATTGATCTTATTCTCGGAATGGATTGGCTTACTAAGCACAAGGCACATCTTGATTGTGCTGCCAGGCAGATTCAATTGACTCATTCG
The DNA here is from genome assembly GCF_056163025.1 of Triticum urartu. Taxonomy (NCBI): domain Eukaryota; kingdom Viridiplantae; phylum Streptophyta; class Magnoliopsida; order Poales; family Poaceae; genus Triticum; species Triticum urartu. The sequence continues at coordinate 438,965,508 of NC_141874.1, read as the reverse complement.
TCTGAGGATGTAATTATCTTTGCCGCTCGTGACGATACCATCCGTCTGTTTTCTCTCAATGACAAGGGTGAACTCGATGCTATCTCACAAATTCCAGTCGTTTGCGAATATCAAGACGTCTTTCCAGAAGAGCTTCCAGGAATGCCTCCGCACCGGCCAGTTGAATTCGTTATTGATCTTGAGCCTGTCACGGAACCTATGTGCAAACGTCCTTACAAGCTCGGACCTGAAGAGTTGAAGGAGCTGAAGAAGCAACTCGATATTCAAGAGAAAATGGGTCTCATCCGGCCTAGTTCTTCTCCGTGGGGTTGTGGTGTTCTTTTTGTGAAGAAGAAGGATGGAACGGACCGACTTTGTGTTGATTACCGTCCATTGAACAAGAAGACCATCAAGAACAAATACCCACTTCCCAATATCAATGAGCTGTTCGAACAACTCAAAGGTGCCCAAGTATTCTCCAAGCTTGATCTCCGTATGGGTTATCATCAGATTCGAATCCGTGAGCAAGATATTCCCAAGACGGCTTTCAGGACAAGCTTTGGTTCATATGAATACACTGTCATGTCTTTTGGCCTCGTCAACGCTCCTCCGACGTTCTCTCGCATGATGAACTTCATCTTCAATGCCTACACCAATGACTTCGTTTTGGTCTATCTTGACGACATTCTGGTTTTCTCGAAGAACAAGGAAGATCATGCCAATCACTTGCGTTTGGTACTCGATAAGTTGAGAGAACATCAGTTCTACGCCAAGTTCTCCAAGTGTGAATTTTGGCTCGATGAGGTTCTTTATCTTGGTCATATCATCTCTGCCAAGGGCATTGCCGTGAATCCTGAGAAGGTGTCTGCAATTGTGAATTGGGAACCTCCTCAGAACGTGAAGCAACTCCGTAGCTTCCTCGGTCTCGCAAGCTATTGCCGAAGATTCGTTGAAAACTTTTCTAAGATCGCGAAGCCTCTCTCTAATCTTCTCCAGAAGCACGTCAAGTACATTTGGTCTCCGGAGTGTGACATTGCTTTCAACACTTTGAAAGAGAAATTGACCACTGCTCCAGTTCTGACTCCGCCTGATGAATCCAAGCCGTACGAGGTCTTTTGTGATGCCTCTCTCCAAGGTCTTGGCGTAGTTTTGATGCAAGAGAAGAAAGTTGTTGCGTATAACTCTTGCCAGTTGAAGCCTAATTAGAAGAACTACCCAACTCATGATCTCGAGTAGGCGGCAGTTGTGCATGCTCTTTTGACTTGGAGACATCTTCTATTGGGAAGAAAAGTGGACATTTTCACTGATCACAAGAGCCTCAAGTACATCTTCACTCAGCCTAATCTCAACCTCAGGCAAACTCGATGGGTCGAAATGATTCAAGAGTATAATCCGAGTATTGAGTATACTCCAGGCAAGGCCAATGTGATTGTTGACGCATTGAGCAGAAAAGCTTACTGCAACAGTCCGATTCTCAAGCCTTATCAACCCGAGCTTTGTGAAGCTTTCCGCAAACTTAATCTGCAAGTTGTTCCTCAAGGTTTCCTCGCCAACCTTGTAGTCTCTCCTTCCTTGGAAGACCAGATTTGCCAAGCCCAATTTCTTGATGCTATGGTGAAAAAGGTGAAGATTGGGATTGCCAAGAATCAACCCAAGTACAAGTGCTACCGCCTTGATGACAAGGACACTCTCTTCTTCGAGGATCGTATTATTGTACCCAAAGGTGACCTCCGTAAAGTGATCATGAACAAGGCTCACAATTCTCTCCTCTCCATCCACCCTGGGAGCACGAAGATGTATCAGGACCTCAAGCAAGCTTATTGGTGGACTCGAATGAAGCGCGAGATTGCTCAGTTCGTGTATGAATGTGATGTCTGCAGAAGAGTGAAGGCAGAACACCAAAGGCCAGCAGGTCTCCTCCAACCTCTTGCCATTCCAGAATGGAAGTTTGACCACATTGAAATGGACTTCGTGACTGGGTTTCCAAAGTCCAAGCGTGGCAATGATGCTATATTCGTTGTCATCGACAAACTCACCAAAGTGGCTCACTTTCTGCCTATCAAAGAGTCGATCACTACAGCTCAATTGGCGGAAATCTATACCTCTCGTATTGTCTCGCTGCATGGTATTCCACAAGTGATCTCTTCAGACCATGGCAGCATCTTTACCTCGAAGTTTTGGGATTCTTTCCAGAAGGCCATGGGCACCAACATCCGCTTCAGCACAGCTTTCCTTCCTCAAACTAGCGGTCAAGTCGAGCGTGTCAATCAGATTCTTGAAGATATGCTCAGGGCTTGTGTGACCTCCTTCGGCATGAAGTGGGAGGATTGTCTTCCTTATGCTGAATTCTCCTACAACAACAGTTTTCAAGCAAGTTCGGGCAAGGCCCCATTTGAAATTCTGTATGGCAGGAAGTGTCGTACCCCTCTCAACTGGTCTGAAATCGGTGAACGTCAGCTGCTGGGTAATGACTTAATCACAGAGGCAGAAGAAATGTGCAAAGTCATTCGTGATAACCTCAAAGCAGCCCAATCCTGTCAGAAGAGCTACTATGACAGTAAGCACCATGATTTGGCTTTCGAGATTAGAGATCATGTTTACCTCCGTGTCTCTCCTATGAAAGGTACTCGTCGCTTCGGTATCAAAGGGAAGCTTGCCCCTAGATACGTGGGACCTTTCAAGATTGTCAGCAAGAGAGGCGACCTCGCCTATCAACTCGAGCTTCCTTCAAACTTTGCAAATGTTCATGACGTGTTCCATGTATCTCAGCTTCGAAAGTGCTTCAAGTCTCCTGACCGCACCGTCAACTTCGAGGACATTGAGCTCCAAGAAGATCTCTCCTATCGTGAGCACCCAGTTGCTATTCTTGAAGAGACTGAGCGCAAGACTCGCAATAAGTCAATCAAATTTCTCAAAGTCAAGTGGTCACATCATTCTGACCGTGAAGCTACCTGGGAACACGAGGATCACCTCCGTTCTGAGTACCCGGCGTTCTTTCAGTCCTAGATCTCGGGATGAGATCCTTTCGTAGTGGTGGAGTGTTGTAACACCCCGGATGTAACTTTCCCAATTTGTACTCCAACTCTTGCCGTTTCCGGTGTTAAGTTATTTTATTTTCTCGGGTTCAGGTCTTTGTCTCCGTGTGTTGTTGTCATTGTCATGCATCTCTTATCATGTCATCATGTGCATTGCATTTGCATACGTGTTCGTCTTATGCATTCGAGCATTTCCCCCGTTGTCCGTTTTGCATTCCGGCGCTTCGTTCTCCTCCGGTGGTCATTTCTACCTTTCTTTCGTGTGTGGGGATTAAACATTTCCGGATTGGACCGAGACTTGTCAAGCGGCCTTGGTTTACTACCGGTAGACCGCCTGTCAAGTTTCGTATCATTTGGACTTCGTTTGATACTCCAACGGTTAACCGAGGGACCAAAAAGGCCTCGTGTGTGTTGCAGCCCAACACCCCTCCAATTTGGCCCAAAACCCACCTAAGACTTCTCCATCTTCTAGAGCGTTCGATCACGATCGCGTGGCCGAAAACCGCACTTCATTTGGACTCTCCTAGCTCCCTCTACCTCTATTTAACCCCCCCCCCCCCCGAATTTCGGATCTCCTTCTCCCCCCGAAACCCTAAAAATCGCTCCCGCCGCCTCCGGACATGTCCGCCACCGCCGGACGAATCCCGCCGCTGTGCCCCAGCCAATAGGCGCACGCCACGTGTCCCCGCCGATCCTCTCTCTCCTCCGGCCCGGAGAGCCCGGATCGAGCCCTCCCGGCCCGCGCGCCACCGCCGCCCGGTCTCCTCCATCTGCGCCGCCACCGGCGTTCACCACCGCCGCGCGTGACCCTCGCCACGCCGCCACCTCGGCCACCGCGCACCTCCTCGCCAACCCGCCGGACCACCGCCGCCCGCCGCCTCCTTCGTTGCTCCAGCGAGCCTGCGCCACCAGCCAACGCCGGCGACCACCGGAGCCGCCCCGGCCTCTTCCTCCCCTCGCCCCGGCCTCTTCCTCACCATCTCCGGCCGCTGCATGGCGCCGTTCCAGCGAGTACTCCGGCGAACGCCTCGGGAAGCGTGCAAATCTGGAAACCCTAGATCCGGAGGTCAAATTCTTCTAAGTCCCGAATATCCCAGATCCAAGTGCCCCTGTTCATAGCTCCGTAACTTTGCATCCGTAGATCCGATTCATGCATATAGCATATCAAAATGTTCATCTCAGAGAGTACATCATTTCATTCCATTGCATCATTTTCATTTGAGTTCATCTTGGTGCCCGAAATGCTGTTAGAAGAGGGCTACTTGAGATAATTGTCAGATCTGCTACTCTATTTAGGTTTTTGTCATTTTTGCCATGATTAATGTGTGCATGATATGCCCCTGAGTTCTACATATGTTTTGTTAAGGGTTTTGTCATCTTTCCAGAGGTGCAACCCATGTATTTTTGTGATGTGTGTGGTGACTAGTACAAGCTTGCAAAGTGGTGCACTTAGTAATCCTGATTTCAGGGACTTAGCAATTCCACTAAGTCCTTGATCTGTTTATCTCATATGACCGTATGTTCATGTTGTTTCCTAGTGATCCGTGCATCTTTTGAGGATGATCAGTAAGGATGTTTTGTTAATCTTGTAGTGATATATCCATCCATGTCTTTGTTTGCAATTTTGGAGCATCCTAGCTTGAGTCAATCGAGCTCTACTTTTGCTACTTTGTGAATCTGGGCAGATTGTCAACTTGTTTGCAATTTTGCCGATGTTGTTGTAGTTGATCCGTGCATGCTATGCTATTGTTCTTGCCATGTCTAGCTTGAATTTTGTGTGTTCTTAATGGGTGTATGCTTATCTTGTCATGACTTGCACCGTAGTGAGTGCATCGAGCTCGTAAACATGCCTACTTGATATCTGTTTTCAGCATGTTCCAGTTTTCACTAAGTCTGAAAACTGATTATGTTTTTGCTATGTTCACATGCTTGCAATTGTATTTTCTGATCCCTTTTGGCTCAAGGTCACTAAGGGACTTTTGTTAAGATCTTTTAGTAGCTCCTTGCCATGCTTTACTTTGCCATGTTCAGTTCCTATAGCATGTAGTTTTGTTGCTCCAAAGAGTGCTACTTGATCTGAAATTCTAGACAAGTGTTAATTTCACCAAGTCTGAAATCTGTTTTCCATATGCATTTTTGCCATGCTTGTTTGAACCTGTTAATGGATGAATTGGCCGTAGCTCAGTGCTAGACTTTTGTTAAGCATCCTGAATTCTTCCCTGCAATGTATTTTGTTGTCATGTTTGGGTGCTGTAGCATGTTCATTTCGTTGCATTTAGATGGTTACTTGCTGTAAATCGCAGACCGGTGCCATATTTGAATCTCTTGCCATTTCCAAACCGTAACTCCGATTCTGGTGTTCTTTATATCGTTTTCAAGCGATTTCATCTCATCTTTCCAGTGGCACACTTGGATTTCCAATTTGAGGCCAGGTTCTTGCATATCCTGTCATATCTTGCATTTTGCATCCCGCATCGCATCCCGCATAGCATATCATCATTGCATCATATTGCTTGATCCTTGCACGTGGTTGATTGTATCCTTGTTGCTTGTTTGTCTTGTTTGGGTAGAGCCGGGAGATGAGTTCGCTAACGAGGAGCCCGTTGAGTTTGCTTTCAAGGATCCGGTCAACTCTGACAACTGTGCAGGCAAGATGATCATACCCTCGAAATCACTACTATCTTTGCTACGCTAGATTGCTCGCTCTTTTGCTATGCCAATGCTATGATGCCTACCACTTGGTTTCAAGCCTCCCAAATTGCCATGTCAATCTCTAACCCACCATGTCCTAGCAAACCGTTGATTGGCTTTGTTACCGCTTTGCTCAGCCCCTCTTATAGCGTTGCTAGTTGCAGGTGAAGATTGGAGACCGTTCCTTGTTGGAACATTTATTTACTTGTTGGGATATCATTATATTATCTTGTTATCTTAATGCATCTATATACTTGGTAAAGGGTGGAAGGCTCGGCCTCTCGCCTAGTGTTTTGTTCCACTCTTGCCGCCCTAGTTTCCGTCATATCGGTGTTATGTTCCCGGATTTTGCGTTCCTTACGCGGTTGGGTTATAATGGGAACCCCTTGATAGTTCGCCTTGATTAAAGCTTGTCCAGCAATGCCCAACCTTGGTTTTACCATATGCCACCTAGCCTCTTTTTCCCTTGGGTTTCCGGAGCCCGAGGGTCATCTTATTTTAACCCCCCCGGGCCAGTGCTCCTCTGAGTGTTGGTCCAAATAGAGCCACTTGCAGCGCCACCTCGGGGCAACTTGAGGGTTGGTTTTAGTTGTACGTAGTGTTCATCTGAGTGTGCCTTGAGAAAGAGATATGTGCAGCTCCTATCAGGATTTTTCGGCACATTCGGGCGGTGTTGCTGGTCTTGTTTTAACTTGTCGAAGTGTCTTGAGTAACAGAGATACCGAGTCTGATCGGAACATCTTGGGAGGAGGTCTATTCCTTCGTTGACCGTGAGAGCTTGTCATGGGCTAAGTTGGGACTCCCCTGCAGGGATTTGAACTTTCGAAAGCCGTGCCCACGGTTATGGGCATATGGGAATTTGTTAATGTCCGGTTGTAGATAACTTGAACCTTAATTTAATTAAAATGAATCAACTGAGTGTGTTACCGTGATGGCCTCTTCTCGGCAGAGTCCAGGAAGTGGACACGGTGTTGGAGTAATGTTTGTGCAGGTTGCTCTCTAGTTTCTCGCTCGTGCCTTGCCTCCTCTTCTCGCTCTCTTATGCGAATAAGTTAGCCACCATATTTGCTAGTCGCTTGCTGCAGCCCCACATATTTTCACCTTGCCTTTACCTATAAGCTTAAATAGTCTTGATTGCAAGGGTGCGAGATTGCTGAGTCCCTGTGGCTCACAAATTACTATTACACCAGATGCAGGGCCTGATTATTCCGCTCCAGGTGACGCGCTTGAGCTCAAGTGGGAGTTCGACGAGGATTCTCAACGCTACTATGTTTCCTTTCCTCATGATCAGTAGTGGTGCCCAGTTGGGGGTGATCGGGACCGTGTCGCATGTTGGGTTATCTTTTATTTTGGCGCCGTAGTCGGGCCATGAGTGTTTGGATGATGTAATGTTATTTATGTACTTGATTGACGTGGCGAGTGTAAGCCAACTATGTTATCTCCCCTTTATTATTCATATTACATGGGATGTTGTGAAGATTGCCTAACTTGCGACATATGCCTTCAATGCGATTATGTCTCTAAGTCGTGCCTCGACACGTGGGAGCTATAGTAGCATCGAGGGTGTTATAGGCGGGGACTCGGATGCAAGTGGCAACGGCTCTACGATGCACTAGCGGGAGCGACAAAGAGCGCTACGGCCTCCTGCGAGCTTCAGTAGCTCGTGCACATCACTGCCGAGGTCTGGGCAGCATGGCAACATCAGGTTCAACGGACATGATGGGCGTCAAGCTATGGTGGTTGCAGAGGAACACGCTCGAGCTTGAATTTAGGGACAAGGCAAGAGGGGGTTCGATGCGGGTTCTCACAGCGGTCACGACGCAGTGGTCGGTGGGGCCGGGGACGGTCAAAGTGGCGGTAATCGACTGCGGCGACGATGATGTACGCAGTGACGACGAGCTTGATGACGAGCGTAAGGGCCCTCTCGGCTTGATTCAATGGTCAGGGACGAAGGAGACGACGACGAGGATACTTCAAGGCAAATTCATATGGCGTGGGGAGCACGATGGCCGCGATGGCGTCGACGGCCATGGCATACGCGAGCTCGGGCGAGCGGGCGCGTCGAGGGAGAGCGAGGCGCGGCATGAGGAGGAAGGGGGAAGAGGCAGGGGCGTCCTAGGGTTCGAGGGGGAGGTGGTCTCTGTTGGGGAACGTAGTAATTTCAAAAAAATTCCTACGCACACGCAAGATCATGGTGATGCATAGCAACGAGGGGAGAGTATGATCTACGTACCCTTGTAGATCGCAACCGAAGCGTTGACACAACGTAGAGGAAGTAGTTGTACGTCTTCTTCCCGATCCGACCGATCCAAGCACCGTTACTCCGGCACCTCCGAGTTCTTAGCACACGTACAGCTCGATGACGATCCCCGGGCTCTGATCCAGCAAAGCGTCGGGGAAGAGTTTCGTCAGCACGACGGCATGGTGACGATCTTGATGTTCTACCGACGCAGGGCTTCGCCTAAGCACTACAACGATATGATCGAGGTGGAATATGGTGGCAGGGGGCACCGCACACGGCTAAGGAACGATCTCAATGATCAACTTGTGTGTCTAGAGGTGCCCCCTGCCTCCGTATATAAAGGAGCCAACGGGGAGGGGTGCGGCCAGCCCTATGGAGGCGCAGGAGGAGTCCTACTCCTACCGGGAGTAGGACTTCCCCCCCAATCCTATTCCAAATAGGATTCCCAAGTGGGAAAGAGAGAGAGAGAGAGGTGGCCGGCCACCTCTCCTAGTCCTAGTTGGACTAGGGGAGGGGGGGAGGGGCGCAGCCCACCATGGGCAGCCCCTTTCACTTTTCCACTAAAGCCCAATAAGGCCCATATGGCTCCCGGGGGGTTTCGGTCACCTCCCGGTAATCCGGTAAAATCCCGATTTCACCCGGAACACTTCCGATATCCAAATATAGGCTTCCAATACATCAATCTTTACGTCTCGACCATTTCGAGACTCCTCGTCATGTCCGTGATCACATCCGGGGCTCCGAACAACCTTCGGTACATCAAAATGCATAAACTCATAATATCACTATCATCGTAACCTTAAGCGTGCGGACCCTACAGGTTCAAAAACGATGTAGACATGACCGAGACACGTCTCCGGTCAATAACCAATAGCGGGACCTGGATGCCCATATTGGCTCCTACATATTCTACGAAGATCTTTATCGGTCAGACCGCATAACAACATACGTTGTTCCCTTTATCATCGGTATGTTACTTGCCCGAGATTCGATCGTCGGTATCCAATACCTAGTTCAATCTCATTACCAACAAGTCTCTTTACTCGTTCCGTAATACATCATCTCGCAACTAACTCATTAGTTGCAATGCTTGCAAGGCTTATGTGATGTGCATTACCGAGAGGGCCCAGAGATACCTCTCCGACAATCGGAGTGACAAATCGTAATCTCAAAATACGCCAACCCAACATCTACCTTTGGAGACACCTGTAATGCTCCTTTATAATCACCCAGTTACGTTGTGACGTTTGGTAGCACCCAAAGTGTTCCTCCGGCAAACGGGAGTTGCATAATCTCATAGTCATAGGAACATGTATAAGTCATGAAGGAAGCAATAGCAACATACTAAACGATCGGGTGCTAAGCTAATGGAATGGGTCATGTCAATCAGATCATTCAACTAATGATGTGACCTCGTTAATCAAATAACAACTCTTTGTCTATGGTTAGGAAACATAACCATCTTTGATTAACGAGCTAGTCAAGTAGAGGCATACTAGTGACACTCTGTTTGTCTATGTATTCACACATGTATTATGTTTCCGGTTAATACAATTCTAGCATGAATAATAAACATTTATCATGAAATAAGGAAATAAATAATAACTTTATTATTGCCTCTAGGGCATATTTCCTTCAGTCTCCCACTTGCACTAGAGTCAATAATCTAGATCACATCACCATGTGATTAACATCGATAGTTCACATCATCATGTGATTAACACCCATAGTTCACATCGCCATGTGACCAACACCCAAAGGGTTTACTAGATTCAGTAATCTAGTTCACATCGCTATGTGATTAACACCAAAGGAGTACTAAGGTGTGATCATGTTTTGCTTGTGAGAGAATCTTAGTCAACGGGTCTGCCACATTCAGATCCGCATGTATTTTGCAAATTTCTATGTCAACAATGCTCTGCATGGAGCTACTCTAGCTAATTGCTCCCACTTTCAATATGTATCTAGATCGAGACTTAGAGTCATCTAGATTAGTGTCAAAACTTGCATCGGCGTAACCCTTTACGACGAACCTTTTTTTTCACTTCCATAATCGAGAAACATATCCTTATTGCACTAAGGATAATTTTGACCGCTGTCCAGTGATCTACTCCTAGATCACTATCGTACTCCCTTGCCAAACTCAGTGGTAGGGCATACAATAGATCTGGTATACAGCATGACATACTTTATAGAACCTATGACCGAGGCATAGGGAATGACTTTTCATTCTCTTTCTATCTTCTGCCATGGTTGGGCTTTGAGTCTTACTCAACTTCACACCTTGTAATACAGGCAAGAACTCTTTCTTTGACTGCTCCATTTTGAACTACTTCAAAATCTTGTCAAGGTATGTACTCATTGAAAAAACTTATCAAGCGTCTTGATCTATCTCTATAGATCTTGAAGCTCAATATGTAAGCAGCTTCACCGAAGTCTTTCTTTGAAAAACTCCTTTCAAACACTCCTTTATGCTTTGCAGAATAATTCTACATTATTTTTGATCAACAATATGTCATTCACATATACTTATCAGAAATGCTGTAGTGCTCCCACTCACTTTCTTGTAAATACAGGCTTCACCGCAAGTCTGTATAAAACTATATGCTTTGATCAACTTATCAAAGCGTATATTCCAACTCCGAGATTCTTGCACCAGTCCATAGATGGATCGCTGGAGCTTGCATATTTAGTTAACACCTTTAGGATCGACAAAACCTTCTAGTTACATCGTATACAAATCTTCTTTAGTAAATCCATTAAGGAATGCAGTTTTGTTTATCCATTTGCCAGATTTCATAAAACGCGGCAATTGCTAACATGATTCGGACAGACTTAAGCATAGATACGAGTGAGAAACTCTCATCGTAGTCAACACCTTGAACTTGTCGAAAACCTTTTGCGACAATTCTAGCTTTGTAGATAGTAACACTACTATCAGCGTCCGTCTTCCTCTTGAAGATCCATTTATTTTCTATGGCTTGCCGATCATCGGGCAAATCCATCAAAGTCCATACTTTGTTCTCATACATGGATCATATCTCAGATTTCATGGCCTCAAACCATTTCGCGGAATCTGGGCTCATCATCGCTTCCTCATAGTTCGTTGGTTCATCATGATCTAGTAGCATGACTTCCAGAAAAGGATTACCGTACCACTCTAGCGCGGATCTTACTCTGGTTGATCTACGAGGTTCAGTAGTATCTTGTTCTGAAGTTTCATGATCATCATCATTAGCTTCCTCACTAACTGGTGTAGGTGTCACAGAAACAGTTTTCTGTGATGTACTACTTTCCAATAAGGGAGCAGGTACAGTTACCTCGTCAATTTCTACTTTCCTCCCACTCACTTCTTTCGAGAGAAACTCCTTCTCCAGAAAGTTTCTGAATTTAGCAACAAAAGTCTTGCCTTCGGATCTGTGATAGAAGGTGTATCCAATAGTTTCCTTTGGATATCCTATGAAGACGCACTTCTCCGATTTGAGTTTGAGCTTATCAGGATGAAACTTTTTCATATAAGCATCGCAACCCCAAACTTTAAGAAACGACAGCTTAGGTTTCTTGCCAAACCATAGTTCACACTGTGTCGTCTCAACGGATTTAGATGGTTCCCTATTTAACGCGAATGCAGCTGTCTCTAATGCATAACCCCAAAACGATAGTGGTAGATCGGTAAGAGACATCATAGATTGCACTATATCCAATAAAGTACGATTATGACGTTCGGACACACCATTATGCTGTGGTGTTCCATGTGGCATGAGTTTGGTGAAACTATTCCACATTGTTTTAATTGAAGACCAAACTCGTAACTCAAATATTTTACCTCTGCGATCATATCGTAGAAATTTTTATTTTCTTGTCACGATGATTTTCCACTTCACTCTGAAATTCTTTGAACTGTTCAAATGTTTCAGACTTATGTTTCATCAAGTAGATATCCCCATATCTGCTCAAATCATCTGTGAAGTTCAGAAAATAACGATACTTGCCGTGAGCCTTAACGCTCATCGGACTGCATACATCAGTATGTATTATTTCCAACAAGTCAGTTGCTCGCTCCGGAGAACGGAGTCTTAGTCATCTTGCCCATGAGGCATGGTTCGCAAGCATCAAGTGATTCATAATCAAGTGATTCCAAAATCCCATCAGCATGGAGTTTCTTCATGCGCTTTACACCAATATGACCTAAACGGCAGTGCTACAAATAAGTTGCACTATCATTATTAATTTTGCATCTTTTGGTTTCAATATTATGATTATGTGTATCACTACGATCGAGATCCAATGAACTATTTTCATTGGGTGTGTAACCATATAAGGTTTTATTCATGTAAACAGAACAACAATTTATTCTCTTACTTAAATGAATAACCGTATCACAATAAACATGATCAAATCATATTCATGCTTTACGCAAACACCAAATAACACTTATTCAGGTTCAACACTAATCCCGAAAGTATAAGGAGTATGCGATGATGATCACATCAATCTTGGAACCACTTCCAACACACATCGTCACTTCACCCTTAACTAGTTTCTGTTTATTCTGCAACTCTCGTTTCGAGTTACTAATCTTAGCAACTGAACTAGTATCAAATACTGAGGGGTTGCTATAAACACTAGTAAAGTACACATCAATAACATGTATATCAAATATACTTATGTTCACTTTGCCATCCTTCTTATCTGCCAATCACTTGGGATAGTTCCGCTTCCAGTGACCAGTCCCTTTGCAGTAGAAACACTTAGTCTCAGGCTTAGGACCAGACTTGGGCTTCTTCACTTGAGAAGCAACTTGCTTGCTGTTCTTCTTGAAGTTCCCCTTCTTCCCTCTGCCCTTTTCTTGAAACTAGTGGTCTTGTCTACCATCAACACTTGATGTTTTTCTCGATTTCTACCTTCATCAATTTCCGCATTACGAAGAGCTTGGGAATCGTTTCCGTTATCCCTTGCATATCATAGTTCATCACGAAGTTCTACTAACTTGGTGATGGTGACTAGAGAATTCTGCAATCACTATCTTATCTGGAAGATTAACTCCCACTTGATTCAAGCGATTGTAGTACTCAGACAATCTGGGCACATGCTCACTAGTTGAGCGATTCTCCTCCATCTTTTAGCTATAGAACTTGTTGGAGACTTCATATCTCTCAACTCGGGTATTTGCTTGAAATATTAACTTCAACTCCTGGAACATCTCATATGCTCCATGACGTTCAAAACGTCTTTGAAGGCCCGATTCTAAGCCATTAAGCATGGTGCACTAAACTATCAAGTAGTCATCATATTGAGCTAGCCAAACGTTCATAACGTTTGCATCTGCTCCTGCAATAGGTTTGTCACCTAGCGGTGCATCAAGGACATAATTCTTCTGTGCAGCAATGAGGATAAACCTCAGATCACGGATCCAATCCGCATCTTTGCTACTAACATCTTTCAACACAATTTTCTCTAGGAACATATCAAAATAAACATAGGGAAGCAACAACGCGAGCTATTGATCTACAACATGATTTGCAAAATACTACCAGGACTAAGTTCATGATAAATTTAAGTTCAATTTAATCATATTACTTAAGAACTCCCACTTAGATAGACATCCCTCTAATCCTCTAAGTGATCACGTGATCCAAATCAACTAATCCATGTCTGATCATCACGTGAGATGGAGTAGTTTCATTGGTGAACATCACTATGTTGATCATATCTACTATATGATTCACGCTCGACCTTTCGGTCTCCGTGTTCCGAGGCCATATCTGCATATGCTAGGCTCGTCAAGTTTAACCTGAGTATTCCGCGTGTGCAAAACTGGCTTGCACCCGTTGTAGATGGACGTAGAGCTTATCACACCCGATCATCACGTGGTGTCTGGGCACGACGAACTTTGGCAATGGTGCATACTCAGGGAGAACACTTCTTGATAATTAGTGAGAGATCATCTTAAAATGCTGCCGTCAAACTAAGCAAAATAAGATGTATAAAAGATAAACATCATATGCAATCAAAATATGTGACATGATATGGCCATCATCATCTTGCGCCTTTGATCTCCATCTCCAAAGTACTGTCATGATCTCTATCGTCACCGGCATGACACCATGATCTCCATCATCTTGATCTATATCAATGTGTCATCACACGGTCGTCTCGCCAACTATTGCTCTTGCAACTATTGCTATCGCATAGTGATAAAGTAAAGCAATTATTTGGCGCTTGCATCTTATGCAATATAAAGACAACCATAATGCTTTTGCCAGTTGCCGATAACAAAACATGATCATCTCATACAACAACTTATATCTCATCACGTTTTGACCATATCACATCACAACATGCCCTGCAAAAACAAGTTAGACGTCCTCTACTTTGTTGTTGCATATTTTACGTGGCTGCTACGGGCTTAAGCAAGAACCAATCTTACCTACGCATCAAAACCACAACGATAGTTTGTCAAATAGACTCTGTTTTAACCTTCGCAAGGACCGGGCGCAGCCACACTCGGTTCAACTAAAGTTGGAGAGACAGTCACCCGCTAGCCACCTTTGTGCAAAGCACGTCGGGAGAACCGGTCTTGCGTAAGCGTATGCGTAATGTCGGTCCGGGCCGCTTCATCCAACAATACCGCCGAACCAAAGTATGACATGCTGGTAGGCAGTATGACTTATATCGCCCACAACTCACTTGTGTTCTACTCGTGCATATAACATCAACACATAAAACCTAGGCTCGGATACCACCAATGCAGACCGACTGCGGAAGCGATGACACGACGTAGAGGAAGTAGTTGTACGTCTTCTTCTCGATCCGACCGATCCAAGCACCGTTACTCCGGCACCTCCGAGTTCTTAGCACACGTACAGCTCGATGACAATCCCCGGGCTCCGATCCAGCAAAGCGTCGGGGAAGAGTTTCGTCAGCACGACGGCGTGGTGACGATCTTGATGTTCTACCGACGCAGGGCTTCGCCTAAGCACTACAACGATATGATCGAGGTGGAATATGGTGGGAGGGGGCACCGCACACGGCTAAGGAACGATCTCAATGATCAACTTGTGTGTCTAGAGGTGCCCCTGCCTCCGTATATAAAGGATCCAAGGGGGAGGGGTGCGGCCAGCCCTATGGAGGCGCAGGAGGAGTCCTACTCCTACCGGGAGTAGGACTTCCCCCCCCCCAATCCTATTCCAAATAGGATTCCCAAGTGGGAAAGAGAGAGAGAGGTGGCCGGCCACCTCTCCTAGTCCTAGTTGGACTAGGGGAGGGGGGAGGCGCGCAGCCCACCATGGGCAGCCCCTTTCACTTTTCCACTAAAGCCCAATAAGGCCCATTTGGCTCCTGGGGGTTCCGGTAACCTCCCGGTAATCCGGTAAAATCCCGATTTCACCCGGAACACTTCCGATATCCAAATATAGGCTTCCAATATATCAATCTTTACGTCTCGACCATTTCGAGACTCCTCGTCATGTCCGTGATCACATCCGGGGCTCCGAACAACCTTCGGTACATCAAAATGCATAAACTCATAATATCACTGTCATCGTAACCTTAAGCGTGCGGACCCTACGGGTTCGAGAACGATGTAGACATGACCGAGACACGTCTCCGGTCAATAACCAATAGCGGGACCTGGATGCCCATATTGGCTCCTACATATTCTACGAAGATCTTTATCGGTCAGACCGCATAACAACATACGTTGTTCCCTTTGTCATCGTATGTTACTTGCCCAAGATTCGATCGTCGGTATCCAATACCTAGTTCAATCTCGTTACCGGCAAGTCTCTTTACTCGTTCCGTAATACATCATCTCGCAACTAACTCATTAGTTGCAATGCTTGCAAGGCTTATGTGATGTGCATTACCGAGAGGGCCCAGAGATACCTCTCCGACAATCGGAGTGACAAATCCTAATCTCAAAATACGCCAACCCAACATCTACCTTTGGAGACACCTGTAATGCTCCTTTATAATCACCCAGTTACGTTGTGACGTTTGGTAGCACCCAAAGTGTTCCTCCGGCAAACGGGAGTTGCATAATCTCATAGTCATAGGAACATGTATAAGTCATGAAGGAAGCAATAGCAACATACTAAACGATCGGGTGCTAAGCTAATGGAATGGGTCATGTCAATCAGATCATTCAACTAATGATGTGACCTTGTTAATCAAATAACAACTCTTTGTCTATGGTTAGGAAACATAACCATCTTTGATTAACGAGCTAGTCAAGTAGAGGCATACTAGTGACACTCTGTTTGTCTATGTATTCACACATGTATTATGTTTCCGGTTAATACAATTCTAGCATGAATAATAAACATTTATCATGAAATAAGGAAATAAATAATAACTTTATTATTGCCTCTAGGGCATATTTCCTTCAGTCTCTTATCCTCTCGAGGCATCGATGGATGAACGCCGCGTGGAGAACGGCGCCATGGATGTGTGCCTGGCGTCCACGGGGGCTTCTGTGAACAGAGGAAGATGGAGATGGGAGGTGAGATGGACGGCACACTGTGCACTCATGGCCCATGTGTGCAGTGGGCTGCCTTGTTTTTCTTTCTATTAAATAACAGAGAGAGGAAATGAATTATTTGGGCAGTCTATTGACTCGAGAAAAACTTGGGAAGGGTGCCATTAAATCCCTGGTGATTTTAGACACTTCCACAAAAAGTTTAGGCAAGTTTGGAATTCATTTGAATTTTTTGAAAAAAGAATAGGGCATATAAAGTGTCGTTTTGGCACTATTTTAAATGCTTAGGCCCATATGAGTTGAAGATCATGTTGTTTTCCTTAACAGCATTTGTTTTGAAATATTTGCTAGATGATGAACATTTAAGTTTTGCAATTTGAAGAAATAAATATTTGCTTTATTTCAAGTATGAATTTGAAGTTGGGTTTGGGACAAGCAGCAGTTTGACTTAGTGAAAAATGCGCACATGAACCATTAATTAGCTTGATGACAGGGTTATCATCTAGGGATGTTACAAATCTCCTCCACTACAAGAAATCTCTTCCTGAGATTTAAGTGGGGAAGTAAAGAGTAACTTTGGGAGAACTGACCCTTATAGGGTTAATTATCTGGTGAACAATTGAGGGAATGTGGAAGAAGTTTCTCTCAAGATGAAACTTAAGAAAACATCGAGAGCAAAATATGAAGGTACAATAGGAAGTTTCAAGCGAATGGACAAACGATCGATACCTGAACAGAGTGTGAGAAGGGGGTTTCAGATCATGGGGAATAGATCATCTCTCGGATGGTGGCTCGTGACAACACACAATGCCAAGAGAAAATGATACTTCCGAATAAAGGATATATAGGAGAGTCAGGTTCCGATCCTGTGGAACTGTGGGTTATGGGCCCACTATGTGGGTTAAAAGTAGAAAGGGGGCCGATATCAAGGCATGTCAGATGATAGACTGTCAGTTATCTTGCCAACAACGTTGGTACCTATGGCGAGGGATGAAGTGAACCATTTTCCTGCTCGTTGAATGAGGCGGGCCATTAGGTAAAGTTCTCGTCCATCGGTGGCTACCGGAATGTTATCAACACTAGTAACAGGGTCTTACTGACAGAGTGATACAACGAGGTGTTTACATAAGCAGGGAAATATTACTGCTTATATAATATAGATCACAATAAGGTTTAAACAAACCAATGGAAAGGAAAATGTAATTGCCAGATTAAATAGAACAATGGAAAGGAAAATGTGTTTAAACACATATTTCAGGGGTATATCCTTCCCAAGGACAAGCAGAGCATGATATCCATGACAGGATAGAAGTATAAAACCATTTAGGTAAGGGGGAAGAAAATTCATGACATTACCCATACAACGGAGTTTGGATAATTGATAAGGAAAAATTAGTATCGTGCTTCAAATGTTCTTATTGGAGATCGGATAGCCACAGACATGCTTCGAGATAGCATTGACATGGTTTCAAGCAAAGGTTAGACTTTGGATACACTAAGTATCCATCGGAAACAACTTAGAAAATAAGTCATACAATTTTAGCAGTGAAAAGATGAGGGTGTGGCCGACGGGCTCAGCCACAATCCATCAACATGCCAAAAATGATGTATTCCCAAAATTATATGAACAAGTTTGTGTCGGGGAAGGCAAGAATGTTGTCGATGATGACATAAATCATCGAGGGGAAGGTTGTATTTCTCACCATGAATTTGATTGATATCCTAGAAAAGCTCAGAATTTTGATGATGATCACGACACATTTGTCGAGAGATTTCATGAAGATGTCACCGAGAAGAAAAGGAAGGATGAAGTGAAAAGCTATGAGAACCACGGATTTGACACAAGCTCAAAGTCAATCTTGTTGTTTGAGGTGAAATGATAAGATGAGGAAGATCGACATAAGCTTAGCTCATCATTGGAAGTTGCACTGGGCATAAGGACCAGGTAGCAGAGTTAAAAAGTTGACATGATAAAAATATAGCCGATCAGGCTAGGAATGATGTGATGGGGTATAAAGCTTCCCAGTATCAAGTACTAGGTGTAATGCCAGAAGGTAAACTGGAGTAGAGGTTGGACGGGGGAATGATTTGTAGAGGATAAGTAATTGTAACTTACCCAGTAAATTGGATGAAGGAGGAAATATGGTCGGGGCGATAACTGCAAGGGATCCAATTTACGATACCGGAAGAATATTCAAATGATTAAATATCCTTGCAAGAAGCTTTCATGATAAGTCCCACACCGTGTCCGTGGGCATGAACACAAGGTTCAGGGTCGACTCCCACTTCTACAATGCATAACCTTTCATTTTACTTCTTGCTCTTGATGAAGCCGTAGTATTGAAATTTTATCTGACGAAAAGCCAGTAGAGTATAACCCGCATAACTTTCGAGTTCACACAGATTAGGGAAGGCATAGGTTCAACCCATCGGGGCATCTTAGGAACATATATCATAAATTTCGAGAATAAATAACACAAGCTCGGTAGTAGAGCATGCTTGAGAAAGCGGAGGATGCAATTTACCAAAAGCATTATGTATCCGAGGAAAGGCTCACAAGCTTATTGAATATGAAGGACGTTGTCGGATAAAATCCGAAAAAGGGGTCTGGTGGCCCACAAGGGATCTGATGTGAGCATCAATATTCAACCAAAGGAAGAAAGAATGGAAGGAGATCAGACTATAGAAACAACTGACTAACTCAAAGCTCAATTACAAAGGAATTATGAATTCCAAGACAAGGGGTCAGAAGCAATGCTCTGATTGGTGATGGACAGGTAGAATAGCCTTAGGGGAACAACCGACGGCGATTTGATTAATCAAGATTCAACACATGGTAAAATGACGTCTGAGCCGAAAGGATGAATTCTAGGATCTGATTGTGGATTGCGAGCATTCGCAACATATTGTATCAATGGACTCAGAATGATAATGACAAAGGCTGACAATAAGATTACTAGACTTATGGTATTAACCATAACGCAAGCAAGCAACAAATTCAAGAACAATAGGCTGTTGAGGATTTTCACAAGAAAGAATGGTATTACGAAGACTTTTGTGAAGTACATTAATCAACTGAGGATGAGCGGATACTCGATAGGTGCACAAAGTTATTCGTAGGGGTATTCAGAAGACAAGGAACTGCAAGGCAGTAAGCTCAAAGGATTATTGGAAAAAAGAGAGCAGTTCAGGGCATCTTGTAATAATAAGATCAATGGGATAGAATGTAAGATTGGCAAGTGTGTGTAGTTATCCATAAGGATATTTCGGTGGTAGGGAATTGCAAAGGAAACAGGCACAAAGTTTCAAGAGAATATCATAGAGTATCTTCAGAATCTTCTGATGCAGCAGGCGATCATCTGAAATAAGGGGCTCTCCGGGCGGATGTGAACACGAGATCCTAATGTTCGAGTTAGTAAAACCATTTAACCTGAATAGAAAAGAGATCAGAGTCCCAGAGTATAGACGGGGAATAAAAGAACCTAATACCACTCAATTGGCGACGTGGGGCCGTAAGACACACAGCCAAGTTAGTAAAACGGTTTTTGGTTTCTAGACTCAACTTCGGCCAAGGAGTTGGAAAGAGGGGTTCCTACAGGAAGTTGGCTCTGATACCAACTTGTGGCGCCCTCGATTCAATCATACACTAATCATACACGCAAATGTGTACGATCAAGATCAAGGACTCACGGGAAGGTATCACAACACAACTCTAGACACAAATTAAAATAATACAAGCTTTATATTACAAGCCAGGGGCCTCTAGGGCTCGAATACATAAGCTCGAATACACAAGAGTCAGCGGAAGCAACAATATCTGAGTACAGACATGAGTTAAACAAGTTTTGCCTTAGGAAGACTAGCACAAAAGCAACATTGATCGAAAAGGCAAAGCCTCCTGCCTGGGAGCCTCCTAACTACTCCAAGTCGTCAGCAGCCATCACGTAGTAGTAGGCACCCTCAGGGTAGCAGTAGTCATCAGCGGTGTCGTCTGGCTCCTGGGATCCGTCATCTGGTCGCAACAATCGGGTATGGGGGAAAAGAGGTAGCAAAGCAGCCGTGAGTACTCATCCAAAGTACTCGGAAGCAAGGATCTACACTAAATATGCAACAGTATCAAAGGAAGAGTTGTATATGTGGACTGGGCTGCAGAAATGCCAGAATAGAGGAAAGCCCTAGTACTATCGATGACTAGCATCTTCTGTAAACCACCATCTTGCAGCAACAGGAGGGAGTAGAGTAGCATAAAGTAAAGTAGCAGTAATGTTATCAACCTCGGCCAGAGATCCTTTCTCGACTCCCTGCGAGAAAGCAATCCCAGAGCCATACTATCCAATGCTCATATCCATTTATCATATCCATTTATCATCTCAAGTATCCAGTTCTAGTTGTATCGATCGGGATACAACTCCAACTGTCCGTTACCGGAGGATAGGCTATCGATAGATGTTTTCTTCCCTGTAGGGGTGCACCAACTTACCCACCACGCTCGATTAACTCCGGCCGGACACACTTTCCTGGGTCATGCCCGGCCTCGGCCAAACAATACGCCGCAACCCGACCTAGGATTAATAGAGAGGCCAGCACGCCGGACTAAACCTATGCCCCAGGGGTCATGGGCCATCTCCTCGAGAACTCCTGCACGTTGCGTACGCGGCCGGGGAGCAGACCTAGCTACCTCCTTCAAAAAGGCAGGTGCTTACCCGTCCAACCCGGCGCGCGCTGCTCAGTCGCTGACATCTATTAAGCTTCGGCTGATGTATACGACGCAGAACGCCCATACTATGCCCACGTGATGGTTAGTGCTATCAGGCCAGAGGCCCCTCGGATCAAATATCCAAATCGTAGTGGATTAGGAATGCGCGGTAACAAGCAGAGACTCATGAAAGATGTGAACTCGTCGCCCCGTCTCGAGTACTTGCGGCAAGGGCTAAGAATGCCCGGCCACGCCTCGTAGTTATCTCACGGGCACCCTCCAGGTCAACCCGACTCCACATCACTCGCAATTATGCTCGCGCGGGTACCCCTCAGGGCCGACCCATCTTTAGTAACATGGTTCAGTGTAAAGTCATAGTAACCATAGTAACTGTGTGTCTAACACCAAGGGGAACCCTAAGGAACCACCCTCGGTGGATTCCTCTCGATGTAATTGTAAGTGCATCTAGTGCCACCCCTAGTTGGTTTTGGAGTATTGACGACAAACCTAGTTGAGGGACTAATGTGTTTGTGAGAATTGCAGGATAACACAGGTAGAAGTCCCTCATTGATTCGGTTTTCCTACCAAAATGACCCCTAAAAATGTATGAAGACATTGATGTCAAAGGTGGTTTATGAAGATATTCTCATTGAAGACTATGACAAGAGAAGACATCGCATGAAGCCTATGGAGCTCGAAGACTTAGATCTTTCGTAGTCCTGTTTCTTCTTTGTTGAGTCATAGGAACCACCGTACTGTTAAGTGGGGTCCAAGAGAACCAGTCAGAATGACTGAAGTGATGCTTAACCAAAAACCTATGTCTTCGAGTGAAGACTATGAGAGCGAATCTTGTCCAGAGTCGGACAAGTCAGCTTTGCTTGTAGCCCAAGTAAAGTTGCCGTGTGAGTTTGAAATCTGACCGTTGGAACACGTGTCAGTTCCTTAGTGACCCAGGGTCATTTCGGACAAATCATAGGTGGATTCCTCAAAGTCTTCATCACACAAGAAGAGCTCATCTGGCAAGGCTCGTGCGTTTGTTGGCAAGGAAATGGATTCAGAGGAGGAGTCCGCTTCTGAGGAGGCGGAGGTGGAGTCTGAGGAGGAGTCCGATTCTGGCGTTGCGAATCTGGCTACAGCATACGTTGCCAAGTCCATCTTCAACACTGAAGACAATGACTTCATCACCGACACCGATGCAAATGACAAGGACTACTCCGCTCCTACCTACTGCTTCATGGCACGCGGTGCCAAGGTAAGCACACGCACTACTCACTATCAAACATCTAGTGAAGATGACTCCGATTGTGGTTCAAGACCCAGCTACAAAACACTTGCTAAAATTGCAACTGAACAACAGAAAGCTATGGAACATATTCAAAAACTGTTAGACAAAAGCGATGATCTGTTAGGCGCTGAAATGACTCGATCTGAGTCCTTAATTGAAGACATAAAAAATCTTCATGTTAAGTATGAGGAACTTGAAAGTCGTCATGAAACGCTCTCAACAACTCATGAAAAGCTTTCCTATGATTATCTTTAGAGGAAGCAAGATCTTGAGAAATTGAGAGCGGCTCATGAAGATCTTCAAAAGGAAAATGAGTCACTTCGCGCCGAACAGATCAGTTCCGCTCAGGAAGGATTTGAACCACCATGTCTTAAATGCATTGAGCGTGATAATGCTACTTCTGTTGCTGAATGTTCTACTGCTGCTACTGTTGCAATATCTTCAACTGTTGATGTGGGAACTAACCCCTCTGCTGAGGATACCACTGCTATTGCTGATGATAATGCTAGGTTGAAGACATTGCTTGAATCAGGGATGTACAAAAGTCTTAAAGGGCATCAGACACTATGTGATGTCCTCAAAAGGCAGATCCTGAACCGAAACCCGAGGAAAGAGGGTGTTGGATTCGTAAGGAAAATGAATGCTGATGGCTCTTACTGGAAACCTGAGCAGTACCCCAAAACCACATGGGTTGCTGCAAAGGAATCTTCAGCAGATCCATCCACTCTATCTGGCTTCACTTGTGCTAACCCCATTGTCATTGATGAATCCTTTGATGCAAACTATAAACTGTTTAAGAATCAGAATGGTGAAGTGTTTGCCAGGTACATTGGTACTAATTGCAGGAATGGACCACCTATGAAGAAGATCTAGGTACCAAAAAGGTGTCTGGAGAATCTTCCTGTGAATGTCATCATGACACCATAGGTGAAGAAGACAAACCCCAGACCACAGGCTTCATACGGTCCAAAGGCTTCATACAGACAGAGGACTCACCTGAGTTGCACTAACGCAAATGTTTTGCAGGGAAACCATACTTAGGCCTATGAATATGGGCGCGGTTCATCAAATCGCCATGTTCATAAGACCAAGAACTATTCTGCTTATTCTTATGAGTACTATTGTCCGCCTGCAAGACTGTTTGCTAGGGCTCCAAAGCCAAAGTTCTTAGATGCTGCACTTAGACTTATTGCTTCTAAGCCACCCTTGAAGATGTGGGTGGCTAAGAAAGCTTAACTCTCTTTTGCAGGGAAGGGTCTCCAGCAGAAAACCAAAATCATCTGACGCTATTGCTGGGGACCTTAAACATCTTGTAGGGCGCAAGATCAAATGCCCGAATGGTCTTATTATGTACTTCGTTCCTGAATCGCTTGCTACTCTCCCTATCAGTCCTAATCTGGATCTAAGCTTTCATAACCCACTGGTTCGTCAAATGTTTTTGTGAATTCGTGAAGCCTATCCCCCTAACTGCACTGTAGGGTACAACACCAGCGTCTTCAGAATGGATTATTGATAGTGGGTGTACCAATCACATGACTGGCAAAAGAAGCCTTCTTATGGACTCAACCTTACGTCCATCCGACAAGAGTCACATCACATTTGCTGACACTGGTAAAAGTAAGGTATTGGGTCTAGGTAGAGTTGCAATCTCAAAGGATCAACACATGGATAAAGTCATGCTTGTTGAATCCCTTGGCTTCAACTTAATGTATGTCTCAATGCTTTGCGATTTGAACATGATCGTAATGTTTGGAAAATATCGCTGCCTTGTTCTAATGGAATCTGACAAGTCTCTAGTGTTTGAAGGGTATTGGAAAGATGATTTGTACGTGGTAGACTTCTCAGCAGGACCACAGCTTGCCGTATGTCTTCTAGCAAGAGCTTCAGAATGCTGGCTCTGGCATCGGAGGCTAGGGCATGCTGGCATGAGGAACCTCCACACCCTTGCAAAGAATAAGCATGTCATAGGCATCGAGGGCGTCAAGTTCAAGAAAGATCACTTATGCGGTGCCTGTGAAGCAGGAAAGATGACGAGGGCCAAACATCCCTCGAAGACAATCATGACAACCACTCGACCCTTCGAACTACTCCACATGGATCTTTTCGGTCCCACTCATTACTCAACTCTTACTACTACTGCTTGTCTCTATGGCTTTGTCATTGTTGATGATTATTCTAGATATACTTGGGTGCACATAATCTTCTACAAGACTAAAGTGCAGGATGTCTTCAGACACTTCGCCAATCGAGCAATGAACAACTATGGCGCCAAGATAAAGCACATCAGAAGTGACAATGGCACTGGATTCAAGAACACTGGCCTTGATACATATCTTGATACTTTGGGCATCACACATGAATTCTCAGCTCCGTACACGCCACAGCAGAATGGCATCGTCGAACGCAAGAACAGAACACTCATTGAGATGGCCCGAACGATGCTAGATGAATACAAGACTCCAAGAAAATTCTGGCCTGAAGCCATTGATACTGCATGCCATACAATCAATCGTGTTTATCTTCACAAGCTTCTGAACAAGACATCTTATGAGCTCCTTACTGGCAAGAAGCCAAATGTCAGTTACTTCAGAGTATTTGGAGCCAGGTGCTGGATCAAGGATCCACATCACACTTCAAAATTTGCACCAAAAGCACATGAGGTTTTATGCTTGGATATGGAAAGGATTCGCACTCCTACAGAGTCTTCAATCTCTTTCATTATAAAGTGGTTGAAACAGTGGATGTGCGGTTCGATGAGACTAACAGTTCACAAAGAGAGCACCTGCCAAATGTGCTAGATGAAGTTCCATCCAGCGAATCAATCAAACTAATGGGAACTGGAGAAATCATACCCTCTGAAGCTCAACCTGAAGAGGAACTTATCATCTCCGCACCTGATCAACCTGAAGACAATGCTCAGCCTGAAGACAATCCCACCAACAATGACAATGATCGACAAGAGCAAAATCTTCGCCCTGTACATCCTCGTGTTGCCAATGAAGTGCAGATTGAGAGAATAATTGATAGCATCAATGCACCCGGTCCGCTCACTCGTTCAAGGGCAACTCAGCTAGCAAATTTCTGTGGACACTTCGCATTCGTTTCAATAATACAACCCAAGAAAGTTGAAGAAGCATTCATGGAACCTGAATGGATTCAAGCTATGCAAGAAGAGCTTCAACAGTTTGAGCTGAATAATGTATGGGAACTGGTTAAGCGTCCTGATCCTCGGAAGCACAATAAAATAGGCACCAAATGGATATACCGCAACAAGCAAGATGAGCATGGTCAAGTTGTCAGAAACAAAGCTCGTCTCGTTGCTCAAGGATATACTCAAGTGGAAGGGATTGACTTCGATGAAACATTTGCTCATGTGGCTCAACTTGAAGCCATACGCATACTGCTGGCCTATGAAAATCATCATAACATACTTCTATATCAAATGGATGTGAAGAGCGCTTTTCTCAATGGCAAGATTGAAGAAGAAGTGTATGTTGCACAACCGCCTGGCTTTGAAGATCCAAAACATCCTAACATGGTATACAAGCTCAACAAGGCACTGTATGGCCTCAAACAAGCCCCTCGGGCTTGGTATGACACACTCAAATACTTCCTGAAGAGCAAAGGCTTCATACCTGGTTCCCTCGACCCCACTCTCTTCACGAAGACATATGATGGTGAACTGTTTGTGTGCCAAATATATGTGGATGACATCATCTTCGGCTGCACTAATCAGAAGTACAGTAAAGAGTTTGGATATATGATGCAAGAGCAATATCAGATGTCCATGATGGGAGAGCTGAAGTTCTTCCTCGGTCTTCAAATACGACAGCAACGCAACGACATCTTCATATCTCAAGAGAAGTATCTCAAAGATTGCCTGAAGAAGTTCGGTATGCAAGACTGCAAAGGCTTCACGACGCCAATGCCAGCCAAACATCATCTGGGTCCCGACAACAATGGTAAAGAGTTCGATCAAAAGGTATACCGCTCCATGATTGGTTCTTTACTTTATCTATGTGCATCTAGGCCAGATATTATGCTTAGTGTTTGCATGTGTGCTCGATTCCAAGCGGCACCAAAGGAATCGCATCACTTAGCTGTGAAGCGAATTCTTCGATATTTGGCTCACACCCCAACTCTAGGATTGTGGTATCCAAAGGGCTCAGAGTTTGATCTGGTTGGATTCTCGGATGCTGATTATGCTGGTGACAAGGTGGATCACAAGTCTACATCAGGCACATGTCATTTTCTGGGACGATCACTTGTATGTTGGTCTTCAAAGAAGCAGAACTGTGTATCTCTCTCCACTGCTGAATCTGAATACGTTGCTGCTGGATCTTGCTGCGCTCAGCTTCTGTGGATGAAGCAAACACTCAAGGACTATGGCATTCATCTGAAGCAAGTGCCACTTTACTGCGACAACGAAAGCGCCATCAAGATTGCCAACAACCCAGTTCAGCACTCGAAGACAAAGCACATTGAAATTCGTCATCACTTTCTCAGAGATCATGTTGTGAAGGAAGACATTGATGTCATACACGTCAACACTGAAGAGCAATTGGCAGATATCTTCACCAAGCCCTTGGATGAGAAGAGATTTTGCAAGTTACGGTGTGAGCTAAATATCTTGGAATCCTCAAATGTCCTGTGATCAGGCACACATCCTAACACTTATGCATATTGATGACTTAGATGTGCAACACACGAAGTAAAGTATATCTTCAATCAATGAAGACATACATTCTAAGTGTGAATACATTAATGTGGAATTTGACTTCGGAGCGCCACGATAATTGTGCGCCGTGTCTAAGTCTAATACTTCCTATACGGTGGGTAACGCCACCACCAAAGGTTCTGTTTGAAGTGTTTCACTCATGGCATTACATTCGCTATGTCTTCACATTTGGTTTGGCTTCAATCTCAACATGTCTTCATGATTATCTTCACTATATTGATTATATATATACTAGTGTTCTGTCCTCTATAGCATTCAGTTATAGCTATGTCTTCTTGTTGAATCTTTTGAACTAAGTGAATGTGATCGGACCCTAACCTCTCTATGCTTTCTATCTCAAACTCTATCTCTCCAAATCATATGCATTCTATTGAAACTGTCGAATGTCTTCTCTGCGTCCTTGTCAGCAGAAGATACAGGGACAAACATTAAGTCCGTTTTCAATGCTCATTCCTTCACCTGAAACCCGAAGAAGTGGGAACGACCACTCGACAATCCAGGCGTGCGTGGGACATGGAAAAACCTCCGACATGCTGCATGATGGCCACGTGTTCCTCAGATGTGAATCGCCAAGGGCACCTGTGTAATAACACTAAGCCGCCCCTGTAACTATAAATACACGCCTCACCGCAGTCATTATCTCTTCTTCCATTCTTGCACGAACCCTAGCGCCACCGCTAGCCCTCGACGATGCCGGCGATGAAGCGCTTCGCTGCCGCAACCTCTCCGACGCCGTCTTCACGCCGACCGCGGACATCGTCTTCTCCGCCGTCGCCGTAGGTGTGCTCCGTCGCCAAGTTAGGGCACGAACGATCGAACTGCTCGGCCTCCTCTTCCACTCCGTCTAGTAGTTCTTCATGTGGTAAATAAAACTTCCTTTTTACGGCCCCTTTGATCCTATAGCTTCGTCATTTTCTACCACAAGCAGTTGCTATTCACACAAGTTGGATCTCTTTCATACTGCATCTCATAATATGCCTAGTATATTCACTTATGCTTCACAAAGTAGTTAGATTCCTCACTTGTACTGATCCATGGATTCGTACAAATCTGGAACCAACTCCTTATCTATGAGTGAATGTCTTCGCACGATGAGGTCAATGTCTTCTAAACTGATTTATCTTCAAAATCTTCTGAGAATGCATATGACCTCTTCCCCTTCCCTCGCACCTTAATGCTGTCACATGTACATGTCCGTGGGAGAATCCCTTGGTTCTCATAGTCTGCATTCATTTGCAGAATTCTTACAGCATCATATAAATTCACCCGAAGCCAGTTCCTGTTTGTCCAGCAAGCGAAAGCCTTTGAAGCCTTTGAACGTATTAAAGCCTTTCAGTTTAAAGTTCATGGCTTCAGAGAAATCTGCAAGGAAGGGAGGCAGGCAGCGTCATGGGGGAACATCAAGAGATTTGCCTGATGACCTCTCAGAACTTTACAAGACAGATCCTGAAGAGGATTATAATCAGCGCAAGACCCGAATCTAGTGGATTCGAAGATATTGGGCAGAACAGTGGTACAAATACAGATTCGTGACCAAGGAATATGCTGAGAAGAGTGCTATCAAAAGTCCTTGGGGTGATATTATATTCTGAGGCCTTCCACCCAAGAACAAAGCTGAAGCTATTGCTCAGGGTTTCTATCCATGTATGGTCCGTGGACCTCAGCCTGAAGATGCCGACCCATCATCATTGCTATGGTGTCGTGACGATAATCTCTTCAAGAGAAACTTCCAGCATGCAAAGGCATCGGCCAAGGAAAACAAGAAGTCACTGGGACTAGACTTCAACCCTGGTCCTTCTGCTCCCCAGGCTGACGGCACACGCGATGCAGAACCCAAGTCATTGGTCCTTTCTACAACCTTGAAGGTCTCATCACCCATATCGTGGTTCAAGGGACTGCCGTGAATGAGCCTACAGATGACGCTGAATTAGATGAAGCGCCTGCAGCGCCGAAGCCAAAGAAACTGAAGCAGCCAAAAGCTTCAAAGCCTGCCTCTGCACCAAAAATCTCACGGGCGAAGCCACTGGCCACCGCATCTCCAAGCCCCAGAAGGTCAAGATGCCTCTGCCACACACCGGGCAAGTACTGACTGCTACTGCTATTCTGCGCAACAATGCCATTAATCTGTCCAGTGATGAAGATCTTGCAGATGACGCTCTTGAGCAGCTGATCAAGAGAAAAGAAGAAGCAGAAATCTTCAACAATTTGCCTCTCTTTGACGTGGCAATCATCCACGACTTCATCGATGAGTGGTTTGAAACGCCCAACCTCAGCTTTGAAGACCTGCAACTTCCCATTGGTCTCAGTGTCGCCTTCCATGGCGCCATTGCTTCAGAGCTAGCTCTAGCTCAGCGCATCATCGAACTGAAGCAGAAGATTGACTTTGAAAAAGCTCAGTTCAAGAAGCATATGGCCAAGCTCAGCGTGCAAGAGGTCAAGAACTTCAAGATCATGTTGCACGAGCTTAAATAAGCCTTTCTCAAGAAGCGTGAAGAAGCTCAAGGTTCTCATGAGCGCATGAAGAGCCTGGCTGACAAGTGTGTGCAAGCCTACAATGAGGCTGAGAAGCGCAAGGCCCTTGGGCGTCCTGGCATCGACCCCAGGATGGCTGCAAAGAAGAAGAAGAAGCCCGCTATGGCCGAACCCGACGCACCAAGGCAGGAAGCAGATCCCATTGTCTTCCGAACTAGCATGACTGGCTCGAAGCCAAAGACCAGGTCAACCGCTTTAGAATTGAAGAAGACAAGGACTACTGAGGCTGAAGCCAGAAAGAGGAAACATCCTGAAGCCTCTGCTACTGCTCCCTCCAAGAAGAAGCGGAAGACCAAGAAGGAACGGGCTGCTCCCACAGAGCCCTTGATTGTTGAACCCATCTCCATGGTTCGCCCTGACGCTGAACCTCAGGAGCGCCAACTGACTGTCCATGAGCCTACTTTCACAAAGGCTCATGAAGCTGAAGACTTTCCAGCAGCTGATCCCATCGCTGCTGAAGACATTGGTCACCATGACCATGTTAAAGATGATGCAGTTCTTCCTCAGCTCGAGCACCAACAGGTATCATCGCCTGTGCTAATGCACAGCGAGCTCATCAGCATTGGTCGTCCTTTGACGCCAATTGCTCAGGATGCATCATGGGCTGATCACCCACAAGCACAAGAAGAAGAAGACTTTGAGGCCCAGCCAACTCCAACTCCATAGGCGTCGCTAGTGTTACGCATGCTTCGCAAAGGACCAAGGCCTCCAGTCTCTGAGTCTGAAACTAATACTGCTGAAGACATTCCGGCTGCATCAGCCGATGAAGAAGAAATCCCAAAAGCTGCTACTCCCCCGTCCCACCAAGAAGCTGTTCTCGAGGAGAACGTGACTGTTAACGACCCTCCAGCTCGTCAAGTGGAGGTTGAGAATCTTGAGGCTGCCACCGACACCACTGACGCTGTCATGGTTGAAGCCAATGTGGAGCCTTCACCAACCCAAGAACCAGAAGTTAGCGAAGCCACTGATGCTACTGCTTCTGTTCCTGCGCCTGCTGCTGGTCCTCAGTTTGACTATCATGTTGAGCACAGGCCTCAGGTACAGAAGCCAATCCCAAGATTGCCCAGGTTTCCAGGTCCTGCATCAGCACCTGGATCCTTCAATGTCAATGGCTTCAAAGCAGACAACACTTTCTTCAATAGCTCCAGGAACCCCTACTCAAGGGAAATAATATCTTCTGATCGATTCTGGAGCTATCCGCAGTGAAGCTATTACTCCTGCATTCTATACAATCAAGGTCGCATCTTCCCACATAAGCGTCTTGACATTGAAGCAATAGCTGGTCTGCCCTGTCTGGAAGAAGCTCTGGATTGCTTCAAAGAGGTTGGATTGCTGCCGTTTGTCACCGACCAAGAGCACTGGAATGAAGAGTTGCTGCTCCAATTCTATGCCACACTTCACATCCGTGGGTACAACAGAGATCCGAAGGGGTCCTGGAGTGGATGACAGGAAATGTTCATCACGAAGCCAAAGCCTTTGATATCATTGAGCTCACTGGTCTGCCCACTCCTAGCGATCTCTACGAACATGGCTGTCAACTTCACAGTGAAGCTGTGGAGAGCATCTTTCAAAAGCCTGAACCAAACATGAGTCAGATGCTCAGTATGATGAAGCCATTGCCCCAAGATGCTGCATATCCCAAGGAGTTCTTCGTTGAAGACCTTGAGTATCTGCCAAGGACTATTTATCACATCATAAGGCGAACTCTCTGGCCCATCAAAGGACATTCTCCACATGCCAAGCTGGAAGGTGCAATGAAGACTTTGGTCTTCTATATTCTTCATGGCAAATGCTTCAATGCACAGGATTTCTTCATCCGCCAACTTGCTGCATCAGGCTCTGATCTTTTTGGCTTGAAGTTCTACGCTCCATGGATAATGCGGCTGATTAAACTCCAGTCCGCTATCTCATATCATCCATCTGCTCGCAATCATCAGATCTTTCTGCCTGATTTGGATATGTCTGTTGAAGCCATTTATCCTGAGCCTGCCAAGGACCCTCTAAGTCTTCAGAATGCGGAGCATCAAAGTTTTTCTCAGAACATTGAAGGAGTTGAAGCAGTCACTCATGTGTATCCTTTGGCTGGAACTACACGTGCACCACATCTTGCCCTTACTGAAGCCACCGATAGCACAATTGCCCAACGACCCAAGAAGCGCATTCGTGTTCTCAATGACCGAGAGCTTCTGGTGGCTCTTCATCAGAAACAGGATAGGCATCATGACTGGCTGAAGCGCCAAATGCAAAGCCTCTTGGTGGATGTCAACCGCATTCACAATCTTGCCACCAATAATGCCTTTGTTTCCCATGAAACCTCTTGACGCACATGGAAAGGGCTGACGCTGATGTGCTCTGAAGATGATCTTCAAGAGGATGGCTTCTCTGACCGCTTCAAGTTTGACTCCACACCTCCTCGAAGGGTAGTGCTGCGACGAACTCCATCTCTTGAAGACTCTGAGTTCTCTTCCTCTGCTGCAACTGTGAATGCCAGAGTGATCGAGGATGAAGATGATGCTACTTCACCGCCACCTCCTTCAGCACGCTTCGACACTGCTCCAAGTTCTTCTGCACCGCCGAACACCACCGACGACCCTGCTGCTTCACCTACTCTTCATGGGAACGAGTAGATGCTCTATGTCTTCAAACCTTTTTGGTCCTTACTGACAAAAGGGGGAGAAGCATAAGAGTTTGATAGTCTTCAAGCGGGTCCATATGGGCGGTTGCTTTATATTTTGCTTCGTGTTTACAACTCTCGTTTTGATACATTTGGTTCTTTGAGTTGCAACACTTAAACTCGATGGTCGTCTGCTACTTATTTGCCACTTTGTGATGCGATGATAAATTCCGCATGTGCAACGATAAATTCCGCACTTAGATCATTTTGCAGACGTCCATTTTCCATTATGCATGTCATTATCTTCACATACCTTCACATGCATAGTGGATTGTCATCATAAGTTGAAGAGGATCTCCACAAGCACAACCTGCCATGTGCATCTGCATTCCAAAAGCAAATTACTTATATGCACATCTTCAGGGGGAGCCCTCACAGGTTATGAAGACAATTCCCTATCCTCTTACAATTTCACATATTATATTCCCCGTTGAAAACTTCAACTAGTTTGTCATCAATCACCAAAAAGGGGGAGATTGTAAGTGCATCTAGTGCCACCCCTAGTTGGTTTTGGAGTATTGATGATAAACCTAGTTGAGGGACTAATGTGTTTGTGAGAATTGCAGGATAACACAGGTAGAAGTCCCTCATTGATTCGGTTTTCCTACCAGAGATGACCCCTAAAAATGTATGAAGACATTGATGTCAAAGGTGGTTTATGAAGATATTCTCATTAAAGACTATGACAAGAGAAGACATCGCATGAAGCCTATGGAGCTCGAAGACTTAGATCTTTCGTAGTCTTGTTTCTTCTTTGTTGAGTCATAGGAACCACCGTACTGTTAAGTGGGGTCCAAGAGAACCAGTCAGAATGACTGAAGTGATGCTTAGCCAAAACCTATGTCTTCGAGTGAAGACTATGAGAGCGAATCTTGTCCAGAGTTGGACAAGTCAGCTTTGCTTGTAGCCCAAGTAAAGTTGCCGTGTGAGTTTGAAATCTGACCGTTGGAACACGTGTCAGTTCCTTAGTGACCCAGGGTCATTTCGGACAAATCAGGTCGGGTTGCCTAGTGGCTATAAATAGCCCACCCCCTACAACCATAAACGGTTGGCTGCTCAAAGTTAGAGTACGGCTTTTTTCGTTTGAGAGCAACCCACCTCGAAGCCTTTGAGAGAGAATTCCTTGCGAGGATAAATCCCTAACCACCCAGAGTCAAAGAGTGTTAGGCATCACTTAAGTCTTCTTGTCTGTGTGATCTGAAGACTTATTACACTTGAGGACTGTGAATCCTCCAGCCGGTTAGGCGTCGCGTTCTGAGCATCCAAGAGACATTGTGTATCGCCGGTGAACGAAGTCTGTGGAGGTTTGGGAGTCTACCTTGAAGACTTACCAGAGTGATTGGGCGATGTCTGTGTGACCTTATCTCAAGGGGAATACGGTGAGGACTGGGTGTCCTGAGCTGCATGTTCAGGACTGGGTGTCCGGGACTGTGTGTCCTAAGGTTTAAATACCTAGCCGCCCTAACTAGACGTACAGTTGTCACAGTAACTGGAACTGGTCCAACAAATCATTGTCTTCAATGAGTCACTGGTTTCATCCTTCCCTTCTCTTTACTTACTGTTGGTCCTTGTGAAGTCATTGTATGATTGCACTATCTTATGTCTTCACTGAGTGACTGCGTGTTCTGTTTGGCTTCATAATATCTTCCTACCTGATCCTCACTACATTGCTGCTATTAGTCATTGTGCTTTCACTTCATTGAATACTTGACTATGGTTTGCCTAGTGTAGTCTACCTTCCGCTGCATGGTAATAGGTTTATTTCTATCGTTTGTCTTCGAAACTTACACGTTTTGAAGACATTCATAAAAATCGCCTATTCACCCCCCTCTAGTCGATATAATGCACTTTCAGTAATCATCAAGGTGAACATAAGAGGAACCACCCTCGAGGTTCACACTTGAGGGGTTGCACGACAGAGTCGTATCGGAAGTGGTAAAGGAGGAAATGACCCTCGATGACCACGATCGAATAGCTACACTACAAAGATCTCATCAGGAATGATGTATGAGGTTCCACCCTCGGCACTCGATGGTAACTCTGTAGATTCGAGCAGCAAAAGGGCGTGATGTGATGTGAGGTGTCGGGCTCTGGTCGTCGATCACGTTGATCGAGCCGTCGATGATGAAGCAGGGGCAACAAGGACAAGGTGGTGGTCACTGATGGATCACTAACCAACC
This sequence comes from Triticum urartu, assembly GCF_056163025.1. Taxonomy (NCBI): domain Eukaryota; kingdom Viridiplantae; phylum Streptophyta; class Magnoliopsida; order Poales; family Poaceae; genus Triticum; species Triticum urartu. The sequence goes on along the minus strand of NC_141874.1, from coordinate 438,930,977 downwards.
TATACTAAGCAGTTTAGGATAAGCAGGTAAGGTAACAATAAGCAGGTTACAAAAGCAGGCTATGCATCAGAATAGGAGCAAACAATAACAGTAGCAAAATCTAATGTAAGCATGAGAGAGTGGAATGGGCGATATCGGGATGATCAAATGGGGGCTTGCCTGGTTGCTCAGACGAGAAGGATGGGTCGTCGGTGATGTAGTCAATCACCGGGGCCTTAGCAGCGGTCTCGGGGTCTACCGGAGAGAAGAGGGGGAAGAAACAGTAAATACAGAGCAAACAAGTGCGATACTATGCATGACAAGACGAAAAGCGATGTTAGGGGTGTTCTAATGCGGCACTACACGCTTCTGGCGAAGGGGGATAACATCCGGGAAAGTTTTCCCGAAGTTTGCATTTTTGGACAGACGAACAGGTGGGGAAAGTTTCGATGTTCGCTATGTTAGGGGCATGTGACAGATGAACGGAGAGCGTATTCCGGTTCGTCTTGTTGTTCTGAGCAACTTTCATGTGTAAAACTTTTTCATCCGAGCTACGGTTTATTTTATATGAATTTCTAAAGTTTTAACCAATATTCTAGAAATCCCCAAAATTTTGCTAAGTCTGAGAATTCGACAGTTTTTTAAACATCACTTGGCTGTTTTCAAAAGACTACAACTATTGTTCTGTACATCCTATGAGTTAGTGCCTTATATCAATTTTGAGTACTTTTCTGTGATCTACATGTTAGTACCAATTACATCCATATGAGAGTTCATTTGCTTGAACATCAATAGCACTAAAGTAGCTATGAAAATAAAACTGTTTTTTTGGTTTTCTGTTAACAGAACATAGACTTTTGTCATTTTCATTGCATTTAATCCTTACACCTTTTGAATTTGATCAAATGGAACGTTTTGAACCTTGTCAAGTGTACTACCTTCCCATATTTTTTTAGTCTTGTTAACAATTGTTTTGCTGGAGTTTAGGGGCTGTCTAAAGGGTTAATCATCATAGAATGAGAAAATCTAGCTAGCGCTACAGTAACTTTCAATTACTGTAGCTGCAGCAGTACAGGCAGAGCAGCGGCAGTAGGTAGCGAACAGCAGCGGCAATGGGGAAGCACAGGGGCAGCGCAGCAGCGTGAACAACAGGCACGACGCGCACGGGCGCGGCCAAGGCGCAGCACGCACACGCGTGGGCGTCGCAAGGGCGCAGCCACATCGTGCACTGGACGAGCTACAGGGGCGGCGGCGACTCAGATGCAAGCGGCAACGGCTCTACGATGCACTAGCGGGAGCGACAAAGAGCGCTACGGCCTCCTGCAAGCTTCAGTAGCTCGCGCGCATCAGTGCCGAGGTCTGGCCAGCATGGCAACATCAGGTTCAACGGACATGATGGACGGCAAGCTACGGTGGTTGCAGAGGAACACGCTCGAGCTCGAATTCAGGGACAAGGCAAGAGGGGGTTCGATGCTGGTTCTCACAGCGGTCACGACGTAGTGGTCGGTGGGGCCGGGGACGGTCGAAGTGGTGGCAATCGACGGCGGCGACGATGATGTACGCAGTGACGACGAGCTTGATGGGAGCGTACGGGCCCTCTCGGCTTGATTCAATGGTCGGGGACGAAGGAGACGACGACGAGGATGCTTCGAGACAAATTCATACGGCGCGGGGAGCATGCTGGCCGCGATGGCGTCGACGGCCATGGCGTACGCGAGCTCGGGCGAGCGAGCGCATTGAGGGAGATCGAGGCGCGGCGCGAGGAGGAAGGGGGAAGAGGCAGGGGCGTCCTAGGGTTCTAGGGGGAGGGTGGTCTCTTATCCTCTCGGGGCATCGATGGATGAACGCCGCATGGAGAACGGCGCCATGGACGTGCGCCCGGTGTCCACGGGGGCTTCTGTGAACAGAGGAAGATGGAGATGGGAGGTGGGCTGGGCCGGCACACTATGCACTCATGGCCCATGTGCGCAGTGGGCTGCCTTGTTTTTCTTTTTATTAAATAACAGAGAGAGGAAATGAATTATTTGGGCGGTCTATTGACTCGGGAAAAACTTGGGAAGGGTGTCATTAAATCCATGGTGATTTTAGACACTTCCACAAAAAGTTTAGGCAAGTTTGGAATTCATTTAACTTTTTTTAAAAAAGAATATGGCATTTAAAGTGTCGTTTTGGCACTGTTTTAAATGCTTAGGCCCATATGAGTTGAAGATGATGTTTTTTTCCTTAACAGCATTTGTTTTGAAATATTTTCTAGATGTTGAACATTTAAGTTTTGCAATTTGAAGAAATAAATATTTGCTTTATTTCAAGTATGAATTTGAAGTTGGGTTTGGGATAGGCGGCATTTTGAGTAAGTGAAAAATGCGCACATGAACCATTAATTAGCTTGATGACAGGGTTATCATCTCAGGATGTTACACAGTCAGTAAGTGTGATGCAGCCACGGCGGTTCAATTCATCAAGAAGGGGATTTTCCGGTTTGGTTTTCCACACAACATCATAACAGATAATGGTACTAATCTGTCCAAGGGTGCTATGGAAGAATTTTTTCAACGTGAGCACATCCGTCTTGACGTGTCATCAGTAGCTCACCCCCAATCTAATGGTCAGGCGGAGAGAGCCAATCAAGAGATCCTAAGAGGCATTAAGCCCCGGCTTATGGTTCCTTTAAAGCGTACGCTGGGTTGTTGGGTGGAGGAGTTACCTTCTGTGTTATGGAGCATCAATACCACACCCAATAGATCTACGGTTTATACACCTTTATTCATGGTTTATAGAGCATAGGTGGTCCTCCCTACTGACATCCGTCATGACTCACGCTGTGTGGCGTCTTATGTTGAAGCTGACAATGAGAAGGCACGTCAGGGAGCGCTTGACATGTCAGATGAGTAGTGTGATATTGCAGCGGCGCGTTCGGCGATTTACCAGCAAGATCTGCATTGTTATCATAGTCGTCAAGTTAAAACCAGAACGTTTCAAGAAGGGGATTTGGTGCTCCGGCTCATCCAAGATCAGACTGATATGCACAAGTTATCCCCGCCTTGGGAAGGACCCTTCATGGTCAGCAAGAATCTACACAACGGGTCATAGTACCTTATTGATGTTCGAGAACACAAAGACTCACGTAAATCGGAGGAGGAGACCCACCGGCCATGGAATATAACTCATCTTCGACCTTACTACACCTGAGCCATAGGCTCCTCTTATGTACATATTATTGACAATGTATATATTATATCAATATAATAAACCGGCATCCCTGCTAAAGCGGGGCCTCTTCTGTTATTCCTTGAAAGGTTTTTGGTTACTTGGGGGCTTCTGTTTATAGAGCAGAGTTCTAATTACCCATTGATCCGGCTCATAAGCCATACATAAAAAAACAGTTGGGGGCTTGCCACCCAAGGTCAAAAGGAGCCAAATAGAGTCTGTTGCACAGCACAACTCAAACATAGGCACCCATTGAGCACAACTCAAAATATTACTACGGGGCTCTTTGCTTCTACGAGAACCAAGAGTCTATAACCTTGTAATCTATACCTACTATTAAAGGGAGGTGATATTCTTGGTTTCGTCCCGCTTCGTTTGGTCCCGCTTCAATTAATTTCATGCACGCTATTCGGTTTCGTTACTTGCCACCCGTTTTGACCCAACGGAGGAAGCCCATCTGGCGGCGCACTGCGGCCCAGGTCCGGAGAGCTGGCAAAAAATAAAATTGCCGATGGAAGGGTTCATTCTCATAACCTACCAACCGGCCACGCAAAATTTTCCCAACTGACCCAGTTAGAGATATGAGAGGACTTTTTTTCTCCCGTTGCAATGCACGGGCCTTTTTGCTAGTAGGCTATAAAAGCCAGGCTTGGAAGCCAGGTGTATTCACCTAAAACCCCGGGTTATCCTGCCTTTTTTAAGTAAGCCACTCCGTCCAGGTAATCCTGGTAGACCCGTCGAACGTTTGACAAGTCAATCTTATAAAGACCCTGAACTTGTCATAGTTGAAATGACGATTGGTTGATGTGAGGTCCATCTTATAAAGGCTTTGTAAAATTGTTTAACTCAGTGGCCTGGCAGCCCATGAAAAGCCTCGCCCTTTTTATATATTTTTCTGAAATCTTTCTTTTGATATTTCTTTTGATGAGTTTTATACTAAACCGGTGTTTATTGACATGACCTGGCTATTGACTATAAGTCGGCTGAACAAATTGAGAATATTGCTGGTATCTATTGACCCGGCTTCGCTGTCGATTATTAGTCATCAGTATACAATCAGATATAAACCGGTGTTGATTGACCCGGTCTGGCTTTGACTACAAGTCGCCAGTATGATATACAAATACACCTGTGTTTATTACAACCCGGTCTGGCTTTACTATAAATCGGCAAAACAGGGAGGAGTTATCAGTACTCAAGATTTGGGTTATCACCCTTACTATAGAAAGTTGGTCAGACAATGATGTGATTCAGTGCCACAGGTATGATATATTTCATATTTGATTGTCATTCAATACAGCCTGGTTATAAATTCGGATTATATGTGGGGCGTTATGACCCGTCCGGCGATAAACCGCCAGGACACTTTTCAGCTTGTTATATGGAGAAATGGGTCAAATAAAGCTGCTAAGGATCATAAGCAGACATAACATAAATCACGGCGGATTAACAATATCATGAAAAGTGAATATGCATGATGGCATAGCAGACCAATTGTTTAAACTAGCCTATTACAAGGGGTTTTGATGCCCAAAAGGATAATTGTTTTCAGCAAGTATTGCAGTATGCAGAAGATTAAACTGGCCTCTGGATCATGACTCTTCGACAGGCTGGCTTGACGGTTGTGGATCATCCTGCACTGGTTCACCCTCCTCCTCTTCACCCAGCACCTAGAAATCAATGGTGGTCCAGTCGATTCCAGTTAGGGCCATAATATAGCTTCGTCGCTTATAAGGGTGGAGGGGTCAACATCGGGAGCGTAGGTATGCTTACAGATTGGTGGGATAAGATTCTCCACATCATGAGTTGGCGCAGCAAGTCGTTTGTTGTCAGCATCATAAACCGGCTGATAGTGAGAAATATCTGTTTCTTTGGCCAATTTGCTCGCTAATGGGCGCATTTCCTTTGTCAAAGCTCGAAGATCATCATTATCAAACTCTGATCCGTCTTCCTTTATGCTCGGATAGCCGCGTCCTATGTCAGCCGAGTCAAGATCTGGTATCCAGGCTTTAGCCTGGATTAGCACAGTCAGAGCACCTGCCCTTGCAGCTGATCTTTTTAACTCGTCCAACCGGGCAGGCATCATTGACAGCTTTTCTAAGGTTTCCTTGATCAGGTTTTGGGGGTGGTTTGTTATGAGCGGCAGTGCAAATGATCCGCTGTGCGCCGGTATATAACTGCTCTATAAGAGTATAGACAGCCTTCAACTTCTTCTGCATACCAGAGCCCAGGTGGGTAATGCGAGATCCTGCATCATTGAACATATTGATAAACCGGCAGTTTATGGGATAATACATGTTGAAGCTTATCATAAGGGTACTTACCAAACACAGCAGTGGTCATGGCATTGATCTGCCGCTTCAAGCCAGCCAATTCTTCTGCTACTGGTTTAAGAGTTGTTTCAGCGTCCTCCGCCCGCTTTAGCAGAGTTGCTTTTTCAGCGTCCCATCCTGCCTGTTTGCTTTTAAAGCCTTCTTTCAGTTGTTCCATGGCTGTTAAAACACCAGTCAGCTCCTCTTTGGCCTTGGAAGTTTCTGCCTGCTGGGACTTAATATTTTCCTGAAGGTCGGCGATTTGAGATTCTTTTTGGCTTAGATAGGCCTGGAAGCGACATGTAATGAGTTAGTAGTGCATATCTGAAGTCCCAAGCACATAACAGGTTATACACTTGGCACTTGGGGGCTAATGAATATGGCTTTTATCAATTGACATTTTCAAGTCCCAAGCACATAACAAGTTATACACTTGGCACTTGGGGGATAATGTATATTTTCTCAAATCAAAATTATGAATTTTTCTTCATCAATCGGTTTACACAGATGGTTATCACGAGTTTTGGAAGCTTCATGACAGAAAGGTACCGATTCATCCTAAAGGTATAAACCAATCCCTAGGGGCTACACAAGTAAAAATTGCAAGATTCCTACTTTAAAGTCCCGGTTCATCCTGAAACGATAAACCGGCCCTTGGGGGCTACGTAGGCAAAGTTGAAGTATTACAAAGACCCGGTTCATTTTGATATCATAAACCGGCCCTTGGGGGCTACTGGAGTTGATATTATAAATTGGACACAAGAGAAACAATTATGAAGGGTTAACAATGTTTACCTCATATCGCTCCTTCATCAGGCCTACTAAACCGGCTTCATAGTCACGGCTGGTATACAGGCGGTTCAAGAAGCCGGAATGAATCTCTTGGGCATTAAGGTGGGCATAGCTGGATAAGGTTTCTTTCCACTTGCCTTTATCCATAGCAGAAAATTCTTCCTTGGCACTATGCTTTGATAAAGCAATAGGATTGCCAGGGGTGGTGTGGCCAACACTGGTAATCATGATATCCTCTATGTTATCTTCAGTAGTCTTGGCTGGGATCGGCGGTTTATCAGCCGTTTTTGCTGGGCTTGGCGGTTCAGCAGCCTGACTCATCGGATCTGTCTCCACCGGTTCAACAAAAGTATCCTAAACTTGAGGCACTGAATCATCTAAGATAGCATCGGTGTTTGGATCCAGTGTTTCGGGGGTCTTCTCCAGTTCAGATGCCGGGTTATCATTAGTTGGTGTATTCAGTTTGGCCTTTTTGCTGGCTCTGGCCTTGGCCCTGAAAGGAACAGACATAAAGGTTAGCATAGCAAACTAGTATAAAGTGTCAAGAGTTAAGTTTAAAAGTGCTCACCCAGGAACAGTCTTGAGAGGAGGGAGTTGTGTGGCCGTTGACTCGTCAAATGATGAATGAGGTGTTCCCTGATAGTTTGAGTAAGACGGATTAAGAGGTTGCCTGAAATAATCCGCCTTGGGATAAGAAGTATCAGAAATATATGAGACCTCTGATCAACGTTTCCGGGTTGGCGTGTTCGGTAAACCGGCTGAAGTAACTACTTGGCCGCTGTGCCGGGTTGTGCGGCGAACTTCGTGTTGCTGCTTCTTCAAAATAAAGTTTGGGTCCAAGTGAGATAGAGGGTGAGAAAATCTTACTTTCCGGATTGCTTGACGGGTTTTCTATGTTAGCAGATGATCCAAACCGGAGGAAAGAATAATTACCTCTACATCATCAGCATGGCTGGCTTCGGCATCATCCTGATAATAGTCATTGTCAATGAGGTGTATGAAAAAAGATCCAAGAGAATCAAGTTCTACCTCTGATCCCGGATTATCAAGCTCTTCATCAACGTTTAAATCGGAGGGTTCAGCGGTTTTCTTCTTGGCAGGTCTTTTAGTAACCTTGGTATTGGGGCGAGGCGTCTTTGTCGGTTTATCCTGAGGTTTCTTCTTCCAGAAGGGATCATCACCCTGCCAAAGATTGACAAAGGTTATAAGAAATAGTTAAGAATATCAGGTATAAACAGGAGTTAGGCAATTCTTACAGCTGGCGGTTTATTCAAAACGCAAAAGGGACTTAGCCCTGTTTTGCTGCAGACAACCACCGATTCATCCAGTATCTTTTTAACAGCTTCAGTGACTTCAGCATCAGTCAACTGAATGTCAGTGTGCCGTTGAGGATCTTTTGAGTTCCCTGTGTACTCGCACATTAAACCGGGGCGATGACTTAAAGGTAAAATACTCCAAGATATCCAGCAACGAAGAAAGTCAACTCATGTTAAACCATTAGCCATAAAGGCTCTGAGCTTGGCGAGTTGTGGTGTGTATTTGGCCCGTTCCTTTGCAGTCAACCTTTGCGGAAATGGATGTGTGTTGGTAAGCCGGTGAGGACGATAACCCGGCAGAGGATTCTCATCTTCAGGGGAAGTATCTTTGCAATAGAACCAAGTCTGGTTCCAATCCTTAGGATGACTATGATGCTTGGCGTGAGGGAAGCTGATGTCTTTCCTTTTTTTTGAATTGAAACGCCGCCAAGTTCAGTATTGGGCCCATCTACAAATTCGGTGCGGCGGTTTAAGTAGAAAAAGTCCCTGAATAGTTCAACAGTCGGTTCTTCTTGTAGATAAGCCTCGCAAAACACTTGAAAATTACAAATATTGGATACCGAGTTAGGTCCAATATCTTGAGGGTGGATCTGGAAGCTAGCGAGCACATCACAGAAAAATTTTGACCTGGGAGATTTGAAACCACGGCTTAGATGATCAAAAAACACAACTATCTCGCCATCCTTGGGTGTAGGAGGATTTTCTGGACCGGGGGCTCGCCAGTGGATTTCACTCTGCTTTGGTAAAGCGCCAGTGATAACACATCCTTTCAGATCTTCTTCCTTAATCCGGGATGGAACCCAGTTACAAGCATAGAAGGTCTTGGCCATTTCTTAGACAACCTGAAGGAAGTTTTGTGCCGGTTTAAGATTCATGGTTGACAAGCATAAAGCGTTGCAGGTTAAGAGACAAAAGGTCTTCCAGCATGCAAAAATTGTTAAACCGGAGGTTAATGCTAGTATAAATGATAAAGCAAGTGGCGGTTTACAAGGGGACTAATGGTATATGGCAGGTTATTTTCTAAAAGATAAACCGCCTACATGGAAAATCAGAGTATAGATCTAAAACCGAAAAATGACTAAGTGAAGAAGAACAAGTTTCACAGTTTTACATTAGAATTTCAGACCTACCGCATATCAGGAAAAGGAAAATATCTAGACCTAAGGGTTGGTGCTTGAGCAGTTCATGAAGTTCCAGATCGGATCTTTCTACACAAAAAGGATGATCTAATGCCAAAAGAGGGACTATCATTACTACCGCACAAGAGTGTATTATGTTTGGAGTCTATCATATAGGCTATAACAAAGAACAGGGGAAGAACACCACAAAGCTTCCATGAGCCTGTGGGAACCCTAAACGGATCTACAGAGGAAAGAAAGAGGAACTCATCAAGACTGTTGAACAGCGGAAGGGCGCCGTAATTCTCTGGTTGAATCAGGTTAATGCAGTGGCCGTTGTTGGGACAGATGCGAAGGTTGACGACGGCGGCAACATTCGGGTACTGAGGCGATGCGAGGTGGAAGAAAGACAAAGAGGCAAGGTGATAAAAGGAAAGGGACCTTCGGTCCTATTTATAAGACGAAGGGATAAGAGACATGCACGAGAATCGAGGAGCCCAAAAAATGGATATGTGACAGAGTTGTCGCCTTGATTTTCGGAGGCTTAGTAATAAAAGCAAGGTATATACGGTTTTTTAAGGAACATGTGACTGTCAGCGTTCTGGGAACGGGGGTCCCCAGACTTGCCTGCCTGCGGCCTGCGGCGTGGCTCAAAGGGGGCCCAGCACGGCCCATCTTCATCAACACAGACCCAAGACCCTCGCGAGGGGCCAAGCCTCGCGGGGCGGACGACACGGAGCTTCCTCAGGCACGGCCTCATCAAGCTGGCTCGCGAGGAGGCGGAGAGATCAAGGCGGGGTACCTCACGAGGTGCCCGTGATGCAAGCCATGACGACCAAAGGCGCCAGGCGGGCGCCAGCCACGCAGTGTCCTCCTTTCCTCTTTGGTGCAAAGGGAGCAAGCGCAGGCGAGAGCATCAAGCAAAGGCACCCGTTTCGGTGCAATGAGACCAAGACCAGTCCAACGGCAGGGAGGAAGTCATTGTGGAGCCCAAGCCAGCGTCACCACCAGAGCCTTTGGCAGGCAAGGACCAACTTTAGTCAGGATAAGTGTACCAGATGTTCCCCTTCAAAATGGCCAATTGTTGGCGCCCTTCCCGCTCAATATTTGGGAAGAGGCCCAGAGCCTTTTCCTATAAATAGGACTAGCCACCCCCAAGGTAGGGGGGATCTAGAATCGGCCAACCCAGAAATAAGCTGGGATCAGATCGAGTAGCATCACATAGAGAGAGAGAGAAGGGTGACTGAACTCCTCCTAGCAGTTCATCCCCCAGCCAAGAACAGACCCTCGCGAGGCTGTTCTTCCTTGTATTGCTCATCATCATCAGCCAAGAGGCAATCCACCACACCACACACTGGAGTAGGGTATTACACCACAACGGTGGCCCGAACCAGTATAAACCCTGTGTCTCTTGTGCTGTTCTTTCCATAGCTTAGATCTTAGCGAGGCGGAGGGGTGCAGGTAGGTAGAAGGCGAAATCTCCGCGCGCACCCTAGTGTTCAAACCTCAAGGGACTGCCGGAACCCGAAATCCGACATTTGGCGCGCGAGGTAGGGGTGCGCCGGAATTCGTCTTCCACCACCCCGTTCTCCTCCGACCATCGCGTCCATGTCTGACGCTCGTCAGGCCCGCGCCGAGCGCCGGGCCGCTCTCGCTTCCCGCGTCGCCCAGACGGCTCCTGTCGGCGGGCGTCCTTGCCGTTCCCCGTCACCTGCCGTCAACGCCGCCACCGGCCCGGCGGGGGACGAGCAGCAAGCGTCGTCTCAGCATCCGTCCGTGCGGCAAGACGGCCGCACCGCTACTCCCTCGCTCACCCCAGCTTGTTCTTCGTCCCGCGCGCTCTGCGCACCCATGGAGGCTCGAGCTGCGCTCATCGCGGCAAACGAGCTCCTGCGCTACCGTCCCGTCGACAACGTCTACGAAGAATGGCTCGACCGCGTCGCCGAGCTCGTCCGCGCCGCAGGGTGCTCTCCTGCACCGTCCGTTCCGCTGCACCGCACCCCGCCGCGCGCGGGCGATGAAGCTCCGGGGGCGCCCCAGCCTCCTCCTCCTCAAGAAGGCGCCATGGCTCCAAGGCGCGTGGCCCCTGGGCGGAACCCGCTCCGTCAGGTGCCAGCGCGGCAAGAGCAGAGCTGCCAAGAAGTCCCTCACCCGCAAGAAGCTGCCCGGGCGCTCCCTGCTCCAGCACATCGCGACCATGCTCCTGCTCCCGCACGTCAAGACCCCGCACTGCTCCCAGCTGCAGCGCGCGGGGACATGCAAGACCAAGCTCTTCGCCACCCAAGGCCTCCCGTGGCCACAGCAGGCTGTTGTGCCTTCACCACCGAGCTATGCAGTGTCGCGTGGCCCGGCAAGTTCAAGCCAGACCTACCTCCTCGTTACGACGGCACGGCTGACCCTGCGGAGTTCCTCCAGCTCTATGAGCTGGGCATCGAAGCTACCAACAGAGACGAGAAGGTCATGGCGAACTGGTTTCCCATGGCGCTCAAGGACGGGGCCCGCACCTGGCTCCTGAACCTGGCTCCAGGCACGATCTCCTCCTGGGACGAGATGCGCACCCGCTTCATTGCCAACTTCCAAGGTACTCGCGACCGGCCACCCGCCATGAGCGACATGCGCCGCATCAAGCAACAACCCAGAGAGACCCTGCAGAAGTACATCCAGCGCTTCAACAACGCACGCCTCAAGATTCCCAAGGTGACCGAGGAGGCCATCATCTCAGCCTTCTCCGACGGCGTGCGCGATGTCAAGATGAAGGAGGAGCTGGCGATGCATGAAGACCTGTGCACTTCCTTGGAGTTGTTCAACTTGGCAACCAAGTGCGCCAGGGCTGAGGAAGGGCGTCTCTCCCTCCTCGAGCTGCCTGCCGCAGACCCAGAAGAGAAGAAGCCGAAGGCCAAGGATGTGAAGCGCAAGGGGGCTGCCGTGCTCGCGGCAGAACCAGACACCAAGCGGGGCAGAGATCAGCCCGAACCTTCCAAGGGCAGTCGGTAATGTGTGTACCACGACCTCCACACCCACAACACCAACGAATGTCAAGAGCTCCGATCCGTGCGAGAAGGAAGGATCGGCCGTCGCCCCGACTGCGGTGACCGGGGCTACGGTCGAGGAGGAGGAAGGAACGCAGGACGCTGGGAAGACCGCTGCTCGCGCCAAGGGTGGCGCGATCAACCTCGCGAGGATCGCTGGCAAGACCCGCCTCGCGAGGGAGACTAGAGGGATCAGCCTCGCGAGGATCGCCCGCAAGGAAACGCAGGCCTCCCTCCGCTGCCGCCGCAGCCAAGGAGAAACAAGGACCGCCATCAGGACGAGGGGGCTGGGGGCTTCCAGGAGCCACGCGCGGTCGCCTGCATCCTGGGCGGGGCTCAAGCCCCAGCCTCTCAACGCATCTTCAAGCAGTTCTCCCGTGAAGTGAATGCAGTCCTCCCCAAGCTGGAAGCCACGCGCCCTCTCAGGTGGTCGGTGTGCGCCATCATGTTCAGCTCAGCAGATCAGCTCAAGTGCGCGGCCACAGCCGGAGTCCTCCCAATGCTTTGTTCCCCAATCATCACCAATGTGGTGGTCACCAGGACCCTCATGGATGGCGGGGCAGGGCTCAACGTCCTGTCCGTGGAAACATTCAACAATCTCCAAGTGCCCTACAACCAGCTTCAGCCAACCAAGCCTTTCTCCGGAGTCACCAATGGCTCCACCGTCCCGATTGGGCAGGTCCTCCTCCCTGTCACCTTCGGGGCGCGCGACAACTACCGCACCGAGCTCATCGACTTCGACGTCGCTCACATTCGCCTGCCGTACAACGCCATCCTTGGGTACCCAGCGCTGGCCAAGTTCATGGCTGTAACTCACCACGGCTACAACGTCCTCAAGATGCCAGGAAGTGACAGAGTCATCACGGTGCCCTGTGAAGAGAAGGACGTGGTGTGTTCCCTGGAATGAGCCTTCCAGGCCGCATCACTGGAAGACCCGGATCGTGGAAGCAGGAGGCTTCCCGAGACCGCCCCCAAGAAGAAGAAGACATTGTTCGGCCCGGCCCCACAGGGCCCGCGCCTGCCCAGGGGGAACCTCCTTCCATTGCATAGGAAAGCGCGCCCAGCGCCCTCCTCAGGCAGGGCTCAGGGGCTCTCCCCTGGAGGGCCACCGACCTGGCTAAGGTCACGAGGGAGGCGCTTGGGCACCACATGGAGGCATGTTTCGAAGCACGTTTCCCTCAAGAAGGAGTAAGGCAAGGAGGGCCAGACCCTCAGGAGTTCGTCAGCAAGGCCATTCAGGAGCTACATGAGTCAAGAGTCATGAAAAGCGGCCGCCGCCTACCAGCTCTGGCTCCCCATCCAGGCGAGGATGGTGGGCTGCGTGTCTGCATCGACATACCAGGGCTCAATCGACTCGCCTCTCTGGAGCGCCTCTGGCCCTCGCGAGTGGGGCGCTGCGAAGGTCCACCCCACAGCTACGTTCGCATGCCTTACGGCTTGCCGAACGCGGCTGCCACGTACCAGCGCCTCATGAGGGGCATCATGGAGGCTCAAGAGGCCAGGCATTCTGCAGCCCTGGCGGAGATGGAGATGGTCCGCGAAGAGCCACCAGTGCCTCCGGAGCCTCCCGAGGCACCTGGGCCTGGGGGCTCGTGAGGATCGGCTTCCGCAGCCCACCGAGTCTGCTACACCAACACTCCTTTGTCCTCAACATCATCAGGTGACATCTTTCAAGTTTCATTTCCAGCTGGGAGCGCCCCCCAGGGCTGCATTATTCCCAGGCCGCGTGGGTCCGTCCCTGCGGCATGTATCCCTTTTATTTCATGTTGTTAGCTTACTTTGTTGGAGGCGCCCCACGGGCTGCATCATCCCCAAGTCGCTCGGGCCTGACCCAGTGATGTCCGCCTTCCCAGCATCTATTTGAATGAATCCACTCCTTCGCGGCTAATGTGTTTGACCGAGTTGCCCGCTCAACTGACGCCAACTGACGGAGCTGCTCCCAAACGGCACGACGCTTGCGCATGGGTCTGTCCCTGCAACGCCGACAAACCTGGATGGCTGAGCTCTGGCTGCGGCAGCCCCCGCATGGTGCCACCTCGTCAAGCCTTCAGTGCCTCATCGCCCCTCGGAAGCAACCAACGGCTGACTGTCAATTTTCATGGCAACCCCTCGTTCTTTCTATGATGGGTCTACAGGATCTCCTAAAGGAGCTGCGTCAGGCGAGGCCCTTGCGGTGTCTCCTTCACTCTCATCTGCGTGACCCGCTTGCACGTTAAAGGGGGGGTGCCTGAGCATCGCGACTCAGGGCTCCTACTAGCTCTCCAGCCCTCACCCTCTGGCCTTGTCCACGGCATCGCGACCTGGCATACCAGCGACGGCTAAGACTCGCTCGAGGGCCGGGACCCGAGGACGTAGAGCAGAAAGGGGAGCAAAGGCGAGAGGGGAGGGACACGCGAGGACCTCGTCGAGCAACCTCACGCCTGCCGATGCACGGACCTGGTGACACACCAGAGAGCGGCCCCTGATTCTCAAGATAAGTCACCACCCGGAAGCACCAGCTACCGTCGCACCATCCCCGCACCTAATGCAATCCCGTGTTAGCGACGCCGCTCTCCTTTCTCACCGAACGACGGCTGCTTGAGCGCCAAAGGGGACCTCCTGAGCATCGCGACTCAGGGGCTCTTACCGGACCCCGGGTCGCTCACCTCTTGGCCTTGACCACGGCATCCCGACCTGGCATACCAGTGACAGCTGAAGCCGCCTTGGGACTAGGACCTGTCGGCGCAGAGCACCAAGCCCTCGTGAGGTTCGAAAGGAAGAACTGAGCTAAGACGGAATGAGCAACTCGCACAGTTCTATGACAAGGGTTGTATTAACAAAACAGGATCACAGGCACCTTACAAGCCCCCACGGGACGTGTGTTTGATTCCTCGCAGGGAACAGATCCTAAAAGGACGCTAACTACGCGCGCCCCTGCAAAAGATGCCATCATCAACAGTGGGCCGTCAAGCACCGGCGCCAACCCCATGCAGATCAGAGTCGGCGACGGCCTGATGAGCCCGCCCTGCTCCAGGAGCAGCGCCGGCTCGGGGGCTCGTAGCTGTCATCGCTCGTCTCCGGAGTCGTGAAGAGCTCGCCGGAGTCGCTGGAACCTCCGATGCCTCCGCCGCTTGTGCAGCCGCCAAGGGAGCGATTGGCGGGCCCAGTCCTCGCCGTAGCAGGGTCCCGACCACCTCTCCCGGGGCAGCACTCCAGCCGGCGCCCGTTCGCATCGAAGACCTTGAAGAACATCACCGAAGCACCGTCATACTCCAAGTGGATCGCGAAGGCGCCTCTTGTCCCGCAAACCCGAGCGATTTCGCTCCATCCTCGAGTCATGAAGACCTCGCCCGGGGCAACGACCGCGACCACTACCTCGGTTGCGAGGGTGCTGCAGCTGGCGTGCTGCAGCCAAAGCTCCAGGAGCTCTCCATTCGGGATGATGGAGGCGAAGAAGGGAGGAAGGCGAATCCAGGACTGAGGAGGCATGGCGGCGTGGAGCACGAACTCTCGGGAGGAGCCCTCGGTGTGGACCCCAGGGGGATGACCCACACCTTCATGACCCGTTGGCCCCGACGGCGGCGTTGCCCGTGGCAATCGGCATCGACTCCTTCAGAGCCCTCGATGTGGGCGTACAAGGGAAGCGGGAACCCCGGCGGTGGCCGCTCGCACCAGGGCCTCGACACCACCTGATGGCCCCCCTCGTCTCGGCCGCGGAGGGCGAGCCGTTTCTTCGGCGGGAGCGGGTCTGGTTCCTCTCGGGGAGCCTTTCCCTTCTCTGCCGTCGAGAACCGGCGGATCGGAGCCATCGCAGCAAGACGGAGCAAGGACCGGGAAGAAGGAGAAGCAAGAAGGGATGGACTGGAAGGGCGCGTGCCGTTCCATACTTATGGCCGGCGAAGGCCAACCGCCGACCTCCACAATCACAGGTAATCATGACCCTCTTTGCATGCAGGGACTTGTCCAATCCGTGTAATTGCCGAGGCACCATGGGGAAGTGGAGACGCCCCCGTCCAATCAACCACCACGCGGCGCCCAAGGCCGCAGGCTGTTAGGGCCTGCGGCGCTTAGCTCTTGCCCTTTGGCCTCCCTGCACGGCCAAGTCCGGGCGCGCCTTGGGCCCGGGGGCTACTGTCGGCATTCTCGGAACGGGGGTCCCCAGACTTGCCTGCCTGCGGCCTGCGGCATGGCTCAAAGGGGGCCCAGCATGGCCCATCTTCATCAACACAGACCCAAGACCCTCGCGAGGGGCCAAGCCTCGCGGGGCGGACGACACGGAGCTTCCTCAGGCACGGCCTCATTAGGCTGGCTCGCGAGGAGGCGGAGAGATCAAGGCGGGGTACCTCACGAGGTGCCCGTGATGCAAGCCATGATGACCAAAGGCGCCAGGCAGGCGCCAGCCGCACAGTGTCCTCCTTTCCTCTTTGGTGCAAAGGGAGCAAGCGCAGGCGAGAGCATCAAGCAAAGGCACCCGTTTCGGTGCAACGAGACCAAGACCAGTCCAACGGCAGGGAGGAAGTCATTGTGGAGCCCAAGCCAGCGTCACCACCAGAGCCTTTGGCAGGCGAGGACCAACTTTAGTCAGGATAAGTGTACCAGATGTTCCCCTTCAAAATGGCCAATTGTTGGCACCCTTCCCGCTCAATATTTGGGAAGAGGCCCAGGGCCTTTGCCTATAAATAGGACTAGCCACCCCCAGGGTAGGGGGGATCTAGAATCGGCCAACCCAGAAACAAGCTCGGATCAGATCGAGTAGCATCATAGAGAGAGAGAGAAGGGTGACTGAACTCCTCCTAGCAATTCATCCCCCAGCCAAGAACAGACCCTCGCGAGGCTGTTCTTCCTTGTATTGCTCATCATCATCAGCCCAAGAGGTAATCCACCACACCACACACTGGAGTAGGGTATTACACCACAATGGTGGCCCGAACCAGTATAAACCCTGTGTCTCTTGTGCTGTTCTTTCCATAGCTTAGATCTTAGCGAGGCAGAGGGGTGCAGGTAGGTAGAAGGCGAAATCTCCGCGCGCACCCCAGTGCTCGAACCTCAAGGGTCTGCCGGAACCCGAAATCCGACAGTGACGTCATGGCGGTTTATTATAATCCTGGAAGATGACGTCATGGCATATTACAAGGTTCGCTCGAAAGTGTTGAAGAAGAAATTTTTCTAAAGTGTTGGAGATTGACATGAACAGGATCAAATCAATCTGGGGCCTAATGTTGGGGATATAACTACTGAGTATAAACTGCCCAGGAGGGGCTGGGTTATACCCATAAGGAGTTATCCATATTGAAGCCCATGAAGACAAGGAGCATGGCGCTTTACTATAAGAGATCTAAAGGCCCAGGGCCCAAAGGCGGATTAGGGCCCGTAGACATAAACCGCCATAAGGTGTGTAACTTGTGTTGTAAGATAGGAAAGGATAGAAACCGAGCCGGACACGTTTATGAGCCAGCCAGGATTCTGTAAACCGCTGGGCGTCAACCTGTATATATAAAGGGATGACCCGGCGGCTGTTTAAGGACAAAAAACAACAACTCGAGAGCCTGGCAAAGCGTATTCGCTCCCTGGTCATCGAAACCCTAGCAATCCCATCATAACTGGAGTAGGCTTTACCTTCACCGCAAGGGGCCGAACCAGTATAATTCCTTGCGTCATTTGTCCTCTTTAACCCCTTTAAGCTAACTACGTTGCGATGGATCCATGAATAAGTCCTCACACTAGGACATCTGTCGTGACAATCCCACAACAGTAGGTATGATGGACACTTGAAAATAAGATTTGGGTTTAAGGGGTTTTAGATGCACAAGTAGTATCTCTACTTAGTGCGGGATTTTTGGCTAGCAAAGAAGGGGGGTAAGCACCACATGTTGAAGGAGCTATGACAAGATAAATTCTATGTGAATATGAACAAACATAAATCATTATGTTGTCTTCCTTGTCCAACGTCAAGAATTTTGGCATATAATATTTTGATGGGGGCTCACAATCACAAAAGATTTCCAGGATAGTGTATTTATATGTGAATCTTCTCTTCCCTTATTAATTCTTTCATGAGTTGTATCATTGACCAGTACTATGTTTTTCAATCTCTAACAAAATTTTCTACTTATACTTTTCCTTATGTGGTGTCATCACCCACCATAAGATTAGCATACGAACATTTTCATTTATTTCCTTTCTTTTTATTGGAACATGAAAGTAAAGAAAGCAAAAACTCAAACTAAGCTTTATTATATATCTCGCACACGATTACAAGGATAGATCACTAAGAAAACTCTCAAAAAGAAAGGAATCGAACTAAGCTTTTATTCATCTAAAGCAAAAGATCGAACTAAAAATAAGTAAAGGCACCTCCCCCAAGCTTGGTGGAAGCCAAGGGGAGTGCCCATACCCGATACTCAGTTTTCTTTTGGTGATGAAGAAGGTGGTGGTGATGAAGTAGAGGCGATCTTGTCCCCGGGTTTCCATGGCAGAGGTCCACCATCATAGGAGGAAGAATGAGTCTCACGGGACCTGCAGCTGGCAGCCAAGCTCATACCTTTAAACCTCGCCTCATATTGAAAGACTTAGTTTTGGAGATCGTAGATTTGGCTTTGGAGGAAGTTGATTTGCTCCTTGAGGGTGAAGACGATGTCCTTCATGGACTTGCCATCCACCTTGAGATCATGAGTGAAGTCCGTGATCATGAGGTGATTAGCATTGAGTCCACGCTCCACCATCCCCTTGCACTGGAAGACCTCCTGCTCCATAGCTTCAAGCCTAGCCTCCATGGTTCCCGTCCCCTTGGGACCTTGCATATCACGGATGTGCAGCACCCCCTCATGCATCTGGATGACCTAAGGCTGCTGCACCACCTCCCACAAATATGGGTTGATGTCACACCCTAGCTAGTTCAAGAATCAGAATGTGCATCATGTTTAAATTCCTCTTAAATTTGAATTGGGGAAAGCAGAAACCCCCAACACCCCCTGGAAACAACTAGGGTTTACTAAAATTATTTTCAATGAACCTGAAATGCCCTTCTAAAAAGTTCACCCTCTTTGTCTTGGGTTAAAACCTCTGGCAAGATTGGTGCACATTTTTCTAGGTCAACAAAAGGTCATTGAATTAAATCATAAGTATTTGAATTTGGGCATTTAAGTGCTATAAAATAATTTAAATGCCCAAATAATTCTGGAAATAAATGTTTGCTGTTGGAAATAATCTAAACAGAGCCCACAATTATTTTCAGGATTTTTGGAAACGTTTTAGTATTTTTAATAAATCCCAACAGTTGCAGTTAAATAGAAAACAGAAACAAATTTACAAAAAAAGAGAGAAGGAAGCCACCTGGGCCTTACCTGAGCTGGCCAGCCCACCTGTCTCGGCCCAGCCTACTGGCTTTGCCAGTCGTCGTCCTCCTCGCGCCAGGAGGCAGGGGCACGTGCTCGCCGCACGCCGGCCACGCGCCGGCCACCTCCTGCTTCTGCCGACGTCCTGGAGACGCCTAGGGGTGCCACGTGACCCCCACGTCCCCCTCTCATCCTCTCTCACTCTCCCCCTCGTCTCCCTCACTCTCCCCCGCGATGGCCGAGCGCGTACCTCGCCGCCGATCTCCGTAGTTGCCACCATAGCCACTCCCTCGCCCCTCCGACGAGCCCAATAGCTCCGCCTCGTTGCCCTGGACCTCTTCGCCGACCCACGCGACCCCAAACGCCACCGAACACCGTCTACGCCCTCGTCTTCAACCTCGGGCACCCGAGCCGTCTCCGGCCGATTCGCCGTCGCCAGGACCTCCCCGAGCTCGCTGACCCCCTCTCTGACTTCGCTGTGAGCTCCTCTTCCTTACCCCTAGCTCCCGCGCTCGTTTGGCCTCTGTAGCCGTTGTTTCCACCGCACCCGACAGCTTCCCGCCATCGGCCATGGCGCCGTCGTGGCTAGAGCCACAGTGGCTCGAAGCCAAGCTCGCCGTTGTGCTCAGTGCAGCACCAGGAGCCCGTAGCCACCACCAGTTCTTCCTCCCGTGCACCGTAGCGTCGAAACCCACCCCGTCCGAACTCCGGCCGCCGCCACGAGCTCGATTCCGGCGAGCTCGCTCCACCCCAGCTCCTCCCGCTTTACCCACTAGATGCGCACAAGCCCCAGCTACGCGTAGCATGTCTCCGCCATCGATTTGGTCACCGGAGGACCAAATCCGAAGCCCTCCGCCATCTCGGCCTCGCCGGCGGCTCAACGCCGGCGAGTTTGACCCAGTTTGACCCCTGGGTGGGCCCAGGTAGACCCCCCCTGAGTCTATGACAGGTGGGGCCGGTCCGCTAACTAAATTAGGATTAGTTTTAATTAATTTTAACTAATCAGTCACTGACATGTGGGCCCAGGGCCCACTGACAGCTAATTAGCGTTAATCTAACCCTGTTAATTAGCTGAGAGGCTGACAGAAGGGGCCCACCAGTCAGGTTTGACCTGGGCTGGCGCCTTTGACCTGCTGAGGTCAGCATGACGCAATGCTGACGTAGTAATGCATTTTCTGGATTTATTTTTATTTAGGAAATTCCAGAAAATAGTCAAAACTTCTAAAAATCATAGAAAATCAACCATAGCTCCAAATGGAAAGATTTATATATGAAAAATGATTAGAAAAATTCAATCTATCCATACGTAATGGTTTCATGCATGACAAAACAAGTTTACCTTGCTGTTTAAGCAGAATAAGGAAATGCACTATTAAGGCCATGTTTAATGAGCTAATATTTAAATCTTTGATTCAAATGAGTTCATTCCTTTCTATTATAACTTGCATCAGGCCAGGACACATTCATATTGCCATGTCATAGCATGCATCATATTGTTGCATATCGTCATGTGTTGATTGTGTTCCGATGTGTTCTTCGTGGTAGGTTCTGCCTCCGAGGATATTCATGAGTATCCAACTGAAGGGCAGTATCCCACTACCACTCCATCAGGCAAGCAACCATTGATCATTCCGATACAACCCATGTTCTCGCTTCTGCTCTTGATTACTGCATTAAGACAACGCGTTTCAATCTGCTGTGTGCTACGGTAGTTGAACCCTTATCCTCTGCATGACCTGTCATTGCCACAGTAACTAGATGAAACCCACTAGCATGTGTAGGAGTTGATTGAGCCATGTATGTGATTCCTACCTTGCTATGCCTGCTATGCTTAGAGTTGTGTCAGGTCTGGTTCATCTAGGTGATGGGCCAGAGTGAAATGCTTATGCCGGTAATGTGAGGGATGTGTTGAACATGTTTTGGTAAAGGTATCGATGAGAGGCCATGTAGGAGTACATGGTGGGTTGTTTCATTGAGGCCGTCCCTAAGAACTGAGATCTGTATGTGTGATTTAAGATTCAGCTACTACCATGCATTGGCATCCTTAATTGACCCTCTCGGCTTCTTAACCACCCTAGTACTCTGTCCAGGAGTTGCAAATAGTTTCTGGTGTTTGTAGGTTATGTGTTGGCGGCCGTGCGTAGCGCTGACCCTAGGGGTGGGCTATGTTGAGGTAGATACACCGTGGCCGGGTATGCCGGGCACCCGTTTGGCGTCTCGGGACCCTGTTCACATCGTTCGGGGCCGTATGTGGAAACCTCGGCCGGACTCCCTGCGGATGGAACCTGGATAGGCGATAAACCTGGACTAGAGACTTAAGTGTTTGGGTAGGCCGTGGCCGACACCCTCGCTGGGCTTCCGCTTGAAGGTCGCCGAGTACATGTCGTGTAAACGGTGGTAAGTGGTGAAAGCGTGTATGAAGAAGTACACCCCTGCAGGGTATAAAACTATTCGAATAGCCGCGTCCGCGGTAAAGGACTACTTGGTTGCCTATACAGTTCATAGACAAGTTAATGGATACTACTAAAAGACTCAAGATAAGTGTGAGTTCCGAGGATGGCCCTCTCGTAGGATGACGAGGGAGGATCCCCGGTGGAGTATTGTGTTGGTGAGTAGTGGACTCGTGTGCGAAAACTATTTTACAGGTGAAGTTCCGTAGGATAGCTTAGCCAAGAGTCAGAGCTGGCTTGCTGCATTAACCCCACCACCTTCTTGAGAATAAGCATGTATAGTAGGTTCTGATGTAAGACTTGCTGAGTACCTTTGTACTCATGTTTGCTTAATTACTGTTTTCAGACGACAACACCGCCCCCTCCGATGGGTTCTACGTAGACCTTGACGTCGACGAGTGACTAGCCACCCAGGTGGTGATCCTGGCCATGGACGGCCCTATGTAGATAGATAGGCTTCAAGAAGCCTTCTTTCTTTCTAGAGTCTGTACTCAGACTAGTTGCTTCCGCATGTGCTTGTATGATTGTATGACTTGAGTGTCGGGTCATGTGATCCCAATCTGTATGAACGTGTTATGTATGGCTCTCTAGAGCCTTTAAATAAAGTACTTGAGTTGTAGAGTTTTGTTGTGATGCCATGTTGTATGTACTCATATCGGGCATATTGTGTGTATGATTGAAATGCTTGGTATGAGTGGGATCCGACAATCTAGTTGTTTATCCTTGGCAGCCCTTCTTATGGGGAAATGTAGTCTAGTGTTCCTCGAGCCATAGTAGTCCGCTACAGCCCAGTTCACCGGAGTCCTGCTAGCCCAGCATACTGCTTAGGACGCTTGACTGGCCGACATGTGTTTCACTTCGTTCCTATGTCTGTCCCTTCGGGGAAATGTCACGGGGTGATATCCGGAGTCCTGCCTAGCCTGCTACAGCCCGGGTTCCCCGGAGTCCTGTTAGCCCAGTGCTACAGCCCGGAATCACTCGCTGATGACTGACATGTTCGATGTGATTCATGTATGCCCGTCTCCATAGGTCTGTGCCGCTTTGGGTTCACGACTAGGCATGTCGGCCCAGGTTCTCTGTCATATGGATGCTAGCGACACTATCATATACGTGAGCCAAAAGGCGCAAACGGTCCCGGGCCATGGTAAGGCGACACCCGTGGGATACCGTGCGTGAGGCCGCAAAGTGATATGAGGTGTTACCGGCTAGATCGATGTGACTTGGAATCGGGGTCCTGACAGTTGATGACATTCTTGAAGAACTTATCCTTGGAGGAGCTTGAAGCGTCCATGGTAGATGGGATCTGATAGAAAACAACAAGGAAGAGAAAACAGAAGATTTCTCCATGATACGGTGGTCAATAGGTCCGGGAGGTATATAAAGATTTTTTATCTTGGGGAACAAGCAAGCTGTAGAAAAACGGAGTCGGGAAGGTACCCGAGGTGAGCACAACCCACCTGGGAGCGCCTGGTGTCTTGTGCCCACCAGGTTGCACTTCCTCGTAGTTTCTTATTTTCCTAATTTTTGTTATATTCCAAAACTGACAGAAAATATTTTTGCGGAATTTTCGGAGTCCGTTTACTTACCGTATCATGTACCTCCTCTTTTTAACGATTCTGGAGTGTTCCAGAAGGACTCTTTTATGTGTTCTTCCGATGTCATAGTTTGATTATATTACTTCCAACATTAATGGGTGTACCTGAGATATAATGCTTTATTCGTTGCACATTAACAACCTTCGGGTTAGTACCTTCGCCATTATTTATTTTGATAGCTCCGAACTGATAAACCTCCTCGATAACATAGGGTCCACCCATTTGGAGAGGAGTTTTCCTCCAAAGAATCCGAAACGAGAGTTGTACAAAAGAACATATTCTCCAACTTCGTCGGATTTCGGGTTCCGGCAAAACCCTTGAGGTTCGAACACTAGGCTGCGCGCAAAGATCCCTCCCCCTCTCTAGCTCGCACACTCTACGATCTCACGGCCTAGCTCGACGAACGCAAAGAACATGAGACACAAGATTTATACTGGTTCGGGCCACCGTTGTGGTGTAATACCCTACTCCAGTGTAGTGTGGTTGATTGCCTCTTGGGCTGAGGATGAACAGTTACAAGGGAAGAATAGCCTTGCGAGGAGAGGTGTTCTTGTGCTTGGTGAACTCGAGTGGTTGGGGTGCTATGGATTCGATCTAGGTTCCAACCTCCTTCTATGGTGGTGGCTAGCCCTATTTATAGAGGCCCTGGTCCTCTTCCCAAAAATTGAGCGGGAAGGGATCCCACAACGGCAAAATTCGAAGGGAGACAACTAGTACAAGCTATCATGACAAAAGTAGTCTTCGCCTGCCAAAGGCTCTGCTGGTGACGCCGTCTTGGGATCCATGGTGACCTCCGTCCTGCCGTCCTACTGGTCTTGGTCTTGTTGCATGGGTATGGAAACCTTTTCCTGATGCCTCAGGACTCCTCGTTTGCGCTTGCCCCTTTAGCACCAAAGAGGAAACGAGGACACTGCGTGCCCTGGCGCCGGCCTGGCGCCAGTCGTCATGGCTTGCATCACAGAAACCTCATGAGGTGTCCCTTGCCTTGATCTCTCTGCCCCTCGCGAGCCAGCCTGGTGAGGCCGCCCCTGAGGAGGTCTTGCATCGTCCGCCTTGCGAGTCTTGGCCCCTCGCGAGGGTCTTGAATGTTTGCAGGTGAAGATGGGCCATACAGGGCCGCTGGTGGAGCCACGCTGCGGGCCGCAGGCAGGCAAGTCTGGGGACCCCCGTTCCCAGAACACCGACAGTAGCCCCCGGGCCCAAGGCGCGCTCAGGCTTGGCTTCGAGGCGAAGCCAAAGGGCAAGCGCGGAGCGCCGCGAGCCCCAATAGCCTACGACCACGGATGGTGTGTGGCGATTGATTGGACGTGGGCGTCTCTACTTCCCCATGCAGCCTCGGCAACTGCCCAACTGACAAGAGGCTGGTGCGGGGAACACTTGCCTTCATTGCCTTCATTCGCCTTGCTCCAGATCCCCTCTCTCGCTCCTCACTTCCAAAATCTCCAGATCTGCTCTATCTCCTTCTGAGCTTCCGAACAATGGCGCCTCGAAAGACCAAGGCTAATTCGCCGCCTGCCTGGTACAAGCCGGCTCTGGAGGTTCCCAATGTCTCGGCGAAGAACCTCGCCGCCACGCGCCTGCTGGCGGAAGGGGAGAACAACGAGAAGGGGCAGACCGAGATCTGGGCTGGCTCCACCGTGCCCGAAGCTTTGAAGAGCTCCTTCTACTCCTTCTTCATGAGCAGCATCGTCGCCGGCCTCGTTCCCCCCTTCTCCGACTTCTTTTACGCGGTCCTCCAACACTACGGGTTACAGGCTCTTCATCTCCATCCCAACTCTGTTCTTCTCTTGTCCATCTTTGCTTTTTACTGCGACTCGTACGTCGGGGTGATGCCGTCTGTGGCACTTCTGCGCCACTTCTTCTATCTCCGGATCAACGACGGCCACACCACGGGGTGCGCCAACTTCATTGCAGTCGGCAAGGCTAACGCGATTTCGAAGATCGGGAAGAAGGCCGATGGCTTCAGGAGCAAGTGGGTCCCTGATGGATGCCAAGTGCGTCCACCCACGGTTGAAGCTACCGACGGGGATGCCCCGTCCTGATGAGGGGTGGTCCCGTGCGAAGCTTACTGACTACCGGGCGAAGTTGGTGCTGGAGAAGATGAACGCCGACTTGAGGCCGGGCAACGCGAAGGCGGCGAAGCTGACGGGGGCTATGCTCCTGAGGGAATTCTTGGCGCAACGGGTGGCTCCTCTCCAGGCGCGCACACGCCCCTTGTGGACGCTTATGGATGAAGAAGACAAGCTCCGCTTGAGTCCGAAGGCCTTGTCCGACGAGGAGCTGGCCGTGGCCCTCCGTCTCCTGGTCGGAGACGACCAAGAGTATCCGCCGAATCCCCATGCTCCCTTGTTCCTCCGAAAGGATGGGGCACAGGTCGTAGCCGCCATGCCCACCTTTGACGGGCACGGCCTGGTGCCACTAGTGCCTTCTTAGGTTCCTGTGGCGATGGCGACATTGGGCGTGTCTTCTGGTGATTCCCGCAGGGACGGAGAGGAGGAGGAGGACAAGGAGTGCGACTTAGAGGCAGCCCCTGAGGAGATGGGGGAGACCCCCCACCTTGCGCAAGGCCGACATCCTCCGCCTCTTGTTTGACGACGATGGCGAGGCTGACATTCTCCCGGAGAAGGGGGAGCTTCCCATGGTTCCGACAAAGGGCAGGTTGGTGTTTCTCTCCCGGGACGACGCTCCTACCTCACCGCCGCCTGGAGCTGCTTCCGGCCCAGCCGCTGCCCCTGCTTCTGCTCCTGGAGCTGGTGTGCCCGCACCTCGGGCTGCAAAGCTCTCCGACTTCAAGCTCATGAAGCGGAGGGAATATGCCGTGGTGGACCAGTAAGTGTTCTCGTCCTGCCTTGTTCTTGCTTCTGATGCTTGTCCTTGACTCTTCTTCTTCGTTGTGCAACTAGGCCGACGCCTGAGGCGAAGAGGAGAAGGGAGGGCGAGGCGGTGCTGCTTGAGCCCAGATCGCCACCTGCGGCCGCACCCCTCTCCATGAGTAAAGGTGGAGACGGCGCTCATGCTTCTCCAGCCCGATCATCCTTGCAAGGCTGGGTGGAGCATCCTCGGGAGGAGTCAACCCCCGAGGCCCCGCCGGCTCCAGAGGTGCCAGCGTCCGGCACGGGCGCTGGGGTCCCCGCGGCTCAGGAGCCTCTGGCCTCCCAGGCCATGGTGACGACGTCGCCTCCTCCTCCTTCTTCGGCCGCGCTGCTGACCCCAGGTTCCTCCACCTCTCCTGACGTCCTGGAGCGAGCTCTTTCTGTGATGGCCCTGCTGCGAGAAGACCTTCAGGGCACCGACCGTCGCCTGGTGGCTGGATGCCTGGAACTGGTCTCTGGCTGGCTTTGCTCCGATGTGTCCATCCAGGTGGCACTAAGCTAAGCTACCGCTGACTCCGAGAAGGACAGGGAGGCCATCGCCCAGGCTGTGGCCACCCGCGAGGTGGCGCTAAAAGATGCCGAGGCCGCCCAGGACCGTTGCCGGTCGCTAGACACCGAGCTGGAGACCGTGCAGAGGGAGTGCGCGAAGGAAGCCCGAGGCCGCAAGGCAGAGGAAGAGAAGATGAAAGCCCAAGAGGACACCGTCAAGGATCGCGACGCCGAACTGGAGCAGCTAGAGAAGGCACAGGCCACGAAGCGCGGCTGGCTAGAAGAGCTGAAGCAGAAGCTGAAGGCGGAGAAGGCCGAGCTCGACGCCAAGGCGAAGGTCCTGACTAAGGACCGCACGGCCTTCAAGCTCCTTGAAGAGAAGGCTCGGACGGTGCTGAAGTCGCTCTACATGAAGGGCTTGGAGGAGCCGCTGGTTGCGGCCCCAACTAGCTCGTTCCTTTTCTGGTTGATGCACTTGAGGATGTCGTGAGCGGCATCGGTCCCATGGCAGAGGGAGAAGCCTGCGTTCTCTCCTCAGCCACGCTAACGCGCGTCTTTAGCCACCTCCACCTTCGCGATCCCCCCGCCCGCCTTGACGAGATGCTAGAGCCTCTGAAAGACGAGCATTACAAGGCCGCTGCTGCAGTTGTGAAGGGTCAGGTGGAGGCCCTGCTGAAGAGGTTCCGCGCCTTCGCTCCCGCGCCACCGACCGGCGGTGCTACCGATCCCGCAACTTCGGCTAGTGGTGCAGGTGAAGGAGAAGTCGTTGGAGAAGAAGCATTCCTTGCAGGCGACGGTGGCATCCAGGGATGACGAGGCAACCTGCTGGCGGCTCCTTTCCTGTTTTAGCTTCTGCAATATGCACCATGCCTTGTGGAGGCGTTAAACTCGCGTTTGATTTCACGGGAACAATATGTCATGTAATATTTGCTTTGAGATTCTATGATTTCCTTTCTATTTGCTTTGCGTTCTACGTCGTCAGGGCCCGATCCCATGCATACCTCAGCCTCATTGGGCTGACCCGATCACCAGGACAGACCAAGGAGTGAGGGGCTACGTGATTAGTTAGGCTCCTGAGTCGTGATGCTCAGGAGTCCCCCTTGACGCGCAAACAGCTTATAGATATGAGATCTGGGAGTAGGTCTAGTGTTCTATGCCGGCAGGGCCCGACCCCACGCATACCTCAGCCGCCATTGGGCCGACTGAATCACCAGGCGGACCAAGGAGTGAGGGGCCACGTGGTCAGTTAAGCTCCTGAGTCGCGATGCTCAGGAGTCCCCCTTGACGTTCAAACGACCTTCGTACCATGGCTCCGCTTGGGAGGGCGCGCGACGACCAGGTCCGAGGGACCTGGCAGGGTGGCGTACGCTTGGGTGTGACCCGAGCGCAGCCCTCGTGCCCAGCCCCCTCGCACGACTCTCCCGATGGGAGGTGTTGCGATGAGGCCGGACACCAAGCTCAGAGGCTCTGAGGTTGATACGGCCGTGAGGCCGCCCTAAGTTGTTTATCACCAGGACGAACCATGGCGCTTCCGCACTTGCACGGGCATAGCCTCTCCTCGGCAATGTCGACTGCCGGCGCGGGGTATGGTGCTTCCACTGGTACATGGGAGGGGACTCCCTACTGCGGAGAGCCCCCAGGGCGTGTACAACCCCGCCCTAACACGTGGCTTGCACGACAGGGGCTAGACGAGGTGTATCTGGGCACTTGTGAGACAGCGCGGGACTCACGAGGCCCTACCTCAAGGCGGGTTGCGCCTGGTCTTGGTTCTTGATGGCTGTGGGGTTCCTGCGAGATGGTTAGACAACCTGCGCCAAATGGATTTCCTGAGGCTATCGCATGAGAAGGCCAAGCACCAACGACCCTAGGAGGTGACATGAACGGGGCCGACCCGCCAAACAGAGCTCATCCATTGGATTTATCAATGCTGCAGGGACGGGCCCGAGCACAGACGCCGTGCCTAGCCTTCTTATGTGAAGGATCCTGAAGAAAGACAATTGGCGCATGGCTCCCATGGTGGGCGACAATCAAGCAGGTGATAACCATAGATAGATTATGCATGAAAATCAACTGGCTTAGGTAGATGTGAGAATGATACATGCCACTGGGTTGGACCCGAGCGGCCTGGGGTTGATGCAACCCGAGGGGCGCTCCCAGCAGAGTGAACTAAAGATGCAAGCGGATACATGCTGCAGGGATGGACCCACGCGGCCTAGGGATGATGCAGCCCAAGGGGCGCTCCTAGCTGAATGAACTTGGAAAGACGTCACCTGGTTTGGGTGCCAAAGGAGTGTCGGGGTAGCTGAAGACACGTAGAGAAGAAGTCGCTTCTCACGAGCCGCCGAGACCCTAAGCCTCGGGAGGCTCTGGAGGCTCAGGTGGCCTTCGAAGGACCGTCTCCATCTCCGCTAGGACCGGATGGTGCCTGGCCTCCTGACCTGCTAGGATGCTCCGCAGATTGTGCTGGAAGGCGGCAGCCATGCTCGGCAGGCCGAACGGCATGCAAACGTAGCTGTGAGGCGGGCCCTTACACCGGCCAACACATTAAGGCCAGAAGCGCTCCTGAGATGCGACCCTGTTGAGCTCTGGGATGTGGATGCAGACGTGGAGCTCACCACCCTCGCCTGGGTGGGGAGCAACGCCAGGTGGGCGGCGGTCACCACGTATTGCTCTTGCTTCCTCAAGCTCCTGAGATGCCTTGGTGATGAACTCATGAGCGTCGGGCGCTCCTCGCCCGGTGTCCTCCTGGGGGAAACGTGCCATGAAGCACGCCTCCACGTGGCGCCCAAGCGCCTCCCTTGTGATGTTGGCCAGGTCAGAGGCCCTCCAGAAGAGAGCCCCCGAGCCCTGCCCGAGGAGGGCACCGAGCGCGCCTCCCTATGCGAGGGAGGGAGGCACCCGAGGCGCTGGCGCGGATCCTGAGGTGGCGCCGCTGGAGGTGCCGCTCCCTTGAGGCCCAGGGTTGTGTAGCTGCTTCTTCTTCTTGGGGTTGTCCTTAGGAGGGTACTGCTCACCTGCGCTGTCAGGGTGTTTGATTGATGCGGCCTGGAACGCGCGCTCGAGGGAGCACACCGCATCTCTTTCTTCGCAAGGGACCATGATGATTCCGCTGCTTCCCGACATCTTGAGGACGTTGTATCCATGGTGGGTGACTGCCTTGAATTTGGCCAGTGCTGGGTACCCGAGGATGGCATTGTACGCAGGCGGATGTGGGCGACATCGAAGTCGATGAGCTCGGTGTGGTAGTTGTCGCGCTGACCGAAGGTGATAGGGAGGCGAACTTGCCCTATCAGGGTGGTGGAGCCGTCTGTCACTCCTGAGAAAGGCTTGGTGGGGTGGAGCTGATCGTATGACACTTGGAGGCTGTCGAACATCTCGACGGACAGGACACTGAGTCCTACACCGCCGTCGATGAGGGTCATGGTGACTTGGACATTGCTGATGACGGGTGAACATAGCATCGGGAGGACGCCAACGGTTGTCGCGCATTTGAGCTGGTCCATCGAGCTAAAGGTGCGTACTTGGACCACCTGAGCAGGCGTGTAGCCTCGAGCTTGGGGAGAGCTGCATTCACTTCGTGGGAGAACTGCTTGAAGATGCGCTAGGAGGCTGGGGCCTTGTCACACCCACAATGCGGCTATATCTCCCACGTGTCGGGGCATGACTTAGAGGCATAGCCACATGGTAGGTTTGTCTCAAGAGGGGTAATCTTCACACATCCCATGTACTGAATAAGAAAGGGATAAAGAGTTGGCTTACAATCGCCACTTCACACAAATACAAGTTAAACATACACTATCCGGAATACAATCAAGGTCCGTCTACGGAACCAAAATAAAAGAAGACAACCCCAAATGCTAGATCCCCGATCGACCCAACTGAGCTCCACTACTGATCAAAAGGAAACGGAACACAACAACGATCAAGATCTTCATCAAGCTCCCACTTGAGCTCGGTTGCGTCACCTGCATTGGTATCATCGGCACCTGCAACTGTTTGGAAGTATCTGTGAGCCATGAGGACTCAGCAATCTCACACCCGCGAGATCAATACTATTTAAGCTTATGGGTAGGAGAAGGTAGTGAGGTGGAGCTACAGCACTAAGTATATATGGTGGCTAACATACGCAAATAAGAGCGAGAAGAGAAGCAAAGCATGGTCGTGAACTAGAAGTGATCCTGAAACTACTTACGTTCAAGCATAACACAAGAACCGTGTTCACTTCCAAGACTCCGCCGAGAAGAGACCATCATGGCTACACACGCGGTTGATTCATTTTAATTAAGTTAAGTGTCAAGTTCTCTACAACCAGACATTAACAAATTCCCATCTGCCCATAACCGCGGGCACGGCTTTCGAAAGTTCAAAACCCTGCAGGGGTGTCCAAACACAGCCCATCATAAGCTCTCATGGTCAACGAAGGATATTCCTTCTCCCAAGAAGACCCGATCAGACTCGGAGTCCCGATTACAAGATATTTCGACAATGGTAAAACAAGACCAGCAAAACCACCCGATGTGCTAACAATCCCGATAGGAGTCGCACGTATCTCGTTCTCAGGGAAACACCGGATGAGACTAGCTACGAGTAAAACCAAACCTCAAGTTTCCCCGAGGTGGCCCCGCAGGAAGCTCGGTCCGGACCAACACTTAGAGAAGCACTGGCCCGGGGGGGTTAAAATAAAGATGACCCTCGGGAGCGCGACTCCCAAGGGAAAATTAGGTGGTGGTGAGGCAAATGGTAAAACCAAGGTTGGGCCTTGCTGGAGGAGTTCTATTCAAAGCGAACTGTCAAGGGGTCCCCATAACACCCAACCGTGTAAGGAACGCAAAATCAAGGAATATGACACCGGTATGACGGAAACTAGGGCGGCAAGAGTGGAACAAAACACCAGGCATAAGGCAGAGCCTTCCACCCTTTACCAAGTATATATATGCATTAATTAAATAAGAGATATTGTGATATCCCCACATATCCATGTTCCAACATGGAACAAACTTCATCTTCACCTGCAACTAGCAACACTATAAGAGGGCTGAGCAAAGCGGTAAATTAGCCAGACAACGGTTTGCTAGGAAAGGAGGGTTAGAGGATTGACATGGCAATATGGGAGGCATGATATAGCAAGTGGTAGGTATCGCGGCATAGCAATAGAGTGAGCAACTAGCAAGCAAAGATAGAAGTGATTTCGAGGGTATGGTCATCTTGCTTGAAATCCCGCAAGGAAGAAGAACGAGTCCATGAAGAAGACAACCGGACATAGTCGAATGAATCCTCACAAACGCGACGTTATCAGAACTAACCCGAAGAGGCAACACCGGAAAGAAGCAAACAACATGGTAAACAACCACCACATAAGCATGGCATGAAGCATGACCAAGTATGATGCATGTCCGGTTTAATGAAGCATGGCATGGCAAAGTGCACAAACAATCCTACAAATTAAGTGGAGCTCAATATGCAACGAGTTGCATATTGACGAAACACCACAACAATTATTTAGTTCGATATCATTTATGTACCCAACAATATTAAATGTTGATTAACAAGGCAAGAGGTGAAGCAAATTAAAACTACCTATCTAGGCAAGTTTAAATGAGGCCGGAACAACAAACAACAAGTCCGGAGAATCCTCATGTGCATATTTTTTGGATTAGGTACTGTTCTGCCCTAAACATAATTTTAGTGTTGTTAAACATGCAAAGTGATGCCACCATGTTAAACTAGGCATTTTTCTACCCCATTTACATATAAAGTTTGTTAAGATTGGAGCTACGGTTATTTAGTTATGAAATAAAACATTTAAACATGGCAATAGGCAAATTATATGCAAACATCATTTTAAACATGAATGAAAGTGACATATTATGAAACTACACAAAAAAAGCAACACTTGGCCGAATCTGTTGGCTGGCCCAACAGTGGAAGGGGAAAAAAGGGCGCTGGAGTCAGCTCACATTGGGCTGAGGACTAGTAGGGAAAGCGGCCCGCGGGAGGGTGCGGTGGAGCAGGCCGACGGGGCTGGCCGGGCGCGCTGGGCCTGCTGGATCTGGGCCACACGCAAGGCAGCGATCGACTAGAGCGGTTCGACGCGAGGCAGGGAAAGCAGCAGGCGCGGTCCTCTGTTCGACAGAAAAACAGAGGGGCAGCGACGTAGAGCTTGCGGTGGATCGAGGCCGGCGGGCGTGGGTCCGTCGAGGAACTCCGACGATGGGTGGCTGATGGTGACACGAGCATCGAGAACGGGCAGATCAGGGCATGGGAGTCTCGAATCCAGCATGAGGGAGTTCCGACGCGGTTGCAATCTGCAGGCCCATGGCGAGGAAAGTTCAGAGAACACAGAGAGGGGGGGAAAGAAATATAAGGAGAGGAGATGGCATGAGGCATAGGCTTGCCAGTCCGGCGGCTCTGCTTGCAGACGTGGTTCACGCTGGTTCGGTTGGCCGGCGGCGGGGTCGTGTGAAGCTCCTGCAACGGCCATGGGGGTCTCCCTGTCCAGAGAACAAGGCGAGAGAGACATGAGCATAAGAGGGATGAAGGGATGGAGGGGAGAAGAAGAGGAGAGAGAAAGGAGGGGCGGCGCTAATCTGTTGGTCATAGCTGCCGGCGATGGCCGGACCTGGAGTCAAGGTGGCGGAGCAAGGCCGTGGTGCTGCATCTCCGGTTGGTGGACGAGGGACTCCAGGGGAGGCATGGGTCGGAGGCGGCCTCGGGCACTCGTTGGTTGGGAGCGGAGAGCGAACGGGAGGCACGGGAGGATGGTGGGTTGCGAGGGGATTTGGACAGGTGGTGGCTGCAGCGAACTTGTAGGGTGGAGATGGATCAGGATGGATCCCGAGGTGAAAGAGGACTGGCGGCGGCGGCTGGGAGGATGGAACAATGTTCCTAATTTTTAGGGTTAGGTTGATTTGGTAGGTGGTGGTCTTATATATAAAGCAAGTGGATTTGTGAGAGGGGCATTTGGTCCCTCCGATTTTAATCGGACGATCCCGGATAAAAAGGCTAGGGCATCCAAACAAAGAATCGAAGACATTTTAGGGATGTTTGGGGATGATCTGGACCCAACGATGATGACTACTCGCGTCGGGTTCGGGAAAACTTTCGGACACGCGCGAGAGGAGGGCCGCGGGCTGACGAGAGAGGTTAGATTGGACCTGGCGGTAGGTAGTGGACTGTGCAGAAAGCCATGGGCTGAGAGAAGAGAAGAGAAGAGAGAGAACCGGCAACTGTTTTTGGAGACCGAGAACGTCCGACGTCAGACCGGCTATACTGCCGCTATAGTTATCTGTTGGGGCATCAAACGAACTCCGAATGCGATCAAACTTGGCAGGCGGTCTACTGACAACATAACAACACCGCACGCCAAATCTCATCCCATTCTGAGAAAATTTTCTGGCCACTTAAAAAATAATATTTCGGACGTGCCGCGGGCGCATGCAAGTGTGTCTGGGCTCAGAACGGACAACGGACGGAAATGGGGGAACCCGGACGGATGCAAGTTTTAAAACATGATGATGCAATGTGGATGATGACATGGCAAAAATGCAACATGATAGCAAATGACATGGCAACGACGGCGAACAAGTGGGAGACACCTGGGGCATCGGTCTCGGGGCGTTACAACACTCCACCACTACGAGAGGATCTCGTCCCGAGATCTAGAATGGAAACCGGAGAGAAACGGAAGAGGAAGAGAAAAGGTAAAACTAAGTTGCTTCTTTGACAAATGAGTGAAACCAAAGAACCTTGCGAGGTTGAACAAATTGAAAGAAAGGATATAACGAAGATGAACAAAGTTGAAAACACTCCGTTAGAAAAGAGGAACAAGGAACATTACGGGAACCTTGTAGGTTGAAAGACATAAGAAAAGGGGTTGCAACAAACAAGAAGTACATGCAAGCACTCCGGTCGAAACGAGAAGTACAAGGAACGATAAAGGTCAATTACGACAACACTCTGGTTGGAAAAGGAAGGCAAAGAATATGAGCTTGACAAGATGAGAGGATACTTGATGAAAATCAACAACACCCTACCTCCAGAACTATTGAAAGAATGGCACAAGGGGTAAGAAAGATTTCAGACAGCACTCCGGTTAAGAAGGGAGGCAAAAACTTGATAGAATGGGAAGAACTTGAAAAGAGGGCACGACACTCTGGTTAAATAGACAAGCATGAAAAGAACATGATCTTTGACAAAACGAGATGATGGGTGAATATAGCAACAATACAAAGCCTCCAGAATGAATGTAAGAATGGAATCAAAAGAATGGAGGAGAAAACCACATCTTCTGCCTCAGATGAACTTGAAAAAAACATCTTTAGGAGAAAAGTCAAACGGAGTTGTTGGAAAACCAACAACGAAAAGAGTAAGCTTACAGTGGGCTTATGGGAAACATCTCAAAACTATGAGGTGAAATTCTGCCACTAAGGAAACAAAAGATTGGATTGATATCACCAAGGAGACGAGAGACTATTTCACTGGGAGGATAAATGAACAACTTGGATCATTTATAAGCACCATAGATAGCAACAATCCTTAGGGAAAGCTTTAGGTGAAATATAAGCCAAGATAACTCCAACGAAGTGATTGATGGATTGAGAAGAGCTCATGCTCGAAGAAACTGATGGGTTTAACTATCTCATTCTTGACAACTATTGAAACATGACACACGAAGGGAAATAGTCAAGAGTGACATAGCACCACCTCAAAAGATAAGGTAAAAAGAATTGCACTTCGGAACGCAAGATGAAGAATGCTTGAGCTCCTCTTGGCGAACACTTCGAGAATGAATTAAATCCTTGATGAACCACCATGTTGAGCCTCCATGAAGAACTCCAGATAGGAAATGATATCATAAAAGAATTGAAGGTTTGAAGAAAATAGGATTGAAGCCTTGCAATGGTTAGATGGAGCTTCGCGATGATATAACCGAGAAAAACTTGGAACTCCGGAAAGAAAGATGAACAATTGAAATCAAGAATTTTGATGAACCTCCGGAATAAGGAATTGAATTTACTCGATGAAACAAGAATAAGAATTACATTATGCTTATCCTTCACCAATTTAAATTGATGACAAGAAACGGATTTGGCATACTACTTATTCTCGTAGAAATGATTAAGAGAGATATAGCGCAAGCTCAAAGGACCACCGGTAGGATTGGAAGAACGAATGAATTGATATGATGACGTATGAAGGGGAATCTTGAATAAACCGCCGTAAGAATTGAAAATGAAAGTAGCAAAGGCACAATTCACCTAGAAGAATTGGAGGACGAATGAAGATACTTGAGGGAATTTGATACAAGAGAAGGAAGAGATCATGATCTGATTAGATCATACTCGAATGATGCACCGGTATGATTTGGAGAACAAGAGTTGAAAGTTGAGAATGAATAAACCTAAAATGATGTCCTTCGGAGAATCAAACTGAAAAGAATCTTGAATTGTTTCGGATGGGTGAAAAGGATTCTCACAATCAAAAACAATTATGAGAGGATGGCAGCAAGCTTGAACTATGCATCTCTGAGAGAACGGATAAGATATGGAGGAAAAACTCTTCTTCAATCTTCAAAATCCGAGAATGACGATGAGAAACACCACCATGAATCGTTTAGACACTCTGGAAGAATCAAAAGCGAAAAGGTTGAGCCAATGATGAAAAGAATTTGACAGATCTTGGAGAAAGACATATGACTGATGATAATTCATTCTTACGTCAATTTTGAAATGAATTTGAGGATAGCTCCGTTAAAATAGAAGAGTCAGGTAAGAACCTGGGAAAAGACCTATGGGTTAGGCCCACTCAAAAGACACACCTTGAACGATTACTTGAAAGGGAGATTGCACCGGTTGATTTAAATGGCTCAAAAGAGATAACATCCTTGAAATAGCTCGAACGAATGCAGAGTGGAAACACGAATCTTCGAGATATCTTCAGCACTCCAGACCAAATGAATAGTAAGAGGTGAATGATAAAGAGGTGCACCAGCATGAGAAAACCATTTGAAACGAGGAAAAGGATATGATCAACACGAAAGCTTGAATTGAATCCATCGGACAAGGAAAAGAACGAAGAATGATGAACTTGTAGAGCATCTCCATGAGAACCACCAAAGAAGAACATTGTCGAAAAGAATGGAGAGACTTCACATCCATAAGATGGATACTTGATTAAGATAAATGAGTCCTTGAAGAAAACGGTGGGCGGGTGGGAAAAACAAAGTCAACTTGGGGACGGATGGAACAAATAACGTTGAGAAAACTTTGAGTTGATCTTTGCGAATGTCAAAAAAATGTTCGGATCCACTTGAAGAGGAGCACACCGGTTGAGAAGAAATTGAGATGACAAACTCGATGATCAAGAAGGATTGATATTCACATAGATGTGTGAGAACACCACTTAGGGGAGGTATGGAATCAACACTTGACATTGAAGCAACTCGAATACCACAACTCAAAACAAAACAAAGGATTGGCTTGCAAAATAAGCCGGAACAAACATATGATAGATCCCATATCATATCATGTGTCTGTTGGAAAGAATTCCTACGTGATACTTGAATACCCACATATAAACTCCCGAAACTTTCTGTTTATGCAATCAGGTGTTGGGGATACAGGGGAAGCATAATATCTCACCCAAAACTAAGAAATCCTACATCCAGCTATATCCATCCTTCAACACATAACCAAGAAACCTTCGGAAATCATTTACCTCAACCTTCGAAAAGCATCCGTTATACGAGTTATGGCAATACTCCCAAACTCCCGCCCCAGTACTGGGTGGCGTCGAGGTTATCTCACCAACAACTGCATAAAAGAGATTTTTTATGTCGGCGAACTCAGGTATTCCAGAACTACAATGATAAAATTGTGACGACAACACCTCGGAGCTCAACTCCCCGGGACACTGCCACAACCTCTAAATGCCAGGAGGCACCAAGAATAATGTTCTCGTCACAAAAATATCGGAACGATTCCAAGATACCCGCGTGATCCTAAAAAATATTTTAGTGAAATTTGAGAAGAGAAGAGTCAAAACTCTACGTCAGGAGGCCTCACCAAAGCGACGAAGAGACTGAGGAGTAAAAAGAATCCTACTCTCCGATATATATATAATCCTATAAGACTCAAAACATTTTTTTCTAGACTCAACAACGCTAGCGATTCGATCAAGCAGGGGGCTCCTAAGTCGGGGGTGGGCTCTGATACCAACTTGTAACACCCACGATGCGGCTATATCTCCCACGTGTCGGGGCATGACTTAGAGGCATAACCGCATAGTAGGCATGTCGCAAGAGGGGTAATCTTTACATATCCCATGTACAGAATAAGAAAGGGATAAAGAGTTGGCTTACAATTGCCACTTCACACAAAACATAAATATATCATACATCATCCAGAATACAATCAAGGTCCGACTACAAAACCAAAATAAAGAAAGACAACCCCAAATTCTAGATCCCTGATCGTCCCAACTGGGCTCCACTACTGATCAAAAGGAAACTAAACAACACAACGAACAAGATCTTCATCAAGCACCCACTTGAGCTCGGTTGCTTCATCTGCACTGGTATCATTGGCACCTGCAACTGTTTGGAAGTATCTGTGAGCCACGAGGACTCAGCAATCTCACACCCGCGAGATCAAGACTATTTAAGCTCAAAGGTAGGAAAGGGTAGTGAGGTGGAGCTGCAGCAAGCACTAAGTATATATGGTGGCTAACATACGCAAATAAGAGCGATAAGTGAAGCAAAGTAACGGTCGTGAAGCTAGAAATGATCAAGAAGTGATCCTGAAACTACTTACGTTCAAACATAACTCCAAATCCGTGTTCACTTCCCGGACTCCACCGGAAAGAGACCATCACGGCTACACACGCGGTTGATTCATTTTAATTAAGTTTAGTGTCAAGTTCTCTACAACCGGACATTAACAAATTCCCATCTGCCCATAACCACGGGCACGACTTTTGGAAGTTCAAAACCCTGCAGGGGTGTCCCAACTTAGCCCATCACAAGCTCTCACAGTCAACGAAGGATATTCCTTCTCCCAGGAAGACCCGATCAGACTCGGAGTCCCGGTTACAAGACATTTTGACAATGGTAAAACAAGACCAGCAAAACCACCTGATGTGCTGACAATCCCGATAGGAGTCGCACGTATCTCATTCTCAGGGCAACACCGGATGAGATTAGCTACGAGTAAAACCAAACCTCAAGTTTCCCCGAGGTGGCCCCGCAGGCAGCTCGGTCTGGACCAACACTTAGAGAAGCACTGGCCCGGGGGGGGGGTTAAAATAAAGATGACCCTCGGGAGCGCGACTCCCAAGGGAAAAGTAGGTGGTGGTCAGGAAAATGGTAAAACCAAGGTTGGGCCTTGCTGGAGGAGTTTTATTCAAAGCGAACTATCAACGGGTCCCCATAACACCCAACCGTGTAAGGAACACAAAATCAAGGAACATAACACCGGTATGATGGAAACTAGGACGGCAAGAGTGGAACAAAACACCAGGCATAAGGCCGAGCCTTCCACCCTTTACCAAGTATATAGATGCATTAATTAAATAAGAGATATTGTGATATCCCCACATATCCATGTTCCAGCATGGAACAAACTTCATCTTCACCTGCAACTAGCAACGCTATAAGAGGGGCTGAGCAAAGCGGTAACATAGCCAAACAACGGTTTGCTAGGAAAGGAGGGTTAGAGGCTTGACATGGCAATATGGAAGGCATGATATAGCAAGTGGTAGGTATCGCGGCATAGCAATAGCGAGCAACTAGCAAGCAAAGATAGAAGTGATTTCGAGGGTATGGTCATCTTCTCTGAAATCCCGCAAGGAAGAAGAACGAGTCCATGAAGAAGACAACCGGACGTAGTCGAACGAATTCTCACAAACGCGACGTTATCGGAACTAACCCGAAGAGGCAACACCGGAAAGAAGCAAATAACATGGTAAACAACCACCCCATAAGCATGGCACGATGCACAACCAAGTATGGTGCATGCCCGGTTTAATGAAGCATGGCATGGCAAAGTGCACAAACAATCCTACAAATTAAGTGGAGCTCAATATGCAACGAGTTGCATATTGATGAAACACCACAACAATTATTTAGTTCGATCTTATTTATGTACCCAACAATATTAAATGTTGATTAACAAGGCAAGAGGTGAAGCAAATGAAAACTACCTATCTATGCAAGTTCAAATGTGGCCGGGACAACAAACAACAAGTCCGGAGAATCCTGATGTGCATATTTTTTGGATTAGGTACTGTTCTGCCCTAGACACAATTTTAGGGTTGTTGAACATGCAAAGTGATGCCACCATGTTAAACTAGGCATTTTTCTACCTCATTTACATATAAAGTTTGTTAAGATTGGAGCTACAGTTATTTAGTTATGAAATAAAACATTTAAACATGGCGATAGGCAAATTATATGCAAACATCATTTTGAACATTTTAAACATGAATGAAAGTGACATATTATGAAACTACACAAAATTCTAAGGACTTTTCATATATGAAACATTTTAATACGATGCTCGGTTAATGAGTTATTATATGCATGAAGTTTAGGGGCTAATCTGCAAAACTGCAATTGCCTGGAAATAGACAAATTCACAGATCTAAAAAAAGCTACACTGGGTCGAATCTGCTGGCTGGCCCACCACTGGAAGGGGGAAAAAGGGCGCTGGGGTCAGCTCACATTGGGCTGAGGACTAGTAGGGAAAGCGGCCCGCGGGAGGGTGCGGTGGAGCAGGCCGACGGGGCTGGCCGGGCGCGCTGGGCCTGCTGGATCTGGGCCACACGCAAGGCAGCGATCGACTAGAGCGGTTCAACGCGAGGCAGGGAAAGCAGCAGGCGCGGTCCTCTGTTCGACAGAAAAATAGAGGGGCAGCGACGTAGAGCTTGCGGTGGATGGAGGCCGGCGGGCGTGGGTCCGTCGAGGAACTCCGATGATGGGTGGCCGATGGTGACGCGAGCATCGAGAACGGGCAGATCAGGGCGAGGGAGTCTCGAATCCGGCGCAAGGGAGTTCCAACGCGGTTGGAATCTACAGGGACATGGCGAGGAAAGTTCAGAGAACACACAGAGAGGGGGGAAAAGAAATAGAAGGAGAGGAGAAGGCGTGAGGCACAGGCTTGCTAGTCCGGCGGCTCTGCTCGCAGAGGTGGTTCCTGTTGGTTCGGTTGGCCGGCGGCGGGGTCGCGTGAAGCTCCTGCAACGGCCATGGGGGTCTCCCTGTCCAGAGAACAAGGCGAGAGAGACATGAGCATAAGAGGGATAAAGGGATGGAGGGGAGATGAAGGGGAGAGAGAAAGGAGGGGCGGCGCTCATCTGTTGGTCGTAGCTGCCGGCGACGGCCGGACCTAGAGTCAAGGTGGCGGAGCAAGGCGACGGTGCTGCATCTCCGGTTGGTGGACGAGGGACTCCAGGGGAGGCGCGGGTCGGAGGCAGCCTCGGGCACTTGTTGATTGGGAGCGGAGGACGAACGGGAGGCACGGGAGGATGGTGGGTTGCGAGGGGATTTGGGCAGGTGGTGGCTGTAGCGAACTGGTAGGGTGGAGATGGATCGGAATGGATCCCGAGGTGAAAGAGGACTGGCGGCGGCTGGGAGGATGGGACAAGGTTCCTAATTTTTAGGGTTAGGTTGATTTGGTAGGTGGTGGTCTTATATATAAATCAAGTGGATTTGTGATAGGGGCATTTGGTCCCTCCGATTTTAATCGGACGGTTGCGGTTAAAAAGGCTAGGGCATCCAAACAAAGAATCGAAGACATTTTAGGGATGTTTGCGGATGATCCGGACCCAGCGGTGATGACTGCTCGGGTCGGGTACGGGACAACTTTCGGACGCGCGCGCGAGGAGGGCCGCGGGCTAATGAGAGAGGTTAGATTGGACCTGGCGGTAGGTAGTGCACTGTGCAGAAAGCCTTGGGTTGAGACAAGAGAAGAGAGAGACCCGGCGACTGGTTTCGGAGACCGAAAACGTCCGACGTCAGACCGGCTATACTGCCGCTATAGTTATCCGTTGGGGCATCAAACGAACTCCGAATGCGACGAAACTTGACAGGTGGTCTACTGACAACATAACAACACCGCACGCCAAATCTAATCCCATTCCGAGTACATTTTCCGGCCACTTAAAAAATAATATTTCAGACGTGCCGCAGGCGCGTGCAAGTGTGTCTGGGCTCAGAATGGACAACGGACGGAACTGGAGGAACCCGGACGGATGCAAGTTTGAAAACATGATGATGCAATGCGGATGATGACATGGCAACGACGGCGAACAACTGGGAGACACCTGGCGCGTCGGTCTCGGGGCGTTACAGGCCTGAATGCCGCCCAAGATGCAGGCGATGGCACGCGGCTCCTAGAAGCCCCCAGCCCCTTCGTCCTGTTGGTGGTCGTAGTTCCTTCTTGGCGACGGCAGCGGAGGGAGACCAGGGTTGCCCCGAGGAAAATCCTCGCGAGGCTGGTCCCTCCAGGTGCCCTCACGAGGCTGGTCCTGCCAACGATCCTCGCGGGGCTGGTCGCGCCACTCTTGTCGGGGCCCACGGTCGTCCCAACGTCCTCTGCTTCGTCCACCTCCTTGGTCGTAGCCCCGGTCGTTGCGCTCGGGGGATCGACCGAAGCGTCCATCTCGAATGGTCCTGAGCTCCTGACAATCGTTGGTGTTGTGCGTGCGCATGTTGTGGAAGGCGCAGAACGTGCGGCCGCCCTTGTACGACTCGGGAAGATCTCCGCCGTGCTTGGTGTCCAGTTCTACTGCGAGTACGGCCACTCCTTTGCGCTTCACGTCTTTGACCTTGGCCTTCTTCTCCTATGGGTCTACAGCAGGGAGCTCGAGGAGGGAGAGACGCCCCTCCTCAGCCCTTGCAAACTTGGTTGCTATGTTGAACAGCTCCAAGGTCGTCCACAGCTCCTCATGGGTGGCGAGCTCCTCCTTCATCTTGACGTCGCGGACGCCATCGGAAAATGCTGAGATGATGGCCTTGTTCGTCACCTTGGGGATGTTGGTATGCCCGCTATTGAAGCGCTG
Source organism: Triticum urartu (assembly GCF_056163025.1). Classification (NCBI taxonomy): domain Eukaryota; kingdom Viridiplantae; phylum Streptophyta; class Magnoliopsida; order Poales; family Poaceae; genus Triticum; species Triticum urartu. The sequence continues at coordinate 438,888,448 of NC_141874.1, read as the reverse complement.
GATGTATTTCTGTAGGGTTTCTCCCGGTTGTTGCTTGATGCAGCGCAGGTCACCCACGACCGGGGGGCGGTCGCGAGTGCCCTGGAAGTTGGCGATGAAGTGGCTGTGCATCTCATCCCAGGAGGAAATCAAGCCTGGGGGCAGGTTCAGGAGCCATGAGCGGATGCTGTCCTTGAGAGCCATGGGAAACCAGTTCACCATGAACTTTTTGTCGCTGTTGGCCGCTTCGATGCTTAGCTCGTAGAGCTGCAGAAACTCCGTAGGGTCGGGGGTGCCGTCGTAGTGAGGAGGCAGATCCGGATTGAACTTGTCCGGCCAGATGATGCTACACAGCTCTGGAGTGAAGGCGCGACAGCCCACCGTGGCCCATCGTGGAGGCGGAGCTTGACCTTGGCGTCCCTGCGTTGCCACGGCAAGTGGCACATGGCCCTGCCGTAGCAAGCGATCCTGGCGTGGTGGTGCTGGAAGTGGTGGAGCATCTTCTTCCAGACAGGGAACCTCCTGGCAACTTCTTTCTTCGTGCACGGGCACTCGGCGCGGAGGATCACGCCGCTGGCCGCACACCTTGGAGCGAGGACGCCGTCTTGACGTGGGGGAGGCTGAGGCACTCCATGAGCCGCGCGCCTTGGTGCAAGGGCGCCATCTTGGGGCTGAGGGGGCGGAGGCGCTCCGTGAGCCACATTACCCGCTGATGGGGGCGGGCAAGGCAGCGAGAGGGATGGTGCAGGAGAGCCCCCCGCGGCGCTAACGAGTTCGGCGATGCAGTCCAATCAGTCCTCATAGAGGTCATCGACCGGGCAATAGCGCGGGAGCTCATGTGCCATGAGCAGCGCGGCCTGCGCATCCGTGGGGGTGCGGCGAGTGTGAGACGATGAGATGGCCGGAGTCGACGACGGGGTGGTGGTGCGACCGTCTCACCGCACTGAGGGGTGCAGTGAAGAGGCTTGCTGCTCGTTTTCCGCCAGGCCGGTGGCGGCGTTGGCGGCAGGTTACGGAGAACGATGGGGAGGTTCGCCAACAAGGGCTGTCTGAGCGGCACGGGTGGCGAGAGCGGCACGGTGCTCAGCGCGGGCCCGGCGAGCGTCGGCCATGAACTTGGCGGAGTGGTGAAGCGCGGATCGACAAAGGGGAAAGCTTCGGCGTACCCCTACTTGGCGCTCCAAATGTCAGATTTCGGGTTCCGGCAAAACCCTTGAGGTTCGAACACTAGGGTGCGTGCAAAGATCCCTCGCCCTCTCTAGCTCGCACACTCTATGATCTCATGGCCTAGCTCGACGAACCCAAAGAACATGAGACACAAGATTTATACTGCTTCGGGCCACCGTTGTGGTGTAATACCCTACTCCAGTGTGGTGTGGTGGATTGCCTCTTGGGTTGAGGATGAACAGTTACAAGGGAAGAACAGCCTCGCGAGGAGAGGTGTTCTTGTGCTTGGTGAACTCGACTAGTTGGGGTGCTATGGATTCGATCTAGGTTCCAACCTCCTTCTATGGTGGTGGCTAGCCCTATTTATAGAGGCCCTGGTCCTCTTCCCAAATATTGAGCAGGAAGGGATCCCACAACAGCCAAATTCGAAGGGAGACAACTAGTACAAGCTATCCTGACAAAAGTAGTTTTTTCCTGCCAAAGGCTCGGGTGGTGACCCCGTCTTGGGCTCCACGGTGACCTCCATCCTGCCGTCCTGCTGGTCTTGGTGTTGTTGCACCGATATGGAAACCTTTGCCTGATGCCTCAGGACTCCTCGTCTGTGTTTTCCCCTTTAGCACCAAAGAGGAAATGAGGATACTGCGCGCCCTGGCGCCCGCCTGGCACTAGTCGTCATGGCTTGCATCACAGAAACCTCACGAGGTGTCCCTTGGCTTGATTTCTCCGCCCCTCGCGAGCCAGCCTGGTGAGGCCACCCCTGAGGAGGTTCTGCGTCGTCCGCCTCGCGAGGCTTGGCCCCTCGCGAGGGTGTTGAGTGTTTGCTGGTGAAGATGGGCCGTACAGGGCCGCTGGTGGAATCTCGCCGTGGGCCGCAGGCAGGCAAGTCTGGGGACCCCCGTTCCCAGAACGCCAACAAACTTTAAAGTCACGCTTTTGGATTCTTTTATCATGCCATCTTTTATCCTTTTCTTTAAATAACTTGGCATTTTCATAAGCTTGGGTTCTCCATTCATCTAAAGAGCTAATATCAAGTAACCTCTTTTCACCGGCAAGTTTAAAATCATAGTTGAGTTCTTTGATTGCCCAATATGCTTTATGTTCTAACTCAAGAGGCAAATGACAAGCTTTTCCATAAACCATTTTATAAGGAGACATACCCATACGGTTTTTATATGTTGTTCTATAAGCCCAAAGTGCATCATCTAATTTTTTAGACCAATTCTTCTGGGACTTATTGGCATTCTTTTGCAAAATTAATTTTATTTCTCTATTGCTAAGTTCAACTTAACCACTAGACTGAGGATGGTGATGCAATTCTATGGTTAACATCATACTTAGAAAGCATCTTACGGAAAGCACCATGAATAAAGTGTGAACCACCATCATTCATTTAATATCCAGGGACTCCAAACCTAGGGAAAATTAACTTCCTTAAGCATTTTAATAGAGGTGTTGTGATCAGCCCTACTAGTTGGAATAACTTCTACCCACTTAGTAACATAATCAACAGCAACCAAAATATGTGTATACCCATTAGAGGAAGGAAAAGGTACCATTTAATCAAATCCCCAAACATCAAATGGTTCAACAGCAAGTGAATAATTCATAGGCATTTCTTGACGCTTACCGATATTACCTATTCTTTGACATTCATCACAAGATAAGACGAACTTACGAGCATCCTTTAAGAGAGTAGGCCAATAAAATCCAGATTGCAATACCTTGTGATCAGTTCTGTCTCCCGCGTGATGCCCTCCATAAGCTTCGGAGTGACATTTCTGTAGGATTTGTCCCTGTTCATGCTTAGGTACACATCGTCTAATAATACCATCTACTCCTTCTTTATAAAGATGTGGGTCATCCCAAAAGTAATGTCTTAAATTATAGAAGAGTTTTTTCTTTTGTTGGTATGTAAAGCTAGGTGGTAAATATTTAGCAACAATGTAATTAGCATAGTTAGCATACCAAGGAGTGTTATGAGAAACATTTATTGTAGCTAACTGCTCATCAAGAAAGCTATCATCAATAGGTAGTGGGTCATCAAGAACATTTTCAAGCCTAGACAAATTATCAACTACGAGGTTCTCGGCTTCTTTTCTATCAGTGATATGTAAATCAAATTCTTATAGCAGGAGAACCCATCTAATAAGTCTAGGTTTAGTGTCTTTCTTTTCCATAAGATATTTAATAGTAGCATGATCGGTGTGAACAATTACTTTTGAGTCAACAACGTAAGATCTAAATTTATCACAAGCAAACACCACTACTAGAAATTCTTTTTCAATAGTAGCATAATTTCTTTGAGCACTGTCTAGAGTTTTACTAGCATAATGAATAACATTTAGTTTCTTATCAACTGTTTGTCCTAGAACAACACCAACAACATAATCACTAGGATCACACATAATTTCGAAATGTAAGTTTCAATTAGGTGGTTGACCAATAGGTGCAGAAATTAAGGCTTTCTTGAGTGTTTTGAAGGCTTATAAACAATCATCATCAAAAACAAAAGGAACATCCTTTTGCAAAAGATTTGTAAGGGGACTAGAAATTTTATAGAAGTCTTTGATAGATCTCCTATAGAAACCAGTATGACCTAGGAAACTACAAATACCTTTGATATCTTTAGGACATGGCATTTTCTCAATTGCATTAACCTTAGATTTGTCCACTTCAATACCTCTTTCAGATATTTTATGACCCAATAAAATACCTTCATTAACCATAAAGTGGAACTTCTCGCAATTCAAGACAAGATTTGTTTGTTCACATCTCTGCAAAACTCGATCAAGATGGCTTAAACAATCATCAAAAGACTTCCCATAAATGAAGAAGTCATCCATGAAAATCTCAACAATCTTTTCACAAAAGTTAGAGAATATAGCAGTCATATTGAAAGGTAGCAGGTGCGTTGCATAAACCTAAAGGCATACGTCTATAAGCATAAGTTCCAAAAGGACAAGTAAAAGTAGTCTTTTCTTGATCAGGTTGAGAAACATGTATTTGTGAAAAACCAGAGTATCCATCGAGGAAGCAAAAATGTGTGTGCTTAGATAATCTTTCTAGCATTTGATCAATAAAAGGAAGAGGGTAATGATCTTTTCTAGTTGCTTTGTTTAATTTTATAAAGTCAATTACCATTCTATAGCCTGTAACAATTCTTTGTGGAATAAGTTCATTCTTATCATTAGGAACAAAAGTGATACCTCCTTTCTTAGGTACACAATGAACATGACTTACCCATCTACTATCAGCTATAGGATATATTATACCTACTTCCAGAAGTTTTAATATTTCCATTCTTACCACTTCTTTCATCTTCGGGTTTTACCGACGTTGGTGATCAACAACGGGTTTTGCATCAGGTTCCATATTAATCTTGTGCTGACATAGAGTGGGACTAATGCCCTTGAAATCATCAAGAGTATATCCAATAGCATCTCGGTGCTTCCTTAAAACTTTCAGTAATCTTTTTTCTTCATGTTCTGAAAGGTTAGCACTAATAATAACAGGATATATCTTCTTCTAATAAAGATAAGAATATTTCAAAGTATCTGGCAATTGTTTTAATTCAAACACAGGATCACCTTTAGGTGGAGGAGGACCTCCTAGAGATTCAATGGGCAAATTGTGTTTAAGGAGAGGACGTTGTTCAAAGAAAATCATATCTATTTCATTTCTTTCATGCATATGTAAATCATTTTCATGGTCTAGCAGATATTGTTCTAGAGGATCAGTAGGAGGTACAGCAATAGAAGCAAGACCAATTATTTCATCCTTACTAGGCAATTCTTTTTCGTGAAGCTTTCTACTAAACTTGGAAAAATTAAACTCTTGAGACTCATCACCATAGCTAGCACCGAAAGTTCATTTCTCATAATCAATTTTATTATTAATGGTGTTCAAGAAAGGTCTACCAAATATAATGGGACAAAAGTCATCCTGTGGGGAACCAATAACAAGAAAAATTAGTAGGGTACTTTATTTTCCCACACAAGACTTCAACATCTCTAACAATCCCAATTGGTGATATAGTATCTCTATTAGCAAGTTTAATAGTAACATCAATGTCTTCTATCTCTGCGGGTGCTATGTCATTCATAATTTCTTGATATAAGGTATAGGGAATAGCACTCACACTAGCACCTATGTCACATAAACCATGATAACAGTGATCTCCTATTTTAACTAAGACAACGGTCATGCCAACAATGGGTCTATGTTTATCCGTTCTATCAGGCTTGACAATTCTAGTAGTTTCATTACAGAAGTAAATAACATGCCCATCTACATTTTCTTCCAAGAGATCCTTAACCATAGCAATACTAGGTTCTACTTTGATTTGTTCATCAGGTTTAGGTGTTGTAATATAGCTTTTTTTAACCATAGTTGAAACTTTAGCACGTTCCTTTATCCTGACAAGGAAAGGTGGTTTCTCAATATAAGCAGTAGGAACAACTGGATCAACATTATAAAGTATAGTTTCTTCTTTAGCTAGTTCTGGTTCTTTAATTTCTTATTTAATAGGTGGGTGATATTTAAACCACTTCTCCTTAGGGAGATCAACATGAGTAGCAAATGATTCACAAAAAGAGGCTACTATCTCAGAGTCAAGTACATATTTAGTGCTAAACTTTTGAAAAGGATCGGTATTCATAAAAGATTTAACACAATCATACTTAAGCTTAATACCAGACTCTTTACCTTCCTCGAGTTCCCAATCTTCAGAGTTGTGTTCAATTCTTTCCAAAAGATCCCACCAGAATTCGATAGTCTTCTTAAGAACCAGTACAAGAAGTATCGAGCATGGATTGATCATCACGAGAAAGCCGAGCATAAATTTTTTGAATAATAATTTCTCTTGAGAGCTCATGATTGGGGCATGAATATAACATTAACTTAAGCCTCCCCCAAGCTAGAGCGATAAATTCTCCTTCACGAGGCCAAAAATTATATATGTAATTCCGATCATGATGAACTAGATGCATAGGATATTTTTTGGTGAAATTCCAATTTTAATCAATTCCAATTGCAGGATCCAATATCATCATGTAGCCTATACCATGCCAATGATTTTCCCTTCAAAGATAAAGGGAAAACCTTCTTCTTAACATCATCTCCGGGTAAATCTGCAAGCTTAAACAATCCACAAATTTGTTCCACATATATCAAGTGCATATCAGGATGTTCGGTTCCATCTCCTGCATAAGGATTAGCTAGCAGTTGTTCTATCATACCCGAAGGAATTTCATATTCAATACTTCCAGTAGGTGTAGTAGGTTGAGGGTTAGCTAATTGTGGTTCCGGTCGAGGTGAAGATACCCCGAACAAACCCCTCAAAGGATTTTTTTTCCATAGTAACAAGTGACAATAAATTTCAGCACATTGTATAAATGTTCCCTTACCAATTTCCACTTACCAAAGGTGCTTCACTCCCCGACAACGGTGCTAGAAAATAGCCTTGATGACCCACAAGTATAGGGGACCAATTGTAGCTCTTTTTGATAAGTAAGAGTGAAAGTGCGTTATATCGACTAGAGGGGGGTGAATAGGCGATTTTTATGAAATTCTTCACCGAGGAATTTGCTGGTGAGGAAATTCCTTAGTGAAGAACTACTAGCCGCGGAATAAGTAATCAAACGTAAACATAACAGAATACAAGCATAGTCATCATGATGAAATGAAGACAGGCATAGAGTACAGGAAGCGTAAGCATAGGATAACACAGGATGAAGACAAACAGACTGAAGAAATTGAACTGAGGAAATTGAGAAAGTCTTCAGTCAAAGTCTTCAAACACAGATGTGAACAAGCACACAACTCAATTATGAGGAAGTGAAAGAGTTGAGGAAATGGAACCAGTAAGCTTGGTGAAGACAATGATTTGGTAGACTAGTTCCAACTGTTGTCTCAGTTGTACGCCTGGTTGGAGCGGCTGAGTATTTAAACTCGAGGACACCCAGTCCTGAACACGCAGCTCAGGACTCCCAGTCCTCACCGTATTCTCCTTGAACTAACGTCACACAGACCTCGCCCAATCACTCATGGTAAGTCTTCAGGCGACTTCCAAACCTTCACAAACTTGGTCACTCGGTGATCCACAATTCCTCTTGGATGCTCTAGACCATTGATACATCGCCAACGTATCTATAATTTTTGATTGCTCCATGCTATATTATCTACTATTTTGGGCAATATTGGGCTTTATTTTCCACTTTTATATTATTTTTGGGACTAACCTATTAATCGGAGGCCCAGCCCAGATTTGCAGTTTTATGCCTATTTCAGTGTTTCAAAGAAAAGGAATATCAAACGGAGTCGAAACGGAACGAACTCAACTGGAGAAGTTATTTTTGGAACGAAAGCCACCGGATAGACTTGGACTCCATGTTAGGAGATACGGGAGGTGCTCACAAGGGTGGGGGGCGCCCCCCTAGGGCGTGCCCCCTGCCTCGTGGGGCCCCTGTAGCTCCTCCGACGTACTTCCTGCACCCATATATATCATCGTACCCTAAAACTTCCAGAACGCACAATAGATCGGGAGTTCCGCCGCCAGAAGCCTCCGTAGCCACCGAAAACCAATCTAGACACGTTCCGGCACCCTGCCGCAGGGGGCAATCCTTCTATGGTGGCCATCTTCATCATCCCGGTGCTCTCCATGACGAGGAGGGAGTAGTTCTCCCTCGGGGCTTAGGGTATGTACCAGTAGCTATGTGTTTGATCTCTCTCTCTCGTGTTCTCGATTTGGCACGATCTTGATGTATCGCGAGCTTTGCTATTATAGTTGGATCCTATGTTTCTCCTCCCCCTCTTCTCTCTTGTAATGAATTGAGTTTCCCCTTTGAAGTAATCTTATCGGATTGAGTCCTTAAAGATTTGAGAACACTTGATGTATGTCTTGCCGTGCGTATCTGTGGTGACAATGGGATACCACGTGATTCACTTGATGTATGTTTTCATGATCAACTTGCGGGTTCCGCCATGAACCTATGCATAGGGGTTGGCACACGTTTTCGTCGTGATTCTCCGGTAGGAACTTTGGGGCACTCTTTGAGGTCCTTTGTGTTGGTTGAATAGATGAATCTGAGACTGTGTGATGGATATCATATAATCATACCCACGGATACTTGAGGTGACTTTGGAGTATCTAGGTGACATTAGGGTTTTGGTTGATTTGTGTCTTAAGGTGTTATTCTAGTACGAACTCTAGGGCTGTTTGTGACACTTATAGGAATAGCCCAACAGATTGATTGGAAAGAATAACTTTGAGGTGGTTTCGTACCCTACCATAATCTCTTCGTTCGTTCTCCGCTATTAGTGACTTTGGAGTGACTCTTTGTTGCATGTTGAGGGATAGTTATATGATCCAATTATGTTATTATTGTTGAGAGGACTTGCACTAGTGAAAGTATGAACCCTAGGACTTGTTTCCTATCATTGCAATACCATTTACGCTCACTTTTATCATCCGTTACCTTGCTGTTTTTATAATTTCAGATTACAAATACCTTTATCTACTATCCATATACCACTTGTTTCACCATCTCTTCGCCGAACTAGTGCACCTATACAATTTACCATTGTATTGGGTGTGTTGGGGACACAAGAGACTCTTTGTTATTTGGTTGCAGGGTTGCTTGAGAGAGACCATCTTCATCCTACGCCTCCTACGGATTGATAAACCTTAGGTCATCCACTTGAGGGAAATTTGCTACTGTCCTACAAACCTCTGCACCTGGAGGCCCAATAATGTCTACAAGAAGAAGGTTGTGTAGTAGACATCAAGCTCTTTTCTGGCGCCGTTGCCGGGGAGGTTAGCGCTTGAAGGTATATCTTTAGATCTTGCAATCGAGTCTTTTAGTTTCTTGTTTTATCACTAGTTTAGTTTATAAAATAAAATTACAAAAAAATGGAATTAAGTTTGTCTCATACGCTTCACCTTTTTAATATCTTTCGTGAGTATGATGGAAAGGATAATTGTGCTCAAGTGCTAGAAAAAGAAATCTATAAAATGTTTGGCACTAAGTATTTGAATGATGAGCATGATTGCAATGTTGTTAGTACGAATTCTTTGAATATCCATGATGCTAATGATGATTGCACTAGTTATGATGAAAATGCCTCCTATAAACATGTCAATTTTTGTGGAGTAGACTGGGTTTGCAAGTACACACCAAATAGGGAAGATAGATATTGCAAGAGGCATAAGTACTTAGAAACTAAATTGTTGCAAGAAAGTCTTGATGATTGTGCTGAAAAATTCAATATTTTTCGCGCCCCTTGTGAACTTTGCAATGAACAAAGTCATTTAAATCTCCAACGCAAATTGTTTCATGACCGAATCGTATCCAAAAATTGTGATAATTTGATTACCCTTGAGCATCATAAAGAACTTAGTCTTCTTTTGGGGTATGAGGAAATGAAACATATAACCGAGGGTATTCCAAAGTTTAATCTTGATAAAGTTCTTCATTTTGATCTAGAGAAAATTTATATTTATTGTGCGGTGAATTGTATTGAAAATCCTTATATTGCCAACTACATAAAGAAAAGAAAACAAATAGAAGATGAAGAGAATACTAATGAAAGGGAAGAGACTTCCCAATACCCTCCTATTATTTCTTATGATGAATCAGGTAACGAGGAAGAGCCTCCTATTCAACCAATCTCATTAATAAGGAGCTCCAAAAATAGGATTGAACCCACACATGATGTGGTGAAGAAGAAGAAAAGAAAAATGAAGAGAGGTAAAAAGGTATCTCTCCCAAATAAAGTTGCTCCTATTATTGTTGTGCCTCATGAAAATGAAGATGATACACTTGATGATGATCTTGTTATGCCTATTTCTTGTTGTGATGATTATGATTGGGAAGATAATGATACTTCTTATGATCTTGAAAATCTTTTTGGTACTTTCTTGAAAGAATATAATAATTGCTATACTATCGGTGCTATCTATACTATTAATGATGAGAGTGATTATGCTTATGATATGAAAAAGCCCAAGCTTGGGGAAGCTATGTTTGATGAGGATGACATATTTGAGAATATATTTGCTGCAATTAAAGTTTGTCCCAAGCTTGGGGAAGCTATGATTAATGAAGAGGATATTTTTAGTCTCCCAAGTTTTGATATGCAAGTTTATAATGATGATAGCATGCCTCCTACTTATGATGATTATTGTGATGATACTTATGCTATAAAAAGTAGTGATTATATTTATCAAACTTGTCATGATTATTAGTACCCTTTCTCTGAACATTACTCTTTTAATGTGGAAACAATTTATAGTATTCAAGTCTCTTATGATACTCCCACTATTCCAACTGAGAAGAAATTTGCTTATGTGGAGAGTAATAAAATTTCTATGCTTGTAGATCATGAAAATAATGATTTAGGTGCTGGTTATATTGTTGAATTCATTCATGATGCTACTGAATATTATTATGAGGGAGGAATATATGCATGTAGGAATTGCAATAATATCAAGTTTCCTCTCTATGTGCTTAAATTTTTTAAGTGATGCTTGTTTTACCTTCCTATGCAAGTTGATTATTGTTCCCATAAGTTGTTTGCTCACAAAACCCCTATGCATAGGAAGTGGGTTAGGATTAAATGTGCTAGTTATATTCTTCATGATGCTCGCTTTATGTTACAATTCTTATCCTTTATGTGAGCATCATTGAAATCATCATGCCTAGCTAGGGGCGTTAAACGATAGCGCTTCTTGGGAGGCAACCCAATTTTATTTTTATTCCTTGATTTTTGCTCCTGTTTAGTAATAAATAATTCATATAGCCTCTGTTTAGATGTTGTTTTATGCTTTTAATTAGTGTTTGTGCCAAGTAGAATCTTTGGGAAGACTTGGGGAAAGTCTTGTTGATCATGCTGTAAAAAACAGTAACTTTAGCGCTCACGAGAATTGCTGCCATTTTTATTTGGAGAGTGCTATTTAGTTAATTATTTTTTAAGATGATTAATAGATAAATTCCTCAGGTCCAGAAATTTATTTCAGAATTTTATGAGTTCAAGAAGTATAAGTTTGATCCAGATTACTACAGACTGTTCTGTTTTTGACAGATTCTGTTTTTTGTGTGTTGTTTGCTTATTTTGATGAATCTATGGCTAGTAAAAGAGTTTATAAACCATAGAGAAGTTGTAATACAGTAGGATTAACACCAATATAAATAAAGAATGAGTTCATTACAGTACCTTGAAGTAGTGTTTTCTTTTCTTTCGCTAACGGAGCTTACGAGTTTTCTGTTAAGTTTTGTGTTGTGAAGTTTTCAAGTTTTGGGTAAGGATTCGATGGACTATGGAATAAGGAGTGGCAAGAGCCTAATATTGGGGATGCCCAAGGCACCCCAAGGTAATATTCAAGGACAACCAAGAGACTAAGCTTGGGGATGCCCCGGAAGGCATCCCCTCTTTCGTCTTCGTTCATCGGTAACTTTACTTGGAGCTATATTTTTATTCGCCACAGGGTATGTGTTTTGCTTGGAGCGTCAATTTATTTTATTAGGATTTTCTTGATTTTATTTAGAATAATGTTTTACATCTTTTATTTCAATAAAAGTGGCATTGATAGCCTTTACTATGCCTATTTTAGAAGTCCACATGTTGCTGTTTGAAAACAGAAAGTTTACCACTGTTGCAATAATTCCCTAGAAAAGTCAGAATGTGATAAAATGTTGAAACCTTTTGCATATTAATATATGATAAATTTACTACAGTGGGAATTTTCTTTCATAATTTTTGGAGCTAGGGAAGTATGGATTTTGCAGCATTCTTTATAGACTATCCTGTTTAGGCAGATTGCTGTTATGTTTGCATTGTTTGCATATGTTTGCTTCTTTAATGATTCTATTTGAGGATAGGACTGTTAAATATGCAGAGGAATTTAGTATGCAATGTTTAATAATAATTTTAGTGATTTGCTACAGTAGAGTATGATAAGGTTTTTTCAATGGTTTATACTAACTTATCTCACGAGTCCTTGTTGAGTTTTGTGTGGATGAAGCTTTTGAGATTTAGGGATACCGTGATATGAGAGGAATTAAGGACACGCAAAAGCTAAAGATTGGGGATGCCCGAGGCACCCCAAGATAATATTTCAAGAAGTCTCAAGCATCTAAGCTTGGGGATGCCCCGGTTGGCATCCCACCTTTCTTCTTCAACAACTATCGGTTAGTATCGGTTGATCCTAAGTTTTTGCTTCTTCACATGATGTTTGCTATCCTTAGATGTAATTTTCTTTTGCTTTGCTTGCTGTTTGAATAAAATACCAAGGTCTGAAATTATTAAATGTTAGAGAGTCTTCTCATAGTTGCATAATTATTCGAGTACTCATTGATATTCACTTATATCTTTCGGAGTAGTCTGTCGTTTGCTCTAGTGCTTCACTTATATCTTTTAGAGCATGGTGGTAGTTTTATTTTGAATAAATAGATGAACTCTCATGCTTCACTTATATCATTCTGAGAGTCTTAAATACCATGGTAATTTGCTTAAAATCCTAATATGCTAGGTATTCAAGAATAATAAAATTCTCTTATGAGTGTGTTGAATAGTATGAGAAGTTTGATACTTGATAATTGTTTTGAGATATGGAGATGGTGATATTAAAGTCATGCTAGTTGAGTAGTTGTGAATTTGAGAAATACTTGTGTTGAAGTTTGTGATTCCCGTAGCATGCACGTATGGTGAACCGTTATGTGATGAAGTCGGAGCATGATTTTTTTATTGATTGTCTTCCTTATGAGTGGTCAGGGACGAGCGATGGTCTTTTCCTACCAATCTATCCCCCTAGGAGCATGCGCGTAGTACTTTATTTTGATAACTAATAGATTTTTGCAATAAGTATGTGAGTTCTTTATGACTAATGTTGTGTCCATGGATTATACGCACTCTCACCCTTCCACCATTGCTAGCCTCTCTAGTACCGCGCAACTTTCGCCGGTACCATACACCCACCATATACCTTCCTCAAAACAGCCACCATACCTACCTATTATGGCATTTCCATAGCCATTCCGACATATATTGCCATGCAACTTTCCACCATTCCGTTCATCATGATACATTCATCATTGTCATATTGCTTAGCATGATCATGTAGTTGACATAGTATTTGTGGCAAAGCCACTGTTCATGATTCTTTCATACTTGTCACTCTTGATTCATTGCATATCCCGGTACACCACCGGAGGCATTCATATAGAGTCATACTTTGTTCTTGTATCGAGTTGTATCATTGAGTTGTAAATAAATAGAAGTGTGATGATCATCATTCAATAGAGCATTGTCCCAAAAAAAGAGAGAAAGGCCATAAAAAAAGAAGAAAGGCCAAAAAAAGAAAGGCCAAATAAAAAAAGGGGGGGACAATGCTACTATCCTTTTACCACACTTGTGCTTCAAAGTAGCACCATGATCTTCATGATAGTGAGTCTCCTATGTTGTCACTTTCATATACTAGTGGGAATCTTTCATTATAGAACTTGGCTTGTATATTCCAATGATGGGCTTCCTCAAAATGCCCTAGGTCTTCGTGAGCAAGCGAGTTGGATGCACACCCACTAGTTTCTTTCGTTGAGCTTTCATATACTTATAGCTCTAGTGCATCCGTTGCATGGCAATCCCTACTCACTCACATTGATATCTATTGATGGGCATCTCCATAGCCCGTTGATACGCCTAATCGATGTGAGACTATCTTCTCCCTTTTTTCCTCTCAACAACCACCATTCTATTCCACCTATAGTGCTATGTCCATGGCTCATGCTCATGTATTGCGTGAAGATTGAAAAAGTTTGAGAACATTAAAAGTATGAAACAATTGTTTGGCTTGTCATCGGGGTTGTGCATGATTTAAATATGTTGTGTGGTGAAGATGGAGCATAGCCAGACTATATGATTTTGTAGGGATAACTTTCTTTGGCCATGTTATTTTGAGAAGACGTAATTGCTTAGTTAGTATGCTTGAAGTATTATTATTTTTATGTCAATATGAACTTTTGTCTTGAATCTTATGGATCTGAATATTCATGCCACAATTAAGAAGAATTACATTGAAATTATGCCAACTAGCATTCCACATCAAAAATTATCTTTTTATCATTTACCTACTCAAGGACGAGCAGGAATTAAGCTTGGGGATGCTTGATACGTCTCCAATGTATCTATAATTTTTGATTGCTCCATGCTACATTATCTACTGTTTTGGGCAATATTGGGCTTTATTTTCCACTTTTATATTATTTTTGGGACTAACCTTTGCTGTTTTATGCCTATTTCAGTGTTTCGAAGAAAAGGAATATCAAACCGAGTCGAAACGGAACGAAATCAACTGGAGAAGTTATTTTTGGAACGAAAGCCACCAGATAGACTTGGACTCCACGTCAGGAGATACGGGAGGTGCTCACGAGGGTGGGGGGCGCGCCCCCTGCCTCATGGGGCCCCCGTAGCTCCTCCGACGTACTTCCTACACCCATATATATCGTCGTACCCTAAAACTTCCAGAACGCACAATAGATCGGGAGTTCCGCCGCCAGAAGCCTCCGTAGCCACCGAAAACCAATCTAGACACATTCCGGCACCCTGCCGAAGGGGGCAATCCTTCTTCGCTGGCCATCTTCATCATCCCGGTGCTCTCCATGACGAGGAGGGAGTAGTTCTCCCTCGGGGCTGAGGGTATGTACCAGTAGCTATGTGTTTGATCTCTCTCTCTCTCTCTCGTGTTCTCGATTTGGCACAATCTTGATGTATCACGAGCTTTGCTATTATAGTTGGATCCTATGTTTCTCCTCCCCCTCTTCTCTCTTGTAATGAATTGAGTTTCCCCTTTGAAGTAATCTTATCAGATTGAGTCTTTAAAGATTTGAGAACACTTGATGTATGTCTTGCCGTGCGTATCTGTGGTGAAAATGGGATACCACATGATTCACTTGATGTATGTTTTCGTGATCAACTTGCGGGTTCCGCCATGAACCTATGCATAGGGGTTGGCACACGTTTTCGTCATGATTCTCCGGTAGGAACTTTGGGGCACTCTTTGAGGTCCTTTGTGTTGGTTGAATAGATGAATCTGAGACTGTGTGATGCATATCGTATAATCATACCCACGGATACTTGAGGTGACATTGGAGTATCTAGGTGACATTAGGGTTTTGGTTGATTTGTGTCTTAAGGTGTTATTCTAGTACGAACTCTAGGGCTGTTTGTGACACTTATAGGAATAGCCCAACGGACTGATTGGAAAGAATAACTTTGAGGTGGTTTCGTACCCTACCATAATCTCTTCGTTCGTTCTCCGCTATTAGTGACTTTGGAGTGACTCTTTGTTGCATGTTGAGGGATAGTTATATGATCCAATTATGTTATTATTGTTGAGAGGACTTGCACTAGCGAAAGTATGAACCCTAGGACTTGTTTCCTATCATTGCAATACCATTTACGCTCACTTTTATCATCCGTTACCTTGCTGTTTTTATAATTTCAGATTACAAATACCTTTATCTACTATCCATATACCACTTGTTTCACCATCTCTTCGCCGAACTAGTGCACCTATACAATTTACCATTGTATTGGGTGTGTTGGGGACACAAGAGACTCTTTGTTATTTGGTTGCAGGGTTGCTTGAGAGATACCATCTTCATCCTACGCCTCCTACGGATTGATAAACCTTAGGTCATCCACTTGAGGGAAATTTGCTACTGTCCTACAAACCTCTGCACCTGGAGGCCCAATAATGTCTACAAGAAGAAGGTTGTGTAGTAGACATCAAGATCTTTTCTGGCGCCGTTGCCGGGGAGGTTAGCGCTTGAAGGTATATCTTTAGATCTTGCAATCGAGTCTTTTAGTTTCTTGTTTTATCACTAGTTTAGTTTATAAAATAAAATTACAAAAAATGGAATTAAGTTTGTCTCATACGCTTCACCTTTTTAATATCTTTCGTGAGTATGATGGAAAGGATAATTGTGCTCAAGTGCTAGAAGAAGAAATCTATAAAATGTTTGGCACTAAGTATTTGAATGATGAGCATGATTGCAATGTTGTTAGTACGAATTCTTTGAATATCCGTGATGCTAATGATGATTGCACTAGTTATGATGAAAATGCCTCCTATAAACATGTCAATTTTGGTGGAGTAGACTGGGTTTGCAAGTACACACCAAATAGGGAAGATAGATATTGCAAGAGGCATAAGTACTTAGAAACTAAATTGTTGCAAGAAAGTCTTGATGATTGTGCTGAAAAATTCAATATTTTTCGCGCCCCTTGTGAACTTTGCAATGAACATGGTCATTTAAATCTCCAATGCAAATTGTTTCATGACCAAATCATATCCAAAAATTGTGATAATTTGATTACCCTTGAGCATCATAAAGAACTTAGTCTTCTATTGGGGTATGAGGAAATGAAACATATAACCGAGGGTATTCCAAAGTTTAATCTTGATAAAGTTCTTCATTTTGATCTAGAGAAAATTTATATGTATTGTGCGGTGAATTGTATTGAAAATCCTTATATTGCCAACTACATAAAGAAAAGAAAACAAATAGAAGATGAAGAGAATACTAATGAAAGGGAAGAGACTTCCCAATACCCTCCTATTATTTCTTATGATGAATCAGGTAACGAGGAAGAGCCTCCTATTCAACAATCTCATTAATAAGGAGGTCCAAAAATAGGATTGAACCCACACATGATGTGGTGAAGAAGAAGAAAAGAAAAAGGAAGAGAGGTAAAAAGGTATCTCTCCCAAATAAAGTTGCTCCTATTATTGTTGTGCCTCATGAAAATGAAGATGATACACTTGATGATGATCTTGTTATGCCTATTGCTTGTTGTGATGATTATGATTGGGAAGATAATGATACTTCTTATGATCTTGAAAATCGTTTTGGTACTTGAGGTAGTCCTGGATTAGGGGGTGTTTGGGTAGCCGTACTATACCTTCAGCCGTACTCCTGGACTATGAAGATACAAGATTGAAGACTTCGTCCCGTGTCCAGATGGGACTTTCCTTGGCGTGGAAGGCAAGATTGCGGTGCGGATATTCAAGATCTCCTACCATTGTAACCGACTCCATGTAACCCTAACCCTATCCGGTGTCTATATAAACCGGAGGGTTGTAGTCCATAGGCAATCAACTCCATATACAACAATCATACCGTAGGCTAGCTTCTAGGGTTTAGCCTCCTTGATCTCGTGGTAGATCTACTCTTGTACTACCCATATCATCAATATTAATCAAGCAGGACGTAGGGTTTTACCTCCATCAAGAGGGCCCGAACCTAGGTAAAACATCGTGTTCCCTGCCTCCTGTTACCATCCGGCCTAGACACATAGTTCGGGACCCCCTACCCGAGATCCGCCGGTTTTGACACCGACATTGGTGCTTTCATTGAGAGTTCCTCCGTGTCGTCGCTTTTAGGCCCGATGGCTCCTTCGATCATCAACAACGATACGGTCCAGGGTGAGACTTTTCTCCCCGGACAGATCTTCGTCTTCGGCGGCTTCGCTCTGCGGGCCAATTCACTTGGCCATCTGGAGCAGATCGAAAGCTATGCCCCTGGCCGTCAGGTCAGATTTGGAAGTTTAAACTACACAGCTGACATCCGCGGGGACTTGATCTTCGACGGATTCGAGCCACTGCCGAGCACGCCGCACTGTCACGACGAGCATGATCTAGCTCTGCCGCCGAACAGTGCCCTGGAGGCCGCACTCGCATCGGCTCCGACCCTTAATTCGGAGCCAATTGCGCTGATCGAGGATGGGTGGTTGGACGCCGCCTCGGGGGCTGCGATCCCAATGGCGATCGAGCCAAACACCAGCCCCACACTCCGCATGGCCCGTGACTCCGAAGAGCCGGATTCCTCTCCGAACTCCGAACCTCCCGCGCCCCTGCCAATCGAATCCGATTGGGCGCCGATAATGGAGTTCACCACCACAGACATCTTTCAGCATTCGCCTTTTGGCGACATCCTGAATTCTCTTAAGTCTCTCTCTTTATCAGGAGAGCCCTGGCCGGACTACGGTCAGCGAGGGTGGGATACGGACGATGAGGAAATTCAAACCCCACCCACCACCCACTTTGTAGCCACTGTTGACGATCTAACCGACATGCTTGACTTCAGCTTCGAAGACATCGACGACATGGACGACGATGCAGGAGACGAACAGGAACCAGCACCTGTAGGGCGCTAGAAGGCCACCTCGTCATATGACATATATAAGGTGGATACTCCAAAAGATGGAGATGGCGATGGAACAGTGGGGGATGACACCCCCAAGAAACAGCCAAAGCGCCAACGTCAGCGGCGCCGCTCTAAATCCCGCCAAAGCAAAAACGGTGATTCCGGCACGAGAGATAATACTACCCCGGATAGCGTCGAAGAACACCCACCTAAGCAAGATTCGGCATAGGAAGATGGAGAAGCCAGCCCTCATGAGAGAGTGGCAGACCGAGAGGTCGAGGATGATAACTATACGCCTCCCTGCGAAGACGAGGCAAGGCTCGATGACGACGAATTCGTCATACCATCAGACCCTGCCGAACAAGAGCGTTTTAAACGCAGGCTTTTAGCCACGGCAAGCAGCCTCAAGAAAAAGCAGCAACAGCTTAGAGCTGACCAAGATTTGCTAGCTGACAGATGGACTGAAGCCCTTGCGGCCGAAGAGTATGAACTCGAACGCCCCTCCAAGAGTTACCCGAAGCGCAGGCCGCTACCCTGATCAGAGGAGGAAGCACCTACATCACCAGCGCATGACATGGCAGACCGGCCACCTCGCGGCCGTGACAGAGAGGCCTCTCGGCCCTCCACCCAAGCCATGCCCCGACGCCGCTCAACTAAGGCACGGGAAAATGCGCCCGACCTGCGAGACATACTGGAGGATAAGGCAAGACAAACAAGATTGATCTATGGATCGCGCAGGCGCCCTACGGCATGTGACAATGATCTTCACGCCGGATACAACAAATCCGGCCGGGCCGAACACAGCAGACATAGCTCTTCCGAGCTGCGTCATGATATAGCCCAGTACAGAGGCGCCGCACACCCGCTATGCTTCACAAATGAAGTAATGGATCATAAAATCCCAGAGGGTTTCAAACCCATAAACATCGAATCATACGATGGCACAACAGATCCGGCGGTATGGATCGAGGATTATCTCCTTCACATCCACATGGCACGCGGCGATGATCTACACGCCATAAAATACCTACTGCTCAAACTTAAAGGGCCGGCCCGGCATTGGCTTAACAGCTTGCCAGCAGACTCAATCGGTTCTTGGGAGGACCTGGAAGCCGCATTCCTCGACAACTTCCAGGGCACTTACGTGCGACCGCCGGATGCCGACGACTTAAGCCACATAATTCAGCAGCCAGAGGAATCGGCCAGACAATTCTGGACACGGTTCCTAACAAAGAAAAACCAGATAGTCGACTGTCCGGACGCAGAGGCCCTAGCAGCCTTCAAGCATAACATCCGCGACGAGTGGCTTGCCCGGCACCTGGGACAGGAAAAGCCGAAATCCATGGTAGCCCTCATGACACTAATGACCCGCTTTTGCGCGAGAGAAGACAGCTGGCTAGCTCGCAGTAACAACTTATCAAAGAACCCTGGTAATTCGGATACCAAGGACAAAAGTGGCAGGACACGTCGGAATAAGAAAAGCGCCGCGTTAACAGCGACAGCAATGAAGACACGGCAGTCAATGTCGGATTCAAAGGCTATAAATCCGGTCAGCGGAAAAAGCCATTCAAAAAGAATACTCAGGGCCCGTCCAGTTTGGACCGAATACTCGATCGCTTGTGCCAGATACATGGCACCCCCGAAAGGCCAGCCAATCACACTAACAGGGATTGTTGGGTGTTCAAGCAGGCAGGCAAGTTAAGGGCCGAAAACAGAGACAAGGGGCTGCACAGCGACGACGAGGAGCCCAAGCCGCCGAACAACAATGGACAAAAGGGCTTTCCCCCACAAGTGCGGACGGTGAACA
Organism: Triticum urartu; assembly: GCF_056163025.1. Taxonomy (NCBI): domain Eukaryota; kingdom Viridiplantae; phylum Streptophyta; class Magnoliopsida; order Poales; family Poaceae; genus Triticum; species Triticum urartu. The sequence goes on along the minus strand of NC_141874.1, from coordinate 438,868,294 downwards.
TGACATACGCAACCCACATTCCCAAGCGGGAGCGGAAGCGTGCGCTACGGGACGTATACGCGATAGAGCCAGTCGCCCCAAAGTTCAACCCATGGTCCTCCTGCCCGATCACTTTTGATCGAAGGGACCATCCCACTAGCATCCGTCATGGCGGCTTCGCCGCATTGGTTCTCGACCCAATCATCGACGGATTTCATCTCACAAGAGTCCTCATGGACGGCGGCAGTAGCCTGAACCTGCTTTATCAGGATACAGTGCGGAAAATGGGCATAGATCCCTCAAGGATTAAGCCCACAAGAACGACCTTTAAAGGCGTTATACTAGGTGTAGAAGCCAACTGTACAGGCTCAGTAACACTTGACGTGGTCTTCGGATCCCCGGACAATTTCTGAAGCGAAGAGTTAATCTTCGATATAGTCCCGTTCCGCAGTGGCTATCACGCCCTGCTCGGGCGAACCGCATTCGCAAAGTTCAATGCGGTGCCACACTACGCATATCTCAAGCTCAAGATGCCAGGCCCTCGAGGAGTAATTACGGTCAACGGAAACACCGAACGCTCCCTCCGTACGGAGGAGCATACGGCGGCTCTCGCAGCGGAGGTACAAAGTAGCCCTCTCAGGCAATTCTCCAATCCGACCATTAAAAAGCCAGACACTGCCAAGCGCGCCCGGAGTAACCCACAGCAGAACCGCCTGGCACACTCTGAGCAAGCATAGCAATGCGGCCCCAACCCCAGCTTTCGCGACATAGCGAAACCAGTACCTCGCGTACATAACTACGCCCTTGCAATACCATGGGCACAGGGGAAGGGGCACAATAACGGCACGCCCAAAATACGGCTTAAAACATACTAGGGGCTGCCGGATTCTTTTTTTAATTTTTTCTTCTTACTTTCAGGACTCCATACTTCGGATGACCTGTTCGGCGATTCGCCTGCCGCACAAATGATGCAAGATCCAGGGAGACAGACAAGCCATGCCGCATTATGGAACTCCCAGGTGGTCTCTGTTACGAGCGGTATACCTGTTTTAAATACAATTCCGCGGCCTGCCCCTGGTCAGGACATACTAACTAGTCCAATATCTTTTGCTTACCGCACTATTTGTATCGTTCGGCTTTGATAAATAGCCTCTCTATAAACAATTCATAGCCTTTGTCTATTTTCTGCATTACTCTCTTTTATATATGTTCATTAATGACATGTTGCACCCGTACACAGTGGTATGGCAAATACGCCAGGGGCTTCAGTACCCTTCAATATGGCGTGAGAAGTCCGTACACTTTCACAAGTGCGGCACCCCGAACTTATAGCACTATATGCATCGGCTCCGAATCATGATTTGGGTCAATAGTTGGGTTTTCCCGGCTCCTATGTTTTGGTGCCTTACGTTCCGCTATATCGGCTAAGGTAGCACTAGGAGAACCACTGCGATTGTGCCCCGGTTGAGCTGGGTTAAGCACCTCAGTGGAGAAAGCTAAAACTGACTGTCATGATGAGGCGAGAGACCGGTCGTTGTTCGAGAGGTTTTTCGAGTCCCTAAAGACTTATGCCGCTTCGAGCGAGGAGCCGGATCTGTCCGGCCAAGGCGTGGATAGCGCTCCGAACTCGGTCTTCCGAACTAGGGGCTTCGCCGAAATTTAAAATTATAAAGTTCTATGGCTAAGTGAGAGTGTTCAAGCATTATAGTCCGATTGCCTAGTTCATTGTGCTGAGCGCCTCCCTCGAAGGACCCAACTATGGGAAAAAGAGTGCTCAGGTTTATCCCGAACACCCCAGCACTAGTGGCATGGGGGCAGAAGCCGACGACTGGCCATCTCTCAATTTTTGATAAACGGCCGCACAGAAAATAATATTTTAAATTCAACAAGCATTTCTTAGCGCCTATGAACAAGTTTTCAGCGCACAGGATAAACACGAGCGAGTTCATTCAAAAATTACATCCTTGGTACATTCATCCGCCACAAGGCGGGCACCCGCAAGAACATCCTTATAGTAGTTCTCGGGCTTGCGATGCTCCTTCCCCGGCGGCGGCCCGTCCCTCACAAGCTTCTCACCGTCCAGCTTACCCCAGTGCACCTTTGCACGGGTAAGGGCCCTACGGGCTCCTTCGATGCAGACGGACCGCTTGATGACCTCGAGCCTTGGGCAGGCCTCCACCAGCCGCCGCACCAGCCCGAAGTAGCTCCCAGGTAGGGCCTCTCCGGGCCACAGCCGAACTATGAAGCCCTTCATGGCCTGTTCGGCTGCCTTGCAGAGCTCGACCAGCTGTTTCAGCTGGTCGCTCAGGGGTACAGGGTGTCCGGCCTTAGCATACTGAAACCAGAACACCTTCTCCGTCGAGCTGCCCTCTTCGGCTTGGTAAAATGCGGCGGCGTCGGATACGCTGCGGGGAAGATCTGCGAATGCCCCTGGAGAGCTCCGGATTCGGGTAAGTAACAAGTAGTTTACTTTTATATTTCTGCTTTGCATAAAGAATGCCTTACCCGCTGCTATCTTCTTCATCTCCTCCAACTCTTGGAGGGCCTTTTGGGCTTCGGCCTTGGCAGACTTGGCAGTCTCAAGGGCCGCCGCGAGCTCGGACGCTTGGGTCTTTGACTCAAGCTCCAAACTCTCATGTTTTTTCATGAGAGCCTGAAGCTCTTGCTGCACCTCGCCGACCCGAGCCCCAAGTTTCTCTCGCTCGGTGCGCTCCGCGGCCGTTTTCCTTTCGGCCTCGGATAGCGCCTGCTTGAGGGTCGCCACCTCAGTCGTGGCCCCTACAATAAGCAGTACAATCCTGTTATTTTTTGCAATCACGCCTTTTTATAGGCACTTTTTCTGTAAGGTACTTCTTGCCTTCTTTCTCCTCGAGCTGCCACTTGGTAAGGCCGAGCTCTTGCTAGGTCCGCTCGAAGTCCTGCTTTAGGACACCCACCTCCGCAGTCAGTGCGGCGGTGGATAGCAGCGAAGCCTGCATACGCATATTGACTCTTTATTGTTAGAATCTTGCGAAATTTAATAGATCCTCTATTCGGCTTTTCTTTCCGAACGCCAAACAGAGCATCAGGGGCTACTGTCTATGCGGTAATATTTTTACATATTTTTACTTACCTCGAAGCCTGTTAGAAGGCTAGCGCAAGCTTCAGTCAGTCCGCTCTTGGCGGACTGAACCTTCTGGATCACCGTACTCATAATAGTACGGTGCTCCTCGTCGATGGAGGCGCCTTCAAGCACCTCCAGCAGATTGTCCGGCGCCTCCAGTTGGACGGAGGCTGCCGGCTTAGAAGGCTTGCTCCTCTTGGAAGGAGTTCGCCTGCCGCGGTCCGGAATTGTTGAAGATTCCGGCACGGTCTCCGGCTCAAAGCCGGACTTGGAGCCCTGGGGGTCTTGTCCCCTTTACTCCTGGAGTCCGGGGGGTTGCCTTGCGGCTCCTCCAGGACCACCTCCTCCTGCCCCGGAGCTTGTCGCGATGCCACATCGGCGTCGTCTGCAGTGCGGGGCGAGACAGCGGGCAGAACGGAGTTCATGTCCGATGAATCCAGGGAGCCGCTCGACGACTCGTTGAGTTCGGCCCGGGGCGGGCTGCATAATTATGATTCGACATTAGGGAAAGCTGTGCCACAAAGGAACGTCATGAGTTACTCTGATATCCGAATACTTACGATTTCGCCAGACGCTTGGCCCTATCTGGCCACTCCTCTTCGTCCTCTTCGGCGTCGGGGGAGTAGTTCGGCGGAGGGGTCTTCCTCTTCCTGGACCCTTCGGCCTCGGGAACCGTTCCTTTTCTTTCCTGCCCCCGCTGGAGGGGGAGAGTTTTCTTCTTCCTCCTCCTCGTTCTCATGGGAGGAGAACGTCTCGGACTCGTCGGATGACGAGTCTGACGCCACCACATTACGGGCACTCTTTCAAGTCCCCGTGGCCTTCTTCTTCTTGGCCTTCTTCTCCGGCACCACATAAGGTGCCGGAACCAGCAGCTTCACTAGGAGAGCAGGGGCTGGGTCTTCAGGCAAGGGAGCCGGACAGTGAATCAATCCGGACTGCGCCTGCCAAGCCTGTCAAAGGTGAGGGAGTTTAGATCCCGCATAAAGTCAAACTATGGAAAAACTTAACATCCTATAAAAGGTGAAAATAGCTTACCTCGCTAGCATGACGCCATGAGCTGTATCCGCGGTCCTCGGAAGCGGATGTGGGAGCCTCGGCGCCTTTGGTTAGCACCTTCCAGACGTCTTCATACGTCGTGTCGAAGAGCCTATTAAGGGTTTGGTGCTGCGCCGGGTCGAACTCCCACAGATTAAAGTCCCGTTGTTGGCACGGGAGGATCCGGCGGACGAGCATAACCTGGACTACATTGACGAGCTTGATCGGCTTGCTCACCAGGGACTGGATGCATGTCTGCAGTCCGGTCACCTCTTTTTCGTCGCCCCACGACAGGCCCGTCTCTTTCCAGGACATAAGCCGCGTGGGGGGTTCGGATCGGAACTCGGGGGCTGCGATCCATTTCGGATCGTGAAGCTCGGTGATGTAAAACCACCACGATTGCCACCCCTTCAGGGTCTCCACGAAGGAGCCCTCGAGCCATAGGACGTTGGCCATCTTGCCCGCCATGGCGCCTCCGCACTCCGCCTGGCTTCCGCGCACCACCTTGGGCTTGACGTTGAAGGTCTTGAGCTAGAGGCCGAAATGAGGGCGGACGCGGAGGAAAGCCTCGCACACGACGATAAACGCCGAGATGTTGAGGATGAAGTTCGGGGCCAGATCGTGGAAATCCAGGCCGTAGTAGAACATGAGCCCCGGACAAATGGGTGGAGTGGAAAACCCAGTCCGCGGAGGAAGTGGGGAAGGAATACTACCCTCTCATGGGGCCTTGGGGTGGGGAGAAGCTGCCCCTCCTCGGGAAGCCGGTGCGCGATGTCTTTGGACAAGTATCCGGCCTTCCTTAGCTTTTTGACATGGCCCTCCGTGACGGAGGAGACCATCCACTTGCCTCCTGCTCCGGACATTGTTGGAGAAGGTTGAGGTGGGAAGTGCGGGCTTGGGCGCTGGAGCTCGAGGGCGCAGGAGATGGATAGGCAAAGGAGGAAGAAGGCGTAGGTAAAAAGGTGGATCCTTATCCCCTTATATGGGCGGATGCGGTTGTGCGTCCCCACCAGCCTAGTAAAACTCGCTTGCCTCCCAAACACCGTGATAAATGGCGCGGTTGGGTTACCCACGTCCGTATTGATGAGAATCCCGCAAAGGGGGTACACGATCTCTGCTTTGACAAGACGTGCCAAGGAAACTACCTCGCAAAACATGCTGAGGTGGAAAGGTAGAAACGATTCGAGTAAAGGACTTGGCCGTAGTGTGATGACGCACTGCGGAATATGTCAGCAGATTTGATTTGTGTTAATATTATTCTCTCTATGGCAATATGTGGAAGCTTATTTTGCAGAGTCGGACACTACTCTTGGTGTTTACAATCTTCTATGAAGGACTTGGAGGAGGAACCCGCCTTGCAATGCCGAAGACAATTTGCGCGTCGGACTCGTCGTCATTGAAGCCTGGTTCAGGGGCTACTAAGGGAGTCCTGGATTAGGGGGTGTTCGGGTAGCCGGACTATACTTCAGCCGGACTCCTGGACTATGAAGATACAAGATTGAAGACTTCGTCCCGTGTCCGGATGGGACTTTCCTTGGCGTGGAAGGCAAGCTTGGCGATGCGGATATTCAAGATCTCCTACCATTGTAACTGACTCAATGTAACCCTAACCCTATCCAATGTCTATATAAACTGGAGGGTTGTAGTCCATAGGCAATCAACTCCATATACAACAATCATATCGTAGGCTAGCTTCTAGGGTTTAGCCTCCTTGATCTCGTGGTAGATCTACTCTTGTACTACCCATATCATCAATATTAATCAAGCAGGACGTAGGGTTTTACCTCCATCAAGAGGGCCTGAACCTGGGTAAAACATCGTGTTCCCTGCCTCCTGTTACCATCCGGCCTAGACGCACAGTTCGGGACCCCCTACCCGAGATCCGCCGGTTTTGACACCGATAGTACTTTCTTTAAAGAATATAATAATTGCTATAATATCGGTGCTATCTATACTATTAATGATGAGAGTGATTATGCTTATGATATGAAAAGGCCCAAGCTTGGGGAAGCTATGTTTGATGAGGATGACATATTTGAGAATATATTTGCTGCAATTATGTTTGTCCCAAGCTTGGGGAAGCTATGATTAATGAAGATGATATTTTTAGTCTCCCAAGTTTTGATATGCAAGTTTATAATGATGATAGCATGCCTCCTACTTATGATGATTATTGTGATGATACTTATGCTATAAAAAGTAGTGATTATATTTATAAAACTTGTCATGATTATGAGTACCCTTTCTCTGAACATTACTCTTTTAATGTGTAAACAATTTATAGTATTCAAGTCTCTTATGATACTCCCACTATTCCGACTGAGAAGAAATTTGCTTATGTGGAGAGTAATAAAATTTCTATGCTTGTAGATCATGAAAATAATGCTTTAGGTGCTGGTTATATTGTTGAATTCATTCATGATGCTACTGAATATTATTATGAGGGAGGAATATATGCATGTAGGAATTGCAATAATATCAAGTTTCCTCTCTATGTGCTTAAATTTTTTAAGTTATGCTTGTTTTACCTTCCTATGCAAGTTGATTATTGTTCCCATAAGTTGTTTGCTCACAAAACCCCTATGCATAGGAAGTGGGTTAGGCTTAAATGTGCTAGTTATATTCTTCATGATGCTCGCTTTATGTTACAATTCTTATCCTTTATGTGAGCATCATTGAAATCATCATGACTAGCTAGGGGCGTTAAACGATAGCGCTTGTTGGGAGACAACCCAATTTTATTTTTATTCCTTGATTTTTGCTCCTGTTTAGTAATAAATAATTCTTCTAGCCTCTGTTTAGATGTTGTTTTATGCTTTTAATTAGTGTTTGTGCCAAGTAGAATCTTTGGGAAGACTTGGGGAAAGTCTTGTTGATCATGCTGTAAAAAACAGAAACTTTAGCGCTCACGAGAATTGCTGCCATTTTTATTTGGAGAGTGATATTTAGTTAATTATTTTTGCAGATGATTAATAGATAAATTCCTCAGGTCCAGAAATTTATTTGAGAATTTTATGAGTTCCATAAGTATAAGTTTGATCCATATTACTACAGACTGTTCTGTTTTTGACAGATTCTGTTTTTTGTGTGTTGTTTGCTTATTTTGATGAATCTATGGCTAGTAAAAGAGTTTATAAACCATAGAGAAGTTGGAATACATTAGGATTAACACCAATATAAATAAATAATGAGTTCATTACAGTACCTTGAAGTAGTGTTTTGTTTTCTTTCGCTAACGGAGCTTACGAGTTTTCTGTTAAGTTTTGTGTTGTGAAATTTTCAAGTTTTGGGTAAGGATTCGATGGACTATGGAATAAGGAGTGGCAAGAGCCTAATATTGGGGATGCCCAAGGCACCCCAAGGTAATATTCAAGGACAACCAAGAGCCTAAGCTTGGGGATGCCCCGGAAGGCATCCCCTCTTTCGTCTTCGTTCATCGGTAACTTTACTTGGAGCTATATTTTTATTCGCCACAGGATATGTGTTTTGCTTGGAGCTTCAATTTATTTTATTAGGATTTGCTTGCTTTTATTTATAATAATGTTTTACATCTTTTATTTCAATAAAAGTGGCATTGATAGCCTTTACTATGCCTATTTTAGAAGTCCACATGTTGCTGTTTGAAAACAGAAAATTACCACTGTTGCAATAATTCCCTAGAAAAGTCAGAATGTGATAAAATGTTGAAACCTTTTGCATATTAATCTCTGATAAATTTACTACAGTGGGAATTTTCTTTCATAATTTTTGGTGCTAGGGAAGTATGGATTTTGCAGCATTCTTTATAGACTATCCTGTTTAGGCAGATTGCTGTTATGTTTGCATTGTTTGCATATGTTTGCTTCTTTAATGATTCTATTTGAGGATAGGACTATTAAATATGCAGAGGCATTTAGTATGCAATGTTTAATAATAATTTTAGTGATTTGCTACAGTAGAGTATGATAAGGTTTTAGCAATGGTTTATACTAACTTATCTCACGAGTCCTTGTTGAGTTTTGTGTGGATGAAGCTTTTGAGATTTAGGGATACCGTGATATGAGAGGAATTAAGGACACACAAAAGCTCAATATTGGGGATGCCCGAGGCACCCCAAGATAATATTTCAAGAAGTCTCAAGCATCTAAGCTTGGGGATGCCCCGGTTGGCATCCCACCTTTCTTCTTCAACAACTATCGGTTAGTATCGGTTGATCCTAAGTTTTTGCTTCTTCACATGATGTTTGCTATCCTTAGATGTAATTTTCTTTTGCTTTGCTTGCTGTTTGAATAAAATACCAAGATCTGAAATTATTAAATGTTAGAGAGTCTTCACATAGTTGCATAATTATTCGACTACTCATTGATCTTCACTTATATCTTTCGGAGTAGTTTGTCGTTTGCTCTAGTGCTTCACTTTTATATTTTAGAGCATGGTGGTAGTTTTATTTTGAATAAATAGATGAACTCTCATGCTTCACTTATATCATTCTGAGAGTCTTAAATAGCATGGTAATTTGCTTAAAATCCTAATATGCTAGGTATTCAAGAATAATAAAATTCACTTATGAGTGTGTTGAATAGTATGAGAAGTTTGATACTTGATAATTGTTTTGAGATATGGAGATGGTGATATTAAAGTCATGCTAGTTGAGTAGTTGTAAATTTGAGAAATACTTGTGTTGAAGTTTGTGATTCCCGTAGCATGCACGTATGGTGAACTGTTATGTGATGAAGTCGGAGCATGATTTATTTATTGATTGTCTTCCTTATGAGTGGTCGGGGACGAGCGATGGTCTTTTCCTACCAATCTATCCCCCTAGGAGCATGCGCGTAGTACTTTGTTTCGATAACTAATAGATTTTTGCAATAAGTATGTGAGTTCTTTATGACTAATGTTGAGTCCATGGATTATACGCACTCTCACCCTTCCACCATTGCTAGCCTCTCTAGTACCGCGCAACTTTCGCCGGTACCATACACCCACCATATACCTTCCTCAAAACAGCCACCATACCTACCTATTATGGCATTTCCATAGACATTCCGACATATATTTCCATGCAACTTTCCACCATTCCGTTCATCATGATACATTCATCATTGTCATATTGCTTAGCATGACCATGTAGTTGACATAGTATTTGTGGCAAAGCCACTGTTCATGATTCTTTCATACTTGTCACTCTTGATTCATTGCATATCCCGGTACACCACCGGAGGCATTCATATAGAGTCATACTTTGTTCTAGTATCGAGTTGTATCATTGAGTTGTAAATAAATAGAAGTGTGATGATCATCATTCAATAGAGCATTGTCCCAAAAAAAGAGAGAAAGGCCATAAAAAAGAAGAAAGGCCAAATAAAAAAATAAATGCCAAAAAAAAGAAAGGCCAAATAAAAAAAGGGGGGGACAATGCTACTATCCTTTTACCACACTTGTGCTTCAAAGTAGCACCATGATCTTCATGATAGTGAGTCTCCTATGTTGTCACTTTCATATACTAGTGGGAATCTTTCATTATAGAACTTGGCTTGTATATTCCAATGATGGGCTTCCTCAAAATGCCCTAGGTCTTCGTGAGCAAGAGAGTTGGATGCACACCCACTTGTTTCTTTTGTTGAGCTTTCATATACTTATAGCTCTAGTGCATCCGTTGCATGGCAATCCCTACTCACTCACATTGATATCTATTGATGGGCATCTCCATAGCCCGTTGATATGCCTAATCGATGTGAGACTATCTTCTCCCTTTTTTTCCTCTCAACAACCACCATTCTATTCCACCTATAGTGCTATGTCCATGGCTCACGCTCATGTATTGCGTGAAGATTGAAAAAGTTTGAGAACATGAAAAGTATGAAACAATTGTTTGGCTTGTCATCGGGGTTGTGCATGATTTAAATATGTTGTGTGGTGAAGATGGAGCATAGCCAGACTATATGATTTTGTAGGGATAACTTTCTTTGGCCATGTTATTTTGAGAAGACGTAATTGCTTAGTTAGTATGCTTGAAGTATTATTATTTTTATGTCAATATGAACTTTTGTCTTGAATCTTATGGATCTGAATATTCATGCCACAATTAAGAAGAATTACATTGAAATTATGCCAAATAGCATTCCACATCAAAAATTATCTTTTTATCATTTACCTACTCAAGGACGAGCAGGAATTAAGCTTGGGGATGCTTGATACGTCTCCAACGTATCTATAATTTTTGACTTTATTTTCCACTTTTATATTATTTTTGGGACTAACCTATTAACCGGAGGCCCAGCCCAGATTTGTTGTTTTATGCCTATTTCAGTGTTTCGAAGAAAAGGAATATCAAACGGAGTCGAAACGGAACGAAATCAACTAGAGAAGTTATTTTTGGAACGAAAGCCACCAGATAGACTTGGACTCCATGTCAGGAGATACGTGAGGTGCTCACGAGGGTGGGGGGTGCGCCCCCTGCCTCGTGGGGCCCCCGTAGCTCCTCCGACGTACTTCCTGCACCCATATATATCGTCGTGCCCTAAAACTTCCAGAACGCACAATAGATCGGGAGTTCCGCCACCAGAAGCCTCCGTAGCCACCGAAAACCAATCTAGACACGTTCCGGCACCCTGCCGGAGGGGGCAATCCTTCTTCGGTGGCCATCTTCATCATCCCGGTGCTCTCCATGACGAGGAGGGAGTAGTTCTCCCTCGGGGTTGAGGGTATGTACCAGTAGCTATGTGTTTGATCTCTCTCTCTCTCGTGTTCTCGATTTGGCACGATCTTGATGTATCGCGAGCTTTGCTATTATAGTTGGATCCTATGTTTCTCCTCCCCCTCTTCTCTCTTGTAATGAATTGAGTTTCCCCTTTGAAGCAATCTTATCGGATTAAGTCTTTAAAGATTTGAGAACACTTGATGTATGTCTTGTTGTGCGTATCTGTGGTGACAATGGGATACCATGTGATTCACTTGATGTATGTTTTCGTTATCAATTTGCGGGTTCCGCCCATGAACCTATGCATAGGGGTTGGCACACGTTTTCGTCGTGATTCTCCGGTAGGAACTTTGGGGCACTCTTTGAGGTCCTTTGTGTTGGTTGAATAGATGAATCTGAGACTGTGTGATGCATATCGTATAATCATACCCACGGATACTTTAGGTGACATTGGAGTATCTAGGTGACATTAGGGTTTTGGTTGATTTGTGTCTTAAGGTGTTATTCTAGTATGAACTCTAGGGCTGTTTGTGACACTTATAGGAATAGCCCAACGGATTGATTGGAAAGAATAACTTTGAGGTGGTTTCGTACCCTACCATAATCTCTTCGTTCGTTCTCCGCTATTAGTGACTTTGGAGTGACTCTTTGTTGCATGTTGAGGGATAGTTATATGATCCAATTATGTTATTATTGTTGAGAGGACTTGCACTAGTGAAAGTATGAACCCTAGGACTTGTGTCCTATCATTGCAATACCATTTACGCTCACTTTTATGATTCATTACCTTGCTGTTTTTATAATTTCAGATTACAAATACCTTTATCTACTATCCATATACCACTTGTTTCACCATCTCTTCGCCGAACTAGTGCACCTATACAATTTACCATTGTATTCGGTGTGTTGGGGACACAAGAGACTCTTTGTTATTTGGTTGCAGGGTTGCTTGAGAGAGACCATCTTCATCCTACGCCTCCTACAGATTGATAAACATTAGGTCATCCACTTGAGGGAAATTTGCTACTGTCCTACAAACCTCTGCACTTGGAGGCCCAACACCGTCTACAAGAAGAAGGTTGCGTAGTAGACATCAACCATGACGCCTAACCGTCTGGAAGAAGCACAGTCTTCAAAGGTAACAAGCGTCAGGATCAATCTTTTCAGTGATGCTCAATCACTTGGGGTTTGTAGGTGTTTGGGTTTTTCCTCACTTGATGATTTTCGCTCAAAGTCCTCGAAGGATGGGTTGCTCTGAAATGACAAGTGTCAGTTTCTCTCGGAGCAGCCAACCAACTAGTGGTTGTAGGGGGCGGCTATTTATAGACTAGGGAGCAGCCCGACATGATAAGACATAAATGCCCTTCAATGATATGACCGTTAGGTGGATAGATGTTTTGGGACAGCTGGCGCATAGCACAGCAACGGTCAGAATTTTGAGTAGCAAAATCCTCAGGATATCATGTTCCTCACTGTGTAGGCAATCCGCACTGGCGAATTCCTGACTCCTCAGTCAGAACAAATTCCTCAGAGACTAGAAGAACTTCGTCTCTGTCACTGAAGAATCTGACTGGACTATATGAGATTTCCAATGGCTTCACTCGAAGGGATTGGTAGGTGTAGGATTTTGAGTTGAGCATCACATGGAAATTTTCCTTAGTATTTCCTCGACCCCCTTTAATAGTACGGTGTTTCCTATGACTCAAGAAAGAGAAAATGAAACTACGAAAACAAAAGTCTTCACGCTTCATGTTCCTCGAATGAATACCAAGTCTTCAAGGTCACACCAATTTCTTCACTTTCAAAGTCTTCAGAAAGTCTACAAAAATCCAAAGTCTTCAGTCGAAGAACTTCATTTTTAGGGGTCGACTTTCTCTGTAAATATCAAACTCCTCATAGACTTATAGACCTGTGTACACTCACAAACGTATTAGTCCCTTAACCTATAAGTCTTCAATACACCAAAATCACTAAAGGGCACTAGATGCACTTACAATCTCCCCCTTTTTGGTGATTGATGACAATATAGGTTAAGTTTTCAACGGGGATAAACATATGAAGTGTAAATACTGATATTGAGGAATTTGATTGCAAGATATAGAAGAACTCCCCCTGAAGATGTGCATAGTGAGGAATTTGCTTTTGAAGCAATGCACACTTGAAGAGTTGAATCATGGAGATCTCCCCCTATATCTTGTAATTCATACACGCATTTGACATATAACAGTGAAGAATTTGAAATGCATGATGCAATATGGTGACTGATGTAATTCAGCATGCGTGCAATAATATTTAATGAGGAATAAGCATGCAGAAAAACGCATCAAGAGTATCATAGCACCATCGGGTTTAAGTTTACAACTCGATCCAATAAGAGTCTTAGAAGAACGAGAGTTGTAACTTTTAAAAAACGCCCATATAGAAAGACCCGCTTGAAGACTAACTCAAAATTCTCCCCCTTTGTCATCAAATGACCAAAAGGTTCGAATATGAGGACTAACGCCCCTGAAGAATATCAAGTTGATGAAGGAGCGCCAGCATTGTTGGGGTCATTTGTTGTAGTAGGGCCTGCCGTAGTGTCGTCCAAGTCTTCATTTTCATCAGTGTCGTGCGATGAAGAATATGAGCTGGCCACCAGAGAAGGAACCTTGACCTTCTTGAATTTCTTCGGTGGAGGTGCAGACCAGTCAAAATCTTCATTGAGACCCATTTTCTTCAGATCTTCTTCACCATACAGATGTGACAGGATTGCCCAGGTGCGACCAAAGACTTGATGGAGGTAGTAATGGTTTTTCTTCACTGCATTGTGTGTAGCAGTCATGTTGTGAAGAAGTGAACCAAATTGATGCTTAACCCATTTGTGATTTCAATCCACCTTCTGATGAAGACTAAGCAGAAGTTCACGGTCAGTCATCACGCGTGGAGCAGTGGCTTGAGGAGTAGACTTGGGTGCATTGGAAGAGTCATGTGTGGCAGAGTCATCATTGGTGGAATAAGAAGCAGCTTTGCGAAATTGACCATCCAATGGACGAATGCCTTCATCTATAACAGCTGGTGCCTTGCCCTTTCCATCAACTGAGGAATAAGTCTGCTTGAGGACTTCAATTGGGGGCAAGTAGCTGAGGTGATTCTGAAAATCAGCTTTGTAGTTGAGTGAAGACCTTGTCCTGAGGAATCTCATAATCCAAGGTGCATAAGGCTTCAGCTCAAACGGAGACAGTGCAACAATTGCCAAAGTACTCATGAAGAAATCGTGATAATTGATAGGAATGCCATGAACGATGTTGAATACCAGATTCTTCATGATGCCAACAATTTCCTCATCAGATGAGTCGTGGCCTTTGATAGGACTGATTGTCCTCGTAAGAATACGATAGACAGTTCTGGGCTCGTAAAGCAATTCCTTCACGAGGAATTTGGTTCTTGGTGCTTGACCCGGCTTCAAAGGTGTCATCAGCACCTGCATGTAATGATTTGTCAGCTTAGGTTCACTGTAGATGCAACGAGCTTCTTCAAGGGGAGGACTGAGTGGTAAGGCATGAAGCAATTCAGAGGCTGGTGCAGTGTAGTGAGTATTTTCAGACATCCAGTCCAGCACCCATGAATTCACATCTTCAGAATCTCCTGTGATTTGCAGCGTTGCATAGAATTGAAGAATCAGTTCTTCATTCCAATCGCAGATGTCAAAGAAAAAGTTTAACAGTCCAGCGTCGTGAAGAACACTAAGGACTGGTGCGAAACACGACAGAGATTCCATGTCCACGTGAGGAATATGCTCATGATAGAAGATTTTCTCCTTGTTGAAAAACATTGAGGAATAGAAATTGGCTTGACTAGCAGTCCAGAAATGCCTCTTCCTAATGCGAGAAGAGTTATATGGGTTGTAATCTTCGAAGAATACGTGCTCGCCGAAGAAATCATCAGCCTTGAACTTTTGCTTGCGTGAGAATGGATCCTTTGGCTTCGGCAGAGGAGTGTCAGTGAGTTGCATCACGACCTCAGGAATCTCAATCGCAGGTTCTTCAGGCTGAGGAATTTCAGGTTCCTCTTCAGTGGCAGTCTGCGTCTTCAGATGTTCAGCAGCAGCATTTTCTTCAGCACTAGTGGCTGGAATTTCCTCATGCACAGATGAAGTGGGGTGAGTTTCTTCAGAGCCCATTTGAACAGTTGGTGCAGGTGACTGAGGTATTTGCTACAATGGTGTGAACATTGGAGAGTTTGGATGCTGACTTTCCCAGAATTCATCACTGAGTATGGGTGTGGAGCAGCCAACGTCCACATCTTCATCTTCCATTTCTTCAATGCCAGCCTCTTCAGCTGTGAACTGAGGCATGGGCGAGGATATGATAGGTGTTGAAGGGATCGCATCCACTTCAATTTCTTCATCCAACTGCTCAGATGAAGCAGCAGAAGGAGTTTCTTCATCAGATCCACTGGGGATCAAATATTCTTCATCAAAAGGAACAAGGTCCTTTGATGGCCTGGTTGAGATGGGAATAGCATCAATGGGATTAGCAAATGAACTGATCAAAGACTTCATCTTCTTCAGAGCTGAAGAATCTGAAGTAGCTGATGCTTTCCTTTTCTTCACTGCAGCATGCTCTGCAGCCTTGGTCTTCTTCACATCTGATGTAGATGGAAGGATTGGAGTTGAAGTTGGCGCAGGAGCAGCTGAGGAATTTGGTTGATTTTCTTCAGGCACAACTGATGCAGTTGCCCTGATTTCTTCAGTTTCTTCAGGCGCACCACTAGTGGATGCCCTGGCAATTTCTTCAGCGGCTGGAATGCAGTCATCAGCCCTAGAACTCACATTTTCTTCAGCAGCCTGATTTTCATCAGTGGTGCTGGCATGTTCTTCAGTCGGCTGAGCGAATTCTTCAGCCTGAGGAACTTCCTGTTGCGTTGGGGTAGCAACATTGGAAGTGAAGTTATTCGCAAGTTTCACAAAATGAACCTTGGCTCCAAGCCAATCAGCGTGATATGCGTCAAATTCATCACTGAGTTTCTTGATCTCAGTTTGAATAGTGACAAGTTCTTCAGTTGTCATAGAGACAACGTTTTTCTTCAGATAGCGCTCTTTCTTGTACTGCGCTTTCTTGATCTACCTGGCCTTCTCAAATTTCCACTTTTCTTCTTGAATGAAGTGGGTTAGCATGTGACTTTGGCCAGGAGTCAGCTTGAAGTCAGGCATGGGAGTGTTGGGGTCCTTGTGCCAAACATCAATGTATTCGAGGATCAACTTGGGATCCAAAAGCAGTGGCACATTTGTTCCCTTGGCTCTAGCGGCCCTGACTTGCCTATCTCTGATGATTTCTGCAAGTTCATCATCATCAGCTTCGTCTTCTTCAGACGGCACTTGGAAAGCGACTTGCTTCTTCTGAGGACTTGGTCGAGGACCGCGTCAAGCAGTTGACTTTGTCTTCAGCAGTGAGGGACCAGCTGAGGAACTTGGTGCAGCTGAGTGTAACATCCCAAAATTCTAAATTTTGGAATGTTATAATAAATAGATAGATTTGATTGATTGTTTGATTGATTGTCTGAAAGTGAGTGAATTCAAAACTTTTTGAAAGTTAAATGAGAGGGAATAAAAGGACTTTCCCAAACTTTCATATTTGCTTTCTGATCTCCATGAATTCAAACTCTTTTCAAATACAAAACCCTTGAGCGAAGATGATATGACTTCTTCCATTTAAATTAAATGAAAGGGTATTTGAAAATAATTGGATTTCATTTGGAAATATTTCAATTCATAAACTTCATGCAGCTCAATGATTTTCATGAGAGAAGATAAAATGACTTCTTCAAATTATATGAAATATGAGTTGGGAGCTTCAAAGAATTAAATTCAAAGTTCTTTTGAATTTATTTTCAATTTGGAGTTATTTGAGTTTTATTCAAATTATTTTTCTCCAAAAATAAAATATATGGAAATTAGGGTAACATGATTCCCTACCACAGAAAATTGGAGATAAATAAAATTGAAATCATTTTGATATTTTTTAAAATGATTTTTATTGGATTTTAATAGACCAGTAGCACTCTTTGATTTATCTGATTTTGTGAGGATTATATTTGGCATATTAAAAATGTCCATGTTGTAGAAAATCTTTTTCTGCAAATTTTGATATATTATATGTCTATATAATATTTTATTTCTGTTTGTTTTTATTTGTTTTGTTTGTCTGGAAAAAAAATCTTAAAAAATCCCCCCCGCCCTTGACTGGGCCGGCCTAGCCAACCGGCCAGGCCATGGCCCAGCCCGACGACCGCGCTCGTCCCCGAGCTCCGCTTGGAGACCGCCGCCGCCGTGTCCGTCGCGGACACCGCGCCCGCCGCCTTTGCCTCTACCCCTCCTCCACGCCTCGACCTCCCCTCCGCTTTTATGAGCGCCGCCCGGACCCCTCTCTCTACTCTTTCGCCGCCCCGCGCCGCAGATCCGTCGCCGCCGGATCTCGCCACCGCCGCCGCCCCGCTCCGTCCCGTCACTGTCGACCACCGTCGACGCCACCATCCTCCTCGCCTCGCCGCGCCGCCCCTCCCCGACCCCTTCGCCGCCCTCCTGGACGACCGGAACCGCCGCCCCGGCCGGACCCGAGCCGCCGCCGCCGTCCTGTCGTCGCCGGAACCCGCCGCCGTCGCCGTTGCCGTTAAACCGCCATGGACCGGTAAAAAAACCGCCCGGTTCGATCCGGTTTATTTTTTTTTCAGTTTTGTTTTTTTGTTAAACCCGGTTTTGTTTTTATTAACCTAGTTATTTAGTGGATGTTCGCTAGGTTAGATTTGTTAGTGAACACTTTTGTTCGTTAGGTCTCTATAGCGAGCGTTCGCTTGATAGTTTTTTTCTTTTCTTTTCTTTTTTTTGTTTTCTGCCAGGGACTCATTTGTGAGTATTTATTTATAGATCAGCCCCTGGTTTTCAAACGACTATAACTTTTTACTCGTTAGTCCAAATTCTACGAAACCAATGCCCACATCTTTGTTATGATCTCCTCTATCCAGTAATCCAACTCAAACATGTTTTTGAAAAGTTTAATATTTGAATTAGATCAGATTTGAATTCAAACTTCGTTTGATCGTAACTTGAGTTTCGTAGCTCCGTTTCAGTTGTTTCTTTTTGCAAATCGAAGCTCCTGACCTAAACTTTCTGATAAGGCCAAATTCGCATAATTTTGGTACTGTTAGAAATTGTTTTATGTTGCAAGAGTTATTTGCTTGGTTTTGATGTTTTCCGAATCGTCTTCCTCGTTCTTTCTGATCTTTTGAGTGATTGATTATGTGTGGTTACTATTGCTTGCTTACGATAGATTGACCAGAGTGTGACAAGTAGAACTATCAAGAGTTATGAGTGCGAATCATCTTCATCAACATTGCAGGCAAGTCACACTTTGATCATACCTCCTACTACCCAGTTTTATTGCATTAGATCAATCCTCAAACATTGCATGATTAGGATCTAATTAAATTGTGGGATGGGAAGTAGTTGAGGTAGTACCTATTACCTGTTATATTATCAAACCTTTGGGAGTTACTTCTACATTTGCTTACTATTGCCATGCTATGCTAGTAGACGTGGATTGGGTGAGTGATATTCATGACAGATGTGAGATTGTTAATTAATGGTTTACTTAAGGTGGCAACTTAAACACACATCTGGGTGGATTGAGGCACCTGGGTATTCCAGGATTGCCTGTCTAAGCACCTGGGTAGACCAGGATTGCCTGTTTTTTTATGGACTGCCACCCAGGCTCAAAGGGATCAGGAGATTATTCATACTAGAAACTTACATGTGCAGCCACAAGCTATTATGGGCTCTAGCATAGTTGATTAAGTCATGCGAACTCTTACAGGGTAGACTAGCAGATGTAGGGGAAAGTAGGTGTAACGGTCTATCCATCTAAGGTGCTAGCGCTTCTGAAAGACTATGTCTCGGTCATCCGTCTTCTCAAACACCATGTAGTGCGAGAAACCAAACGGAGGCGATCGAGTCTTGTGGGGAAAAGTGCGCAAACCTCTGCAGAGTGTATAAACTAATCATGATTAGCCGTGTCCCCGGTTATGGACGTCTTGAGTATCTAGTACCTGGATTATCATGTGAATCTCATCATGTTACTTTAAATGAATATTGTTGGGTTTTAATGATGTTACTTAATTGGGATTGAGAATGCTGTCAACCATTCTCAATGTTCAACAACCACCATGATAGTTATATAAAATTTATTCCTTTGCAGTAGGGAAAAATTGGCTTTTCACAAAAACATTATAACCATAGAGCTTTTCCACCAGCCAAATATGCATGTAGTGATAGCCTTAAATCATCATTATCCTCTGGTGTGAATTTGCCAGTACATTCAATGTACTGACCCTTTGTGGCTGCAACGTCTCATGTTGCAGGATATCTTACGATGAGTAAGTGATACGTTAGGGTTACGATTTCTACACTCAACTTTGCCGTTGGTGTTGATGGGAATCCACAACCTTGTTACTTCCGCTATTTGGATTGAGGTAATAGTATTTACGTTACTTATACATGTTATTTACCTCTGTTATAAATCCTCGAGTACTGTGTGTGTCAGCATACCGATCCAGGGATGACACTTAAGCATAGAGACTTGATCCATTCGGGTCGGGTCGCTACACTGAGGAACTTGCTGAGACACCTGAGGCAATAGATATGCCTGCAGTCCTTTGGCACGAGGCAAGATGCACAGGTGCTGAGGACTTTGTCGGAACAGTTGAAGAATTTGGCGGAGGAGCGAAGGACTTTTTAGGAACAGGAGCAGCATGAGGAATTGGCCATGAGGGCTTTGAGGATTCTGGCCGTGAGGGCATTGCTGAGGAACTTGGCCTTGAGGGCATTGTTGGTGAAGCACTTGGCTTGCGCGCAGGCTTCTTTGACATAGCCTTCTTCGGCTTGACAGCAGAGGCCTCAGCAGAGGCAGCAGCAGCAACAGCAGAGTCTTCATTGAATTTCCTCACTTCTTCTCTGGCTTGCTTAGCCAACTTGGCTTGGCGCTTGGCCCATTCGTCAGGATAGTCCTTACCGCGCTTGAGGCTGGTGGGATCAGCTGTTTGGCCAGGTGCCAATGGAGCTCTTGGGCATGGAGGATTGAGTGCGAATTTCTTCATGTATTTTGGAGTTACATACCTGTACTCCCTCCATTCTCTTGCCCATCTCCTTTCTATCCTTTGTATGTGCACCTTGCACTGATTTTTGTCCTCTTTTCCAAACTTGGCCTCATCAGGAGTGCAGTAATCTTTGTATATGTCCTCAAGGATTTCAAAGGCAGTCATGACCTCAGGCTTCTTTCCTCCTTTCTGTGGCCTTTTACCATCAGCCATTTTCTTCAGTTGAGGAATTTGAACAATCGAATTCTCTGAAGAAGTATGCAACTTTTCTTCGAGGAACGCTGCAAATGAGTTTAGTTAATGAGAACCTAGTGATTCAGCAGCTGACATGTGTACATGTGAACAGAGTATAGTTGCGAGGAATTTGGAGAGGTCATATGTGTTCTCAGAGGGTTTTTCAAAAAGAACAAGTTTGAGGAATTTAACCAGAAGAGTCTTGAAGAATTTCACTAAGCGTTCTTTGTCTTAGGTTCCAGAGTTGTATAGATCGAAGATCCACACAATTGAGGAATCTTGAAGAAAAATGATGCTTAGAGAAACGAATCAACAACAGATGACTTGTGAGGTGTTTAGTGTGTGAAGCTATGAAGAAAAACACTTTTGAAGATTTTGTAGATAATCATTCTAATCAATGAGGGCAGTAAAAGTAACTTTTAATTACCCTGGACGAAGAACACGACGAACAGTGAGGTGTGGAGATGAAGTTCGTCTGTGTAGATCTTCCACGCCCTAACTCGGCGGAGGAAGACGGTCGGCACGATTACGTCGGCGACGAGGTCGAGGCAGTGAAGCTCTTCCTCACCGGCGGCGATGAAGTAGCGGCGGCGCTAGGGTTTGAGAAGCTCGAGCTGGAGAGAGAGATCGAGCGGAGTAAAAGAAGTGAGGAAGGGAAGGAGGGTATTTATAGCCACGATGAAAAACTGCTCGCCCGAAGAAATTGGACGAACGTGCCCCTGACCCTTCTCATTCGCATGGCATGTGTCACCCACATAGTGAGAAGTGGAGATCGTGTTAGATCATGGGTGAGTGGATAAGTATATCGTGGGATGCGGAACGGTTTGAGCGGCAAAGCCGAAAATTTTGATAGGATAGGTTTTAAAGTTCCGTTCGCAATTTCTTCAGCTGACAAGGACACAGTGAAGATTTTGAACGAGTTTCAAATAGAACGCACATGAAGAATTTGTGAATAGATTGGGTTGAGTATAGCATAGAGGGGGAAGGGTCCGATCACATTCACTTAGCAGAAGAACCAACTTGAAGAATTAGCAATAAGTGAATGCTGTAGAGGACACAAACTTATATATATATAGCAAATGAAGAAAAACGACGGAAGCAGTGAAGAAATGCAAAGTTGGAGAATATGAATAATTGAGGAATTTCAACTTTTGGTGGTGGCGTGACCCACCGTATAAGAATGATGATTTCAGACACCGCGTACAATTATCGTAGGGTTCTGAGAATCAAATTATTCGTTAATTTCTTCACACTAAGAGTGTTATTCTTCATTGGTTGAAGAAAAAGGTTTCTTCATGTGTTCACATCTAAGTCATCATTTTTGCAGAAGTGTTAGGATGAGTGTCCTTTTCAAAGAACATTCGAAGATTCTAGGATATTTAGCTCACACCGCAACTTGCTAAATCTCTTCTCATCCAAGGCTTTGTGAAGATATCGGCTAGCTGTTCTTCAGTCTTCACATGCTCAATAGAAATGTCGCCCTTCAACACATGATCACGAAGAAAATGATGATGAATCTGAATGTGCTTAGTCTTCGAGTGCTGAACTGGGTTGTGAGCAATTTTGATGGCACTCTCATTGTCACAGAAGAGAGGCACATTCTTCATGTTGATGCCATAGTCCTTGAGAGTTTGCTTCATCCATAGCAATTGAGCACAGCAAGAACCAGCGGCAATGTACTCAGCTTCAGCAGTAGATAGTGATACGCAGTTCTGTTTCTTCGAGGACCAACAGACCAAAGATCGTCCGAGGAAATGACATGTAGCAGATGTTGACTTGCGGTCCACACGATCACCAGCATAGTTAGAGTAAGAATATCCAATGAGATCAAAAGTCGAGCCCTTGGGGTACCATAATCCAAGTGTTGGTGTGTGAGCTAGATATCGAAGAATATGTTTCATAGCCTTATGGTGTGATTCCTTCGGTGTAGCTCGAAATCGGGCACACATGCAAACACTAAGCATTATATCTGCCTAGATGCACATAAGTACAATAAAGAACCAATCATGGAGCGGTATACCTTATGATAGAAGTCAATACCATTTTCATCAGTGCACAGATGGCCATTTGTGGGCATAAGAATTTTGACGCCTTTGCAATCTTGCATGCCGAATTTCCTCAGTACATCCTTGAGGTATTTCTCCTGAGATATGAATATGCCATTGCGTTGTTGACGAATTTGAAGACCTAAGAAGAATTTCAACTCTCCCATCATAGACATTTGATATTCTTCACTCATCATATAGGCAAATTCATCACTATAACATTGGTCAGTACAGCCAAAGATAATATCATCAACATATATTTGGCACACAAACAATTCACCATCATAAGATTTAGTGAAAAGAGTAGGGTCAAGTGAACCGGGTTTGAAGCCTTTCTTCATGAGGAATTCCTTCAAGGTATCATACCACGCCCGTGGGGCCTGCTTGAGGCCATAGAGGGCCTTGTTGAGTCTGAAGACTTTGTCAGGATTCTTTGGATCTTCAAAACCTAGGGGTTGAGCAACATATACTTCTTCCTCAAGCTTACCATTGAGGAAGGCACTTTTCACATCCATTTGATATAAAGTGATATCATGATGGTTTGCATAAGCAAGTAATATGCGAATAGCCTCAAGTCTAGCAATAGGTGCAAAAGTTTCATCGAAATCAATTCCTTCAACCTGTGTGTAGCCTTGAGCTACAAGCCGTGCCTTATTCCTCACCACAAGGCCGTTTTCATCTTGCTTGTTGCGGTATATCCACTTTGTGCCAATGATATTGTGCTTGCGAGGATCTGGACGTTTGACCAGTTCCGAGACATTGTTGAGCTCGAACTGATGTAATTCTTCTTGAATGGCCCGAATCCACTCAGGCTCCAGAAATGCTCCATCTACCTTAGTGGGCTGTGTAATAGAGACAAAAGCATAGTGCCCACAAAAGTTAGATAAATGTGAAGCTTTTGAGCGTGTGAGAGGACCTGGCGCTTTGACGTCATTGATGATCTTTTCAACTTGCACTTCTTTTGCAATGCAAGGATGAGCTGGTTGCCGTTGAAGAATTTGATCAGCATTCTCTTCAGCACCATTTTCTTCAGTATTTTCTTCAGGTGCATTAGTTCGACGTTCTTCATGTTTTGGAATGAATTCTTCAGCAGATTCTTCAGTAGGAATGACATCCTCATTAGCCTTGAACTTGATAGTTTCCTCAGGTACTGGTTCATCTATCACAGTAGATAGGTGCTCTCTTTGCGAGCCATTAGTTTCATCGAACCGCACATCTACAGTTTCAACAACCTTGTGAAGAACATTGTTGAAGACTTTGTAGGTGTGCGAGTCCTTTCCGTAACCAAGCATAAAACCTTCATGTGCTTTCGGTGCAAATTTTGAGTTGTGATGAGGATCTCTAATCCAACATTTAGCACCAAAGACTTTGAAATAACTTACATTGGGTTTCTTATCAGTGAGGAGTTCATAGGAAGTCTTCTTGAAGAATTTGTGAAGATATACTCTGTTGATGATGTGGCACGCAGTATCAATTGCCTCAGTCCAGAAATGACGAGGCGTTTTGTATTCATCAAGCATAGTGCGAGCCATCTCAGCAAGAGTCCTATTCTTGCGCTCCATGACGCCGTTCTGCTGAGGAGTATAAGGAGCAGATAACTCATGAGTAATACCAAGTTCATCAAGATAGTCGTCGAGACCAGAATTCTTGAACTCAGTGCCATTGTCACTTCTGATGTGCTTGATCTTCACACCAAAGTTGGTTGAAGCCCTCGAAGAAAATCGTTTGAAGACTTCCTGCACTTCATGTTTGTAAGTAACAAGGTGTACCCATGTGTAACGAGAGTAATCATCAACAATAACAAAGCCATATTGAGATGCTTCATTTGAAATAGCAGAATAATGATTGGGACCAAAGCGATCCATGTGAAGCAATTCAAGTGGACGAGTGCTGGTCATGATAGTCTTCGCTGGATGCTTGGCCTTCGTCATCTTCCCAGCTTCACAGACTCCGGATAGGTGATCCTTGAGGAATTTGACATTCTCGATGCCAATGACATGCTTCTTTTTCGCAAGCGTGTGCAAATTCCTCATGCCTGCATGACCAAGTCGTCGATGCCAGAGCCAGCCTTCTGAAGCTTTTGCAAGTAGACACACGACTGGTTGTGGTCATGTAGAGAAATCAACAATATACAGGTCTCCTCTCCTAAAGCCTTCGAAGACTTTGGAATTGTCAGCTTCCATAACCACAACATAATGGTACTTGCCAAACACAACAACCATATCGAGATCACAAAGCATTGAGACAGACATAAGGTTGTATCCTAGGGACTCAACAAGCTTGACTTTGTCCATGTATCGATCCTTTGTGATCGCAACCTTACCTAGACCCAATACCTGACTTTTGACTTTGTCAGCAAAGATGATATGCTTCAGATGCGACGGAGATAATGGAGCATCCATCAATAGATTCTTGTCACCAGTCATGTGATTTGTACATCCACTATCGAGGACCCACTCAGTGGCTTTGGGTTGATCATCCTGCAGATGAATTAGTGCAGCTTAAAAACTCATATACTTCATCAATGAAGAATATGACATCAATTCATCAGATCAATTTCATCAAGCAAGAGAACAGATAAAGCAATATGAGGACGTGAGAAATGAAAGTTCATTTCTTCATGATTAGCCTGCGTCCTATCAGGCATGCTCAGGTCTCCAACAAATTCTTCAGACGATTACGTACGTCTGGAGACCTGACCCTGCAGAAGAGATTAGTTCTTTTTCTTCACCACCCACATCTGAAGGGGTGGCAAAGAGTTCATCATTCTGCAAGCTTCATATGAGAAGGATGGCATAGAAGCCAGTCCATTTTGTTTCACACAAGAGGGGTTAGAATAAGCATAAGAGTAAGCAGAGAAATTCTTCGAGGACTTATGGACATAATAATTTGAAGAATAATGCACATATCCATAATCCTTAGATCTTCCCTGCGAAATAGACAGGTTAGCACGATGATGTTCATTTGAGGACTTTGATCCTTTTGAGGAATTTGATCCATGTGAGGAGTTTGGTCCGTGTGAGGACTTGGATCCATATGAAGAATTTGGTCCATATGAAGAATTTGATCTGGGGTTCCTATTCTTCACAGGTGGCATCATGATGACATTCACCTGAAGATTTTCAAGGCATCTTTTGGGAACCCAGATTTTCTTCATAGGGGGACCGTTCCTGCAATTAGTGCCAACATATCTAGCAAATACTTCACCATTCTGATTTTTGAACAGTTTGTAGTTGGAGTCAAATGACTCATCATCAGAATGAGGAGATTCACATGCATATCCAGATAGGTTAGATGGATCAACTGGAGGTCCCTTTGCAGCAACCCATGTAGTTTTGGGGTACTGCTCAGGCTTCCAATATGTACCATCAGCGTTGAGTTTCCTCTCAAAGGCAATACCCTCTTTCCTAGGGTTCATGTTGAGGATCTGCTTGTTAAGCACATCACAAAGTGTCTGATGCCCTTGAGGCTTTTGTACATGCCTGTCATGTACAATTCCTTCAGCCCTGCATTGTCAGTGATACTAGCAATGTCCTCAGATGAGGAATTAGTGATAGTAGAGGCATGCGAAGAATTTGAAACATTAGCAGCATTTGAACATTCGGGTGAAGAATTAGCAGATTCACGTTCAATGCATTTCAAACATGGAGGAACAAATTCTTCCCGAGATGCGCTGATTTGTTGAGCAAGTAATGAATCGCGCTCCTTTTGAAGATCTTCATAACTCACTCTTAGCTTCTCAAGGTCTTGCTTTCTTTGAAGAAATTCATAAGAAAGCTTCTCATGATCAGATAAGAGAGTGTTATGTTGATCTTGAAGGGTGTCATACTTAGTATGAAGTCTCTGAAGACTTTCAGCCAAAGCTTTTGACTGATCCATTTCTTCACCCAACATATCATCGCTCTTCTTTAGCATATAGTGAACTTTTTCCAAAGCTCTTTGTTGTTTAGTGGCAAGGGAAGCAAGTTTGACATAGCTGGGTCCAAATTCATCACCAGATTCATCATCACTAGACTCGGATAGGTAGCATTCAGTTACCTCAGCATCTTTTGCCATAAGGCATGATGCAGAAGATGATGATTCTGGTTCGACTGTCATCGCTTTGAGAGATTCCTTGAAGTCCTCAAACCAAGGATCATGACAGGTTCGATGACCTTCATAGACCTCAGAGAGACGGTCCCAGATGATCTTCGCATGATCGAGATGCATGATATACCTGAACTGATTTTGTGACAGACTGGAGCAGATGACATCCTTCGCCGTGAGGTTGAGAAGAGTGTACTTGCGAATGTCATCAGCTTCTGCCATCTTGCACAGATCGGTCATACCAATCTCATTGACGGTCCACAGCTCGCTGTTCATCGCCATGAGGCATTTCCTCATCATGGCCTTCCACTTGGGATACTTGTGACCGTCAAAGATGGGGCATGTCACTTTCGTCAAACCTGCGGTCGACATAACTAAAACTCAAGGCGGTTAAACCAAAATCACACAGAACAAGGGAGTACCTTGCTCTGATACCTATTGAAAGTGCGTTATATCGACTAGAGGGGGGTGAATAGGCAATTTTTATGAAATTCTTCACTGAGGAATTTGCTGGTGAGGAAATTCCTTAGTGAAGAACCACTAGCAGCGGAATAAGTACTCAAACGTAAACATAACAGAATACAAGCATAGTCATCATGATGAAATGAAGACAGGCACAGAGTACAGGAAGCGTAAGCATAGGATAACACAGGATGAAGACAAACAGACTGAAGAAATTGAACTGAGGAAATTGAGATAGTCTTCAGTCAAAGTCTTCAAACACAGATATGAACAAGCACACAACTCAATTATGAGGAAATGAAAGAGTTGAGGAAGAACCAGTAAGCTTGGTGAAGACAATGATTTGGTAGACCAGTTCCAACTGCTGTCTCAGTTGTACGTCTGGTTGGAGCGGCTGAGTATTTAAACTCAAGGAGACACAGTCCCGGACACACAGTCCCGGACACCCAGTCCTGAACACGCAGCTCAGGACACCCAGTCCTCCCCGTATTCTCCTTGAACTAAGGTCACATAGACCTCGCCCAATCAATCGTGGTAAGTCTTTAGGCGACTTCCAAACCTTCACAAACTTGGTCACTCGACGATCCACAATTCCTCTTGGATGCTCTAGACCATGATGCCTAACCGTCTAGAAGAAGCATAGTCTTCAAAGGTAACAAGCATCGGATCCACGCAGGATCAATCTCTTCAGTGATGCTCAATCACTTGGGGTTTGTAGGTGTTTGGGTTTTTCCTCACTTGATGATTTTCGCTCAAAGTCCTCGGAGGATGGGTTGCTCTCAAATGACAAGTGTACGTTTCTCTCGGAGCAGCCAACCAGCTAGTGGTTGTTGGGGGCGGCTATTTATAGGCTAGGGAGCAGCCCGACATGATAAGACATAAATGCCCTTCAATGATATGACCGTTAGGTGGATAGATATTTTGGGACAGCTGGCACATAGCACAGCAACGGTCGGAATTTTGAGTAGCAAAATCCTTAGGGCTATCATGTTCCTCACTGTGTAGGCAATCTGCACTGGTGAATTCCCGACTCCTCAGTCAGAACAAATTCCTCAGAGACCAGAAGAACTTTGTCTCTGTCACTCAAGAATATGACTGGACTGTATGAGATTTCCAATGGCTTCACTCGAAGGGATTGGTAGGTGTAGGATTTTGAGTTGAGCATCACATGGAAATTGTCCTTAGTATTTCCTCGACCCCCTTTAACAGTATGGTGTTTCCTATGACTCAAGAAAGAGAAAATGAAACTACGAAAACAAAAGTCTTCATGCTTCATGTTCCTCGAATGAATACCAAGTCTTCAAGGTCACACCAATTTCTTCACTTTCAAAGTCTTCAGAAAGTCTTCAGAAATCCAAAGTCTTCATTCGAAGAACTTCATTTTTAGGGGTCGACTTTCTCTGTAAATATCAAACTCCTCATAGACTTATAGACCTGTGTACACTCACAAACACATTAGTCCCTTAACCTATAAGTCTTTAATACACCAAAATCACTAAGGGGCACTAGATGCACTTACAAAGAGTTTCGAACCCAACGAGGAGCAGAAGGAAATGACAAGTGGTTTTCAGCAAGGTAATGTCTGCAAGTGGTGAAATTGTAAGTAACAGAGTAGTTTGATATCAAGATATTTTGTAACAAGAAAGTAATGATAATAGTAACAAAAGTGCAGCAAGGTAGCCCAATCCTTTTGAGGCAAAGGACAGACCAAAATGGTCTCTTATAATAAGCAAAGCGTTCTTGAGGGTACACGGGAATTTCATCTAGTCACTTTCATCATGTTGATTCAATCCGTGTTCTCTACTTTGATAAATTCCTATGTGTGTGGACCGGTGCTTAGGTGTTGTTCTTACTTGAAAAAATCTCCTACTTATGATTAACCCCCTCGCAACCATCCGCAACTACGAGAAAAGTATTAAGGATAAATCCTAACCATAGCATCAAACTATTGGATCTAATCGGTCCCTTACGGAATAGCACATAAACTAGGGTTTAAGCTTCTGTCACTCTCACAACCCATCATCTCATAACTACTCCACAATGCATTCCCTTAGGCCCGAATATGATGAAGTGTCATGTAGTCAACGTTCACATGACGCCACTAAGGGAATCACAACATACATACTATCAAAATATCAAACATATATCAAGTTCACATGATTACTTGCAACATGATTTCTCCCGTGACCTCAAGAACAAAAGTAACTACTCACAAGTGATAAACATGATAAAGATCATAGGGGTATTAAATAGCATAATGGATCTGAACATATAATCTTTCACCAAATAAACCATATAGTAATCAACTACAAGATGTAATCAACACTACTAGTCACCCACAAGCACCAATCTATAGTTCCGGTACAAAGATTCAACACAAGAGATGAACTAGGGTTTGAGAGGAGATGGTGTTGTTGAAGATGTTGATGGAGATTGCCCTCCCCAAGATTGGAGAGTTGTTGGTGATGATGATGACGATGATTTCCCGCTCCGGGAGGGAAGTTCCCCCGATGGAATCGCTCCGCCAAAGGGCAAAAGTGCTCCTGCTCAAGTTCCGCCTCGAGTCGACAATGCTCCGTCCTGAAAGTCCTCTCCTTATTTTTTCTAGGTCAAAATGACTTACATACCAGAAGATGGGCACCAGAGGTGGGCCTGGATGAGCACAACCCACCAAGGTGCTCCTGGGCTCCCTAGCGTGCCTAGGTGGGTTGTGCCCACTTGGTGGGCCCCTCTGGTACTTATTGGCTCCAATATTCCTCATATATTCCATAAAAAATCTCCGTAAAGTTTCAGCTTGTTTAGAGTTGTGCAGAATAGGTGGCCTCACATAGCTTTTCCAGGTCCAAATTTCCAGCTGCCGGAATTCTCCCTGTTTGTGTGTACCTTGCATATTATGAGAGAAAAGGCATTAGAATTACTCCAAAAAGCATTATTATGCATAAAAACATCATAAATAATAGTGGGAAAACATGATGCAAAATGGACGCATCATCCACCTCTTGATGTGCCCTGGCATGATCCACCAGGGCCTGAACATTGATATCATCACGCGGTGGGTCATGCCCATGGGGCGGGTTATGGCGCCGCTCACTGCTGGAAACCGCTGGCGATTCAATGCGCCTGCTATAACTTCGGCTATGGCACAGAGTTGAATGAATTCTCTCACGGCTATATGAATAAGCCACCTATTGAGATAACACTATCTGCAGGAGCTCTACAGCCTTCCGGGCCTCGACCGCAGCGGGAGACACGCCTTCTACTGGAAGAGCTGCCAGCAGTGAAGCCGCGACAATCATGTTATCCAAAGGGTTGGAGTAATGACCCGGAGGTGTTACCACTTTCTGACGCTAGGTTAATGATACGTCTCCAACGTATCTATAATTTTTATTGTTCCATGCTATACTATATTCTGTTTTGGACATTATTGGGCTTTATTATACACTTTTATATTATTTTTGGGACTAACCTATTAACCGGAGGCCCAACCCAGAATTGCTGTTTTTTTTCCTATTTTATGGTTTCGCAGAAAAAGAATATCAAACGGAGTCCAAACGGAATGAAACCTTCGGGAACATGATTTTTGGAACGAACATGATCCAGAGGACTTGGACCCTACGTCAAGACATCCACCAGGAGGCCCCACCCTCGTGGGCCCCCTGTTGCTCCACTGACGTACTCCTTCCTCCTATATATACCTACGTACCCCCAAACTACCAGATATGGAGCCAAAACCCTAATTCCACCACCGTTACTTTCTGTATCCATGAGATCCCATCTTGGGGCCTATTCCGAAGCTCCGCCGGAGGGGGCATCGATCACGAAGGGCTTCTACATCAACACCATAGCCCCTCCGATGAAGTGTGAGTAGTTTACTTCAGACCTACGGGTCCATAGTTATTAGCTAGATGGCTTCTTCTCTCTTTTTGGATCTCAATACAATGTTCTCCCCCTCTCTTGTGGAGATCTATTCGATATAATCTTCTTTTGTGGGGTGTTTGTTGAGATCAATGAATTGTGGGTTTATGATCAAGTTTATCTATGAACAATATTTGAATCTTCTCTGAATTCGTTTATGTATGATTGGTTATCTTTGCAAGTCTCTTTGAATTATCAGTTTCGTTTGGCCTACTAGATTGATCTTTCTTGCAATGGGAGAAGTGCTTGGCGTTGGGTTCAATCTTGCGGTGTCCTTTCCTAGTGAAAGTAGGGGCAGCAAGGCACGTAGTGTATTGTTGCCATCAAGGATAACAAGATGGGGTTTATATCATATTGCATGAGTTTATCCCTCTACATCATGTCATCTTGCTTAAAGCGTTACTCTATTCTTATGAACTTAATACTCTAGATGCATGCTAGATAGCAGTCGATGTGTGGAGTAATAGTAGTAGATGCAGGCAGGAGTCGGTCTACTTGTCTCGGACGTGATGCCTATATACATGATCATACCTAGATATTCTCATAACTATGCGCTCAATTCTGTCAATTGCTCAACAGTAATTTGTTTACCCACTGTGAATACTTATGCTCTTGAGAGAAGCCACTACTGAAACCTATGGCCCCCGGGTCTATCTTCCATCATATTAATCTTCCAATACTTAGTAATTTCCTTTTCCATTTATTTTATTTTGCATATTTTATTTCTCTTTATCATAAAAATACCAAAAATATTATCTTATCATATCTATCAGATCTCACTCTCGTAAGTGATCGTGTAGGGATTGACAACCCCTTATCGCGTTGGTTGCGAGAATTTATTTGTTTGTCTAGGTGCGAGGGGCTCGTGCGTGGCCTCCTACTGGATTGATACCTTGGTTCTCAAAAACTGAGGGAAATACTTACGCTACTTTGTTGCATCACCCTTTCCTCTTCAAGGGAAAACCAACGCAAGTGCTCAAGAGGTAGCAGTTAAGTCCAAGCGAGGCAGGTCTGTTACACGAGGTTGAGTCATCGCCCTGGTGTTTGAAATTCATTCCCATTTCTTGCATGGGACCTAAGCATGCCCCGAAGGACACATATTTGATTTTTCAACCAATTTATATGCACTGGAGCTTGTGCATGTAGTTCAAATTTCAATTATGCACATGAAATGCCTAGAAAACCCAGTTAATGTATAAAAATGTCCAAATGAACCCCGAAAAATTCCAAAAGTAAACACAACACTCTCGTTGTTCTATGTTGACACTAGAAAATTTTGAAAGCAATAAGAGGCAACGGATATCTTTTCGTCCCCAAAGATGGCACGTTCCCTACCGAAACCATCACGCTTGTTGTGAGAAGCTAAGGTTTGTGAGAAACTTATACCCAAACCTGCCCCAAATGGGACAAAAATTTTACCACGGCATGTTGATGCCGCTCCATGATAGCATGCCAAGTTTCATGAATTTCATACAAGTTTTGGATTTACAAGAATTTAAAAACCAGGTATCTCAATGTTTTGCCGGCAATCAAGAGTGCCCTGGTGTTTTAATTTTTTTTCCATTTCTTGCATGGGACCTAAGCATGCCCCGAAGGACACATACTTGATTTTTCAACCAATTTATATGCACTGGAACTTGTGCATGTAGTTCAAATTTGAATTATGCACATGAAATGCCTAGAAAACCTAGCTAATGTATAAAAATGTCCAAACGAACCCTGAAAAATTCCAAAATTAAACACAACACTCATGTTGTTCTATGTTGACACTAGAAATTTTTTGAAAGCAATAAGAGGCAATGGGTATCGTTTTGTCCCCAAAGGTAACACGTTCCCTACCGAAACCGTCACGCTTGTTGTGAGAAGCTAAGGTTTGTGAGAAGCTTATACCCAAACCTGCCCCAAATGGGACAAAAATGTACCATGACATGTTGATGCCGCTCCATGACAGCATGCCAAGTTTCATGAATTTCAGATGAGTTTTGGATTTACTAGAATTTAAAAACCAGGTATCTCAATGTTTGTGGCCGGGTGACGGTGGCAGGGTGTTTGAAATTCATTCCCATTTCTTGCATGGGACCTAAGCATGCAACCAAGGATACACATTTTATTTTTCAACCAGTTTATAGGCTCTGGAGAATGTGCATGTAGTTAAAATTTGAATTATGCACCTAAAATGCCTGGAAAACCCAGTTAATGTATAAAAATGTGCAAACGAACCCCAAAAAATTCCAAAATTGAACAAAACACTCCTGTTGTTCTATGTTGACACTCGAAATTTTTTGAAAGCTATAAGAGGCAATGGATATCGTTTCGTCCCCAAAGGTGGCACGTTCCCTACCGAAACCATCACGCTTGTTGTGAGAAGCTAAGGTTTGTGAGAAGCTTATACCCAAACCTGCCCCAAATGGGACACAAATTTTACCACGACATGTTGATGCCGCTCCATGATAGCATGCCAAGTTTCATGAATTTCAGACGAGTTTCGGATTTACTAGAATTTAAAAACAAGGTACCTCAATGTTTGCATCCGAGTGACGGTGGCAGTGTGTTTGAAATTCATTCCCATTTCTTCCATGGAACCTAAGCATGCAACCAAGGACAAAAATTTGATTTTTCAACCAGTTTATATGCACTGGAGAATGTGCATGTAATTCAAATTTGGATTATGCACCTGAAATGCCTACAAAACCAAGTTAATGTATAAAAACGTCCAAACGAACCCTGAATAATTCCATTTTTTGACGACACACCTATAGTTGCATGTTCACTGCAGATAAAAGTTCTAGCAATTCAAACACCATCCTTTGTAGCTGTGACCCCATTACGTAATTCAAATCAAGATGATAAATCAAGTAGATCGCACACAATTTATTATCACCAACCGTGTGAGATGCAGCACAAAATATCTTGGAGCACCGTCGGTGTATAGTACGCCTATGGCTTAGGCGAGAAGGTGTGTCGACTACAGTCCACATGCGGTGTGTCAAGCACACTAGCCCACTCCCCAAATATCATTTCACTGTTCATTTGTCGCCGGTGAAAGATTAGCACGTGGACCCACGTCGTGAGGGCAACTTCGGTGGCCCACTCCAGCGAGAGCGTGATATGTCTCCAACGTATCTATTATTTTTTATTGTTCCATGCTATTATATTGTCTATTTTGGATGTTAAAGGGCTTTATTTTACAGTTATATATTATTTTTGGGACTAACCTATTAACCGGAGGCCCAGCCCAAATTGTTGTTTTTTTGCATATTTCAGTGTTTCGTAGAAAAAGAATATCAAACGGAGTCCAAACGGAATGAAACCTTTGGGAGCATGATTTTTGGAACAAACTTGATCCAGAGGACTTGGAGTGGATGTCAAGCAACCAATGAGGAAGCCACGAGACAGGGGGCGCGCCTACCCCCCTAGGCGCGCCCTCCCCCTCGTGGGCCCCTCATGGCTCTACCGACCTACTTCTTCCTCCTATATATATTACCATACCCCGAAGACATCCAGGAGCACCACGAAACCTTATTTCCACCACCGCAACCTTCTGTACCCAAGAGATCCCATCTTGGGGCCTTTTCCGGAGCTCCGCCGGAGGGGGCATTGATCACGGAGGGCCTCTACATCAACTCCATGGCCCCTCCGATGATGTGTGAGTAGTTTACCTCAGACCTTCGGGTCCATAACTATTAGCTAGATGGCTTCTTATCTCTCTTTGGATCTCAATACAAAGTTCTCCTCGATTCTCTTGGAGATCTATTCGATGTAATCTTATTTTGCGGTGTGTTTGTCGAGATACGATGAATTGTGATCAAGATTATCTATGAACAATATTTGAATCTTCTCTGAATTCTTTTATGTATGATTGGTTATCTTTGCAAGTCTCTTCGAATTATCAGTTTGGTTTGGCCTACTAGATTGATCTTTCTTGCAATGGGAGAAGTGCTTAGCTTTGGGTTCAATCTTGCGGTGCTCGATCCCAGTGACAGAAAGGGAAACGACACATATTGTATTGTTGCCATCGAGGATAAAAAGATGGGGTTTATATCATATTGCATGAGTTTATCCCTCTACATCATGTCATCTTTCTTAAGGCGTTACTCCGTTCTTATGAACTTAATACTCTAGATGCATGCTGGATAGCGGTTGATGTGTGGAGTAATAGTAGTAGATGCAGGCAGGAGTCGGTATACTTGTCATGGATGTGATGCATGTATACATGATCATACCTAGATATTCTGATAATTATTCGATTTTCTATCAATTGCTCGACAGTAATTTGTTCACCCACCGTAATACTTATGCTATCTTGAGAGAAGCCACCAGTGAAACCTATGGCCCCCGGGTCTACTTTCCATCATACAAGTTTCCAATCTATTTTATTTTGCAATCTTTAATTTCAATCTATATCATAAAAATACCAAAAATATTTATCTTATTATTATTATCTCTATCAGATCTCACTCTTGCAAGTGGCCGTGAAGGGATTGACAACCCCTTTAACGCGTTGGTTGCGAGGTTCTTATTTGTTTGTGTAGGTACTAGGTGACTCACGCGTGGTCTCCTACTGGATTGATACCTTGGTTCTCAAAAACTGAGGGAAATACTTACGTTGCTTTGCTGCATCACCCTTTCCTCTTCAAGGGAAAACCAACGCATGCTCAAGATGTAGCAGAGTGCGGCCGCAACAGCCAGGTGCGTGCTAACAAGCTTCGTGAGGGCGATTGCAGTCTGCGTCTGGGCGGCCAAGGCAGCCCAAATGGCCGCTGTAGCTTCTCAGGCGGCGGCAGCATCTGCCTCGAGGATAGCTATTGGCGAGAGCAGCACGGCAGTTCTCCGTTCCGTAGCGGCGGCCTTAGCCCTGATGGATGCCGCCCACTACCATGTCGAGGCCATCCACACCCAACTCGTGGCGGTCACCGCACAAATCGAATGAAGTTTCTCTGACAATGGTCGGCAACCCACGGCTGAAGAGTTGGCAATCGCCGAGAGAGTTCGAACAGCCGTTCTTTCCTGCGCAGCATACCTTGCCACGACGAAGGCCGCCAGAGGCCAGATCGCGGCCGCCCACGCCCATCTCGTGGCGGCCTATTCCAAAGATATGGCAGACGCGGATGGCAAGATGCTTGCCGAGTATAGTGCAATTGATGCCATGGAGCTCCTTCCCCAGGAGACCATCGGGCGCGAGCTGGACATGGAGGCGGCGGTGGAGATCGACGAGCACTAGCCGTAGTAGTACTCTTTTTTTGTTTAATTAAGAGCGTTGGTTTTTAATTTGTTAGAGTAATGTTTAGGTCAGCAAGCTCTGTTTAATTGCTGAACTTGCTCGATTAAGAAGTTAGTCTCCTTTGTGTACCCAAATTATGCAATGACGTGGATGACGACTATAACCAGGGAAATTCGAACCAAAATTTGTGTATTCAAACTCAACACACACGAGTTAAGCTATCTGAATCGTTTGTGATGTTCACATATTGTACACAGTTCTGAATAAGGGACCGTGTCTGATGAAACTTTGCGTGCCAGTTTTTTTGCTGAAGCGATTCCAAATTTTTGGCTTCCGCAGAAATATCAACCTCCCGGCCCCCTCCCCCTTACCAAAAGCCACTTTTCCCATGTTTCTGCCTTCCTTTCCAAGTTGAAACCTTCACTCCTTGTTTGCAGCACCGCCTCCTCGCCGGCGACCCTCCTCCACGCTGCTCGGCCTCACCTATCCAGGCAGCTAATCCACACCCGACCCCCATCCTCCTTCTCCTTCCACATCCCACATGCCCCGACCGCCGACGCGACGCCTTCCACCCAAATCACTGACCCCTCCACCAAATAAGTGCCGCCCTAAGCCATGGTGTGTGCAGTATAGCCAGGATCCCAAGGACCATTTGGCAGCGGAGAAGGAAATCATGGTCGCATGAGCGGATGAGGTCGTGATGGCTGCCATTCATGTTGACCCTCAGACTTGGAGGAGCACCTCACCGTCGAGGCCACCGTCAACGCCTCGCACGCCGCCGACGCAACGCAGTTGGCTATTTGTTCAATTCTGCAATGTGATGTTCAATTGTTGTGGGTGCATTCTTTATTGTATACCATGTGAGAAATAAATCTAATTTTGATGTACTAAATACATGAGAAACAAATACAATTGCTATATTTCCATGTTGTTAAGCATGCTTGGTTTGGTTAACTATCTGATCTTCCATTAGGAGTATGTTTTATTGTGCAATGTGGTGCTCAGTTAACGTTTGGTTCATTTGTTGTGGTGCTTAGTTAACTGTTTTGTTTGGTTCAATTCTGCAATGCGATGTTCAATAGTTGTGGGTGCATTATGTTATTGTATACCATGTGAGGAATAAATTGAATTTGGCTATAGTAAATACATGACAAAAAAATACAATTGCTATTTTCCCAGTTGTTAAGCATGCTTGGTTTGGTTAACTGTCTGATCTTCTATTAGGAGTATGTTATATTGTGCAATGTGGTGCTCAGTTAATGTTTGGTTCATTTGTTGTGGTGTTTAGCTAACTGCTTGGTTCAATTCTACACTACGATGTCCAATTGTTGTGGGTAGAATTTTTATTGTTGTGCATGTGAGGAATAAATCGAATTTGGCTGCACTTAATACATGAGAAACATATACAGGTGTTATATTTCCTAGTTCTTAATCATGCCTGGTTTGGATAAATGGGTTTTCCATGTGGCTTGAATTAATCTGATGAATCTGCAATATGCTTATTTTTCATCAACATATTTTACTGATAGCATGCGAACTCTTACTTAACCTGATGACTAACTACCTTATATGTGTTGCAGGGAAACAATGGGAAGCACTGAGGTTTACAATCGAGGTTAGCACGTGCATGGTCCGTTGTCTAATAGCACATTATTGGGAAATTGCAGGAACCATTCTAATATTTAGGTTTTTAACAATTTGGTCTTGCACATGTAGGTCGTGCTGTCAGAGATTTTGACCCACTGTTCGACCCTTTTTGCATATGGGGAAATGAGTTGTCCATGAATATCATTCAAGTCAAGAAAATCAGAAAGATTGTTAGGATAAAGAAATTAGCGACAAAAAACAACAAGATCTTTGTCTGCACAATGAAGAAGACATCAGTTCAGTACAGGATGGTACTAACTATTATACCTTGCCTTTTTTATTCCTTTGCCCCATTTCCAATATAGAGAAGATATTTATGCACATCCTTGTTTTCAGGCCTTTCCAAAGTAGTTCACTGATGATTACCTCTCAAACCACCTGTATGCTCAAGAGGCGAGGAAGGTATTCATACAACACCCACTGTTCAATATTGAAGTGTTCCTGAAGGGAATGAAGGATGGATGGTCAATCATCCACAGGCACTGGCCTGAAGTTACAAAGACCTTCAACATCAATGAAGGCTCAATATTCGCCTTCTGCTTCAGCAGTTTTCCAGATGAGATACATATGTCTATGTACCGTCTATGATGCTAATTTTGAAAGGTTATAGATGTTGCATGTGAAATTTGGTCCTGATGTAGTTGTGTAATGGGGTAGCTGAGTGCTGAAGCTATATGATGTTGTACTCTGATGTATTTCAATTATGAAAATGAAATATATTGTGTGCTTAATATGAAATGTCAATTAGATTAATAAATGGATTATGAATAATTGGATAATTAGCATGCTAATGGCGAATTAGCCTGCTAATTGGGTTTTGCTATTGCAAACAGTTGTTGAAAAAATACCGTGGGCGATGACCTCAGGCAACACACACAGCTTCTAGGAATAAACTGTGTTGGAAATGAACAATTACACATGTCTTTCTCTTGAAAACTGTTTGCGTTAGGCCACCTTGCGCAAACGTTTACCACATAAAAATTGTGTGATGGACAGCCTTTGCCACACAGTTTCTTCTACGGACCGTGTGTGATACATTCAATAACGCAAACAATTTAACGGTAAAACTTGTGTGTGATGTCACTACTGCAGGATGGTCCAAACACGACACTACGATTAGAGACCCTTCGACGAAACTGTGTGCGATGCCATAATCGCAAACAGGGGTGTAAAAAACCATCAAAAGAGGTGCAAAACGTTCATGATGATGGATGGATCAAACACGGTTCGGATTTTAGTTGCGTGTGCGATGCAGGGCATACGGTTCAATTCAATTAACTTTTTGGGATGAGGAGGAACAAAAGAAATGGGCAGCCAGATGAAGGCGTGTGCGATATATAGCATATGGTTCACTAGAATGTGTGATTAGGAAACACAATGGAAACGGTTCAACTGAACAAGATGTGTGTGATACGTGGCAAACAGGTCCATAATCAGAAATGTGTGCGAAGACCAATAGTAACATAGGCGAGTGCTGCTAATAAGCCATGTGATTTGCTCTGTCTACAGTAGAATAACATGTGTATATATATAACTGAAATAAACATCCAATTACATAAGTGACTATACAGATCATTCCACACACCACAATAAATAATTGTGTGCATTCTAAAGTAGGAGAAACGATCGTCTAGTCATCTACTTCTTGTGACGCTCCCGCCACTGCTATGTGGCTCGATCCCTCGTCTGGGTCAAGAAGAAGATAGTTCCTCATGTCAACGATCAGCCTGTACATCTCGTAGCTTGTGTACGCGTCCATGGCCGCATACTTGACATGTTGTTTATTCAGTCTCTTATGCCACACACTGTGCCAGGCGTTCCTGTCCTTATTGCCCTCATTCTTCATCTTCATGTAGTAGAGGTCGATGATGGCCGAGGCGAGGTCAACTAGGGTGTTTTTATCGCTGCCCCAGACCTTGTAGTGGCTTTGGATGTTGACAAGATTCGGGCATTTCAAGCACGAAACCTTGAGCGCTTTTAGATCGATGGTGGTGTCGACCGCAGTGAAACTGTAGTCGGAGCTATTGATAAACCTGGAGAAACGCTTACAAGGCGTTGTGGCCAAGTGGTAGTGGTAGACGAGGACGTCA
Organism: Triticum urartu; assembly: GCF_056163025.1. Lineage (NCBI taxonomy): Eukaryota > Viridiplantae > Streptophyta > Magnoliopsida > Poales > Poaceae > Triticum > Triticum urartu. The sequence goes on along the minus strand of NC_141874.1, from coordinate 438,828,672 downwards.
TGTCGCACGCACAACTGGGCGACGGCAACTTTCTGATCGTGCCCGGCACGACCCATGGTGTACTCGAGGTCGAAGCCGACCACTTGGTACTTGTCCTCGGCAAGGAACTGCAACATAGTTTGGATGGAGCTCTCCACTGACACCAGATTGTTCGAGTACACCACCGAGAGAGCCTTCCCCCTCACGTGGGTGTCCACGACGTATTGCGTGGTGAACTGCCCGCCGTTGTTGTCGTCGGCCGCTGGGAGCGCCATTGGAGCCACGGGGAGCACCATTGGAACCGCTGGATGTCCTCTCTATATGTGTCCTCGTGGGTGTGCTTATTATGTCGTGTGAGATGAGAGATGAAGGTAAATGGCCACAGGAATAAAAAGGGGCCGGGCAGCATGGATTCTCGGCACGTCCGCATGGCAGTTTTTGCAGCGGGTAACTGCATCGTCGCACCGAGCCCGGCGCAACCGCATGCACACGAACGTGCGTGATCGCGCGCCGGCCTCAAACACGGGCAGCGCGCGTGGAGGGACGAGGGCAGATCACCCGGAGGGACGCGAGAGTAGAGTGTGCGCGGCGGGACGCAAGCAGAGTGCGCCACGGCCGCCTGAACCGCAAGCAACCACATGCATAGAGCAGTTGAACATGTAGGAAATGGTCGCCTACAAGCCGGTCGACACTTGCGTCGCTACGTAGAGAGCGGCCATGTGCAACCACGTCCATCTAGTCTATAGTCCCCTTTATATTTCGTGCCATACTTTGCCCTCAAATTTAACCAACAAAATGTTAATGCATGTTATAAAAATTATATAATTGGAAACTATGTTCAAATACGAATCCAAGTATATAATCTTTGGCGACATGCATTCGTATTTTATTAGTTAAATCCTACTTATAAACCAGGATGGGGGTATAGTAGGTAATTAAATCACAAACATTTTTTATTAACCGTATGTGTATGTGGCCTTTCCTCCTCCTCTCGCACGTCTTGTCACCCTGCTGCCGCACACGGCTTACAGTGCAAGCTTGCGCAGCGCGCGGGGGCGTTCTTCTGGCCAAACAGTGGTGCCAATGAATCGTCGGTGAGCCCGTCCTCGCGCAACCTCGCAGTCCCCGCGCAGGCTTCCCGCCTGACTTGGTAAAATCCCCCAAAATCCCAATGCTTACCGGACTACTATAAAAACCCTCACGGCCGGCGAGTCCTGCGCCGCATTTTCCGCTCCCTTCCTGTAGCTTATCTCGTCTGCTTCTCCCACAATCGCCAATGGCACCGGTCCGTCATCGTCGCTCAGCCACTCCGCCATCATCAGAGGACAGCTCTAGCTGGGAAGCTACACCGTGGTGGCGGCGTAGTCCCCGGCGTAGTGTAGTGCGCGTGGCGTCCCTGTTGGGTGTGCGTGGAACACCCACCACACGCTCCGCTGCCGATGCCCGTCGGCAGCTGTTGCCGCCACACCACCTTCGAAAGCCAGGGCCATCGCCCGCTCCGCCGCCAAGGCCCGACGGCAGGAGGTGGTCGTCGTGGCCCCCACCCCACTGCCGGCCACCATGGCCATCACCCGCTCCGCCACCGCGGCTCGAAGGCGGGAGGTGGTGGTCGTGGCTGCCACCCCGTCGTCGGCCGTCATGGCCGCCAGCCCACTGTCGACCGCCGGGGTCATCACCCGCTCCGCCACCGCCGCCCGAAGGCGGGAGGCGGAGGTGGATGCCTGCACATGCGTCCGCGACCTTGCGCGCTACACCGAGTTCCTGCGGGAGGAGGAGGAGCGCCTCGTCGAGCACGCAAAGAGCCTTACCGCCGTCGTGGCCGTGGCACACGCCGCCTTAGAGGCGAGGAATCGGGAGATCTACGAGGAGAACCACCACTTCGAGAGGGGTCGTCTCGAGCGGCAGAGGGCGTTCGAGGTGAGCGTCGCTAAAGCTGCAACAGCGGCAGGCACCGTATTGTGGTTGCCCAGCTCGTCGATAGGCTCCTCCTCCTCCGCCTCTTACTAAACGCGCTCGGCAGAGGAGAGGTAGTCGGAAGTAGTACAAATCCCCTTCGCAATAGTAGTAGTATATTTAGGGGCTATTTTTTCAATTCATCTGACTATAGATGTGGTGGAATTGTACAACGTACTTAAAATTAGCTAGTATATATAGTTGAACTAGCTATTTCAGTACATGGTTGGCAACAATTGGGGAAAAGTTTGGTCGGTTCAGCTGTCGTGTTGAACTGTTTGTATAAATTAAGAACGAATGCTTAATCTATGAATGAAATCTATGCTTAATTACTGAATTTTAGTTGCAAAAATTAGGTACTGCTAGTGATTTTCAGCTTCATATTTTGACAAATCGCAGTGTTGCAAGGTTGACAAATAGCAATGTTACTATATCAACAAATCTCAATCTTTCTAGTTTGACAAATGGTAACATACCCAATATGACAGATGCAAATCGCACCAAATTGTTTGTAAGTGGTTGCACACGGTTCATCCAAAAGAACTGTTTGCGTTGAAGTGATGCACAAATCCTGCTCTCACTTTGCATCATGTCGTCCTAGGGTCGACAAGCGTGGGGCGGGAGGACGGTAGCTGGCGGCGCTGAGAGGTAAAGTTCGACGGCGGCATCCCATGCCAACGAGGGGGGCGCGCACACGGAGAGGCAGGAGGGCGGCCATGGAAGTCAAAAGGCTCGCTTCCCAGTGAACCTACGCAGTGTACAGCATGCATGCTTCCTAGTGAGCCTGCGCATTCGAGGACAGCTTGCACTCCTCAGCATGCGCACCGGATTGCGCTCGCACGCCTCCCGTTCAATCAAGGTCAAGCAACTATTTGCACGACACCTCCTACAGCCATTAAAACCAAGACACGTGGCATCACCTGAATGGTTAACAGAATGCACACAGTTTGTATTATACAAACGTTTGAGATATTAAAGTGGCAGCTATTTTTTCAAAATGCCTTTATTGGCTGTCATTATTCGAGTGCGCCTTCTCTCAAAATGGACATGAAAAATACCACATCATGTCGGGTGCCATTCCATGATAGCATGCCAAGTTTCATGAATTTAGGACGAGTTTTGGATTTACTAGAATTTAAAAACAGGTATCTCAATGTTTTGCCGGCAATCAACGGTGCCCTGGTGTTTGAAATTCATTCCCATTTCTTGCATGGGACCTAAGCATGCACCCAAGGACACATATTAGATTTTTCAACCAATTTATATGCACTAGAGCATGTGCATGTAGTTCAAATTTGAATTATGCACATAAATGCATTGAAAACTCAGTTAATGCATAAAAATGTCCAAACGAACCCGGAAAATCACAAAAATTGACACAACACTCCTGTTGTTCTATGTTGACACGAGAAATTTTTTGGAAGCAATAAGAGACAATGGATATCATTTCGTCCCCAAAGGTGGGACGTTCCCTACCCAAACCATCATGCTTGTTGTGAGAAGCTCTGGTTTGTGAGAAGCATATACCCAAACCTGCCCCAAACGGGACAAAAAATTTACCACGGCATGTTGATGCCGCTCCATGATAGCATGCCAAGTTTCATGAATTTCAGACGAGTTTTGGATTTACTAGAATTTAAAAACCAGGCATCTCAATGTTTTGTCGGCAATCAACGGAGCCCTAGTGTTTGAAATTCATTCCCATTTCCTGCATGGGACCTAATCATGCACCCAAGGAAACATATTTGATTTTTCAACCAATTTATATGCACTCGAGCATGTGCATGTAGTTCAAATTTGAATTATGCACATAAACGCATTGAAAACTCAGTTAATGCATAAAATGTCCAAACGAACCCTGAAAAATCACAAAAATTGACACAACACTCATGTTGTTCTATGTTAACACGAGAATTTTTTGGAAGTAATAAGAGGCAATGGATATTGTTTCGTCCCCAAAGGTGGGACATTCCCTACCCAAACCATCATGCTTGTTGTGAGAAGCTCTAGTTTGCGAGAAGCATATACCCAAACCTTCCCCAAATGGGATAATTTTTTTACCACGGCATGTTGATGCCGCTCCATGATAGCATGCCAAGTTTCATGAATTTCAGACGATTTTTGGATTTACTAGAATTTAAAAACCAGGCATCTCAATGTTTTGCCGGCAATCAACGGTGCCCTAGTGCTTGAAATTCATTCCCATTTCTTGCATGGGACCCAAGCATGCACCCAAGGACACATATTTGATTTTTCAACCAATTTATATGCACTGGAGCATGTGCATGTAGTTAAAATTTGAATTATGCACATAAATGCATTGAAAACTCAGTTAATGCATAAAATGTCCAAACGAACCCTGAAAAATCACAAAAAATGACACAACACTCCTGTTGTTCTATGTTGACATGAGAAAATTTTTGGAAGCAATAAGAGGCAATGGATATTGTTTCGTCTCCAAAGGTGGGACGTTCCCTACCGAAACCATCATGCTTGTTGTGAGAAGCTTTGGTTTGTGAGAAGCAAATACCCAAACCTGCCCCAAATGGGATAAAAAATTTACCACGACATGTTGATGCCGCTCCATGATAGTATGCCAAGTTTCATGAATTTCAAACGAGTTTTGGATTTACTAGAATTTAAAAACCAGGCATCTCAATGTTTTGCCGGCAATCAACGGTGCCCTGGTGTTTGAAATTCATTCCCATTTCTTGCATGGGACCTAAGAATGCACCCAAGGACACATATTTGATTTTTCAACCAATTTATATGCACTGGAGCATGTGCATGTAGTTCAAATTTGAATTATGCACATAAATGCATTGAAAACTCAGTTAATGCATAAAAATGTCCAAACGAACCCCAAAAATCACAAAAATTGACACAACACTCTTGTCGTTCTATGTTGACATGAGAAAAAATTTGGAAGCAATAAGAGGCAATGGATATCGTTTCGTCCCCAAAGGTGGGACGTTCCCTACCCAAACCATCATGCTTGTTGTGAGAAGCTCTGGTTTGTGAGAAGCATATACCCAAACCTGCCCCAAATGGGACAAAATTTTTACCATGGCATGTTGATGCCATTCCATGATAGCATGCCAAATTTCATGAATTTCAGACGATTTTTCGATTTACTAGAATTTAAAAACCAGGTATCTCAATGTTTGCGGCCGAGTGACGGTGGCAGGGTGTTTGACATTCATTCCCATTTCTTGCATGGGACCTAAGCAGGCAACCAAGGACACAAATTTAAATTATCAACTAATTTATATGCATTAGAGCATGTGCGTGTAGTTCAAATTTGAATTATGCACATGAATGCACAGAAAACTTAGTTAATGTATAAAAATGTCCAAGCGAACCCCGAAAAATCCCAAAAATTGACACAACACTCCTGTTGTTCTATGTTGACACTAGGAAAAAATTTGAAATCGAGAAGAGGCAATGGATATCGTTTCGCCCAGAAAGGTGAAACGTTCCCTACCGAAACCATTACAGTTGTTGTGTGAGAAGCTCTTGTTTATGAGAAGCTTATTCCCAAACCTGCCCCAAATGGGACAAAAAGTTTACCACGGCATGGTGATGCCACTCCATGATAGCATCCCAAGTTTCATGAATTTCATATGAATTTTGGATTTACTATAATTAGAAAAGCAAGTACGTCGAGTTTTGCCGGAGAGCCACGGTGTCGTGGTGTTCGAATTTCATCCCCATTTCTTGCATGGGAGATAAGCATAAACCCATGGACACATATATGATTTTACAACCCATGTTGGTGCACCGTAGCATGTGCATGTAGTTCAATTTTGAATTGTGCACTTGAAATGGCTAGAAAACCAATTTAATGTATAAAATGTTCAAACGAACCCTGAATAATTCCAATTCTTTTACGACACACATATAGTTGCATGTTCACTCCAGATAAAAGGTCTAGAAATTCAAACACCATCCATTGCCGCTGTGACCCCATTAAGTAATTCAAATCAAGATGAAAAATGAAGTAGACACATAGTTTATTATCACCAACCGTGTGAGATGCAACACAAAATATCCTGGAGCACCGTCGGTGTATAGTATGCCTATGGCTTACGCGAGAAGGTGCGTCGGCTACAGTCCACAGCCGCATCTCAAGCACACTAGCTCGCTCCCCAAATATCATTTCATTGTTCAATCATGGCCGGTGAAACATGGGCACGTGGACCCGCGTCATGAGGGAAACTTCGGTGGCCCACTCCGGCGAGACTGCAGCCACAACCGCCATGCGCGTGCTAACAAGGTGCATGAGCGCGGCCGCAATCTGCGATCGGGCGGCCATGGCAGCCCCAACGACCGCTGTTGCTTCTCATGTGGCGGCAGCAACATCTAGCTCGGCGATAACTACTGGCGAGAACGGCACAGTAGCTGTCTGTTCCGCAGCGGCGGCCTTAGCCCTGATGGAGGCCGCCCATGACCATGTCGAGGCCGCCCTTGCCCAGCTCCTGGCGGTCATCGCACAAATCGAATGAAGCTTCTCCGACAACGGTCGGCAACCCACGGCTGAAGAGCTAGCAATCGCCGAGAGCGTTCGAGCAGCCATCCGTTCCTCTGCCAAGCCCAGATCGCGTCCGCCCATGCCCAGCTTGTTGCGGCCTTTTCCAAAGAGATGGAGGATGCGGATGGCGAGATGCTTGCCGAGTATGGTGCGATGGATGCCATGGAGCCCCTTCCCCAGGAGACCGTCGGGCGCGAGCTGGACATGGAGGCGGCGGCGGAGATCGACGAGCACCAGCCGTAGTAGTACTCTGTTTTTTGTTTAATTAAGAGCGTTGGTCTTTAATTTGTTAGAGCAATGTTTAGGTCAGCTAGCTCTGTTTAATTGCTGAACTTGCTCGATAAAGAAGTTAGTCTCCTTTGTGTACCCAAATTATGCAATGACGTAGATCACCACTATAACCATGGAAATTCGGACGAAATTTTTTGACGTTCAAACTCATCACACACGGGTTAAGCTATATGAATCGTTTGTGATGTTCACATATCGTACACAGTTCTGAATAAGGGACCGTGTCTGGTGACACTTTGCGCGCCAGTTTTCTGGCTGAAGCGATTCCAAATTTTCGGCTTTCGCGAAAATATCTACCTCCCCGCCCCCTCTCCCTTACCAAAAGCCACATTTCCCCTGTTTTCGCCTTCCTTTCCAAGTTGAAACCTTCACTCCTTGCTTGCAGTGCCGCTGCCTCCTCGCCGGCGACCCTCCTTCACGCTTCTCGGCCTCGCCTATCCAGGCAGGTAATCCACACCCGACCCCCATCCTCCTCCTCCTTCCACATCCCACATGCCCCGACCGCCGGCGCGAGCACGACACCTCCACCAAATAAGTGTTGCCCTAAACCATGGTGCATGCAGTATAGCCAGGATCTCAAGGAGCATTTGGCAGCGGAGAAGCAAATTGCGGCCACACGTGTGGATGAGGTCGCGATGGCTGCCATTCGTGCCGATGCCTAGATCTTGGAGGAGCACCTTGCCATTTGCTAGCTACGTCGGTTAAGCATGCTCGGTTTACCCGTTGCGTCAGCTGCTCCTGCATTTCCTTCACAAATTCTAGTGAATTGTGCTATCTAATTTTACCATGCAATCTGTTGCTCTAGTGTATATGTTCTATATGTCGTGCGGTGTGGTGCTCACTTATTAACTGTTTTGTTAATTAGTTGTTGTCTCCAGTTAACTGTTTGGTTCAATTCTGCAAATGTGATGTTCAATTCTTCAGGCTGTAATTTTGTATTGTCTTCCATGTGAGAAATAAATTGAATTTATCTTAAAAATACATGATAAACGAATACAATTGCTATATTTCCAAGTTGTGAAGCATGCTTGGTTTGGTTATACATTGTGCAATGTGGTGCTCAGTTAACGTTTGGTTCATTTGTGCTGTGGTGTTTAGTTAACTGTTTGGTTTAATTCTGCAATGCGATGTTCAATAGTTGTGGGTGAATTCTATTATTGTATACCATGTGAGTAATAAATTGAATTTGGCTGTAGTAAATACTTAATCTGATGACTAACTACCTTATATGTGTTGCAGGGAAACAATGGTAAGCACTGAGGTTTACAATCAAGGTTACCACATGCATGGTCAGTTGTCTAATAGCACATTATTGTGCAATTGCAGGAACCATTCTAATATTTTGGTTTTTAACAATTTGGTCTTGCACATGTAGGTCCTGCTGTCACAGGTTTTGACCCACTGTTCGACCCTTTTTGCATATGGGGAAATGAGTTGTCCATGAATATCAATAAAGTCAAGAAACTCAGAAAGATTGTTAGGATAAAGAAATTAGCGACAAAAAATAACAAGATCTTTGTCTGGACAATGAAGAAGACATTAGTTCACTACAAGATGTTACTAACTATTATACCTTACCTTTTTTTATTCCTTTGCCCCATTTCCAATATAGAGAAGATATTTATGCACATCCTTGTTTTAGGCCTTTCCAAAGCAGTTCACTGATGATTACCTCTCAACCCACCTCTATGGTCAGGAGGCGAGGAAGGTTTTCACACAACACCCACGGTTCAATATTGAAGTGTTCCTGAAGAGGACGAAGGACGGACGGTCAATCATCCACAGGCACTGGCCTAAAGTTGCAAAGACCTTCAACATGAATGAAGGCTCAATATTCGCCTTCCGCTTCAGTAATTTTCCAGATGAGATGCATTTGTCTATATACCATCTATGTTGCTAATTTCGAAAGGTTCTACATGTTGCATGTGAAACTTGGTGCTGGTGAAATTGCGTAATGGATTAGCTGAGTGCTGAAGCTATATCATGTTGTACTCTGATGTATTTCAATTATGAAATTCTGCTTCATTAATATGGAAATGAAATATATTATGTGCTTAATATGAATGTCAATTAGATTAATAAATGGATTATTAATAATTGGGCAATTAGCTTGCTAATGGCGAATTAGCCTGCTAATTGGGTTTTGCTATTGCAAACGGTTGTTGAAAAAATACCGTGGGCGATGACCTCAGGCAACGCACACAGTTTCTAGGAATAAACCGTGTTGGATCAATGAACAATCACACACGACTTTCTCTTGAAAACTGTTTGCGTTAGGCCACCTTGCGCAAACTTTTACCACATAAAAACTGTGTGTGATGGACAGCCTTTGCCACACAGTTTCTTGTACGGACCGTGTGTGATACATTCAATAACGCAAACGATTTAACGGGATAAATTGTGTGTGATGTACATGTGAATGGAAATGTTTTTCTTGGAGCGACTGTGTGGGATGTACATACGAACGGAAACATTTAGCGGGGACTAACTGTGTGGGATGTACTTGCGACCGGAAACAATTTTGTTGTATAATTGTATTTTTTAGCTCTACTATACGTATTTCCGTATTTGAGCGCTCGCCGTTCGCACACGACCTCATTTTGCCAAGCGTGTGTGCCAGGAAGGCATATCCCCCATGGTTTTTGGGTCGTGTGGGAAGGACCCCCCTATCTCCCACACTCACTTGGTGACGGTTCCAAATGCCGTCGCGGAAATGGGTTAAAAACTGTTTGTTTAGGACCGGCGCGTACCAGTGTGTACCTGTGAACGGAAACATTTTCCTTCGAGCGACTGTGTGGGATGTACATACGAACGAAAACGTTTAGCGGGGACTGACTGTGTGGGATGTACTTACGACCGGAAACAATTTTGTTGTATAATTGTATTTTTAGCTCTACTGTATGTATTTCCATATTTGAGCGCTCACCGGTCGCACACGACCTCATTTTGCCGAGCGTGTGTGCCAGGAGGGCATATCCCCGACGGTTTCTGGGTCGTGTGGGAAGGACCCCCTATCTCCCACACTCACTTGGCGACGGTGCCAAATGCCATCGCGGAAAGGGGTTAAAAACCATTTATTTAGCACCTTGTTGTACTAGTGATAGGTTCTTGTGTGAGTGCTATTCCTTATACTTTATATCAAGAAATTATGAATGACATAGCACCCGCAGAGATAGAAGAAATAGATGTTACTATTAAACTTGCTAATAGAGACACAGTATCACCAATTGGGATTGTTAGAGATGTTGAAGTCTTGCGTGGGAAAATAAAATACCCTACTGATTTTCTTATTCTTGGTTCCCCACAAGATGACTTTTGTCCCATTATCTTTGGTAGACCTTTCTTGAACACCGTTAATGCTAAGATAGAATGTGAGAAACAAACTATCGGTGTTAGTTTTGGTAATGAGTCTCATGAGTTTATATTTTCCAAATTTAGTAGAAATCTTCATAAAAAGAATTGCCTAGTAAGGATGAATTAATTGGTCTTGCTTCTATTGTTGTAACACCTATTGATCCTTTAGAACAATATTTGCTAGACCATGAGAATGATTTTCATATGCACGAAAGAAATGAAATAGATAAAAAACATTTTGAACAACGTCCTCTGCTTAAAACAATTTGCCTATTGAAACTCTAGGAGGTCCTCCTCCACCTAAAGGTGATCCTGTGTTTGAATTAAAACAATTGCCAGATACTTTGAAATATGCTTATCTTGATGAAAAGAAGATATATCATGTTATTATTAGTGCTAACCTTTCAGAACATGAAGAAGAAAGATTATTGAAAGTTCTGAGGAAGCACTGAGCTGCTATTGGATATACTCTTGATGATTTAAAGGGCATTAGTCCCACTCTATGTCAGCATAAAATTAATATGGAACCTGATGCTAAACCCGTTGTTGATCACCAACGTCGGTTAAATCTGAAGATGAAAGAAGTGGTAAGAACGAAAATATTAAAACTTCTGGAAGCAGGTATAATCTATCCCATAGCTGATAGTAGATGGGTAAGCCCTGTTCATTGTGTTCCTAAGAAAGGAGGTATAACTGTTGTTCCTAATGATAAGAATGAACTTATTCCACAAAGAATTGTTACAGGATATAGAATGGTAATAGATTATAGAAAATTAAACAAAGCAACTAGAAAAGATCATTACCGTTTGTCTTTTATTGATCAAATGCTTGGAAGATTATCTAAGCACACACACTTTTGCTAAATTGATGGATATTCTGGTTTTTCACATATACCTGTTTCTCAACCTGATCAAGAAAAAACCACTTTTACTTGTCCCTTTGGAACTTATGCTTATAGACGTATGCCTTTTGGTTTATGTAATGCACCTGCTACCTTTAAAAGATGTATGACTGCTATATTCTCCGACTTTTGTGAAAAGATTGTTGAGGTTTTCATGGATGACTTTTCTGTTTATGGGAAGTCTTTTGATGATTGTTTAAGCAATCTTGATCGAGTTTTGCAGACATGTGAACAAACAAATCTTGTCTTGAATTGGGAGAAGTGCCACTTTATGGTTAATGAAGGCATTGTCTTGGGTCATAAAATTTCCGAAAGAGGTATTGAAGTGGATAAAGCTAAGGTTGATGCAATTGAGAAAATTCCTTGTCCTGAAGATATAAAAGGTATTCGTAGTTTCTTAGGTCATGCTGGTTTCTTTAGGAGATTTATCAAAGATTTTTCAAAAATTTCTAGCCCTCTTACTAGTCTCTTGCAGAAGGATATTCCTTTTGTTTTTGATGATGATTGTTTAGAAGCCTTTGAAACACTTAAGAAAGCCTTAATTTCTGCACCTATTGTTCAACCACTTGATTGGAACTTGCCTTTTGAAATTATGTGTGATGCTAGTGATTATGGTGTTGGTGATGTTCTAGGACAAAGAGTTGATAAGAAACTTAATGTTATTCATTATGCTAGTAAAACTCTAGACAGTGCTCAAAGAAATTATGCTGCTACTGAAAAAGAATTCTTAGCAGTGGTGTTTGCTTGTGATAAATTTAGACCTTATATTGTTGATTCCAAAGTAACTATTCACACAGACCATGCTTCTATTAAATATCTTATGGAAAAGAAAGATGCTAAACCTAGACTTATTCGTTTTGTTCTCTTGTTACAAGAATTTGATTTACATATCATTGATAGAAAAGGAGCTGGGAACCCAGTAGCTGATAATTTATCTAGGCTTGAAAATGTGCTTGATGACCCACAACCTATTGATGATAGCTTTCCTGATGAGCAGTTAGCTGCAATAAATGTTTCTCATGGTACTCCTTGGTATGCTGATTATGCTAATTACATTATTGCTAAATATTTACCACCTAGCTTTACATACCAACAAAAGAAAAAATTCTTCTATGATTTAAGACATTACTTTTGGGATGACCCACATCTTTATAAAGAAGGAGTAGATGGTATTACTAGACATTGTGTACCTGAGCATGAACAGGGACAAATACTACGGAAATGTCACTCCAGAGATTATGAAGGGCATCATGCTGGAGACAGAACTGCTCACAAGGTATTGCAATCTGGATTTTATTGGCCTACTCTCTTCAAGGATGCCCGTAAGTTCATCTTATCTTGTGATGAATGCCAAAGAATAGGTAATATAGGTAAGCATCAAGAAATGCCTATGAATTATTCACTTGCTGTTGAACCATTTGATGTTTGTCGATTTGATTACATGGGACCTTTTCCTTCCTCTAATGGGTATACTCATATTTTGGTTGCTGTTGATTATGTTACTAAATGGGTAGAAGTTATTCCAACCAGTAGTGCTAATCACAACACCTCTATTAAGATGCTTAAGGAAGTTATTTTCCCAAGGGTTGGAGTCCCTAGATATTTAATGACTGATGGTAGTTCACACTTTATTCACGGTGCTTTCCGTAAAATGCTTGCCAAGTATGATGTTAACCATAGAATTGCATCACCCTATCATCCTCAGTCTAGTGGTAAAGTTGAACTTATAAATAGGGAAATAAAATTAATTTTGCAAAAGACTGTCAATAGGTCCAGCAGGAAGAATTGGTCTAAGAAATTAGATGATGCACTTTGGGCTTATAGAACAACATATAAAAATCCTATGGGTATGTCTCCTTATAAAATGGTTTATGGAAAAGCATGTCATTTGCCTCTTGAGTTAGAACATAAAGCATATTGGCAATCAAAGAACTCAATTATGATTTCAAACTTGCCAGTGAAAAGAGGTTATTTGATATTAGCTCACTAGATGAATGGAGAACCCAAGCTTATGAAAATGCAAAATTATTTAAAGAAAAAGTTAAAAGATGGCATGACAAAAGAATTCAAAAGTGTGAGTTTAAAGTCAGAGAATATGTTCTTTTGTACAACTCTCGTTTCAGATTCTTTGCAGGAAAACTCCTCTTGAAATGGGAAGGCCCATACGTCATCGAGGAGGTTTACCGGTCTGGAGACATCAAAATAAATAATTCCAAAGGTACTAACCCGAAGGTTGTCAATGGGCAATGAATAAAGCATTATATCTCAGGAACTCCCATTAATGTTGAAAGTAATATTATCCAAACCTTGACACTGGAAGTACACATAAAAGAGTCCTTCCGGAACACTCTGGAATCATGAAAATAAGGAGGTACGTGACACGGTAAGTAAACGGACTATGAAAAATCCACAAAAATATTTTTTATCAGTTTTGGAATATTTAGGAATTTTTGGAATATAGAAACACCCAGGAAGCGTCCCCTGGTGGGCACAAGACACCAGTGCGCACCAGGCACGGCTTGCCTGGCGCGCCCAGGTGGGTTGTGCCCACCTGGGACACCCCCCGTACTTCGTTTTTCTACCATATACTTGTCCTCCAAGATAAATAAATCTATATATACTTCCTGAACCTGTTGATCACCGTATCGCGGAGAAATACTCTGTTCTCTTTTCTTGCTGATTTCTAACAAACTCAACTGGTCCAACGTCATATCTTCCTCACCATTCGGCAATAGAGAAGGAGATGTCAGGTCGGTCCAGGAAGATCTAAGGAGGGATGAAGTTGAAGAGGTTGCTATGGAGGAAGAAGAGGAAAGTCCCTTTGGGATTCATCCTTCAGCCTCCGAGAGGGGTACACTAGCTGGCATCTCTACTCACCCTGATTCTCATCAAGCCATGGGATCACCGAACAATCAAGCGAGCCTGGAAGTGCAAGAAGAGCTCACACCGAGGAGGCCTTTACACATGTTACATCATAATAATTTTTATAATTTTATTCATAATTATGGGTTCGAGAACACTCCTCATAGGCACATGCCGTCCAACTAGGACATATCCCGGCCAAGAGAAGATAGTGCAGGAACAAAACCGTGGGGCCCTGAGAATAAACATATAATGGGTGAGGTGAAGAAAAATAGTGAACTAATTCATCAAGCCCTTCGAGAGATTCAAGGTTTGAGAATACTACTTCTTCACCACCATCACCTTCTTCACCAAAAGAGAACAGAGTATCGGGTATGGGCACTCCCCTTGGCTTTCGCCAAACTTGGGGGAGGTGTCCCAGTATCATATCATCCCACTATCTTTTTGCTTTTACTTATTTTAGTTCGATCCTTTTACTTTATATGAATAAAAGTTTAGTTCGATCATTTCTTCTTTGAGAGTTTGCTTAGTGATATATCCTTGTAATCATGTGCAAGTTATATAATAAAGTTTAGTATGAGCTTTTGCTTTATTTACTTTCATGTTGCAAATAAAGAAAAGAAATAAGAAAGGAAATAAATAAGAAGAAACGGAATAAATAAAGAAAAGATTATATACTAATCCTATGGTAGGCGATGGCACCACATAAGGAAAAGTATAAGTAGAAAATTTTATTAGAGATTTACAAACATAACATTAGTCAATGATCCAACTCATGAAAGAATTAATAAGGGAAGATTCACATATAAATATACTATCCTAGAAATCTTTTGTCATTGTGAGCCCTCATCAAAATAGTATATGCCAAAATTGTTGGCGTTGGACAAGGAAGACAACTTAATGATTTATGTTTGTTCATATTCACATAGAAGTCATATTGTGCATCCAAAAACTCCGCACTAAGTAGAGATACTACTTGTGCATCCAAAAACCCTTAAACCCAAATCTTATCTTCAAGTGTCCACCATACCTACCTAGGGATTGAGAAAGATCCCTCAAGTAAGTTGTCATCGGTGCAAAAAGGAAATAATAGTTGCTTCTAAAAGTGTGAGATCATTTAGTGTAAGAGAAAATTGAGCGTTGCACGAACTTGTGATGGTGAAGAATAAAAGCGACAGACTGCATAATAAAGGTCGCTATCACAAGGGGCAATGTAACATGACGTTCTTTTGCACTAAGGGATTGAGCATACAAACAAGTAAGCGCATGGCAACCTCTTCTTCCCTCTGCGAAGGACCTATCTTTTACTTTTATGCAAGAGTCAAAGTTTTTCTCTGTATTCCTTTTTATTTTTCTCCTTTGGCAAGCATCATGTGGTGAGGAAAGATCTAGGCACATATGTCCAATTGAATATGGGTGGCATGAGTTATTATTGTTGACATCACCCTTGAGGTGAGTATGTTGGGAGGCGAAACCATAAGCCCCTATCTTTCTATATGTCCACTTGAAACGTTTTGCTCATGGGTATGAGGTGAGTGTTAGCAATCATAGAATACTATATGATGGTTGAGTATGTGGACTTGCCTAAAGGCTCTAACACGTGACTCTTCCTGAAAAGATGATGAATTGTAGTTGCAAAGTTGACTGAGAACATAGTTTGTTGGTTTCTAATAGATTTTTTGCTTTATACTTCGATTGTGTGATGAACTATTACTTATTCATGCGAAGTATATGATAAAAGTCCTATGTTTAATTTTTTTGCTGTTATAATAATCAACATGATGCTTCTATGTCCGTATTTTGTTTTTATCAAGACCACTCTCTCAAAGCATGTGGACATGTTTTTCGATCTTGGTTTTTGCTTGAGGACAAGCGAGGTCTAAGCTTGGGGGAGTTGATACGTCCATTTTGCATCATGTTTTCTTACTATTATTTATAATGTTTTTATCCACAACAATGCTTTTTGGAGTAATTCTCATGCCTTTTCTCTCATAATTTGCAAGGTACACACCAAGAGGGAGAATTCTGGCAGCTAGAAATCTGGACCTGGAAAAGCTATGTCAGGCCACCTATTCTGCACAACTCCAAACAAGCTGAAACATCACGGAGATTTTTTATGGATTATTTAAGAATTATTGGAGCAAATAACTACTAGAGGGGGCCCACCAGGTGGGCACATCCCACCTGGGCGCGCCAGGGAGCCCAAGCGCGCCCTGCTGGGTTGTGCCCTCCTTGGCCCACCTCCGGTGCCCATCTTTTGGTATATAAGTCATTTTGACCTAGAAAAAATAAGGAGAGGACTTTTGGGACGTAGCGCCGCCATTTCGAGGCGGAACTTAGGCAGGAGCACTTTTGCCCTCCGGCAGAGCGATACCGCCGGGGGGGACTTCCCTCCCGAAGGGGGAAATCATCGTCATCATCATCACCAACAACTCTCCCATCTGGGGAGGGCAATCTTCATCAACATCTTCAACAGCACCATCTCCTCTCAAACCCTAGTTCACCTCTTGTGTTCAACCTTGTTAACCTTGTTACCGGAACTATAGATTGGTACTTGTGGGTGATAAGTAGTGTTGATTACATCTTGTAGTTGATTACTATATGGTTTATTCGGTGGAATCTTATATGTTCAGATCCAATATGCTATTGAATACTCCTCTGATCATGAGCATGTTTATCGCTTGTGAGTTGTTACCTTTGTTCTTGAGGTCACGGGAGAAATTATGTTGGAAGTAATCATGTGAATTTGATATGTGTTCCGTATTTTGATAGTATGTATGTTGTGATTCCCTTAGTGGTGTCATGTGAACGTCGACTACATGACACTTCACCATATTTGGGCCTAAGGGAATGCATTGTGGAGTAGCAATTAGATGATGGGTTGCGAGAGTGACATAAGCTTAAACCCCAGTTTATGCGCTATTCCGTAAGGGATCGATTGGATCCAAAAGTTTAATGCTATGGTTAGAATTTGTTCTTAATACTTTTCTCGTAGTTGAGGATGCTTGCGGGAGGGTTAATCATAAGTAGGAGGTTTTTTCAAGTAAGAACAACACCTAAGCACCGGTCCACCCACATATCAAATTATCAAAGTAGCGAACACAAATTAAACCAACATGATGAAAGTGACTAGATTAAATTCCCGTGTACCCTCAAGAACGCTTTTCTTATCATAAGAGACCGTTTTGGCCTGTCCTTTCCCTCAAAAGGATTGGGTTACCTTGCTGCACTTTTGTTACTACTATCATTACTTGCTCGTTAAAAATTATCTTGCTATCAAATTACTCTGCTACTTACAATTTCAGCACTTGCAGACATTACCTTACTAAAAACTACTTGTCATTTCCTTCTGCTCCTCGTTGGGTTCGACACTCCTACTTATCGAAAAGAGCTACAATTGATCCCCTATACTTGTGGGTCATCACCAACTATAGAAAGATGGGAAAACCAATAGAATATAAAAGGAATACTAATGAAAGGGTAAAGATTTCCACTTTCCCTCCTATTGTCTCTCATGATGAAACAGGTGATGAGGAGGATCTCCCTATTCAACCAATCTCTTCAATAAGAAGCTTGAAAAAATTGATTAAACCCATACGCGAGGTGGTGAAGAATAAAAGTAAAAGAAGAAAGAATAGAGGTAGAAAAGCATCTCTCCCAAATAATGTTGCTCCTATTATTTTTATGCCTCATGAAAATGAATCAAAAATAATTGTGGAAGATGATGCACTTGATGATGATATTGCTTCTATGTCTTATGGCACAATGTCCGAGAGCATTATTGATGATGATTTTGTTAGGCATATTGCTTGTTGTGATGATTATGATGGGAAGATAATGATACTTCTTATAATCTTGGAAATCTTTTTGGCACCAACTTGGGAAATTATGATGATAGCAATTGTTATACCATTGGTGCTATTCATACTATTAATGATGAGAGTAATTATGCTTGTGATATGCCAAGCCACAAGCTTGGGGATGCTATGCTTAATGAAGATGATCTTTTTAGTCCCCTTGCTTTGAATGATCAAATTTGGTATGATGATTGCATGCCTCCCACTTATGATGATTATTGTGATGATACTTATGTTATAAAAATTAGTGATAATTATTGTCATAATTTTGAATATCCTTTTACTGAACATTACTCTTTTAATGTGGGAACAATTTATAGTATTCGAGTTTTCTATGATACTCCCACTATTGTGAATTAGAATAAAATTTCTTATTTCAAGAGTAATAAATTTTCTATGCTTTTGGGTCATGAAAAGAATGCTTTATGTGATGGTTATATTGATGAATATATTCATGATGCTACTGAAAAATATTATGAGAGAGGAACTTATGATTCATGATGCTCTCTTTCTGTTCCAATTCTTATCTTTTAAGTGAGCATCATTGAACGCATCATGCCTAGCTAAAAGGCATTAAACAAAAGCACTTGTTGGGAGACAACCCAACACTTTTACCTACTGTTTTTGTGTGTTCACATGATTAGCCTACTGTAGTAATCATGTTTTATTGCTTTCGTTTCAATAAAGTGCCAAGTAAGACCTTTGGGATGGTCTATGGTGTTAGTTGATTTGATCTTGCTGAAAAACAAAAAAAATTGCACTCAGGAGAATAATTCTCATTTTTAACAGAAGCGTGATAAAATACTGATTCTTTTTGCAGAAGATTAATAGACAAATTACCCAGGCGGTCCTAATTTTTCAGAATTTTTGGAGTAACGGGAGTATGGTTGGAGTACAGATTACTAAAAACGGTTCTGTTTTTGATAGATTCTGTTTTCGATGCATAGTTTGCTTGTTTTGTAGTTTCTATTGCTTATATCGCTCAATATAAATTTTGGAAATGATATGCTACAGTAGGAATTGTATGCAAACAATTATGAATCTTGTCTTTGACAGCACCAAAGTGAAATGGTTTGCTCTTTATCATACTAACATATCTCACGAAGTTCCGTTAAGTTCTGTGTGATTGAAGTTTTCAAGTTCTGGGTGAGATATCAATATGAGGAGAACAAGGAGTGACAATACCATAAGATTGGGGATCCACAAGGAACCACAAGTTAATATTCAAGGAAGATCCAAGCAACTAAGCTTGGGGATGCCCCGAAAGGCATCCCCTCTTTCGTCTCCAACATTATCGGTAACCTCACTTGGAGCTATATTTTCATTCATCACATGATATGTGTTTTTCTTGGAGTGTCATTTTATTTTGTTAGAATTTGCTTGCTGTTATTTATAATAATGTTTTGCATCTTTAATTTCAATAGAAATTTCAAGGATAGCCTTCACGATGCTTATTTTGCAAGTATATGAGTTGCTGTTTCAAAACAGAAAGTTTACCGATGTTGCAAAAATTCCCGAGAAAACTCAGAATGTGATAAAATTTTGAAACTTTTTGCACAATAAGCTCTGGTAAATTTTCTATAGCATGGTAAATTTTCATAATTTTTGGAGTTAAATAAGTATTGATACTCTTGCATTCTTTATAGGCTGTACTGTTTTGGCAGATTGTTGTTATATGTTTGCATTGTTCGCATATGTTTGCTTGTTTAATGATTCTATTTGAGGATAGGAGTATTAAATATGCAGAGTCATTTTGTATGCAATGTTGAATAATAATTTTGGTGATTTTCTACAGTAGAGAATGATAAGGTTTTGCATTGATTTATACTAACTTATCTCACGAGTTCTTGTTGAGTTTTGTGTGGATGAAGTTCTTGAGATTTAGGAAAACTGTGATATGATAGGTATTAAGGAGACATAAAAGTACAAGCTTGGGGATGCCCAAGGCACCCCAAAATAATATTTCAAGAAGTCTTAGGCATCTAAGCTTGGGGATGCCCCGGTAGGCATCCCACCTTTCTTCTTC
This sequence comes from Triticum urartu, assembly GCF_056163025.1. NCBI lineage: Eukaryota > Viridiplantae > Streptophyta > Magnoliopsida > Poales > Poaceae > Triticum > Triticum urartu. The sequence continues at coordinate 438,808,918 of NC_141874.1, read as the reverse complement.
AACAACTATCGGTTAGTATCGGTTGAGCCTAAGTTCTTGCTTCTTCACATGATGTGTGCTATTCTTGGAACGTCATTTTTTTTGTTTTGATTTTTGTTTTAATAAAATACTTAGATCTAAAACTTTTAAATAAGAGAGAGTCCTCAAATAGCTACCCCTTCACTTAACTACTCGCTTGATCTTCACTTATATCTTTTTGGAGTAGCTTGCCATTTACACTTGTGCTTCACTTAGAGCATCTCCAACCGCGCCCCCAAGAAGGCCCCCAGGTGATTTTTCGGCCGCCGGCGCCAAAAAATCGGCCCAGTCGCGCCCCCAAGGGCCCAGTTTTTGCCAGCTCGGGCCGAAATTGGCGCCGGCGGACCCAACCCGAACCCGGCGCGCTGGGGGTCGCTTGGGGGCGCCGGGCGAATCGTTTTTGGCGCGAAGAGCCGCGGGCCAGCCGCGTCAGCGACTCGACTCTCTTCTCGCCGCTTCGTTGTCCTCATTGACTCGTTTCCCATGGCGAATCAATGCCAAAGCTGCGCGCTACGCACGCTGCCGCGCCAGTCAACCTCCATTGATACCTCACGGGCGGCGCAGTGAAGGCCGGGCAACACGCGTCCCCTCGGCCGCCACACCATCAAGCCACGCGTAATGCGCCGGCCAAGCCTACCACGGGGCGCCTCCGCCTATATAAGTCGACCACCAGCGCGACGGAGACACGCACAGATACTCCGCCGCCGACGCACCCATTTATCCCCCTTCCTCCTCTCACCGTCTTCAGTTCAGAAGAATGGCCGAGCGCTTTCCAGGTGACGGCGCGGCGGCGAATGGCTTCAGGCGCCGCCATCTTCACGAGGACGAGGCTCGCCTCCTTTTCGAGGCCGAGTACCCGGTCCCGCCGGACATGCGGGTGCCCGGGGCTTGGAGGATCAGCGCCGGTGGTGTGCCGGTGCCACCACCACCCACCGGGACGGCGCGGCTTGCGGAGATCGCACGTATCCGCGCGTCCTTGCCGCGGGCGGCGAGGGAGGGGCCACGGTACGTCCCCGACAGCCCGCTCTGGGAGCCCTACTTCCGCCACCGTCATGCCGAGCAGCTCGAGGCCACCAACGGCATCGTGCCCTCCGGCAGGCTCAACTCCGAGGGCCGGCGCCGGTGGTGGGGCGTGCCCGGCCACACATTGGAGGCCGTCCTCGAGTACATCGAGGGCGGCAACACGCCGCGCCTCGAGTACCCCGCTCCCCCGTCCTTCTCACGCCGCCTTGGAAGCTCCTGGATGCCGAGGCGCATGGAGCGGCCCGAGGCGTCCTCCTCCTCGTCCGGCCGCTCGTCGGGCTCTCCCTACCTCTGCCCCGTCAAGCCGGAGGCCCAGGACACGCTTGTCAGCGCGCGCACCCGCAGCTCCGGTGTCCGCATCGGTGACTCCTCCCCCCCACCGGCCGCTTCGTCCTCGTCGAGCCCAAGCCGGAGCCTGGCCTCCCCGCGGAGTACGAGGAGATAGTCCGGCGCAGCTTCTCTGACGAGGACGCCCTGCGGTGGGCGCGGGACGACTACCTCCGCGACGAGATGGTCCGGCAGCGCCAGGCCCTGGAGGAGATCGCCGCCCGCAAGCGTGGGCGCGAGGACGAGCACGGCATCGTGGTCCTCGACAGCGACGCCCCCGGACCGTCCAACCCGCTGCGCCAACCGGGGGAGGGATGCAGCAGGGACGGCGGCGGCGGAGACGACGATGACGACGGTGGCGACTACACGCGGTTCTACTGCCTCCTCGGCATGTATAACTGCAAAGGTGGGCGGCGGGCGGCGAGCAGCGAGGTAGATGGCAAGGAGCGGAGATGGAGACGGCGGGGGCAGCCCGTGCTAGTTTCTTTCTTTTTTTTGTAAAATATGTTTAAATTTGAACGAACTTGCCGATGTTTGCATTAAATTCAATCCGTGTTTGCGCCGTATTTGACTTTTTCAAAAAAAACGTGGGCGCCGCGACTGGGGGGCATCACGCCCCAAGTGCGCGGTTTAGCGCTGGTGCGCCCCCAGGGGGCGATTTTTAGCTCCTCCTGGGGGGTCAACGGCTGGAGATGCTCTTATATACTATGAGTAAATTGTTGAATGAATTGAATATCATGAAGTTGAAATTATATGTTCATATCATTCCTAGTGGTAGCTTCACATTGGGTTTATAAAGTGAAATCTTTTGAAGCTTGACAATCACAATATTGGTCATACAAGCAATTCATGAATGATTAGTAGAAGGAAGAGAACTTTCACATGCAAATACACTATCTTGAAAATCTTTTGTGATTGTGAGCCCCCATCAAAATATTATATGCTAAAAAATTGATGTTGGACAAGGAAGACAACGTAATGATTTATGTTTGTTCATATTCACATAAAAGTTGTATTGTCATAGATACTTCAACATGTGGTGCTTGCCCCCCATCCCTGCTAGCCAAAACTTCCGCACCAAGTAGAGATACTACTTGTGCATCCAAAAACCCTTAAACCCAAATCTCATTTTCTAGAGTCCACCATACCTACCTAAGGATTGAGAAAGATCCTTCTAGTAAGTTGTCATCGGTGCAATAAGGCAATAAAAATTGCGTCTAAAAGTGTTAGATCATTTAGTGTAAGAGAAAATTGAGCGTTGTACGAACTTGTGATGGCAAAGAATAAAAACGGCAGACTGCATAATAAAAGTTGCTATCATAAGGGGCAATATAATGTGATGTTCTTTTGCACTAAGGGTTTAAGCATACAAACAAATAAGCGCATGGCAACCTCTGCTTCCCTCTATGAAGGGCCTAGCTTTTACTTTTATGTATTTACTTTCATGCAAGAGTCAAAGTTTTTTCTCTCTATTCCTTTTTTAGTTTTCTCTTTTGGCAAGCATCTTGTGGTGAGGAAAGATCTAGGAACATATATCCAATTCGATATGGGTGGGCATGAGTTATTATTGTTGACATCACCCTTGAGGTGAATACGCTGGCAGGCAAAATTCTAAGCCCCTATCTTTCTATGTGTCTGGTTGAAATGTTTTGCTCATGTGTATGCGGTGAGTGTTAGCAATCATAGAAGACTATATGATGGTTGAGTATGTGGAGCTCTTACTTAGACTTTGTTGAATAAGTTGAATTGCAATTGCTTGGTGACTGAGAACATAGGTTGTTGAGTTTCAAGAGAATTCATTGTTTGACCCTTGACATGTGAATTGGTTGCTACTTTGACATGAGAAGTTTTATAGGAAAGAATTTCTGTTATGATGCTAGGAAAAGTGATTGAAATTGTCGTTGATCAAACTTGTGCACTTTGCTAGCATTCACACTTCATAAATTATTTCTTTTACCATTTACCTACTCGAGGATGAGTAGGAATTAAGCTTGGGGATGCTGATACGTCTCCAACGTATCTATAATTTATGAAGTATTCCTGCTAATATATTATAATTCTTGGATGGTTTACAATCATTTTATAGCAACTATATATCATTTTTTGGGACTAACCTATTGACCCAATGCCCAGTGCCAGTTGATGTTCTTTGCTTGTTTTTTACATTGTAGGGAATCAATATCAAACGGAGTCCAAACACCGTGAAACTTTTTGTGCATTTTTTATGGACCAGAAGACCACCAGTGGGCTAGAGCAGCACCTAGGGGGTGCCCCTAGGGGGCACAACCCACCAAGGAACGCCTAGTGGCCCAGGCACGCCCAGGTGGGTTGTGCCCACGTCGGCGACCTCCCGCACTCCCTCTTTGCCCTGTAAATTGTTAAATATTCCAAAACGCTCGGGGGTAACCCTTGATCAGATGTTTCGCTGCCGCAAGACTCTGTAGCCACCGTAACCCAATCTAGACCCCGTTCCGACATTCAGCCGGAGGGGGAAATCATCACCAGTGGCCATCTTCATCATCCCGGCGGCCACCATGATGAGGAGGGAATAGTCCACCCTTGGGACTGAGGGTTTGTACCAGTAGCTATGTGTTTAATCTCTCTATCTCGTGTTCTTGAGATGTCACGATCTTGATGTATCATGGGCTTTGTTAATATAGTCAGATCATATGGTGTTTTCCACTTTCTATCTTGTTGTGATGAATTGAGTTTTTCCCTTTGAGATTTTGTTGTTATCGGATTGAATACTTTTATGGATTTGAGAGCACTTGATATATGTCTTGCATATGAATACTCGTGCTCACAATGGGGTATCATATTGATTCACTTGATATGTGTTTTGGCACTCAACTCGCAGATTCCCATGGTGACATTGCGGTAATCTATGCATAGGGGTTGATGCACATTCTCGACTTTTGTGTCTTGATGACCCACAAGTATAGGGGATCTATCGTAGTCCTTTCGATAAGTAAGAGTGTCGAACCCAACGAGGAGCAGAAGGAAATGATAAGCGGTTTTCAGCAAGGTATTCTCTGCAAGTACTGAAATAATTAGTAACAGATAGTTTTGTGATAAGATAAATTGTAATGAGCAACAAGTAACAAAAGTAAATAAAGTGCAGCAAGGTGTCCCAATCCTTTTTTAGCAAAGGACAAGCCGGAACTCTTATAATAGGAAAAGCGCTCCCGAGGAAACATGGGAATATCGTCAAGCTAGTTTTCATCACATTCATATGATTCGCGTTCGATACTTTGATAATTTGATATGTGGGTGGACCGGTGCTTGGGTGCTGTTCTTACTTGAACAAGCATCCCACTTATGATTAACCTCTATTGCAAGCATCCGCAACTACAACAAAAGTATTAAGGTAAACCTAACCATAGCATGAAACATATGGATCCAAATCAGCCCCTTACGAAGCAATGCATAAACTAGGGTTTAAGCTTCTTTCACTCTAGCAACCCATCATCTACTTATTACTTCCCAATGCCTTCCTCTAGGCCCAAATAATGGTGAAGTGTTATGTACTCGACGTTCACATAACACCACTAGAGGCTAGACAACATACATCTTATCAAAATATCAAACGAATACCAAATTCACATGACTACTAATAGCAAGAATTCTCCCTTGTCCTCAGGAACAAACGTAATTACTCACAAAGCATATTAATGTTCATAATCAGAGGGGTAATAATATGCATATAGGATCTGAACATATGATCTTCCACCAAATAAACCCACTAGCATTAACTACAAGGAGTAATCAACACTACTAGCAACCTACTAGCACCAATCCCGGACTTTGAGACAAGAATTGGATACAAGAGATGAACTAGGGTTTGGAGATGAGATGGTGTTGGTGAAGATGTTGATGGAGATTGCCCTCTCCCGATGAGAGGAGCGTTGGTGATGACGATGGTGATGATTTCCCCCTCCCGGAGGGAAGTATCCTCGGCAGAACAGCTCTGCCGGAGCTCTAGATTGGTTCCGCCAAGGTTCCGCCTCGTGGCGGTGGAGTCTCGTCCTGAAAAGTTACTTCTGATTTTTTTTCTCATCGAAAGACTTCATATAGGAGAAGATGGACGTCGGAGAGCCACCAGGGGGCCCACGAGGTAGGGGGCGCACCCTAGGGGGGGGCGCACCCCCCACCCTCGTGAGCAGGGTGTGGGCCCCCTGGCCTTCATCTTTGGCGAGGATTTTTCTTTATTTATTTTAAGATGTTCCATGGAGTTTCAGGACTTCTGGAGTTGCGCAGAATAGGTCTCTAATATTTGCTCCTTATCCAGCCCAGAATTCCAGCTGCCGGCATTCTCCCTCCTTATGTAAACCTTGTAAAATAAGAGAGAATAGCCATAAGTATTGTGACATAAAGTGAAATAACATTCCATAATGCAATAAATATCGATATAAAAGCATGATGCAAAATGGACGTATCATTTCTGGGTAGAAATCTTGGGGCACTCTTTGAAGTTCTTTGTGTTGGATTGAATATTACGAATTTGAAATTATTTGCTGTTATTTTAGTATGAACTCTTGGATAGATCAATCGGGAAGAATAGCTTCGAGGTGGTTTCGCACCCTACAAACGATTTATTCGTATTCTCTCCGCTAGAGAGGAACTTTGGAGTGATTCTTTGTTGCATGTTGAGGGATGGTTATATGATCCAACTATATTTGCATTGTTGAGAGATTGCACTAGCGAAAGTACGTACCCTAGGCCTCATTTTCAAGCATTGAAATAGCGTTTTTGTGCCCGTTTACTATTTGATACCTTGCTGTTTTTATTTATTCAGATTATAAAAATATATTTCTACCATCCATATTACACTTTTATCACCATCTTGTATCGACGAGACCTCAAATGGTCCAATCTCCATGCTCCGGTGTCATCCCTGGATCAGTAATGCTGACACCACACAGTACTTGAAGGATTTATAACAGAGTGACAATCACACACTTATTACATCGAATCTCAAAAGAGAATTTATTACAATAAATATGGCTTAAGGCCATCTAATAACGATAACAGCGGAAGGCTTCGAAGATAAGTGAGTCCATCAACTCCAACAGCATCCCTGAGTATAGAACCACGACCTAAAGGCACCTTACTCGTCGTCTGAAAAGTCTGCAACATGAACGTTGCAGCCCGAAATGGGTCAGCACATGGAATATGCTGGCAATGTAACACATAGAGAGCAATGAAAAAAAATACGGCTGTACTATATGCATATTTGGCTGGTGGAAAGCTCTATGGTTACAGTTTTGCATAAAGCCATTTTTTCCCTACTGCAAAGGAATACATTTTATTTAACTATCATGATGGTTGTTAAACATTGAGAGTGTAGACACCCTCTCAATCCCAATTAAACATCATCATTAAAACCCAACAAAATTAATTAGAGTATCATGATGAGATTCACATGATAATCCAAGTACTAGATACTCAAGATATCCATAACCGGGGACACGGCTAACCATGATTAGTTTATACACTCTGCAGAGGTTTGCGCACTTTTCCCCACAAGACCTGATCTCCTCCACAAAATAAAATTTGGGATGTTACAAACCTACCCCCCTTAAGATGAATCTCGCCCTCGAGAATCGGGTTGGCTAGAAAATAGGTGAGGGTGGTCCTTCAGCAGATCTTCCTCTCGCTCCTAGGTGGCTTCATCCTCCATGTGCTGGCTCCACTGAACTTTGCAAAACTTGATAACCTTGCTGCGGGTGACTCGGCTAGCATAATCAAGAATCTTAACTGGTTTCTCCTTGTAGGTCAAATCATTGTCCAACTGAATCGCTTCCAGCGGCATTGTATCTCTCAATAGTATATTAGCCATCTCCGCGTGGCACTTCTTTAACTGGGAAACATGGAACACATCGTGAACTCCTGACAATCCTTCGGGCAATTCCAACTTATAGGCTACTTCTCCCATACGCTCCAAAACTTTGTATGGTCCTACAAAACGTGGCGCTAACTTTCCCATAACTCCAAAGCGCTTAACTCCTCGAAGTGGAGATACTTGAAGATAAACTCGGTCTCCGACTTCGTAAACTGTCTCCTTGTGTTGAGGATCTGCGTAGCTCTTCTGCCTGGACTGGGCTACCTTGAGCCTATCGCGAATCAGTTTCACCTTCTGTTCAGAATCCTTAATCAGATCCGGTCCAAACAACCGGCGGTCTCCAACTTCATCCCACGCCAATGGGGTCATGCACCTCCTTCCGTACAAGGCTTTGAAAGGGCCATCTTCAAACTGGATTGATAACTGTTGTTATAAGAGAACTCTGCGTATGGCAAATTCTCGTCCCAACTAGATCCATAATCTAGCGCACAAGCTCTTAGCATATCCTCCAAAATCTGATTGACTCTCTCGGTCTGTCCATCTGTCTGCGGATGGAAAGCTGTACTGAACTCTAGCCTGGTACCCAAAGTTTCATGCAACTGATTCCAGAACTTTGAGGTAAATTGGGTTCCTCTGTCTGATACAATGCTCCTTGGAACTCCATGCAGACATACAATCCTGGTCATGTATATCTTTGCCAACTTGGCACTAGTATAGGTAGTCTTCACTGGAATGAAATGAGATACCTTTGTCAAACGATCGACTACAACCCAAATCGAGTCATAGCCTGAACGAGTTCCGGGCAATCCTGTAATAAAATCCATACCCAACTTATCCCACTTCCATTCGGGTATCGGCAATGGCTGTAGCAATCCTGCTGGCTTCTGATGCTCTGCCTTTACTCTCTGACATACATCACAAGCTGCTACATACTCCGCAATATCCTTCTTCATTCCGGTCCACCAGAAAGTATCCTTCAAATCCAAATACATCTTGGTATTTCCTGGGTGAATCGAATATGGTGAATCATGGGCCTCTTGCAGAATTAACTTCCTGATCTCCGAATCATTAGACACATAAACACGGTCTTCAAACCATAAGGTATCGTGATCATCCTCACGAAATCCTTTAGCTTTTCCTTTGCTCATTTTCTCCTTAATAGAAGCAATCTCCTTGTCAGTCCTTTGAGCTTCTCTGATATTATCCATCAAAGTAGACTGAATCTCCAATGCTGCTACATAGCCTCTCGGGACTATCTCGAAACATAGCTCACGAAGATTTTCAGCTAACTCCCTTGGTAAATCTCCCGTCATTAGGGTGTTGGCATGACTTTTACGGCTTAGCGCATTGGCTACTATGTTAGCCTTTCCGGGGTGATAATGCAATCTCATATCATAATCCTTGATGAGCTCCAACCATCTCCTTTGCCTGAGATTTAACTCCTTCTGCGTGAAAATATACTTCAAACTCTTGTGATCCGTGTACACCTCACAATGATTTCCAATGAGGAAGTGTCTCCAAGTCTTCAATGCATGCATTACGGCTGCTAACTCCAAATCATGTGTGGCATAATTTAACTCATGAGGCTTAAGCTGTCGTGAGGCATCTGAAACAACTCTTCCTTCCTGCATAAGCACTGCTCCAAGTCCTCGACGTGAAGCGTCGCAATACACCTCATAATCCTTAGTCTGATCTGGCAAAATCAACACTGGTGATGTAACCAAACGTTTCTTCAACTCCTGGAAACTGGCCTCACATTCCTCGGCCCATATGAACTTGGTATCCTTCTTCAACAACTCCGTCATAGGCTTCGCAATCTTCGAGAAATTTTCAATGAATCTCTGGTAGTATTCTGCAAGTCCAAGAAAACTCCAGATCTCTCCAACTCTTGTTGGCGCTTCCCAATTTGTCACAGTGTCAACCTTAGTGAGATCTACTGCTATACCTTCTCCGGATATAACATGTCCGAGAAATCCAACTCCCTTCAACCAAAACTCACATTTGCTAAACTTGGCATATAACTGATGTTCTCCGAGCTTACCAAGTACCAAACGCAAATGCTCCTTATGCTCCTCTTCATTTTTCGAGTAAACCAGGATATCATCAATGAACACTATGACGAACTTATCCAAAAACTCCATAAACTCCTTGTTCATCATGTTCATAAAATATGCAGGGGCGTTAGTTAGTCCAAATGACATGACTGTATACTCGTACAACCCATACCTGGTGGTAAAAGCCGTCTTAGGTATATCCTATTCTCGAATCTTCAACTGATGGTATCCTGATCACAGATCCATCTTGGAAAATACCTTAGCTCCTTGCAATCGATCAAACAGATCATTGATCATCGGTAGTGAGTACTTGTTCTTGATGGTTACTTCATTCAATCCTCGATAATCAACAACCATCCTTAACGATCCATCCTTCTTCTCCACTAGAAGTACTGGCAATCCCCAAGGCGAAGAACTTGGGCGAATATAACATTTGTCCAGTAACTCTTTAATCTGCTTCTTAATCTCCTCCAAATCCTTTGCGGGCATCCTATATGGTATCTTAGATATTGGCCCTGTGCCTGGCAAAAGCTCAATCAAAAACTCAATATCTCTATCTGGTGGCATGCCTGGCAACTCCTCTGGAAATACATCAGGGAAATCCTTCACTACTGGTACTTCCTTCTGCACAACTCCTGTTAACGAATTTACTTGAGTCCTTTTTGGCACATGCTGGGATACATACTTGATCCTTCTCCCTACTGGGGTGGTAAGCAAAATTGACTTACTGGCGCAATCGATGTTTCCACCATACATCGACAGCCAATCCATACCCAAAATTACATCCAAACCTTGTGATTCCAAAATGATTAAATCCGAGGGAAACACATGCCTACCTATACTCAATGGCACTTGAAAACATCCCTTACTAGCCATATACTCCGCTCCTGGTGAGCTTACTAACATGGGTGTTCTAAGACTTTGGTGGGCAGGTTATACTTATCCACAAATCCCCTTGATATGTATGAATGCAATGCACCAGTATCAAAAATAACGAGTGCACTAAATGACTTAACCAAAACTTACCGATTACTGCATCCGGCTTCTCTTCAACCTCCTCCACGTTAATGTGGTTCATCTGTCCCGTATTGAAAGGGTTCGGCTTCTTCACAAAGCTTCCATTGCCATTTCCATTCTGAGATTCAGGACATTCATTGGCATAATGTTCGGTCTTCTGGCACTTAAAGCAAGTGACTTGGCTCATGTCTCTTTTGGCTGGGGTTGAGGGGTTGGTACGGTTATGGCCGTTGCTTCCTCCATTCCCATTACCATTCTTGGGGCCGTTAGGATTGTGCGAGCTACCTCCTCCATGGGTATGCTGAAAATGTCCTCCCGGTCTAGGGGTAAAACGTGGCTTTTGCTGAGCTCCTGAATTGTACTTCCCTTGTCCATACTTCCTCTTGTGGTTCTCAATCTGCTGCTGCTTCCCTTCAATCATAAGAGCGCGATCTACCAACTCCTGGTAGTTGTTGAAGGTTGCTACCATCAACTGCATGCTCAACTCGTCATTCAGTCCTTCCAGAAACTTCTCCTGCTTAGCTGCATCCGTAGCAACGTCATCTGGGGCATAACGTGCTAGCTTACTAAAGCACTCCACATACTGGCCAACTGTCCGTCCTCCTTGGCGCAAGTTGCAAAACTCACGCTTCTTCATGGCCATAGCTCCTGCTGAAACATGGGCAGTGCGGAAAGCCTGCTGAAACTAGTCCCATGTGATAGTATCGATAGGGAAAGTGGCGGTGAAATTCTCCCACCATGATGATGCGGGTCCTTCAAGCTGATGTGCGGCAAACTTCACCTTTTCTGCAACTGTGCATCCTGCCGTGGTCTGCGGAGCCAATCATCTGCTACTATAGGCTCGGTGCTACTGGAAAACACCGGTGGATTCAGCCTAAGAAAACGGGCTAAGTGGTCAACAGGTGGTGGTGGTGGTGGTGGGTTGTTGTGGTTGTTCCCCTGATTCTGATTCTGGACTAGCAACTGCATCAACGTGTTCTGCTGCTGGATCAACTGAGTGAGCTCCGGTGGGAAGGTAAATCCGGGGTCACGTCTCGGAGGCATCTGAGGGTTTAGAAAAGATGAGATTTAAGAATAGAGAGGGGTCTAGAGAGAAAACACTACCCATATGCACATGAGGCAAAAGCAAACAATTCACTTCATTTAATCAAACAAGGGCATACAATCGATCTAACTATCGCAAAAGTGCTCGGACTACTATATTTACATGGTGGACTACTACTACTGATGGGGTGGTCTACTAGAAATATTCTTCAGTTGCAGACTCCATGATATCTGCTCCTACTTCATCAACATAGTCATCATCGCTATCATCCGGATCCGAGTCGGTGTCGTTTATGATGATGTAGTCTTCCGGGCGAATCTCCTTGGGTTCTTCATCTTCTTCTACTGGTGTAGGGCCTCCCATAAATATTCCGATCTTCTTGATCAGATCGTCATTCTTCTCCACTAATACTTCGATTTCCTCTTCATAATCTTCACGTGTAGCCTTGAGTTCTTCCTCCAGTTCCGTGATTCTTGTCCTCGCCTTCTTCAGATCTATCATGTCTGCGCACATCTGGTTCTCCTAACGTCGAATGTGCTGGTTTAACTCCTGGATAAAAAGCTGCAATTGATCTGTCCTTCCTGGTGCTGATCATCTCCCAGTGCTCATCTCGTCGCCCATAAATCTGGTAGATAGTATCTTTGAGATCATTGCGGTAAACTTCTCCAATGCGTCCCATGGCGATGTGAGCTGCCATGCTCTTTCCTAGACTCCAGGCTGGTGCATCAAAGGAAAACTCTATGGGCTCAGTGACTGGCATGAACGTCCTTCCTGGAACTTGAACTTGAATCATCCAGCGCTCCTCTTTCGGTAAAGTGGGGTTGTAGGTTCCGGTGAAGCTTGGTACTCCTATGTTCAGGTATCTAGTGACTTCCTTCAAGTGACGTCCAAAGGGTGTATCTTCATCCGGTTGCGTGAACTTGTTCCTTGCATCCGCCATCCTAAAAGAGTAGAAAAGATGAGGAGTTAGAATGAGAAGAGTGAGTAGTGATCTAGGGCTTTAGCTTAGTGGTCGTGTCCTATAGTCAACGTGTGCTCTAATACCATCTTGTAGCGATCAGACCTCAAACGGTCCAATCTCTGTGCTCCGGTGTCATCCCTGGATCAGTAATGCTGACACCACACAGTACTTGAAGGATTTATAACAGAGTAGCAATCACACACTTATTACATCGAGTCTCAAAAGAGAACTTATTACAATAAGTATGGCTTAAGGCCATCTAATAACGATAACAGCGGAAGGCTTGGAAGATAAGTGTGTCCATCAACTCCAACGGCATCACTGAGTATAGAACCACGACCTAAAGGCACCAATGCCAGTGTCAAAACCGGCGGATCTCGGGTAGGGGGTCCCGAACTGTGCGTCTAGGCCGGATGGTAACAGGAGGCAGGGGACACGAAGTTTTACCCAGGTTCGGGCCCTCTTGATGGAGGTAAAACCCACTGTCCTGCTTGATTAATATTGATGATATGGGTAGTACAAGAGTAGATCTACCACGAGATCGGAGAGGCTAAACCCTAGAAGCTAGCCTACGGTATGATTGTTGTTGTGAATGTTGTCCTACGGACTAAAACCCTCCGGTTTATATAGACACCGGAGAGGGTTAGGGTTACACAAAGTCGGTTACAATGGTAGGAGATCTACATATCCGTATCGCCAAGATTGCCTTCCACGCCAAGGAAAGTCCCTTCCAGACATGGGACGAAGTCTTCAATCTTGTATCTTCATAGTCCAGGAGTCCGGCTGAAGGTATAGTCCGGCTATCCGAACACCCCCTAATCCAGGACTCCCTCAGTAGCCCCTGAACTAGGCTTCAATGACGACGAGTCCGGCGCGCAGATTGTCTTCGGCATTGCAAGGCGGATTCCTCCTCCAAGTACTTCATAGAAGATTTTGAACACAAAGATAGTGTCTGGCTCTGCAAAATAAGTTTCCACATATTGCCATAGAGAGAATAATATTTACACAAATCTAATCTGCTGACGTATTCCGTAGCGCGACACACCACGGCCAAGCCTTTATCTGAGTCATTTTATTATCCCACCTCAGCGCGTCATGCGAGGCGGTTTCCTTGGCACGTCTTGTTAAAGCAGAGATCGTGTCCCCTTATTCCGGGATTCTCATCAATACGGGCGTGGGTAACCCAACCGCTTCTAGGACTCCTAGATTATAGGCAAGTCCAAACGGACACGGAGAGGACGCTTGATATTCACCCTCTTTATAAAGGGACAAGGCTTTTATTTTTCCCTCCCGTGCTCAATCGAATCCTTCCCCCACCTCAAGCTCAAACGCCCAAAGTTCAAGTCAGGTGCTCCGAACCTTCAGTCATGTCCGGATCCAGCCTTCAAGGCCGATGGGTGTCTTCCTCCGTCACGGAAGAAGACATCAAAAAGTTGAGGGAGGCCACATATCTGACCGCCGAGATTTTGCATCGGCTGCCTCCCCGAGGGCAGGCCGTCCCCACCCCCGAACCCAACGAAAACGTCGTGTTCGTCTCCCACTTCCTCCGAGGTCTGGGCCTTGCTCTGGATCCTTTCGTCAGGGGTTTGATGTTTTATTATGGGCTAGACTTCCATGATCTAGCTCCGGACTCCTTTCTTCATATCACGACATTTATTGTCGTGTGCGAGGCCTTCCTCCGGGTTACCCCTCACTTTGGCCTATGGCTCAAGACCTTTGAAGTAAAGCCGAAGATGATCGAGGGGCAACATGCAGGGTGTGGAGGTGCCTCAATACGCAAGATGACGGGAGCTCCGTGGCCCAAAGGTTCCATCCCAGAGGTGTCTGAATTGTGGCAACAGGAGTGGTTCTACATCATGGCTCCTAGAAGTGCCAAGTGGGCGGTCGCCCCTGTTTTCCGCTCGGGCCCTCCACCACAACTGATGTCATGGATCAGCAGAGGTCTGAGCTGGGGTCGAGCCAAGGACGTGCCTATACTGCAAAGCCGCATTCGAGATCTCTTCAATGGAGATTTCAGTTTAGTTGCGGTAATGCAAGTTATGCTGGTTCGTCAAGTCCAGCCTTGCAAACGCCGGCCTCTTCGCCTGTGGGAGTTCAATCCCGAGGGACCGCGTGTCATTCAAAATTTTCTCGGCCTGACGCACGAGGAGATGTACAAGTCATTCTTCGGACCTCAGGTGGAGTGTCCGGAAATCACCGAGGACATGGGCCTGAGTAGTAACCGCGCCGCTGAATAGGTAAGGCATCTTCCGGCCGAACATACTATCTCTCCTTTGTTACGAAGTTATTTCTGAGACCTCTCTTTTTGACCAAGACTGGCTAACAAAGGCGAAGTTGATTCGGTGTTCGGCCCCCCTCCCTGAGGGTTTGGAAAATCCGGTATTGGAAAAGATGCTCCAGACCGCACCTTGCCCGGAGCCCTTGAAGGAAGATACTGTGGAGGATAATACGGGCGGATGCGGGCCCCCAATGCTGCCCATTCTAACCGAGGGAGCGAGCGTCTCCATGAAGGAAGACGACCAGAAGAGGAAAAGGACTGCGCCCGGGGATTCGGAAGCCGAAGCTTCCAAACGGGAGAAGAAGTCTCCCACAGAGGGTCCTACCTTGGGGGGCGTTGTTGCCGCACAAAGTCCGCGGGGGGATCAATTCTCCCGCGAGTCGTAAGTGACCCGAAATACTTTAATAGTACAGATATGCCATCTTTTTCTTCTGAGAATATAACCACCGCATATATCTTTGCAGTTTGGGCCTTAGCCCCTCTCAAATGAGCTCGTCTTCGGGGGATCTTCTTCCAGAGATGATGGAGAGCGAAACGCCTCCTCCGGACTCCTCCACTCCGGAAGCGGGCGACCCTGAAGTGTTGTCGCGGAGGGCCTCTCCGAGTCCAGTGAGGCCAGAAGATAATCCCATTGACCCCCGAAGAGAGTAGACAAAAGATGAACATCTCAGATGAACTTCTTCTGAGGGAGTTGGTGGGGCGAGCGGCCATCTCAGATGAACATCGTGTGCTGATGAATACGGTGATGGAGAGAATATTGTCCGCCGAAAGTGGATTGCATGAAGCTTTTATGAGTCTACTGACAGGCTTCGAGGTACGTAAAAGAATGTATGATAGTCCTGCACATGCTAGGTGTGCCCTGTGTAGATATTAGCCCCTGAGACTCTGGTTGTCGTCGGAAACGACGACGAACAAAGGATCAAATTCCCAGGTAATAACCATACTGCCTCTATGTGCAGGTGATGGAAGCTCCGGTGGCTAGCCGGACTAGCGAGTTTGCCCATTTAGAACGGCAGTTGGATGCGGCAGACGCCGACATCAAGCTTGTTAACAAAAGGCTTGACGAGGCACAGGGTAAGTGTCATTATCTGGTAAACGCCACATAGGAAGAGCAGCATGATGCCAGTATCTTTAATATGTTGTGACTGCAGATGGAGCTGCCACTGTTGAAGCCTTGCGGGCAGAACATGCCCGAGCCAAGGAACAAGCGAGGTTGGGTAATGCGGCTGCTTTGAAGGCGGCCGAAGAGTTGCAAGCCGAGAAGGCTGCGCATGGCGAGAGCCGAGACAAGCTGGCCAAGATGGCCATAGAATTAAAAGCCACCGCCGACCGTTGCCGGGTTCTTGAAAAGGAAAACCAAGCGAAGGCATCGGACCTTGAGAAGGCTGCTGCAACGAGAAAGGACCTCCGCTCTGCTATGAGGGCAAAGAAGGAGGAGCTGTGGGAAGCCGGGGATATTGTAGCTGGGAAATCCTTTATGTTGCGGAGGAAGTTCGGAGATCCACGGTATGCCCCTCTGGATCGACTGTGGAGTTTGGAGGATGTGTATATGGATTTGGCGGCGAGCGCTGCCGATGCGGCCAAGTATTTGCAGGGTCAGACGGACCGTGAGGTAGACCAGCTGTTTTGGAGATAATTCCATTCTCCCGAGCGTCCGCTTTCATTGACTGACCAATTAGCCGAATGGGCCAAACTAAATAGGTTGTCCGGACTCTCCATGAGGTCTGTTGTGGATCAGCTATGGCCGGAAAGGTCAAAACCGAATAGCTATTTCAGCTTGGTGCAGCAATTCCTTGACGTGGTGTCGCGCATTAATGCGATGAAGAGGTTGGCGTGCATAGAGGGCGCACGGATGACATTTGCCCGTGTTAAAGCATATTGGGCGGAGATGGATGGTACCACTGTTGCAGCGCGGGATTCGGCCATAGGTCGAAGGGCTGCTGAGCACTACTTTGAAGAAGTTCTTGAGGGTGCTCGTTTGATAGAGACCCAGTGCTCAAAAAATATTATGTTTGAGTGATATGTAATCTCATTGTAAGCGAAATGCTTTTATAAATTTTTATAAGGCTATTTTTGTACTTTTGCCTGAAAGGAATATGATGCCTCCTGGGCGGCCGTTTATGTATACATGTGTATAACCTGAAAGATTGCAGTCGTCGGCTTCAACCCCCACGCATATAATGCAGAGGTGCTCGCAAAAACACGCTGTAACGCCCCAGATATAACTTTCCCAATTTGTACTCCAACTCTTGCCGTTTCCGGCGTTAAGTTATATTTATTTCCTCGGGTTCGGGTTTTGTCTCCGTGTGTTGTTTTCTTTTTCATGCATCTCATATCATGTCATCATGTGCATTTCATTTACATACGTGTTCATCTCATGCATGCGAGCTTTTTCCCCGTTGTCCGTTTTGCATTCCGGCGCTTCGTTCTCCTCCGGTGGTCATTTCTACCTTTCTTTCGTGTGTGGGGATTAAACATTTCCGGATTGGACCGAGACTTGTCATGCGGCCTTGGTTTACTACCGGTAGACCGCCTATCAAGTTTCGGGTCATTTGGACTTCGTTTGATACTCCAACGGTTAACCGAGGGACCGAAAAGGCCTCGTGTGTGTTGCAGCCCAACACCCCTCAAATTTGGCCCAAAAACCCACCAAACTCTGCTCCATGTCCTAGAGCGTTCGATCACGATCGCGTGGGCGAAAACCGCACCTCATTTGGACTCTCCTAGCTCCACTTATGCCTATTTATACCCCCTCCATTCGGATCTTCTTCCCCGTCCAAACCCTAGTCTAAAAAAAACATCAGATCCCGCGCGCCGCCGGACACTTCGCCCGCTGACGGACATTGTCCGCCCAATCCGTCCGGGCCAATCCCGCGCTGCCACGTGGGCAAGCGCGCCCACTTCGCCGCCGCCGTCCACCGCGGCCCGCCGAGCCCGCGAGGGGCCCTCCCCGGCCCGTCGGTGCCCGCCGCCGCATCGTCTCACCGCCGCCACCTTCCCCGACGCCGGCATCGCCCGCCACCGTAGGCCCCGGCGCCGACCACCACCGCGCCATTGCCGGAGCTTCGCCCCGCCGCCGTCGGTAGCCGCCGCGACCGCCGCCGCCCGCCCGCGACCTCCGCCGCCGTGCGCCGCCCCCCCCCCCCTTGGCCGGAGCATCGCCGGCCCGCTGCCGCCCCTCGCCGGAGTGCTCGGGCTCGCCGGAGCTTCGCCGGCCCGATCCGATCCGGTTGGACCAGATCCACCAGGTCAGCGATCCAAACACGCATCGCCGCGCCTGAACCACTCCATCCCGCTCCACCTCATCCCGCGTTGACTTTTTCGCGGAGGTAAAAAATCCGTCTAAGTCCCCAGATCTCAGATCCATGATGCCCTGTTCGAGGCCTCGTAACTCTGTAACCGTAACTCCGTTTTGGGCATATATTATATCAAAATCTTCGACTCGACATGTACATCATTTCATTCCATTGCATCATTTGCATTTGAGGTCATCTTGATTCCCAAAATGCTGTTAGTAGGAGGCTTCGTGAGTTAAATTGCAGATCCGTTAGTTCATCATGCACTTTTGTCATTTTTGCCATGTTTAATCCGTGCATGATATGCCTGTGCCCCTTTGGGATGAATTGTTAAGCATTTTGTCTTCTTTCCAGAGGTGCCACCCATGCATTTTTAGGATGTGTGTGTTGTCTTGTGCAAGCTTGCGAAGAGAGGTACCTGAGATTGCTGATTCCAGGGACTTAGTGATTTTCACTAAGTCTGGGATATTTTAGATCATGATGCTATATGTCCAGCTTGTTCCCTAGTGATCCGTGCCTCTTTTGAGGATGATCAGTAAGGGAGTTTTGATATTTATGTTATGCTCTATTCATCCATGTCTTTGTTTGCATATGTGGAGTGCTCTAGGTTCACTCAATCGAGCTCAACTTTTGCTTCGTTGTTAATCTGGGCAGATCGTCAACTTGTTTGCGATTTTGCCGATGCTACTGTTAGTGTTCCATGCATGCTATGCCTTTGTTCTTGCCATGTGTAGCTATCATATTGTGCCTTCTTGCTGGTTATATGCTTGCCTTGCCATGACTTGCACCGTAGTGAGTGCATCGAGCACGGTTACATGCCTTCGCGAGTTAAATTTCTGCATGTCTCAGTTTTCACTAGGTCTGAAAACTGATTGTGTTCGAGCTATGTTCGTGAGCTCGGTAGAGTATTTTGTGAACCCTTTTGGCCCCAGGTCACTTTGGGTGTTTTGTTAAGCTTGTTGAGTAGCTCCATTCCATATTCTTACTTGTCATGTTCAGGTCATTTATCATGTTGTTTTGCTGCTCCGAAGAGGGCTTCGTGATCTGAAATTTCAGGCTAGTGTTAATTTCACTAAGTCTGGAATCTGTTTTGCATATTCATTTTTGCAATGCTTGTTTGAACCTCTTAATGGATGAATTTGCCTATGGCTCAGTGCTAGTGTTTTGTTAAGCATCTTGTGTACATCACTGCCATGTATTTTGTTTTCATGTTTGGTGTCTGTAGCATGTTCATTTCGTTGCATTTAGGAGCCTACTTGCTGTATATCGCAGACCGGTGTCATATCTTAAAACGCTTGCCATTTCCAAACCGTAACTCCGATTCCAATGATCTTTATATCATTTTCAAGAGATTTCATCCCCTCTATCCAGTGGCACCCTTGGAATTCCAAGTTGAGGCCAGGTTCATGCATTTCCTGTCATATCTTGCATTTTGCATCCCGCATCGCATCCCGCATAGCATGTCATCATTTCATCATATTGCTTGGTCTTGCACGTGGTTGATTGTATCCTTGTTGCTTGTTTGTCTTGTTGGGTAGAGCCGGGAGACGAGTTCGCTACCGAGGAGCCCTTTGAGTTTGCTTGTGAGGATCCAGTCAACTCTGACAACTGTGCAGGCAAGATGATCATACCCTCGAAATCACTACTATCTTTGCTATGCTAGTTTGCTCGCTCTTGCTATGCCAATGCTACGATGCCTACCTTTTGCTTGTCAGCCTCCCAATTGCCATGTTGAACCTCTAACCCACCATGTCCTAGCAAACCGTTGATTGGCTATGTTACCGCTTTGCTCAGCCCTTCTTATAACGTTGCTAGTTGTAGGTGAAGTTTGGAGGCCGTTCCTTGTTGGAACATTTATTTACTTGTTGGGATATCATTATATTGCCATGTTATCTTAATGCATCTATATACTTGGTAACGGGTGGAAGGCTCGGCCTCTCGCCTAGTGTTTTGTTCCACTCTTGCCGCCCTAGTTTCCGTCATATCGGTGTTATGTTCCCGGATTTTGCGTTCCTTACACGGTTGGGTTATAATGGGAACCCCTTGATATTTCGCCTTGATTAAATCTTTTCCAGCAATGCCCAACATTGGTTTTACCATTTGCCACCTAGCCTTTTCTTTCCCTTGGGTTCTGCAGACTCAAGGGTCATCTTATTTTAACCCCCCCGGGCCAGTGCTCCTCTGAGTGTTGGTCCAAACTAGAGCACCGTGCGGGGCCGTCCCTCGGCAACTTGGGTTACGTTGGCTCCCGTACGCTTAGCTTATCCGGTGTGCCCTGAGAACGAGATATGTGCATCTCCTATCAGGATTTGTCGGCACAGCGGGTGGTGTTGCTGGTCTTGTTTTAACCTGTCGAAGTGTCTTGAGTTACCGAGATACCGAGTCTGATCGGAACGTCTTGGGAGGAGGTCTATTCCTTCGTTGACCGTGAGAGCTTGTCATGGGCTAAGTTGGGACCCCCCTGCAGGGATTGAACTTTCGAAAGCCGTGCCCGCGGTTATGGGCAGATGGGAACTTGTTAATGTCCGGTTGTAGATAACTTAAACCTTAATTAATTAAAATGAATCAACCAAGTGTGTTGCCGTGATGGCCTCTTCTCGGCGGAGTCCGGGAAGTGGACACGGTGTTGGAGTAAGGCTTGCGCAGGTTGTTCCTTCTAGTTTCTCGCTCGCGCTTTGCCTCCTCTTCTCGCTCTCCTTTGCGAATAAGTTAGCCACCATATATGCTAGTCGCTTGCTGCAGCTCCACATATACTTGCCTTATCCTTCCTATAAGCTTAAATAGTTTTGATCGCGAGGGTGCGAGATTGCTGAGTCCTTGTGGCTCACAGATACTATAATTCCAGATGCAGGTCCAGGTGATTCCGCTCCAGGTGACGGGTACGAGCTCAAGTGGGAGTTCGACGAGGACTCTCAGCGTTATTATGTTTCTTTTCCCGATGATTAGTAGTGGTGCCTAGTTGGGGTTTGATTTAGGGCCTTGTCGCATGTTGGGTTCTTTTCCATTTTGGCGCCGTAGTCGGGCCATGAGTGTTTGTTTGATGAATGTTATTTATGTACTCTGATGTGACGTGGCGAGTGTAAGCCAACCATGTTATCTCCCCCTTTTTATTATGTATTACATGGGATGTTGTAATGATTGCCTGACTTGCGACATTGCTTTCAATGCGGTTATGTCTCTAAGTCGTGCCTCGACACGTGGGAGCTATAGCCGCATTGAGGGTGTTACACATGCGTTCACACTTAACCCAACGTCTTGGTCCTATTAAGGAGGTGATGGCGGAGCGAGCGAGGCAACCGGACTATAATGCTTTAGCACTTTCACATAGCCATAGGAGTTTGATAGTGGGGCTACTAGATAGCCCCTGGTGGCTCCGCACTCTCCCGATCCTGGGGTGCGTACATGCCTGGCCAGAAAACGGCCCTTCTTAAGGCGGAGGAATTCTAACATTCCCACATGTCATCGAGTGGTTGACCAGTCTCACGCTATATCATGACAGTCAGTTTTCGGCTTTCTCTACAGAGGTGCTCGTCTGGATGAACCAGGGCACAATCACAGTAGTTCTCCTGGTGCTACCTTAGCCGGTAAAGCGGAATGTAAGGCACCAAAACACAGGAGCCAGGAAAACCCAACATTTGACCAAAGACAATGATTCGGAGCTGATGCATATAGGGCCAAACTCGCGACGCCGAACACTCCCTAAGGTATTCGGTCTTTGTGGTATAAACCGGGCCTAAATAATGGCCTTTGTAAGAAGCCCCTTGTGTCCAGGTACGTGCATTGTTCTGGCGTGGCCACATGCCAAGACGTCAGCATCCTTCTCAACGGTGGATATGTATCAACAAGAGACAGTAAAAAAGGTTTACGCAGGGTCTTAATCTAAAAAGAATCGTTGGAGCGGGTCCCTGCTGCACGTCTGCGCCTGTGTCTCCGTTGTGCCGTATCCTGGACGGGTGTAGCACGATGATTGTCTGTAAAAGAGAGGAAGTTAAGTGAAAAAGTTGTCGTGCAAACAGATAGTTTTTAAAGAAACCATGTATAATTCAAGATGAGAAGAAATTGCCACTTGTCTGCGTGCGTTGAGCCCCTTGTATTGACAAACAGGTGTGTGACCATTTATTCGGTATAAGTAGCGATGCCAGACTTGATTAGTTGTGTCTGAGGTCTTGACGACCTATTGGATGTTTTCGTTGGTCCGGGCGCCTTTAGTGTGCGGCTGCCAAGGCAGCCTCACTCTCTTCGGCGCGCAGAGATCACTTGATATTTCCATGAACTGAAATGGTGCCACGTGGACCGGGCATCTTGAGTGTGAGGGAGGCATAGCGTGGTATTGCATTAAAGCGAGCGAAAGCTTCGTGTCCGAGCAGTGCTTGATAGCCACTTTGAAACGGAGCGATGTGGAAGGTTAAATGCTCTCGACGGAAGTTATCGGGGGAGCCGAATATAACTTGTAGTAGGAGGGAGCCCGTACAACGAGCCCCTGGGCCTGGCGTTACTCCTTTAAAGGTGGTATTGCTATGGCGAATTTGTGTTGGGTCTAACCCCATCCCGCGGATTGTCTCCTGATATATTAGGTTTAGGCTGCTGCCGCCGTCCATCAAGACTCATGTGAAGTGATATCTGCCAATTACTGGGTCTAATACCAGGGCAGCCCATCCTGCGTGTCGGATACTTGCTGAGTAATCGCGATGGTCGAAAGTGATCGATTGAGACGACCAGTGGCAGGACCTCGCGGTGACAGGCACTTGGGTATATTTTCCTGGGAGTGCCGCGTTGTTTTTCCCCTTGATAACGTGTAACACGTTTACTGTTTTGACTTCTGGTGGAAATTTCTTTTGTTCCTCCATGTCTTGCTTGGGAGGCCCGTCCTCGTCTTCACTTGGTGTATCCTCCCCCTTGTGTACGGCGTTGAGTTTGCCGGACTGCTTGAAGACCCAATATTCTCTGTGGGTATGATTAGCAGGTTTACCAGGGGTACTATGGATCTGACATACTTGGTCCAGAATTTTGTTGAGGCTGGACAGTTCATCCCTGGTGCCTTTGGGGGGCAGCTTTTGACCTGGCCGAGAGCTTTTGAATCCGGCATTTACTGCCGTGCCCTTCATGCTGTCTTCTTTATTCCGGCGTTTGTTATTGCTGTTGCGCCGTGATTTCCCGTTTCCATCTCTAACTTCAGATGTACTGGGGTCGCTGGTGCTGCATCTGGCTAGCCAGCTGTCCTCACCCGCACAAAAGCGGGTCATGAGGTTTGTTAATGCGGCCATCATTCTCGGCTTATTTTGGCCAAGGTGTCTGGTGAGCCATTCGTCACGGACGCTATGCTTGAAAGCTGCCAAGGCTTCGGCCTCCGGACAGTCAACAATCTGGTTCTTTTTAGTAAGAAACCTGTTCCAAAGCTTTCAGACTGACTCTCTGGGCTGTTGAGTTATATGACTCAAATTGTCCGCATCCGGAGGTCGGACATAAGTCCCTTGAAAATTTGCCTGAAAGGCGTCTTCGAGCTCTTCCCAACTTCCAATGGAGCTTTCGGGGAGGCCTTTAAGCTAGTGACGAGCTAGCCCTTTGAGCATGAGGGGTAAGTACTTGATGGCGTGGAGATCATCTCCTCGAGCCATATGGATATGAAGGATGTAGTCCTCAATCCAGACCCCAGGGTCTGTTGTTCCGTCGTATGTCTCTATGTTTATGGGTTTGAATCCCTCTGGAAATTCATGGTCCAGCACCTCATCGGTGAAACATAGGGGGTGTGCGGCACCCCTGTAGCTGGGTGTACCGCGTTGTTCGGATGTTTGTTGTGTTGCATTGTATGCTGGGGCGCGCTTGCGTGGTCCATAGATGGATCTTGTTGCGCCTTCCTATGGGTGCAAGCCCTCGCATGGGTCGCGTGTTGTATTGTGAGTGGCATTATATGCCGCTCTGTGTTGATAGAGGGGTCGTCTATCTGACCAGGTGGCTGCTTTGATATTTGGTTGTGGGGGGTCTGAGGCCTCCTCATCGAATTCAGGTAGCAGCTTCCGCTTTGGGTAGCTCTTGGAGGGGCGATTGCCGCCGTACATCGCTGCTGTGTTGAGTATCTTACTCCATCTGATTTGGAGTGTGTCTTGCGCAGCCTTGAGCCTTTGCTTCTGCTTTTTCAGACTCCTCGCGGTGGCAACAAGCCTTTTTACGGGCATTCTGCTGCTCCGGGTGCCTGTCCGGCATTATGTCGTCCGGACCATTATCCTTGATAGAATTTGTTTGTTCGGTTTGATTATCCGGATTGCCGTTGTCCGGCAGTGGTTCACCCTGCTCCAGCGCTGGGTCTGTGTGATCGCTATTTCTGTCGAGGCGGGATTTGGGGCGGCGCTTGCGTCGCCGCTTTGACTGCTTTTCGAGGGAACAAGCCTTCGGTGCGTCCTTCCGCTCCTCGTCGTCATCTTTTGGTGCGTCCACCATGTATACGTCATATGACGAGGTGGTGTTCCAGGGCCCAATAGGTGCTGTTTCTTCATCATCTCCTTCATCGGCGTCCATACCGTCGATGTCTTCGGAGTCGAAGTCGAGCATGTCGGTTAAATCGTCAACAGTGGCTACAAAGTGGGTGGTGGGTGGGCTTTGAATTTCTTCATCGTCCGTATCCCAATCTCGCTGACCGTAGTCCGGCCATGGCTCTCCTGATAAAGAGAGAGACTTTAGTGATTTCATAATATCGCCGAAGGGCGAGTGCTGAAAGATGCCCGCGGCAGTAAACTCCATGATCGGCGCCCAATCGGATTCGATCGGCAGAGGCGCGAATGGTTCGGAGTCCGGAGAGGAGTCCGGCTCCTTGGAATCATGAGTCTCGCGGAGTGCGGGGCTGGTGTTCAGCTCGATCGCCGTTAGGATCGCAGCCCCCGAGGCGGCATCCAACCACCCATCCTCGATCGGCGCAGTTGGCTCCGAATTAAGGGTCGAAGCCGATGCGGGTGTGGACTTCAGGGCACTGTTAGGCGGTAGAGCTAGATCATGCTCGTCGTGGCAGTGCGGCGCGCTCGGCAGTGGCTCGAATCCGTCGAAGATCAAATCCCCGCGGATGTCAGCCGTGTAGTTTAAACTTCCAAATCTGACCTGACGGCCAGGGGCATAGCTTTCGATCTGCTCCAGATGGCCAAGTGAATTGGCCCGCAATGCAAAGCCACCGAAGACAGAGATCTGTCCGGGAAGACAAGTTTCACCCTGGTCCGCATCACTATCGATGATAGTAGGAGCCATCAAGCCTGACGGCGACGACACAGAGGAACTCTCAATGAAAGCACCAATGCCAGTGTCAAAACCGGCGGATCTCGGGTAGGGGGTCCCGAACTGTGCGTCTAGGCCGGATGGTAACAGGAGGCAGGGGACACGAAGTTTTACCCAGGTTCGGGCCCTCTTGATGGAGGTAAAACCCTACGTCCTGCTTGATTAATATTGATGATATGGGTAGTACAAGAGTAGATCTACCACGAGATCGGAGAGGCTAAACCCTAAAAGCTAGCCTATGGTATGATTGTTGTTGTGAACGTTGTCCTACGGACTAAAACCCTCCGGTTTATATAGACACCGGAGAGGGTTAGGGTTACACAAAGTCGGTTACAATGGTAGGAGATCTACATATCCGTATCGCCAAGCTTGCCTTCCACACCAAGGAAAGTCCCTTCCGGACACGGGACGAAGTCTTCAATCTTGTATCTTCATAGTCCAGGAGTCCGGCTGAAGGTATAGTCCGGCTATCCGAACACCCCCTAATCCAGGACTCCCTCAGTTACAGTTTTGCATAAAGCAATTTTTCCCTACTACAAAGGAATACATTTTATTTAACTATCATGGTGGTTGTTAAACATTGAGAGTGTAGACACCCTCTCAATCCCAATTAAACATCATCATTAAAACCCAACAAAATTAATTAGAGTATCATGATGGGATTCACATGATAATCCAAGTACTAGATACTCAAGATGTCCATAACCGGGGACATGGCTAACCATGATTAGTTTATACACTCTGCAGAGGTTTGCGCACTTTTCCCCACAAGACTCGATCTCCTCCGTTGGGATTCTCGCACTACATGGTGTTTGAGAAACGGATGACCGAGACATAGTCTTTCAGAAGCGCTGGCACCTTACGAACGGGTAGACTGTTACACCTACTTTCCCCTACATCTGCTAGTCTACCACTGTAAGAGTTCGCACAACTTAATCAACTATGCTAGAGCCCATAGTAGCTTGTGGCTGCACACGGAAGTTTCTAGTATGAATAATCTCATGATCCCTTTGAGCCTGGGTGGCGGTCCATAAAGAAAAACATGCAATCACTTGAATACCCAGGTGCCTCAATCCACCCAGATGTGTGTTTAAGTTGACACCTTATATAAACCATTAATTTAACAAACTCACATATGTCATGGATTTCACTCACCCAATCCACGTCTACTAGCATAGCATGGCAATATAAGCAAACGTAGAAGTAACTCCCAAAGGATTGATAATAAAACAGTGATAGGTACTACCTCATATACTTCCCAAACCCACAATTTAATTAGATCCTAATCATGCAATGTGTGAGGACTGTTCTAATGCAATAAAAACTGGGTAATAGGAAGTATGATCAAAGTGTTACTTGCCTTGCTGATGATCCGCAAAACCTAGCCATTCGAAGTAGCAAGCGGCGCACTCCGGGTACTCTATCGCAAACAAACTAGCATACAATAAGTACTCAACTAAAGCACAGGTAAAACTCAAATAAGAGATCTAACCAGAAAGTTCAACTTAAGAACTCCGGTTGGCAAAAAGAATCAAATCGAACGAAGCAACGAAAGACAAACGGCAAAAGAAACAAGCTTCATTTACTATTCTGGATCTAGGTAAAATTTTACAGAGGTAAAAACTTGTTTGAGTTGGTTAAACGGAAAGAGGGTTTCGAGACGAAACTCCAGGCGCTTGAATCGCCGGATTCAGATAAACGAGCGAAAAGTTATACTAAAACGAAAATCGGATCAGAAATCGCGATCAGAAAAATCGCGGTTTTAATCCGAGAAAAAGAAAACGACGAACAGATTAATGAATGAACATTCGTTATCTGGATCTAAACGATGAATGTGTTCGTTAAAACGAACAAACGAGCGAACGCTCGCTAATTAACTAAACCGAGGAAAAAAACTGATCTATTTAAAAAAACGAATCTAAAAAAACCGGTGAAAATCAACGGTTTTCTAGAAAAACCGGCGGGCGGCGGCGGTTCGACCTCGTCGGCGGCGGGGCTCCAGCCGCTCCAGCGGCGGTGCGGCGGCGCAGACGGTGGTGGCGGCAGCAGGCGGCGGCGGCTAGGGCGGGCGGCGCGGGCGGCTAGGGTTTGGGCGGCGGCGGTGGCTTTGGGCTGAGGCGGCCCGGGTGGCGCGCTATATAAAGCCCCCGGCCAGGCGGAGTCCTGGCCGGACATGGCCCAAGGTCGGTTCAGATTTTTTTTAAATAATTATGCTCAGAAAAAAAAAACTAAACGGACTCCAAAAATCCCAAAATAAATTCTCCCCGGCTTCTCAAATCAAGCCGCACAAGATGAACATTTATTTGGGGCCTAAATGCAATTTTTGAAAAACGCGCGTTTTTCCTAAATTCAAATAAAATAGCAAATAAAACCAAAAGAAAATCTTATTTGATTTTTTTATTAAATCCTCAATATTTCTTTATTTTGGGAAAGTCATTTTATTCCCTCTCTCATATTTTGATAATAGAAATAATTGAAGATAAAATAAATAAAATCAAATGATCCTATTTTCAAAATTTGAGAAAACTCAAATATGAAAATAACGAAATCCCCAACTCTCTCCGAGGGTCCTTGAGTTGCGTAGAATTTCTAGGATCAACCAAAATGCAAAAAAAAATATGATATGCAATGATGATCTATTGTATAACATTCCAAATTGAAAATTTGGGATGTTACACATCTCTTCGCCGAACTAGTGCACCTATACAATTTGCCATTGTATTAGGTGTGTTGGGGACACAAGAGATTTCTTATATTTGGTTGCACAATTGTTTGAGAGAGACCATCTTCATCCTACACCTCCCATGGATTGATAAACCTTAGGTCATCCACTTGAGGGAAAATTGCTACTGTCCTACAAAACTCTGCGCTTGGAGGCCCAACATGAGTCTACAAGAATAAAGTTGCGTAGTAGACATCAAGATCTTTTCTGGCACCGTTGCCGGGGAGGTGAGTGCATGAAGGTATATCTTTAGATCTTGCAATCGAATATTTTTAGTTTCTTGTTTTATCACTAGTTTGGTTTATAAAACAAAACTACAAAAAATGGAATTGAGGTTGCATCATATTATTGATCATCTTTATAATATTTTTCTTGAAAATGATGGATCAGAAAATTGTGCTCAATTGTTAGAAGAAGAAGTCAATAAAAAGTTAGGCACAAAATATTTGAATGATGAGCATGATTGCAATGTTGTTAGTATGAAGGAAATATGCCCTAGAGGCAATAATAAAGTTGTTATTTATATTTCCTTATATCATGATAAATGTTTATTATTCATGCTAGAATTGTATTAACCGTAAACTTGATACATGTGTGAATACATAGACAAAACAAAGTGACCCTAGTATGCCTCTACTTGACTAGCTCGTTAATCAAAGATGGTTAAGTTTCCTGACCATAGACATGTGTTGGCATTTGATGAACGGGATCACATCATTAGGAGAATGATGTGATGGACAAGACCCATCTGTTAGCTTAGCATAATGATCGTTAAGTTTTATTGCTATTGCTTTCTTCATGACTTATACATATTCCTTCGACTATGAGATTATGCAACTCCCGAATACCGGAGGAACACCTTGTGTGCTATCAAACGTCACAACGTAACTGGGTGATTATAAATATGATCTACAGGTGTCTCCGAAGGTGCTTGTTGGGTTAGCATAGATCGAGATTAGGATTTGTCACTCCGAGTATCGGAGAGGTATCTCTGGGCCCTCTCGGTAATGCACATCATGATAAGCCTTGCAAGCAATGTGATTAATGAGTTAGTTGCAGGATGATGCATTACAGAACAAGTAAAGAGACTTGCCGGTAATGAGATTGAACTAGGTATGAGGATACCGATGATCGAATCTCGGGCAAGTAACATATCGATGACAAAGGGAATTACGTATGTTGTCATTGCGGTTTGATAGATAAAGATCTTCATAGAACATGTTGGAACCAATATGAGCATCCAGGTTCCGCTATTTCTTATTGACCAGAGATGTGTCTCGGTCATGTCTACATAGTTCTCGAACCCGTAGGGTCCGCACGCTTAACGTTCGATGACGATTTGTATTATAAGTTATGTGTTTTGGTGACCGAAGATTGTTATGAGTCCTGGATGAGATCACAGACATGACAAGGAGTCTCGGAATTGTTGATAGGTAAAGATTGATATATTGGACGATGGTATTCGGACACCGGAATGGTTTCGGAGTGGTTCAGGTATTTTTCGGAGTATCGAGGGGTTACCGGAACCCCCCCCCCCCACCGGGGGAAAGAATTGGGCCTACATGGGCCATAGGGGAGAGGGGAGGCAGCCCACAAGGGGTGACCACGCCCCCTCCCATAGGGATTCCGAATTGGACTAGGGGAGGGGGCGTGCCCCCCTTTCCTTCTCCTCTTCCCTCTCCCTTCCCCTTTCCCCTCTATAAGAAGGGAAGGGGAGAATAGGACTTGGAGTCCTATTCGGTTTCCCCCCCATGGCGCGCCCCCTCTAGGAGGGCCGCCTCCTCCCCTCCTTTATATACGGGGGCAGGGGCACCCCAAAGCACAACAATTGTTCTCTTAGCCGTGTGTGGTGCCCCCCTCCACAGTTTACTCCTCCGGTCATAGCGTCGTAGTGCTTAGGCGAAGCCCTGCACGGATCACATCACCATCACCGTCACCACACCATCATGCTGACGAAACTCTCCCTCGACCCTCTGCTGGATCAAGAGTTCGATGGACGTCATCAAGCTGAACGCGTGCTGAACTCGGAGGTGCCGTACATTCGGTACTAGATCGGTTGGATTGTGAAGACGTTCGACTACATCAACCGCGTTAACCTAACGCTTCCGCTTTCGGTCTACGAGGGTATGTGGACACACTCTCCCCCTCTCGTTGCTATGCATCTCCTAGATAGATCTTGCATGATCGTAGGAATTTTTTTGAAATTGCATGCTACGTTCCCCAACAACATATTCTACGAAGATCTTTACCGGTCGAACCGTTATGACAACATACGTAATTCCTTTGACATCGGTATGTTACTTGCCCGAGATTCGATCGCCTGTATGTACATACCTAGTTCAATCTCGTTACCAGCAAGTCTATTTACTCGTTCCATAATACATCACCTTGTGACTAACTCCTTAGTCATTTGCATGCAAGCTTATGATGTGTATTACCGAGAGGGCCCAGAGATACCTCTCCGAAACTTGGAGTGACAAATCCTAATCTCCATCTATGCCAACTCAACAAACACCTTCGGAGATACCTGTAGAGCATCTTTATAATCACCCAGTTACATTGTGACATTTGATAGCACACAAGGCATTCCTCTGGTACCGGGAGTTGCATAGTCTCATAGTCGAAGGAATATGTATTTGACATGAAGAAAGCAATAGCAAATAAAACTGAACGATCATTATGATAAGCTAACGAATGGGTCTTGTCCATCACATCGTTCTCCTAATGATGTGATACCATTATCAAATGAAAACTCATGTCCATGGTTAGGAAACCTTAACCATCTTTGATCATGAAAGTGCGTTAAGTCGACTAGAGGGGGTGAATAGGCGATTTTTACAAATGCATCACTGAGGAATTTCAGGGTGAAGAAATTCCTAAGTCACGAACGACTTGCAGCGAAATAAGTACTTAGGTGCAAACATAACAGAACAAAAGCACAATCATCATGATGAAATGAAAACAAGCACAGAGTACAGAAAGCGTAAACACAGGATAAGCAGGCTGAAGACAAACTGACTGAAGAAATTGAACTAAGGAAATTGAGAAAGTCTTCAAACAGTAGCGATCAAGTACACAACACAGTAATCAGGAAATGAAAGGGTTCAGGAAATAGAACTAGTTAGCTCGGTCAAGACAATGATTTGGTAGACCAGTTCCAACTGTTGTGACAGTTGTATGTCTGGTTGGAGCGGCTAGGTATTTAAACCTGAGGACACACAGTCCTCACCGTATTCTCCTTGAGCTAAGGTCACATAGACCTCGCCCAAACACTTGTGGTAAGTCTTCAGGTGACTTCCAAACCTTCACAAACTTGGTCACCTGGCGATCCACAATTTCCTCTTGGATGCTCTAGACCATGACGCCTAACCGTCTAGAGGATGCATCGTCCTCAAAGGTAACAAGCGTCGGTTCCACGCAGGAACAATCTCTTCAGTGATGCTCAATCACTTTGGGTTTGTAGGTGTTTGGTTTGGGGTTTTGGGTTTTTCCTCACTTGATGATTTTCGCTCAAAGTCCTCGGAGGATGGGATGCTCTCAAGGACAAGTGTCAGTTTCTCGCGGAGCAGCCAACCAACTAGTGGTTGTAGGGGACGACTATTTATAGCCTAGTGAGCAGCCCGACAAGATAAGACATAAATGTCATTCAATGATATGACCGTTAGGTGGATAAGATATTTTGGGATAGCTAGCGCATAGCACAGCAACGATCGGAAATTTGAGGTTCAAATTCCTCAGGGCTATCATGTTCCTCACTTGTAGGCAATCCGCACTGGTGAATTCCTAACTCCTCAGTCAGGACAAATTCCTCAGAGACCAGAAGAACTTTGTCTCTATTACTAAAGAAATTGACTGAACTATATGAGATTTCCAATGGCTTCACTTGAAGGGATTGGTAGGTGTAGGATTTTGAGTTGAGCATCACATGGAATTTTTTCTTTAGTTTTACCTCGACCCCCTTTAACAGTACGGTTTTCCCTATGACTCAAGAAAGAGAAAATGAAACTACGAAAAAAAAAGTCTTCACGCTTCATGTTCCTCGCATCAATACCAAGTCTTTAGGATCACACCAATTTCTTCACTTTCAAAGTCTTCATAAAACCGAAGTCTTTAGTTGAAGACATTCATTTTTAGGGGTCGACTTTCTCTATAAATATCAAACTCCTCATGGACTTACAGATCTGTGTACACTCACAAATGCATTAGTCCCTTAACCTATTAGATTTCAATACGCCAAAATCACTAAGGGGCACTAGATGCACTTACAATCTCTCCCTTTTTGGTGTGTGATGACAATATAGGTTAAGTTTTCAACAGGGATAAACATATGAAGTGTAAATACTGATATTGAGGAATTTGATTGCAAGATATAGAAGAACTCCCCCTGAAGATGTGCATATGTGAGGAATTTGCTTTTGAGAAGCAATGCACATTGAAGAGTAGTATCAGGGAGATCTCCCCTTATATCTTGTAATTCATACACACATTTAACATATGATATGAAGAATTTGAAATGCATGATGAACTATGGTGACTGATGTAATTCATGCGTGCATTATCATACATGAGGAAACAACATGCAGAAGAACATAGCGAAAGTATCAGACCACCATCGGAGTTAAGATTACAACTCGATCCAACAAAGTTTTCAGAAGAACGAGAGTTGTAACTTAGCAAAAAAACACCCATATAGATAGACTGCTTGAAGACTAACTCAAATTTCTCCCCCTTTGTCATCGAATGACCAAAAGGGATGAAAAGTGAGGACTAACGCCCCTAAAGAATGTTATCATGAAGTCGGTGGAGGAGCGCCAGCGTTGTTTGGGTTGGTTGTTGAAGTAGGGCATGCCGCAGTGTCGTCCAAGTCTTCATTTTTATCAGTCTCGCGCGATGAAGAATAAGAGCTGGCCACCAAGTGAGGAACTTTGACCTTCTTGAATTTCTTCGAAGGTGGCGGAGACCAGTCAAAGTCATGCTTGAAACCCATCTTCTTGAGGTCATCTTCACCGTAGAGATGAGATAGTACAGCCCAGGTGCGATCAATTACTTCATGGAGGTAGTAATGGTTCTTCTTCACTGAATTCTGAGTGATGGTCATGTTCTGAAGAATTGAACCAAACTGACGCTTGACCCATTTATGGTTGTGAACGACCTTCTGGTGAAGACAGAGGAGAAGCTCACGATCAGTCAGCACCCTTGGAGTTGTGCCTTCAGGATTTTGCTTTGAAGCATTGGCAGCAGATCATGAGTGGCAGAGTCATCATTGGTGGAGTAGGATGCAGCTTTGCGGAACTGTCCATCCAAAGGCCGAATGCCTTCATCGATGATAGCAGATTTGCTGTTCTCAGGAAATAGGTCATTTGAAGACTTCAATGGGCGGCAAGTAGCTGAGATGATTCTGAAAGTCGGCCTTGTAATTGATTGAAGACCTTGATCTGAGGAATCTCATAATCCAAGGAGCACAGGGCTTCAACTCAAAAGGTGACGGTGCAACATTGGCCAGAGTCCTCATGAAGAAATCATGGTAGTTGATTGGAACGCCATGAATGATGTTGAATAGCAAATTCTTCATGATGCCAACAACTTCTTCATTAGAATCATGGTCTTTAATAGGACTCGGGGTCTTGGTCAGAATATGATAGATAGTCCTTGGCACATATAGCAATTCCTTCACGAGGAATTTGGTTTTGGGGGCTTGACCAGGCTTCAGCGGCTTCATCAATACTTGCATGTAATGATCAAATAGCTCAAGTTCATGGTAGATGAGCTGCGCACCTTCAAGGCGAGGACTGACAGGCAAGGCATGAAGCAATTTAGAGGCCGGTGCTTTGAAGTGAGTGTTTTCTATCATCTAGTCCAACACCCAAGAATTCACATCATCAGCATTGCCGGTGATGTGCAGCGTCGCATAGAACTGAAGAATTAGTTCTTCATTCCAGTCAATGATATCGGTGCAGAGGTTGAGTAGCCCAGCGTCATGAAGAAAACTGAGGACTGGGGTGAAGCAAGGCAGCGATTCCATGTCAACATGAGGAATATGCTCATGGTCGAAGATCTTGTCTTTGTCAAACAGCAGAGAGGAAAAGAAATTCATCCGACTTGTTGTCCAAAAACGCTTCCTTCAAAGACGAGTAGAGTCATATGGGGTGTAGTCAGTGAAGAATACATGCTCATGAAAGAAGTCGTCTGCTTTGAATTTCTGCTTCTTTGAGAAGGGATTCTTTGGCTTGGGCTGAGGAGTATCAGTCAATGTCTTCGCAACCTCAGGAATCATAGTCTCAGGAGCCATAGGTTGAGGAATTTCAGTGCTAATATCTTCAGTGGCAGCCTGGGTCTCCATTTCTTTAGCAGCACGAGCATCAGCACTAGTGGCTGGAATTTCTTCAGGTATGGTAAGAAGAGAAGCTTGAGGTTCTTCAGAGCCCATAGGAATTTCTTCAGTCTAGATAGGGGACTGGGGAATCTGTTGCAATGGGGTGAATAGTGGTGAATTGGGGTGCTGACTTTCCCAAAAGTCATCATTTAGAATAGGAGTGGAGCACCCAATGTCCATGTCTTCTTCTTGTACATCAATTTCCTCAATGCCTCCCTCTTCAGTTGTGAACTGAGGCATGGGCGATGATACCAATGGAGTTGAAGGGATATCCTCCACTTCAATTTCTTCATCCAACTACTCTGAAGAAGCAGCAGAAGGAGCATCTTCATCAGATCCACTTGGGATCTCATAATCCTCACCAAAGGGAACGAGTTCCTTTGATGGCATGCTCGAAACAAGAATAGCATCAATGGGATTGTCAAAAGAGCTTGTCAAAGTCTTCATCTTCTTTGGTACTAGAGACTCTGAGGCGGCTGATGCTTTCCTTTTCTTCACGGCTGCTCGCTTCGCAGCTTTGGTTTTCTTCGCTTCTGATGCAGAAGGAATAACTGGGCATGGTGTTGGTGTAGGAGGAGCAGAGGAAATTGGTTCATTGTCCTCCAGCGCAACTGATTCAGTTGCCTTGGCATTGTCAGTGTCTTCAGGCGCAGCGACAGATGCTTCAGCTAGCCTGGCTTGTTATTCAGGCACAACACTAGTGGTTGCCCTGGCAATTTCATCAGTGGCTGGAATATCTTCATTAGCCCTGGTACTTTCAGTTTCTTCAGCAGCCTGATTTACATCAACGGTGCTGGCATGACCTGCAGTTGGCTGGGCAGATGCATCAGCCTAAGGAGATTCATGTTGCGTTGGAGCAGCAACATTTGAGATGAATCCTTCAGCCAGTTTCACAAATATGACTTTGGCTCCAAGACAATTTGCACAGTAGACGTTGAATTCATCACTGAGTCCTTTGATCTCAGTTTGTATAGCCACAAGTTCATCAGTTGTCATTCTGACAACGTCCTTCTTCAGAAAGCGCTCCTTCTTGTATTGAGCTTTCTTCAGCTATCTGGCCTTCTCAAATTTCCACTTTTCTTCTCCAATGAAGGCGGTCAGCATGTGACTCTGGCCAGGAGTGAGCTTGAAGTCTGGCATAGGTGTGTTAGGGTCCTTGTGCCAGAGATCAATGTACTCAAGGATCATCTTGGGATCCAGAAGAAGAGGCACTTCACTTCCTTTGGCTCTAGCGGCCCTTTGATGTCTATCTCTGATGATTTTAGCGAGTTCATCATCATCAGCTTCGTCATCACTGGACATCACATTAAAGGCAACCTGCTTCTTGTGAGGACTTGGTCTAGAGCCTCGTCCAGTAGTGGCCTTAGTCTTCAACAGAATGGGGCCTGTTGAGGATTGCGGAGGAGCTGAGGAACTTGCGGAGCCTCCTAAGGCAATTGAGATGCCTTCGGTCCTTTGACACGGGGGGGGGGGGATGCACAGGTTCTGATGACTTTGCCAGAGGAGCTGAGGTTTTTACAACTTGAGGAACTGGGGCAGCTTGAGGAATTGGCCATGAGGGCATTGATGAGCTTGGCCATGAGGGCATTGGTGAAGAACTAGGCTTGTGAGCTGGCTTCTTTTGCATAGACTTCCTGGGCTTGCTAGCAGCAGCAACAGTAGCAGAGTCTTCATTAAATTTCCTCACTGCTTCTTTAGCCATTTTGGCTAGCTTCGCTTGCCGTTTTGCCCACTCATCAGGATAGTCCTCACCACGCTTGAGGCTGGTGGGATCAGCTTCTTGGCTAGGTGCCAATGGAGGTCTTGGGCAAGGAGGGTGAAGAGTGAATTTCTTCATGTACTTTAGAGTGACATACATGTACTCCCTCCATTCCTATGCCCATCTCCTCTCTATCATTTGTATGCACACCTTGCGCTGATTCTTCTTTTCCTTGCCATGTTTGGCCTCATCAGGAGTACAATATTTTTCATAAATGTCCTCAGGGATCTCAAATGCTGTGTTGACTTCCAGTCTCTTGCCTCCCTTCTGAGGTTTCTTGCCATCTGCCATATTCTTCAGCTGAGGATTTTAAACAATTGAGTTCTGTGAAGAAGTGTGCAATTTTTCTTCGAGGAACGCTGCAAATGAGTTAAGTTGATGAGAACTTAGTGATTCAGCACCGGACATGAGTACCTGTGAACAGAGTATAGGTGCGAGGAATTTGGAGAGGTCATATGCGTTCTCGGAAGTTTTTGCAAAAAGAACAAGTTTGAAGAATTTGACAAGTGGTGTCTTGAGGAATTTCACTAAGCGCCTTTTGACTTAGGTTCCAGAGTTGTATAGATTGAAAATCCACACAATGGAGGAATCTTGAAGAAAAAATGTTGCTTAAAAGAAATAGATCAAGAACAGATGCTTGTGTGAGGTGTTTAAAGTGTGGAAGTTGAAGAATAAACACCTTTTGAATATTCGTGTAAATCATCAGAATCAATAAGGGCGGTAAAAGTAACTTTTAATTACCCTTGACGAAGAACACGACGAACTGGGAATGTAGATTGGAAGTTCGTCAGTCCAAATCTTCCACGCCCTAACTTGGCAGAGAAAGACAGCTACGGCGGCAGCGGAGTGAAGAAATCCACGGTCAAGGCAGTGAAGCTCTTCATCACCGACAACAATGGAAGTAGCGGCAGCACTAGGTCAGGAAGCTTGAGTGAGGGGAAGTGAGGTCGAGCAAGGTAAATGCAGTCTGAGGAGGTGAGGGGTATATACAGGCAAGGTGAAAACCGCTCGCCCGAAGAAATTGGACGAATGTGCCCCTAACTCTTCTCATCCTAGCGACACGTGTCACCCATGTACAGAGCGGTGGCGATCGTGTGAGATCGTGGGTGAATGGATAATTCTTATCGTGGGATGTGGAATAGTTTAGGCGGCAAAAAGGCGAACATTTAGATAAGAAAATTTTAATGTTTCGTTCACAAATTCTTCAGCTGACAAGGACACAGTGAAGATTTGTGAACAGACTGGGTTGAGTATGGCATAGAGGGGGAAGGGTCCGATCACATTCACTTAGCAGAAAAGGCAACTTGAAGAAATAGCAATAAGCGAATGCTGTAGAGGACTAAAACTCAAATATATATATATAGTCAATGAAGAACACAATCGAAAAGAGCAAAGACAATGAAAAGTTGAAGAATTTAAACAACTGAGGAATTTCAAAACCTGAAGAAATACTCAAATTGAAGATGTTCAACTTTTTTTGGTGGCGTGACTGTCGTGTCAAAATCGGCGGATCTCAGGTAGGGGGTCCCGAATTGTGCGTCTGAGGTTGATGGTAACAGGAGACAGGGAACACAATGTTTACCCAGGTTCAGGCCCTCTTGATGGAGGCAAAACCCTACGTCCTGCTAGATTAATATTGATGAGTATGGGGGTTACAAGAGTTGATCTACCACGAGATCGTACTGGCTAAAACCTAGAAGTCTAGCCTATCTGATTATGATTGTCTCTACGGACTAAGTCCTCCAGTTTATATAGACACCGGAGGGGACTAGGGCTATACAAAGTCGGTTACAGAGAAAGGAATCTTTATATCCAAACGCCAAGCTTGCCATCCACGCCAAGGAGAGTCCCATCCAGACACGGGTGAGAGTCTTCGGTCTTGTATCTTCGTAGCCCATCAGTCCGGCCCATGTCCAACAGGCGGGACGCCCGAGGACCCCTTAGTCCAGGACTCCCTCAGTAGCCCTTAAACCAGGCTTCAATGACGAGGTGTCCGTCGCGCAGATTGTCTTCGGCATTGCAAGGCGGGTTCCTCCTCCGGATACTCCAATACAGTCTTCGAATACGATTAGCATGTCCGGATCTACAAAACAAGCACCACACACCACCGTAGAGAGTATAACATTTCATGAGTCCAATCTGCTGACAATTTTTGATAATGTGACACCACGTCATCACCCGGTCATTATTTTGAACCGTTTTTCGGCCTGCCGCTTCGAGATGTGGTCTCGTTGGCATGTCTTGTCAAAGCAGAGATCGTGTCCCCTTATTACGGGATTCTCATCAATACGGGCGTGGGTAATCCAACCGTGCCGTTTGCACGGCCCTTGGGAACAGGCGAGTTTTAAGGTGAGTGGGGAGGCGCTTGATATTCACTGCCTTTATAAGGAGATAAGGATTCTCTTCTTTCACCCACACCTTCCCTGTCTCTCTCTCTGCCCTCCCATTCTCGAGCTCCAGCGCCCAAGTCCTCATCTTTTTCGCCTCAAGAAAGCACTCGACCATGTCCGGATCTGGAGCGCAAGGCAAGTGGATGGCCTCCTCCATCAAGGGGAAGGACATCACCGATCTTCGGGAGGCCGGGTACCCGGTGAAAGAAATCTCCCACCGGCTTCCGGCCAAGGGGCAAATCGTCCCCACCCCGAAGCCCAATGAGAGGGTGGTGTTCATCCCCCATTTCGTCTGCGGGCTCATGTTCTATTATGGGCTAGATTTCCATGATCTAGCCCTGAACTCCTTGCTCAACATCTCGGCATTCATTGTCATGTGCGAGGCCTTCCTCCGCATTCATCCCACTTCAGATTGTGGCTCAAGATCTTCAACGTGAAGCCGAACTATTGTGAATTAGTGATAATTATTGTCATAATTTTGAATATCCTTTTACTGAACATTACTCTTTTAATGTGGGAACAATTTATAGTATTCGAGTTTTCTATGATACTCCCACTATTGTGAATTAGAATAAAATTTCTTATTTCAAGAGTAATAAATTTTCTATGCTTTTGGGTCATGAAAAGAATGCTTTATGTGATGGTTATATTGATGAATATATTCATGATGCTACTGAAAAATATTATGAGAGAGGAACTTATGATTCATGATGCTCTCTTTCTGTTCCAATTCTTATCTTTTAAGTGAGCATCATTGAACGCATCATGCCTAGCTAAAAGGCATTAAACAAAAGCACTTGTTGGGAGACAACCCAACACTTTTACCTACTGTTTTTGTGTGTTCACATGATTAGCCTACTGTAGTAATCATGTTTTATTGCTTTCGTTTCAATAAAGTGCCAAGTAAGACCTTTGGGATGGTCTATGGTGTTAGTTGATTTGATCTTGCTGAAAAACAAAAAAAATTGCACTCAGGAGAATAATTCTCATTTTTAACAGAAGCGTGATAAAATACTGATTCTTTTTGCAGAAGATTAATAGACAAATTACCCAGGCGGTCCTAATTTTTCAGAATTTTTGGAGTAACGGGAGTATGGTTGGAGTACAGATTACTAAAAACGGTTCTGTTTTTGATAGATTCTGTTTTCGATGCATAGTTTGCTTGTTTTGTAGTTTCTATTGCTTATATCGCTCAATATAAATTTTGGAAATGATATGCTACAGTAGGAATTGTATGCAAACAATTATGAATCTTGTCTTTGACAGCACCAAAGTGAAATGGTTTGCTCTTTATCATACTAACATATCTCACGAAGTTCCGTTAAGTTCTGTGTGATTGAAGTTTTCAAGTTCTGGGTGAGATATCAATATGAGGAGAACAAGGAGTGACAATACCATAAGATTGGGGATCCACAAGGAACCACAAGTTAATATTCAAGGAAGATCCAAGCAACTAAGCTTGGGGATGCCCCGAAAGGCATCCCCTCTTTCGTCTCCAACATTATCGGTAACCTCACTTGGAGCTATATTTTCATTCATCACATGATATGTGTTTTTCTTGGAGTGTCATTTTATTTTGTTAGAATTTGCTTGCTGTTATTTATAATAATGTTTTGCATCTTTAATTTCAATAGAAATTTCAAGGATAGCCTTCACGATGCTTATTTTGCAAGTATATGAGTTGCTGTTTCAAAACAGAAAGTTTACCGATGTTGCAAAAATTCCCGAGAAAACTCAGAATGTGATAAAATTTTGAAACTTTTTGCACAATAAGCTCTGGTAAATTTTCTATAGCATGGTAAATTTTCATAATTTTTGGAGTTAAATAAGTATTGATACTCTTGCATTCTTTATAGGCTGTACTGTTTTGGCAGATTGTTGTTATATGTTTGCATTGTTCGCATATGTTTGCTTGTTTAATGATTCTATTTGAGGATAGGAGTATTAAATATGCAGAGTCATTTTGTATGCAATGTTGAATAATAATTTTGGTGATTTTCTACAGTAGAGAATGATAAGGTTTTGCATTGATTTATACTAACTTATCTCACGAGTTCTTGTTGAGTTTTGTGTGGATGAAGTTCTTGAGATTTAGGAAAACTGTGATATGATAGGTATTAAGGAGACATAAAAGTACAAGCTTGGGGATGCCCAAGGCACCCCAAAATAATATTTCAAGAAGTCTTAGGCATCTAAGCTTGGGGATGCCCCGGTAGGCATCCCACCTTTCTTCTTCAACAACTATCGGTTAGTATCGGTTGAGCCTAAGTTCTTGCTTCTTCACATGATGTGTGCTATTCTTGGAACGTCATTTTTTTTGTTTTGATTTTTGTTTTAATAAAATACTTAGATCTAAAACTTTTAAATAAGAGAGAGTCCTCAAATAGCTACCCCTTCACTTAACTACTCGCTTGATCTTCACTTATATCTTTTTGGAGTAGCTTGCCATTTACACTTGTGCTTCACTTAGAGCATCTCCAACCGCGCCCCCAAGAAGGCCCCCAGGTGATTTTTCGGCCGCCGGCGCCAAAAAATCGGCCCAGTCGCGCCCCCAAGGGCCCAGTTTTTGCCAGCTCGGGCCGAAATTGGCGCCGGCGGACCCAACCCGAACCCGGCGCGCTGGGGGTCGCTTGGGGGCGCCGGGCGAATCGTTTTTGGCGCGAAGAGCCGCGGGCCAGCCGCGTCAGCGACTCGACTCTCTTCTCGCCGCTTCGTTGTCCTCATTGACTCGTTTCCCATGGCGAATCAATGCCAAAGCTGCGCGCTACGCACGCTGCCGCGCCAGTCAACCTCCATTGATACCTCACGGGCGGCGCAGTGAAGGCCGGGCAACACGCGTCCCCTCGGCCGCCACACCATCAAGCCACGCGTAATGCGCCGGCCAAGCCTACCACGGGGCGCCTCCGCCTATATAAGTCGACCACCAGCGCGACGGAGACACGCACAGATACTCCGCCGCCGACGCACCCATTTATCCCCCTTCCTCCTCTCACCGTCTTCAGTTCAGAAGAATGGCCGAGCGCTTTCCAGGTGACGGCGCGGCGGCGAATGGCTTCAGGCGCCGCCATCTTCACGAGGACGAGGCTCGCCTCCTTTTCGAGGCCGAGTACCCGGTCCCGCCGGACATGCGGGTGCCCGGGGCTTGGAGGATCAGCGCCGGTGGTGTGCCGGTGCCACCACCACCCACCGGGACGGCGCGGCTTGCGGAGATCGCACGTATCCGCGCGTCCTTGCCGCGGGCGGCGAGGGAGGGGCCACGGTACGTCCCCGACAGCCCGCTCTGGGAGCCCTACTTCCGCCACCGTCATGCCGAGCAGCTCGAGGCCACCAACGGCATCGTGCCCTCCGGCAGGCTCAACTCCGAGGGCCGGCGCCGGTGGTGGGGCGTGCCCGGCCACACATTGGAGGCCGTCCTCGAGTACATCGAGGGCGGCAACACGCCGCGCCTCGAGTACCCCGCTCCCCCGTCCTTCTCACGCCGCCTTGGAAGCTCCTGGATGCCGAGGCGCATGGAGCGGCCCGAGGCGTCCTCCTCCTCGTCCGGCCGCTCGTCGGGCTCTCCCTACCTCTGCCCCGTCAAGCCGGAGGCCCAGGACACGCTTGTCAGCGCGCGCACCCGCAGCTCCGGTGTCCGCATCGGTGACTCCTCCCCCCCACCGGCCGCTTCGTCCTCGTCGAGCCCAAGCCGGAGCCTGGCCTCCCCGCGGAGTACGAGGAGATAGTCCGGCGCAGCTTCTCTGACGAGGACGCCCTGCGGTGGGCGCGGGACGACTACCTCCGCGACGAGATGGTCCGGCAGCGCCAGGCCCTGGAGGAGATCGCCGCCCGCAAGCGTGGGCGCGAGGACGAGCACGGCATCGTGGTCCTCGACAGCGACGCCCCCGGACCGTCCA
Source organism: Triticum urartu (assembly GCF_056163025.1). Lineage (NCBI taxonomy): Eukaryota > Viridiplantae > Streptophyta > Magnoliopsida > Poales > Poaceae > Triticum > Triticum urartu. The sequence goes on along the minus strand of NC_141874.1, from coordinate 438,766,663 downwards.
ACCCGCTGCGCCAACCGGGGGAGGGATGCAGCAGGGACGGCGGCGGCGGAGACGACGATGACGACGGTGGCGACTACACGCGGTTCTACTGCCTCCTCGGCATGTATAACTGCAAAGGTGGGCGGCGGGCGGCGAGCAGCGAGGTAGATGGCAAGGAGCGGCGATGGAGACGGCGGGGGCAGCCCGTGCTAGTTTCTTTCTTTTTTTTGTAAAATATGTTTAAATTTGAACGAACTTGCCGATGTTTGCATTAAATTCAATCCGTGTTTGCGCCGTATTTGACTTTTTCAAAAAAAACGTGGGCGCCGCGACTGGGGGGCATCACGCCCCAAGTGCGCGGTTTAGCGCTGGTGCGCCCCCAGGGGGCGATTTTTAGCTCCTCCTGGGGGGTCAACGGCTGGAGATGCTCTTATATACTATGAGTAAATTGTTGAATGAATTGAATATCATGAAGTTGAAATTATATGTTCATATCATTCCTAGTGGTAGCTTCACATTGGGTTTATAAAGTGAAATCTTTTGAAGCTTGACAATCACAATATTGGTCATACAAGCAATTCATGAATGATTAGTAGAAGGAAGAGAACTTTCACATGCAAATACACTATCTTGAAAATCTTTTGTGATTGTGATCCCCCATCAAAATATTATATGCTAAAAAATTGATGTTGGACAAGGAAGACAACGTAATGATTTATGTTTGTTCATATTCACATAAAAGTTGTATTGTCATAGATACTTCAACATGTGGTGCTTGCCCCCCATCCCTGCTAGCCAAAACTTCCGCACCAAGTAGAGATACTACTTGTGCATCCAAAAACCCTTAAACCCAAATCTCATTTTCTAGAGTCCACCATACCTACCTAAGGATTGAGAAAGATCCTTCTAGTAAGTTGTCATCGGTGCAATAAGGCAATAAAAATTGCGTCTAAAAGTGTTAGATCATTTAGTGTAAGAGAAAATTGAGCGTTGTACGAACTTGTGATGGCAAAGAATAAAAACGGCAGACTGCATAATAAAAGTTGCTATCATAAGGGGCAATATAATGTGATGTTCTTTTGCACTAAGGGTTTAAGCATACAAACAAATAAGCGCATGGCAACCTCTGCTTCCCTCTATGAAGGGCCTAGCTTTTACTTTTATGTATTTACTTTCATGCAAGAGTCAAAGTTTTTTCTCTCTATTCCTTTTTTAGTTTTCTCTTTTGGCAAGCATCTTGTGGTGAGGAAAGATCTAGGAACATATATCCAATTCGATATGGGTGGGCATGAGTTATTATTGTTGACATCACCCTTGAGGTGAATACGCTGGCAGGCAAAATTCTAAGCCCCTATCTTTCTATGTGTCTGGTTGAAATGTTTTGCTCATGTGTATGCGGTGAGTGTTAGCAATCATAGAAGACTATATGATGGTTGAGTATGTGGAGCTCTTACTTAGACTTTGTTGAATAAGTTGAATTGCAATTGCTTGGTGACTGAGAACATAGGTTGTTGAGTTTCAAGAGAATTCATTGTTTGACCCTTGACATGTGAATTGGTTGCTACTTTGACATGAGAAGTTTTATAGGAAAGAATTTCTGTTATGATGCTAGGAAAAGTGATTGAAATTGTCGTTGATCAAACTTGTGCACTTTGCTAGCATTCACACTTCATAAATTATTTCTTTTACCATTTACCTACTCGAGGATGAGTAGGAATTAAGCTTGGGGATGCTGATACGTCTCCAACGTATCTATAATTTATGAAGTATTCCTGCTAATATATTATAATTCTTGGATGGTTTACAATCATTTTATAGCAACTATATATCATTTTTTGGGACTAACCTATTGACCCAATGCCCAGTGCCAGTTGATGTTCTTTGCTTGTTTTTTACATTGTAGGGAATCAATATCAAACGGAGTCCAAACACCGTGAAACTTTTTGTGCATTTTTTATGGACCAGAAGACCACCAGTGGGCTAGAGCAGCACCTAGGGGGTGCCCCTAGGGGGCACAACCCACCAAGGAACGCCTAGTGGCCCAGGCACGCCCAGGTGGGTTGTGCCCACGTCGGCGACCTCCCGCACTCCCTCTTTGCCCTGTAAATTGTTAAATATTCCAAAACGCTCGGGGGTAACCCTTGATCAGATGTTTCGCTGCCGCAAGACTCTGTAGCCACCGTAACCCAATCTAGACCCCGTTCCGACATTCAGCCGGAGGGGGAAATCATCACCAGTGGCCATCTTCATCATCCCGGCGGCCACCATGATGAGGAGGGAATAGTCCACCCTTGGGACTGAGGGTTTGTACCAGTAGCTATGTGTTTAATCTCTCTATCTCGTGTTCTTGAGATGTCACGATCTTGATGTATCATGGGCTTTGTTAATATAGTCAGATCATATGGTGTTTTCCACTTTCTATCTTGTTGTGATGAATTGAGTTTTTCCCTTTGAGATTTTGTTGTTATCGGATTGAATACTTTTATGGATTTGAGAGCACTTGATATATGTCTTGCATATGAATACTCGTGCTCACAATGGGGTATCATATTGATTCACTTGATATGTGTTTTGGCACTCAACTCGCAGATTCCCATGGTGACATTGCGGTAATCTATGCATAGGGGTTGATGCACATTCTCGACTTTTGTGTCTTGATGACCCACAAGTATAGGGGATCTATCGTAGTCCTTTCGATAAGTAAGAGTGTCGAACCCAACGAGGAGCAGAAGGAAATGATAAGCGGTTTTCAGCAAGGTATTCTCTGCAAGTACTGAAATAATTAGTAACAGATAGTTTTGTGATAAGATAAATTGTAATGAGCAACAAGTAACAAAAGTAAATAAAGTGCAGCAAGGTGTCCCAATCCTTTTTTAGCAAAGGACAAGCCGGAACTCTTATAATAGGAAAAGCGCTCCCGAGGAAACATGGGAATATCGTCAAGCTAGTTTTCATCACATTCATATGATTCGCGTTCGATACTTTGATAATTTGATATGTGGGTGGACCGGTGCTTGGGTGCTGTTCTTACTTGAACAAGCATCCCACTTATGATTAACCTCTATTGCAAGCATCCGCAACTACAACAAAAGTATTAAGGTAAACCTAACCATAGCATGAAACATATGGATCCAAATCAGCCCCTTACGAAGCAATGCATAAACTAGGGTTTAAGCTTCTTTCACTCTAGCAACCCATCATCTACTTATTACTTCCCAATGCCTTCCTCTAGGCCCAAATAATGGTGAAGTGTTATGTACTCGACGTTCACATAACACCACTAGAGGCTAGACAACATACATCTTATCAAAATATCAAACGAATACCAAATTCACATGACTACTAATAGCAAGAATTCTCCCTTGTCCTCAGGAACAAACGTAATTACTCACAAAGCATATTAATGTTCATAATCAGAGGGGTAATAATATGCATATAGGATCTGAACATATGATCTTCCACCAAATAAACCCACTAGCATTAACTACAAGGAGTAATCAACACTACTAGCAACCTACTAGCACCAATCCCGGACTTTGAGACAAGAATTGGATACAAGAGATGAACTAGGGTTTGGAGATGAGATGGTGTTGGTGAAGATGTTGATGGAGATTGCCCTCTCCCGATGAGAGGAGCGTTGGTGATGACGATGGTGATGATTTCCCCCTCCCGGAGGGAAGTATCCTCGGCAGAACAGCTCTGCCGGAGCTCTAGATTGGTTCCGCCAAGGTTCCGCCTCGTGGCGGTGGAGTCTCGTCCTGAAAAGTTACTTCTGATTTTTTTTCTCATCGAAAGACTTCATATAGGAGAAGATGGACGTCGGAGAGCCACCAGGGGGCCCACGAGGTAGGGGGCGCACCCTAGGGGGGGGCGCACCCCCCACCCTCGTGAGCAGGGTGTGGGCCCCCTGGCCTTCATCTTTGGCGAGGATTTTTCTTTATTTATTTTAAGATGTTCCATGGAGTTTCAGGACTTCTGGAGTTGCGCAGAATAGGTCTCTAATATTTGCTCCTTATCCAGCCCAGAATTCCAGCTGCCGGCATTCTCCCTCCTTATGTAAACCTTGTAAAATAAGAGAGAATAGCCATAAGTATTGTGACATAAAGTGAAATAACATTCCATAATGCAATAAATATCGATATAAAAGCATGATGCAAAATGGACGTATCATTTCTGGGTAGAAATCTTGGGGCACTCTTTGAAGTTCTTTGTGTTGGATTGAATATTACGAATTTGAAATTATTTGCTGTTATTTTAGTATGAACTCTTGGATAGATCAATCGGGAAGAATAGCTTCGAGGTGGTTTCGCACCCTACAAACGATTTATTCGTATTCTCTCCGCTAGAGAGGAACTTTGGAGTGATTCTTTGTTGCATGTTGAGGGATGGTTATATGATCCAACTATATTTGCATTGTTGAGAGATTGCACTAGCGAAAGTACGTACCCTAGGCCTCATTTTCAAGCATTGAAATAGCGTTTTTGTGCCCGTTTACTATTTGATACCTTGCTGTTTTTATTTATTCAGATTATAAAAATATATTTCTACCATCCATATTACACTTTTATCACCATCTTGTATCGACGAGACCTCAAATGGTCCAATCTCCATGCTCCGGTGTCATCCCTGGATCAGTAATGCTGACACCACACAGTACTTGAAGGATTTATAACAGAGTGACAATCACACACTTATTACATCGAATCTCAAAAGAGAATTTATTACAATAAATATGGCTTAAGGCCATCTAATAACGATAACAGCGGAAGGCTTCGAAGATAAGTGAGTCCATCAACTCCAACAGCATCCCTGAGTATAGAACCACGACCTAAAGGCACCTTACTCGTCGTCTGAAAAGTCTGCAACATGAACGTTGCAGCCCGAAATGGGTCAGCACATGGAATATGCTGGCAATGTAACACATAGAGAGCAATGAAAAAAATACGGCTGTACTATATGCATATTTGGCTGGTGGAAAGCTCTATGGTTACAGTTTTGCGTAAAGCCATTTTTTCCCTACTGCAAAGGAATACATTTTATTTAACTATCATGATGGTTGTTAAACATTGAGAGTGTAGACACCCTCTCAATCCCAATTAAACATCATCATTAAAACCCAACAAAATTAATTAGAGTATCATGATGAGATTCACATGATAATCCAAGTACTAGATACTCAAGATATCCATAACCGGGGACACGGCTAACCATGATTAGTTTATACACTCTGCAGAGGTTTGCGCACTTTTCCCCACAAGACCTGATCTCCTCCACAAAATAAAATTTGGGATGTTACAAACCTACCCCCCTTAAGATGAATCTCGCCCTCGAGAATCGGGTTGGCTAGAAAATAGGTGAGGGTGGTCCTTCAGCAGATCTTCCTCTCGCTCCTAGGTGGCTTCATCCTCCATGTGCTGGCTCCACTGAACTTTGCAAAACTTGATAACCTTGCTGCGGGTGACTCGGCTAGCATAATCAAGAATCTTAACTGGTTTCTCCTTGTAGGTCAAATCATTGTCCAACTGAATCGCTTCCAGCGGCATTGTATCTCTCAATAGTATATTAGCCATCTCCGCGTGGCACTTCTTTAACTGGGAAACATGGAACACATCGTGAACTCCTGACAATCCTTCGGGCAATTCCAACTTATAGGCTACTTCTCCCATACGCTCCAAAACTTTGTATGGTCCTACAAAACGTGGCGCTAACTTTCCCATAACTCCAAAGCGCTTAACTCCTCGAAGTGGAGATACTTGAAGATAAACTCGGTCTCCGACTTCGTAAACTGTCTCCTTGTGTTGAGGATCTGCGTAGCTCTTCTGCCTGGACTGGGCTACCTTGAGCCTATCGCGAATCAGTTTCACCTTCTGTTCAGAATCCTTAATCAGATCCGGTCCAAACAACCGGCGGTCTCCAACTTCATCCCACGCCAATGGGGTCATGCACCTCCTTCCGTACAAGGCTTTGAAAGGGCCATCTTCAAACTGGATTGATAACTGTTGTTATAAGAGAACTCTGCGTATGGCAAATTCTCGTCCCAACTAGATCCATAATCTAGCGCACAAGCTCTTAGCATATCCTCCAAAATCTGATTGACTCTCTCGGTCTGTCCATCTGTCTGCGGATGGAAAGCTGTACTGAACTCTAGCCTGGTACCCAAAGTTTCATGCAACTGATTCCAGAACTTTGAGGTAAATTGGGTTCCTCTGTCTGATACAATGCTCCTTGGAACTCCATGCAGACATACAATCCTGGTCATGTATATCTTTGCCAACTTGGCACTAGTATAGGTAGTCTTCACTGGAATGAAATGAGATACCTTTGTCAAACGATCGACTACAACCCAAATCGAGTCATAGCCTGAACGAGTTCCGGGCAATCCTGTAATAAAATCCATACCTAACTTATCCCACTTCCATTCGGGTATCGGCAATGGCTGTAGCAATCCTGCTGGCTTCTGATGCTCTGCCTTTACTCTCTGACATACATCACAAGCTGCTACATACTCCGCAATATCCTTCTTCATTCCGGTCCACCAGAAAGTATCCTTCAAATCCAAATACATCTTGGTATTTCCTGGGTGAATCGAATATGGTGAATCATGGGCCTCTTGCAGAATTAACTTCCTGATCTCCGAATCATTAGACACATAAACACGGTCTTCAAACCATAAGGTATCGTGATCATCCTCACGAAATCCTTTAGCTTTTCCTTTGCTCATTTTCTCCTTAATAGAAGCAATCTCCTTGTCAGTCCTTTGAGCTTCTCTGATATTATCCATCAAAGTAGACTGAATCTCCAATGCTGCTACATAGCCTCTCGGGACTATCTCGAAACATAGCTCACGAAGATTTTCAGCTAACTCCCTTGGTAAATCTCCCGTCATTAGGGTGTTGGCATGACTTTTACGGCTTAGCGCATTGGCTACTATGTTAGCCTTTCCGGGGTGATAATGCAATCTCATATCATAATCCTTGATGAGCTCCAACCATCTCCTTTGCCTGAGATTTAACTCCTTCTGCGTGAAAATATACTTCAAACTCTTGTGATCCGTGTACACCTCACAATGATTTCCAATGAGGAAGTGTCTCCAAGTCTTCAATGCATGCATTACGGCTGCTAACTCCAAATCATGTGTGGCATAATTTAACTCATGAGGCTTAAGCTGTCGTGAGGCATCTGAAACAACTCTTCCTTCCTGCATAAGCACTGCTCCAAGTCCTCGACGTGAAGCGTCGCAATACACCTCATAATCCTTAGTCTGATCTGGCAAAATCAACACTGGTGATGTAACCAAACGTTTCTTCAACTCCTGGAAACTGGCCTCACATTCCTCGGCCCATATGAACTTGGTATCCTTCTTCAACAACTCCGTCATAGGCTTCGCAATCTTCGAGAAATTTTCAATGAATCTCTGGTAGTATTCTGCAAGTCCAAGAAAACTCCAGATCTCTCCAACTCTTGTTGGCGCTTCCCAATTTGTCACAGTGTCAACCTTAGTGAGATCTACTGCTATACCTTCTCCGGATATAACATGTCCGAGAAATCCAACTCCCTTCAACCAAAACTCACATTTGCTAAACTTGGCATATAACTGATGTTCTCCGAGCTTACCAAGTACCAAACGCAAATGCTCCTTATGCTCCTCTTCATTTTTCGAGTAAACCAGGATATCATCAATGAACACTATGACGAACTTATCCAAAAACTCCATAAACTCCTTGTTCATCATGTTCATAAAATATGCAGGGGCGTTAGTTAGTCCAAATGACATGACTGTATACTCGTACAACCCATACCTGGTGGTAAAAGCCGTCTTAGGTATATCCTATTCTCGAATCTTCAACTGATGGTATCCTGATCACAGATCCATCTTGGAAAATACCTTAGCTCCTTGCAATCGATCAAACAGATCATTGATCATCGGTAGTGAGTACTTGTTCTTGATGGTTACTTCATTCAATCCTCGATAATCAACAACCATCCTTAACGATCCATCCTTCTTCTCCACTAGAAGTACTGGCAATCCCCAAGGCGAAGAACTTGGGCGAATATAACATTTGTCCAGTAACTCTTTAATCTGCTTCTTAATCTCCTCCAAATCCTTTGCGGGCATCCTATATGGTATCTTAGATATTGGCCCTGTGCCTGGCAAAAGCTCAATCAAAAACTCAATATCTCTATCTGGTGGCATGCCTGGCAACTCCTCTGGAAATACATCAGGGAAATCCTTCACTACTGGTACTTCCTTCTGCACAACTCCTGTTAACGAATTTACTTGAGTCCTTTTTGGCACATGCTGGGATACATACTTGATCCTTCTCCCTACTGGGGTGGTAAGCAAAATTGACTTACTGGCGCAATCGATGTTTCCACCATACATCGACAGCCAATCCATACCCAAAATTACATCCAAACCTTGTGATTCCAAAATGATTAAATCCGAGGGAAACACATGCCTACCTATACTCAATGGCACTTGAAAACATCCCTTACTAGCCATATACTCCGCTCCTGGTGAGCTTACTAACATGGGTGTTCTAAGACTTTGGTGGGCAGGTTATACTTATCCACAAATCCCCTTGATATGTATGAATGCAATGCACCAGTATCAAAAATAACGAGTGCACTAAATGACTTAACCAAAACTTACCGATTACTGCATCCGGCTTCTCTTCAACCTCCTCCACGTTAATGTGGTTCATCTGTCCCGTATTGAAAGGGTTCGGCTTCTTCACAAAGCTTCCATTGCCATTTCCATTCTGAGATTCAGGACATTCATTGGCATAATGTTCGGTCTTCTGGCACTTAAAGCAAGTGACTTGGCTCATGTCTCTTTTGGCTGGGGTTGATGGGTTGGTACGGTTATGGCCGTTGCTTCCTCCATTCCCATTACCATTCTTGGGGCCGTTAGGATTGTGCGAGCTACCTCCTCCATGGGTATGCTGAAAATGTCCTCCCGGTCTAGGGGTAAAACGTGGCTTCTGCTGAGCTCCTGAATTGTACTTCCCTTGTCCATACTTCCTCTTGTGGTTCTCAATCTGCTGCTGCTTCCCTTCAATCATAAGAGCGCGATCTACCAACTCCTGGTAGTTGTTGAAGGTTGCTACCATCAACTGCATGCTCAACTCGTCATTCAGTCCTTCCAGAAACTTCTCCTGCTTAGCTGCATCCGTAGCAACGTCATCTGGGGCATAACGTGCTAGCTTACTAAAGCACTCCACATACTGGCCAACTGTCCGTCCTCCTTGGCGCAAGTTGCAAAACTCACGCTTCTTCATGGCCATAGCTCCTGCTGAAACATGGGCAGTGCGGAAAGCCTGCTGAAACTAGTCCCATGTGATAGTATCGATAGGGAAAGTGGCGGTGAAATTCTCCCACCATGATGATGCGGGTCCTTCAAGCTGATGTGCGGCAAACTTCACCTTTTCTGCAACTGTGCATCCTGCCGTGGTCTGCGGAGCCAATCATCTGCTACTATAGGCTCGGTGCTACTGGAAAACACCGGTGGATTCAGCCTAAGAAAACGGGCTAAGTGGTCAACAGGTGGTGGTGGTGGTGGTGGGTTGTTGTGGTTGTTCCCCTGATTCTGATTCTGGACTAGCAACTGCATCAACGTGTTCTGCTGCTGGATCAACTGAGTGAGCTCCGGTGGGAAGGTAAATCCGGGGTCACGTCTCGGAGGCATCTGAGGGTTTAGAAAAGATGAGATTTAAGAATAGAGAGGGGTCTAGAGAGAAAACACTACCCATATGCACATGAGGCAAAAGCAAACAATTCACTTCATTTAATCAAACAAGGGCATACAATCGATCTAACTATCGCAAAAGTGCTCGGACTACTATATTTACATGGTGGACTACTACTACTGATGGGGTGGTCTACTAGAAATATTCTTCAGTTGCAGACTCCATGATATCTGCTCCTACTTCATCAACATAGTCATCATCGCTATCATCCGGATCCGAGTCGGTGTCGTTTATGATGATGTAGTCTTCCGGGCGAATCTCCTTGGGTTCTTCATCTTCTTCTACTGGTGTAGGGCCTCCCATAAATATTCCGATCTTCTTGATCAGATCGTCATTCTTCTCCACTAATACTTCGATTTCCTCTTCATAATCTTCACGTGTAGCCTTGAGTTCTTCCTCCAGTTCCGTGATTCTTGTCCTCGCCTTCTTCAGATCTATCATGTCTGCGCACATCTGGTTCTCCTGACGTCGAATGTGCTGGTTTAACTCCTGGATAAAAAGCTGCAATTGATCTGTCCTTCCTGGTGCTGATCATCTCCCAGTGCTCATCTCGTCGCCCATAAATCTGGTAGATAGTATCTTTGAGATCATTGCGGTAAACTTCTCCAATGCGTCCCATGGCGATGTGAGCTGCCATGCTCTTTCCTAGACTCCAGGCTGGTGCATCAAAGGAAAACTCTATGGGCTCAGTGACTGGCATGAACGTCCTTCCTGGAACTTGAACTTGAATCATCCAGCGCTCCTCTTTCGGTAAAGTGGGGTTGTAGGTTCCGGTGAAGCTTGGTACTCCTATGTTCAGGTATCTAGTGACTTCCTTCAAGTGACGTCCAAAGGGTGTATCTTCATCCGGTTGCGTGAACTTGTTCCTTGCATCCGCCATCCTAAAAGAGTAGAAAAGATGAGGAGTTAGAATGAGAAGAGTGAGTAGTGATCTAGGGCTTTAGCTTAGTGGTCGTGTCCTATAGTCAACGTGTGCTCTAATACCATCTTGTAGCGATCAGACCTCAAACGGTCCAATCTCTGTGCTCCGGTGTCATCCCTGGATCAGTAATGCTGACACCACACAGTACTTGAAGGATTTATAACAGAGTAGCAATCACACACTTATTACATCGAGTCTCAAAAGAGAACTTATTACAATAAGTATGGCTTAAGGCCATCTAATAACGATAACAGCGGAAGGCTTGGAAGATAAGTGTGTCCATCAACTCCAACGGCATCACTGAGTATAGAACCACGACCTAAAGGCACCTTACTCGTTGTCTGAAAAGTCTGCAACATGAATGTTGCAGCCCGAAACGGGTCAGCAAATGGAATATGCTGGCAATGTAACACATAGAGAGCAATGAAAAAAATAAGGCTATACTATATGTATATTTGGCTGGTGGAAAGCTCTATGGTTACTGTCGGTGTCAAAACCGGCAGATCTCGGGTAGGGGGTCCTGAACTGTGCGTCTAGGCCGGATGGTAACAGGAGGCAGGGGACACGAAGTTTTACCCAGGTTCGGGCCCTCTTGATGGAGGTAAAACCCACTGTCCTGCTTGATTAATATTGATGATATGGGTAGTACAAGAGTAGATCTACCACGAGATCGGAGAGGCTAAACCCTAGAAGCTAGCCTACGGTATGATTGTTGTTGTGAATGTTGTCCTACGGACTAAAACCCTCCGGTTTATATAGACACCGGAGAGGGTTAGGGTTACACAAAGTCGGTTACAATGGTAGGAGATCTACATATCCGTATCGCCAAGCTTGCCTTCCACGCCAAGGAAAGTCCCTTCCAGACATGGGACGAAGTCTTCAATCTTGTATCTTCATAGTCCAGGAGTCCGGCTGAAGGTATAGTCCGGCTATCCGAACACCCCCTAATCCAGGACTCCCTCAGTAGCCCCTGAACTAGGCTTCAATGACGACGAGTCCGGCGCGCAGATTGTCTTCGGCATTGCAAGGCGGATTCCTCCTCCAAGTACTTCATAGAAGATTTTGAACACAAAGATAGTGTCTGGCTCTGCAAAATAAGTTTCCACATATTGCCATAGAGAGAATAATATTTACACAAATCTAATCTGCTGACGTATTCCGTAGCGCGACACACCACGGCCAAGCCTTTATCTGAGTCATTTTATTATCCCACCTCAGCGCGTCATGCGAGGCGGTTTCCTTGGCACGTCTTGTTAAAGCAGAGATCGTGTCCCCTTATTCCGGGATTCTCATCAATACGGGCGTGGGTAACCCAACCGCTTCTAGGACTCCTAGATTATAGGCAAGTCCAAACGGACACGGAGAGGACGCTTGATATTCACCCTCTTTATAAAGGGACAAGGCTTTTATTTTTCCCTCCCGTGCTCAATCGAATCCTTCCCCCACCTCAAGCTCAAACGCCCAAAGTTCAAGTCAGGTGCTCCGAACCTTCAGTCATGTCCGGATCCAGCCTTCAAGGCCGATGGGTGTCTTCCTCCGTCACGGAAGAAGACATCAAAAAGTTGAGGGAGGCCACATATCTGACCGCCGAGATTTTGCATCGGCTGCCTCCCCGAGGGCAGGCCGTCCCCACCCCCGAACCCAACGAAAACGTCGTGTTCGTCTCCCACTTCCTCCGAGGTCTGGGCCTTGCTCTGGATCCTTTCGTCAGGGGTTTGATGTTTTATTATGGGCTAGACTTCCATGATCTAGCTCCGGACTCCTTTCTTCATATCACGACATTTATTGTCGTGTGCGAGGCCTTCCTCCGGGTTACCCCTCACTTTGGCCTATGGCTCAAGACCTTTGAAGTAAAGCCGAAGATGATCGAGGGGCAACATGCAGGGTGTGGAGGTGCCTCAATACGCAAGATGACGGGAGCTCCGTGGCCCAAAGGTTCCATCCCAGAGGTGTCTGAATTGTGGCAACAGGAGTGGTTCTACATCATGGCTCCTAGAAGTGCCAAGTGGGCGGTCGCCCCTGTTTTCCGCTCGGGCCCTCCACCACAACTGATGTCATGGATCAGCAGAGGTCTGAGCTGGGGTCGAGCCAAGGACGTGCCTATACTGCAAAGCCGCATTCGAGATCTCTTCAATGGAGATTTCAGTTTAGTTGCGGTAATGCAAGTTATGCTGGTTCGTCAAGTCCAGCCTTGCAAACGCCGGCCTCTTCGCCTGTGGGAGTTCAATCCCGAGGGACCACGTGTCATTCAAAATTTTCTCGGCCTGACGCACGAGGAGATGTACAAGTCATTCTTCGGACCTCAGGTGGAGTGTCCGGAAATCACCGAGGACATGGGCCTGAGTAGTAACCGCGCCGCTGAATAGGTAAGGCATCTTCCGGCCGAACATACTATCTCTCCTTTGTTACGAAGTTATTTCTGAGACCTCTCTTTTTGACCAAGACTGGCTAACAAAGGCGAAGTTGATTCGGTGTTCGGCCCCCCTCCCTGAGGGTTTGGAAAATCCGGTATTGGAAAAGATGCTCCAGACCGCACCTTGCCCGGAGCCCTTGAAGGAAGATACTGTGGAGGATAATACGGGCGGATGCGGGCCCCCAATGCTGCCCATTCTAACCGAGGGAGCGAGCGTCTCCATGAAGGAAGACGACCAGAAGAGGAAAAGGACTGCGCCCGGGGATTCGGAAGCCGAAGCTTCCAAACGGGAGAAGAAGTCTCCCACAGAGGGTCCTACCTTGGGGGGCGTTGTTGCCGCACAAAGTCCGCGGGGGGATCAATTCTCCCGCGAGTCGTAAGTGACCCGAAATACTTTAATAGTACAGATATGCCATCTTTTTCTTCTGAGAATATAACCACCGCATATATCTTTGCAGTTTGGGCCTTAGCCCCTCTCAAATGAGCTCGTCTTCGGGGGATCTTCTTCCAGAGATGATGGAGAGCGAAACGCCTCCTCCGGACTCCTCCACTCCGGAAGCGGGCGACCCTGAAGTGTTGTCGCGGAGGGCCTCTCCGAGTCCAGTGAGGCCAGAAGATAATCCCATTGACCCCCGAAGAGAGTAGACAAAAGATGAACATCTCAGATGAACTTCTTCTGAGGGAGTTGGTGGGGCGAGCGGCCATCTCAGATGAACATCGTGTGCTGATGAATACGGTGATGGAGAGAATATTGTCCGCCGAAAGTGGATTGCATGAAGCTTTTATGAGTCTACTGACAGGCTTCGAGGTACGTAAAAGAATGTATGATAGTCCTGCACATGCTAGGTGTGCCCTGTGTAGATATTAGCCCCTGAGACTCTGGTTGTCGTCGGAAACGACGACGAACAAAGGATCAAATTCCCAGGTAATAACCATACTGCCTCTATGTGCAGGTGATGGAAGCTCCGGTGGCTAGCCGGACTAGCGAGTTTGCCCATTTAGAACGGCAGTTGGATGCGGCAGACGCCGACATCAAGCTTGTTAACAAAAGGCTTGACGAGGCACAGGGTAAGTGTCATTATCTGGTAAACGCCACATAGGAAGAGCAGCATGATGCCAGTATCTTTAATATGTTGTGACTGCAGATGGAGCTGCCACTGTTGAAGCCTTGCGGGCAGAACATGCCCGAGCCAAGGAACAAGCGAGGTTGGGTAATGCGGCTGCTTTGAAGGCGGCCGAAGAGTTGCAAGCCGAGAAGGCTGCGCATGGCGAGAGCCGAGACAAGCTGGCCAAGATGGCCATAGAATTAAAAGCCACCGCCGACCGTTGCCGGGTTCTTGAAAAGGAAAACCAAGCGAAGGCATCGGACCTTGAGAAGGCTGCTGCAACGAGAAAGGACCTCCGCTCTGCTATGAGGGCAAAGAAGGAGGAGCTGTGGGAAGCCGGGGATATTGTAGCTGGGAAATCCTTTATGTTGCGGAGGAAGTTCGGAGATCCACGGTATGCCCCTCTGGATCGACTGTGGAGTTTGGAGGATGTGTATATGGATTTGGCGGCGAGCGCTGCCGATGCGGCCAAGTATTTGCAGGGTCAGACGGACCGTGAGGTAGACCAGCTGTTTTGGAGATAATTCCATTCTCCCGAGCGTCCGCTTTCATTGACTGACCAATTAGCCGAATGGGCCAAACTAAATAGGTTGTCCGGACTCTCCATGAGGTCTGTTGTGGATCAGCTATGGCCGGAAAGGTCAAAACCGAATAGCTATTTCAGCTTGGTGCAGCAATTCCTTGACGTGGTGTCGCGCATTAATGCGATGAAGAGGTTGGCGTGCATAGAGGGCGCACGGATGACATTTGCCCGTGTTAAAGCATATTGGGCGGAGATGGATGGTACCACTGTTGCAGCGCGGGATTCGGCCATAGGTCGAAGGGCTGCTGAGCACTACTTTGAAGAAGTTCTTGAGGGTGCTCGTTTGATAGAGACCCAGTGCTCAAAAAATATTATGTTTGAGTGATATGTAATCTCATTGTAAGCGAAATGCTTTTATAAATTTTTATAAGGCTATTTTTGTACTTTTGCCTGAAAGGAATATGATGCCTCCTGGGCGGCCGTTTATGTATACATGTGTATAACCTGAAAGATTGCAGTCGTCGGCTTCAACCCCCACGCATATAATGCAGAGGTGCTCGCAAAAACACGCTGTAACGCCCCAGATATAACTTTCCCAATTTGTACTCCAACTCTTGCCGTTTCCGGCGTTAAGTTATATTTATTTCCTCGGGTTCGGGTTTTGTCTCCGTGTGTTGTTTTCTTTTTCATGCATCTCATATCATGTCATCATGTGCATTTCATTTACATACGTGTTCATCTCATGCATGCGAGCTTTTTCCCCGTTGTCCGTTTTGCATTCCGGCGCTTCGTTCTCCTCCGGTGGTCATTTCTACCTTTCTTTCGTGTGTGGGGATTAAACATTTCCGGATTGGACCGAGACTTGTCATGCGGCCGTGGTTTACTACCGGTAGACCGCCTATCAAGTTTCGGGTCATTTGGACTTCGTTTGATACTCCAACGGTTAACCGAGGGACCGAAAAGGCCTCGTGTGTGTTGCAGCCCAACACCCCTCAAATTTGGCCCAAAAACCCACCAAACTCTGCTCCATGTCCTAGAGCGTTCGATCACGATCGCGTGGGCGAAAACCGCACCTCATTTGGACTCTCCTAGCTCCACTTATGCCTATTTATACCCCCTCCATTCGGATCTTCTTCCCCGTCCAAACCCTAGTCTAAAAAAAACATCAGATCCCGCGCGCCGCCGGACACTTCGCCCGCTGACGGACATTGTCCGCCCAATCCGTCCGGGCCAATCCCGCGCTGCCACGTGGGCAAGCGCGCCCACTTCGCCGCCGCCGTCCACCGCGGCCCGCCGAGCCCGCGAGGGGCCCTCCCCGGCCCGTCGGTGCCCGCCGCCGCATCGTCTCACCGCCGCCACCTTCCCCGACGCCGGCATCGCCCGCCACCGTAGGCCCCGGCGCCGACCACCACCGCGCCATTGCCGGAGCTTCGCCCCGCCGCCGTCGGTAGCCGCCGCGACCGCCGCCGCCCGCCCGCGACCTCCGCCGCCGTGCGCCGCCCCCCCCCCCCTTGGCCGGAGCATCGCCGGCCCGCTGCCGCCCCTCGCCGGAGTGCTCGGGCTCGCCGGAGCTTCGCCGGCCCGATCCGATCCGGTTGGACCAGATCCACCAGGTCAGCGATCCAAACACGCATCGCCGCGCCTGAACCACTCCATCCCGCTCCACCTCATCCCGCGTTGACTTTTTCGCGGAGGTAAAAAATCCGTCTAAGTCCCCAGATCTCAGATCCATGATGCCCTGTTCGAGGCCTCGTAACTCTGTAACCGTAACTCCGTTTTGGGCATATATTATATCAAAATCTTCGACTCGACATGTACATCATTTCATTCCATTGCATCATTTGCATTTGAGGTCATCTTGATTCCCAAAATGCTGTTAGTAGGAGGCTTCGTGAGTTAAATTGCAGATCCGTTAGTTCATCATGCACTTTTGTCATTTTTGCCATGTTTAATCCGTGCATGATATGCCTGTGCCCCTTTGGGATGAATTGTTAAGCATTTTGTCTTCTTTCCAGAGGTGCCACCCATGCATTTTTAGGATGTGTGTGTTGTCTTGTGCAAGCTTGCGAAGAGAGGTACCTGAGATTGCTGATTCCAGGGACTTAGTGATTTTCACTAAGTCTGGGATATTTTAGATCATGATGCTATATGTCCAGCTTGTTCCCTAGTGATCCGTGCCTCTTTTGAGGATGATCAGTAAGGGAGTTTTGATATTTATGTTATGCTCTATTCATCCATGTCTTTGTTTGCATATGTGGAGTGCTCTAGGTTCACTCAATCGAGCTCAACTTTTGCTTCGTTGTTAATCTGGGCAGATCGTCAACTTGTTTGCGATTTTGCCGATGCTACTGTTAGTGTTCCATGCATGCTATGCCTTTGTTCTTGCCATGTGTAGCTATCATATTGTGCCTTCTTGCTGGTTATATGCTTGCCTTGCCATGACTTGCACCGTAGTGAGTGCATCGAGCACGGTTACATGCCTTCGCGAGTTAAATTTCTGCATGTCTCAGTTTTCACTAGGTCTGAAAACTGATTGTGTTCGAGCTATGTTCGTGAGCTCGGTAGAGTATTTTGTGAACCCTTTTGGCCCCAGGTCACTTTGGGTGTTTTGTTAAGCTTGTTGAGTAGCTCCATTCCATATTCTTACTTGTCATGTTCAGGTCATTTATCATGTTGTTTTGCTGCTCCGAAGAGGGCTTCGTGATCTGAAATTTCAGGCTAGTGTTAATTTCACTAAGTCTGGAATCTGTTTTGCATATTCATTTTTGCAATGCTTGTTTGAACCTCTTAATGGATGAATTTGCCTATGGCTCAGTGCTAGTGTTTTGTTAAGCATCTTGTGTACATCACTGCCATGTATTTTGTTTTCATGTTTGGTGTCTGTAGCATGTTCATTTCGTTGCATTTAGGAGCCTACTTGCTGTATATCGCAGACCGGTGTCATATCTTAAAACGCTTGCCATTTCCAAACCGTAACTCCGATTCCAATGATCTTTATATCATTTTCAAGAGATTTCATCCCCTCTATCCAGTGGCACCCTTGGAATTCCAAGTTGAGGCCAGGTTCATGCATTTCCTGTCATATCTTGCATTTTGCATCCCGCATCGCATCCCGCATAGCATGTCATCATTTCATCATATTGCTTGGTCTTGCACGTGGTTGATTGTATCCTTGTTGCTTGTTTGTCTTGTTGGGTAGAGCCGGGAGACGAGTTCGCTACCGAGGAGCCCTTTGAGTTTGCTTGTGAGGATCCAGTCAACTCTGACAACTGTGCAGGCAAGATGATCATACCCTCGAAATCACTACTATCTTTGCTATGCTAGTTTGCTCGCTCTTGCTATGCCAATGCTACGATGCCTACCTTTTGCTTGTCAGCCTCCCAATTGCCATGTTGAACCTCTAACCCACCATGTCCTAGCAAACCGTTGATTGGCTATGTTACCGCTTTGCTCAGCCCTTCTTATAACGTTGCTAGTTGCAGGTGAAGTTTGGAGGCCGTTCCTTGTTGGAACATTTATTTACTTGTTGGGATATCATTATATTGCCATGTTATCTTAATGCATCTATATACTTGGTAACGGGTGGAAGGCTCGGCCTCTCGCCTAGTGTTTTGTTCCACTCTTGCCGCCCTAGTTTCCGTCATATCGGTGTTATGTTCCCGGATTTTGCGTTCCTTACACGGTTGGGTTATAATGGGAACCCCTTGATATTTCGCCTTGATTAAATCTTTTCCAGCAATGCCCAACATTGGTTTTACCATTTGCCACCTAGCCTTTTCTTTCCCTTGGGTTCTGCAGACTCAAGGGTCATCTTATTTTAACCCCCCCGGGCCAGTGCTCCTCTGAGTGTTGGTCCAAACTAGAGCACCGTGCGGGGCCGTCCCTCGGCAACTTGGGTTACGTTGGCTCCCGTACGCTTAGCTTATCCGGTGTGCCCTGAGAACGAGATATGTGCATCTCCTATCAGGATTTGTCGGCACAGCGGGTGGTGTTGCTGGTCTTGTTTTAACCTGTCGAAGTGTCTTGAGTTACCGAGATACCGAGTCTGATCGGAACGTCTTGGGAGGAGGTCTATTCCTTCGTTGACCGTGAGAGCTTGTCATGGGCTAAGTTGGGACCCCCCTGCAGGGATTGAACTTTCGAAAGCCGTGCCCGCGGTTATGGGCAGATGGGAACTTGTTAATGTCCGGTTGTAGATAACTTAAACCTTAATTAATTAAAATGAATCAACCAAGTGTGTTGCCGTGATGGCCTCTTCTCGGCGGAGTCCGGGAAGTGGACACGGTGTTGGAGTAAGGCTTGCGCAGGTTGTTCCTTCTAGTTTCTCGCTCGCGCTTTGCCTCCTCTTCTCGCTCTCCTTTGCGAATAAGTTAGCCACCATATATGCTAGTCGCTTGCTGCAGCTCCACATATACTTGCCTTATCCTTCCTATAAGCTTAAATAGTTTTGATCGCGAGGGTGCGAGATTGCTGAGTCCTTGTGGCTCACAGATACTATAATTCCAGATGCAGGTCCAGGTGATTCCGCTCCAGGTGACGGGTACGAGCTCAAGTGGGAGTTCGACGAGGACTCTCAGCGTTATTATGTTTCTTTTCCCGATGATTAGTAGTGGTGCCTAGTTGGGGTTTGATTTAGGGCCTTGTCGCATGTTGGGTTCTTTTCCATTTTGGCGCCGTAGTCGGGCCATGAGTGTTTGTTTGATGAATGTTATTTATGTACTCTGATGTGACGTGGCGAGTGTAAGCCAACCATGTTATCTCCCCCTTTTTATTATGTATTACATGGGATGTTGTAATGATTGCCTGACTTGCGACATTGCTTTCAATGCGGTTATGTCTCTAAGTCGTGCCTCGACACGTGGGAGCTATAGCCGCATTGAGGGTGTTACACATGCGTTCACACTTAACCCAACGTCTTGGTCCTATTAAGGAGGTGATGGCGGAGCGAGCGAGGCAACCGGACTATAATGCTTTAGCACTTTCACATAGCCATAGGAGTTTGATAGTGGGGCTACTAGATAGCCCCTGGTGGCTCCGCACTCTCCCGATCCTGGGGTGCGTACATGCCTGGCCGGAAAACGGCCCTTCTTAAGGCGGAGGAATTCTAACATTCCCACATGTCATCGAGTGGTTGACCAGTCTCACGCTATATCATGACAGTCAGTTTTCGGCTTTCTCTACAGAGGTGCTCGTCTGGATGAACCAGGGCACAATCACAGTAGTTCTCCTGGTGCTACCTTAGCCGGTAAAGCGGAATGTAAGGCACCAAAACACAGGAGCCAGGAAAACCCAACATTTGACCAAAGACAATGATTCGGAGCTGATGCATATAGGGCCAAACTCGCGACGCCGAACACTCCCTAAGGTATTCGGTCTTTGTGGTATAAACCGGGCCTAAATAATGGCCTTTGTAAGAAGCCCCTTGTGTCCAGGTACGTGCATTGTTCTGGCGTGGCCACATGCCAAGACGTCAGCATCCTTCTCAACGGTGGATATGTATCAACAAGAGACAGTAAAAAAGGTTTACGCAGGGTCTTAATCTAAAAAGAATCGTTGGAGCGGGTCCCTGCTGCACGTCTGCGCCTGTGTCTCCCTTGTGCCGTATCCTGGACGGGTGTAGCACGATGATTGTCTGTAAAAGAGAGGAAGTTAAGTGAAAAAGTTGTCGTGCAAACAGATAGTTTTTAAAGAAACCATGTATAATTCAAGATGAGAAGAAATTGCCACTTGTCTGCGTGCGTTGAGCCCCTTGTATTGACAAACAGGTGTGTGACCATTTATTCGGTATAAGTAGCGATGCCAGACTTGATTAGTTGTGTCTGAGGTCTTGACGACCTATTGGATGTTTTCGTTGGTCCGGGCGCCTTTAGTGTGCGGCTGCCAAGGCAGCCTCACTCTCTTCGGCGCGCAGAGATCACTTGATATTTCCATGAACTGAAATGGTGCCACGTGGACCGGGCATCTTGAGTGTGAGGGAGGCATAGCGTGGTATTGCATTAAAGCGAGCGAAAGCTTCGTGTCCGAGCAGTGCTTGATAGCCACTTTGAAACGGAGCGATGTGGAAGGTTAAATGCTCTCGACGGAAGTTATCGGGGGAGCCGAATATAACTTGTAGTAGGAGGGAGCCCGTACAACGAGCCCCTGGGCCTGGCGTTACTCCTTTAAAGGTGGTATTGCTATGGCGAATTTGTGTTGGGTCTAACCCCATCCCGCGGATTGTCTCCTGATATATTAGGTTTAGGCTGCTGCCGCCGTCCATCAAGACTCATGTGAAGTGATATCTGCCAATTACTGGGTCTAATACCAGGGCAGCCCATCCTGCGTGTCGGATACTTGCTGAGTAATCGCGATGGTCGAAAGTGATCGATTGAGACGACCAGTGGCAGGACCTCGCGGTGACAGGCACTTGGGTATATTTTCCTGGGAGTGCCGCGTTGTTTTTCCCCTTGATAACGTGTAACACGTTTACTGTTTTGACTTCTGGTGGAAATTTCTTTTGTTCCTCCATGTCTTGCTTGGGAGGCCCGTCCTCGTCTTCACTTGGTGTATCCTCCCCCTTGTGTACGGCGTTGAGTTTGCCGGACTGCTTGAAGACCCAATATTCTCTGTGGGTATGATTAGCAGGTTTACCAGGGGTACTATGGATCTGACATACTTGGTCCAGAATTTTGTTGAGGCTGGACAGTTCATCCCTGGTGCCTTTAGGGGGCAGCTTTTGACCTGGCCGAGAGCTTTTGAATCCGGCATTTACTGCCGTGCCCTTCATGCTGTCTTCTTTATTCCGGCGTTTGTTATTGCTGTTGCGCCGTGATTTCCCGTTTCCATCTCTAACTTCAGATGTACTGGGGTCGCTGGTGCTGCATCTGGCTAGCCAGCTGTCCTCACCCGCACAAAAGCGGGTCATGAGGTTTGTTAATGCGGCCATCATTCTCGGCTTATTTTGGCCAAGGTGTCTGGTGAGCCATTCGTCACGGACGCTATGCTTGAAAGCTGCCAAGGCTTCGGCCTCCGGACAGTCAACAATCTGGTTCTTTTTAGTAAGAAACCTGTTCCAAAGCTTTCAGACTGACTCTCTGGGCTGTTGAGTTATATGACTCAAATCGTCCGCATCCGGAGGTCGGACATAAGTCCCTTGAAAATTTGCCTGAAAGGCGTCTTCGAGCTCTTCCCAACTTCCAATGGAGCTTTCGGGGAGGCCTTTAAGCTAGTGACGAGCTAGCCCTTTGAGCATGAGGGGTAAGTACTTGATGGCGTGGAGATCATCTCCTCGAGCCATATGGATATGAAGGATGTAGTCCTCAATCCAGACCCCAGGGTCTGTTGTTCCGTCGTATGTCTCTATGTTTATGGGTTTGAATCCCTCTGGAAATTCATGGTCCAGCACCTCATCGGTGAAACATAGGGGGTGTGCGGCACCCCTGTAGCTGGGTGTACCGCGTTGTTCGGATGTTTGTTGTGTTGCATTGTATGCTGGGGCGCGCTTGCGTGGTCCATAGATGGATCTTGTTGCGCCTTCCTATGGGTGCAAGCCCTCGCATGGGTCGCGTGTTGTATTGTGAGTGGCATTATATGCCGCTCTGTGTTGATAGAGGGGTCGTCTATCCGACCAGGTGGCTGCTTTGATATTTGGTTGTGGGGGGTCTGAGGCCTCCTCATCGAATTCAGGTAGCAGCTTCCGCTTTGGGTAGCTCTTGGAGGGGCGATTGCCGCCGTACATCGCTGCTGTGTTGAGTATCTTACTCCATCTGATTTGGAGTGTGTCTTGCGCAGCCTTGAGCCTTTGCTTCTGCTTTTTCAGACTCCTCGCGGTGGCAACAAGCCTTTTTACGGGCATTCTGCTGCTCCGGGTGCCTGTCCGGCATTATGTCGTCCGGACCATTATCCTTGATAGAATTTGTTTGTTCGGTTTGATTATCCGGATTGCCGTTGTCCGGCAGTGGTTCACCCTGCTCCAGCGCTGGGTCTGTGTGATCGCTATTTCTGTCGAGGCGGGATTTGGGGCGGCGCTTGCGTCGCCGCTTTGACTGCTTTTCGAGGGAACAAGCCTTCGGTGCGTCCTTCCGCTCCTTGTCGTCATCTTTTGGTGCGTCCACCATGTATACGTCATATGACGAGGTGGTGTTCCAGGGCCCAATAGGTGCTGTTTCTTCATCATCTCCTTCATCGGCGTCCATACCGTCGATGTCTTCGGAGTCGAAGTCGAGCATGTCGGTTAAATCGTCAACAGTGGCTACAAAGTGGGTGGTGGGTGGGCTTTGAATTTCTTCATCGTCCGTATCCCAATCTCGCTGACCGTAGTCCGGCCATGGCTCTCCTGATAAAGAGAGAGACTTTAGTGATTTCATAATATCGCCGAAGGGCGAGTGCTGAAAGATGCCCGCGGCAGTAAACTCCATGATCGGCGCCCAATCGGATTCGATCGGCAGAGGCGCGAATGGTTCGGAGTCCGGAGAGGAGTCCGGCTCCTTGGAATCATGAGTCTCGCGGAGTGCGGGGCTGGTGTTCAGCTCGATCGCCGTTAGGATCGCAGCCCCCGAGGCGGCATCCAACCACCCATCCTCGATCGGCGCAGTTGGCTCCGAATTAAGGGTCGAAGCCGATGCGGGTGTGGACTTCAGGGCACTGTTAGGCGGTAGAGCTAGATCATGCTCGTCGTGGCAGTGCGGCGCGCTCGGCAGTGGCTCGAATCCGTCGAAGATCAAATCCCCGCGGATGTCAGCCGTGTAGTTTAAACTTCCAAATCTGACCTGACGGCCAGGGGCATAGCTTTCGATCTGCTCCAGATGGCCAAGTGAATTGGCCCGCAATGCAAAGCCACCGAAGACAGAGATCTGTCCGGGAAGACAAGTTTCACCCTGGTCCGCATCACTATCGATGATAGTAGGAGCCATCAAGCCTGACGGCGACGACACAGAGGAACTCTCAATGAAAGCACCAATGCCAGTGTCAAAACCGGCGGATCTCGGGTAGGGGGTCCCGAACTGTGCGTCTAGGCCGGATGGTAACAGGAGGCAGGGGACACGAAGTTTTACCCAGGTTCGGGCCCTCTTGATGGAGGTAAAACCCTACGTCCTGCTTGATTAATATTGATGATATGGGTAGTACAAGAGTAGATCTACCACGAGATCGGAGAGGCTAAACCCTAAAAGCTAGCCTATGGTATGATTGTTGTTGTGAACGTTGTCCTACGGACTAAAACCCTCCGGTTTATATAGACACCGGAGAGGGTTAGGGTTACACAAAGTCGGTTACAATGGTAGGAGATCTACATATCCGTATCGCCAAGCTTGCCTTCCACACCAAGGAAAGTCCCTTCCGGACACGGGACGAAGTCTTCAATCTTGTATCTTCATAGTCCAGGAGTCCGGCTGAAGGTATAGTCCGGCTATCCGAACACCCCCTAATCCAGGACTCCCTCAGTTACAGTTTTGCATAAAGCAATTTTTCCCTACTACAAAGGAATACATTTTATTTAACTATCATGGTGGTTGTTAAACATTGAGAGTGTAGACACCCTCTCAATCCCAATTAAACATCATCATTAAAACCCAACAAAATTAATTAGAGTATCATGATGGGATTCACATGATAATCCAAGTACTAGATACTCAAGATGTCCATAACCGGGGACATGGCTAACCATGATTAGTTTATACACTCTGCAGAGGTTTGCGCACTTTTCCCCACAAGACTCGATCTCCTCCGTTGGGATTCTCGCACTACATGGTGTTTGAGAAACGGATGACCGAGACATAGTCTTTCAGAAGCGCTGGCACCTTACGAACGGGTAGACTGTTACACCTACTTTCCCCTACATCTGCTAGTCTACCACTGTAAGAGTTCGCACAACTTAATCAACTATGCTAGAGCCCATAGTAGCTTGTGGCTGCACACGGAAGTTTCTAGTATGAATAATCTCATGATCCCTTTGAGCCTGGGTGGCGGTCCATAAAGAAAAACATGCAATCACTTGAATACCCAGGTGCCTCAATCCACCCAGATGTGTGTTTAAGTTGACACCTTATATAAACCATTAATTTAACAAACTCACATATGTCATGGATTTCACTCACCCAATCCACGTCTACTAGCATAGCATGGCAATATAAGCAAACGTAGAAGTAACTCCCAAAGGATTGATAATAAAACAGTGATAGGTACTACCTCATATACTTCCCAAACCCACAATTTAATTAGATCCTAATCATGCAATGTGTGAGGACTGTTCTAATGCAATAAAAACTGGGTAATAGGAAGTATGATCAAAGTGTTACTTGCCTTGCTGATGATCCGCAAAACCTAGCCATTCGAAGTAGCAAGCGGCGCACTCCGGGTACTCTATCGCAAACAAACTAGCATACAATAAGTACTCAACTAAAGCACAGGTAAAACTCAAATAAGAGATCTAACCAGAAAGTTCAACTTAAGAACTCCGGTTGGCAAAAAGAATCAAATCGAACGAAGCAACGAAAGACAAACGGCAAAAGAAACAAGCTTCATTTACTATTCTGGATCTAGGTAAAATTTTACAGAGGTAAAAACTTGTTTGAGTTGGTTAAACGGAAAGAGGGTTTCGAGACGAAACTCCAGGCGCTTGAATCGCCGGATTCAGATAAACGAGCAAAAAGTTATACTAAAACGAAAATCGGATCAGAAATCGCGATCAGAAAAATCGCGGTTTTAATCCGAGAAAAAGAAAACGACGAACAGATTAATGAATGAACATTCGTTATCTGGATCTAAACGATGAATGTGTTCGTTAAAACGAACAAACGAGCGAACGCTCGCTAATTAACTAAACCGAGGAAAAAAACTGATCTATTTAAAAAAACGAATCTAAAAAAACCGGTGAAAATCAACGGTTTTCTAGAAAAACCGGCGGGCGGCGGCGGTTCGACCTCGTCGGCGGCGGGGCTCCAGCCGCTCCAGCGGCGGTGCGGCGGCGCAGACGGTGGTGGCGGCAGCAGGCGGCGGCGGCTAGGGCGGGCGGCGCGGGCGGCTAGGGTTTGGGCGGCGGCGGTGGCTTTGGGCTGAGGCGGCCCGGGTGGCGTGCTATATAAAGCCCCCGGCCAGGCGGAGTCCTGGCCGGACATGGCCCAAGGTCGGTTCAGATTTTTTTTAAATAATTATGCTCAGAAAAAAAAAACTAAACGGACTCCAAAAATCCCAAAATAAATTCTCCCCGGCTTCTCAAATCAAGCCGCACAAGATGAACATTTATTTGGGGCCTAAATGCAATTTTTGAAAAACGCGCGTTTTTCCTAAATTCAAATAAAATAGCAAATAAAACCAAAAGAAAATCTTATTTGATTTTTTTATTAAATCCTCAATATTTCTTTATTTTGGGAAAGTCATTTTATTCCCTCTCTCATATTTTGATAATAGAAATAATTGAAGATAAAATAAATAAAATCAAATGATCCTATTTTCAAAATTTGAGAAAACTCAAATATGAAAATAACGAAATCCCCAACTCTCTCCGAGGGTCCTTGAGTTGCGTAGAATTTCTAGGATCAACCAAAATGCAAAAAAAAATATGATATGCAATGATGATCTATTGTATAACATTCCAAATTGAAAATTTGGGATGTTACACATCTCTTCGCCGAACTAGTGCACCTATACAATTTGCCATTGTATTAGGTGTGTTGGGGACACAAGAGATTTCTTATATTTGGTTGCACAATTGTTTGAGAGAGACCATCTTCATCCTACACCTCCCATGGATTGATAAACCTTAGGTCATCCACTTGAGGGAAAATTGCTACTGTCCTACAAAACTCTGCGCTTGGAGGCCCAACATGAGTCTACAAGAATAAAGTTGCGTAGTAGACATCAAGATCTTTTCTGGCACCGTTGCCGGGGAGGTGAGTGCATGAAGGTATATCTTTAGATCTTGCAATCGAATATTTTTAGTTTCTTGTTTTATCACTAGTTTGGTTTATAAAACAAAACTACAAAAAATGGAATTGAGGTTGCATCATATTATTGATCATCTTTATAATATTTTTCTTGAAAATGATGGATCAGAAAATTGTGCTCAATTGTTAGAAGAAGAAGTCAATAAAAAGTTAGGCACAAAATATTTGAATGATGAGCATGATTGCAATGTTGTTAGTATGAAGGAAATATGCCCTAGAGGCAATAATAAAGTTGTTATTTATATTTCCTTATATCATGATAAATGTTTATTATTCATGCTAGAATTGTATTAACCGTAAACTTGATACATGTGTGAATACATAGACAAAACAAAGTGACCCTAGTATGCCTCTACTTGACTAGCTCGTTAATCAAAGATGGTTAAGTTTCCTGACCATAGACATGTGTTGGCATTTGATGAACGGGATCACATCATTAGGAGAATGATGTGATGGACAAGACCCATCTGTTAGCTTAGCATAATGATCGTTAAGTTTTATTGCTATTGCTTTCTTCATGACTTATACATATTCCTTCGACTATGAGATTATGCAACTCCCGAATACCGGAGGAACACCTTGTGTGCTATCAAACGTCACAACGTAACTGGGTGATTATAAATATGATCTACAGGTGTCTCCGAAGGTGCTTGTTGGGTTAGCATAGATCGAGATTAGGATTTGTCACTCCGAGTATCGGAGAGGTATCTCTGGGCCCTCTCGGTAATGCACATCATGATAAGCCTTGCAAGCAATGTGATTAATGAGTTAGTTGCAGGATGATGCATTACAGAACAAGTAAAGAGACTTGCCGGTAATGAGATTGAACTAGGTATGAGGATACCGATGATCGAATCTCGGGCAAGTAACATATCGATGACAAAGGGAATTACGTATGTTGTCATTGCGGTTTGATAGATAAAGATCTTCATAGAACATGTTGGAACCAATATGAGCATCCAGGTTCCGCTATTTCTTATTGACCAGAGATGTGTCTCGGTCATGTCTACATAGTTCTCGAACCCGTAGGGTCCGCACGCTTAACGTTCGATGACGATTTGTATTATAAGTTATGTGTTTTGGTGACCGAAGATTGTTATGAGTCCTGGATGAGATCACAGAGATGACAAGGAGTCTCGGAATTGTTGATAGGTAAAGATTGATATATTGGACGATGGTATTCGGACACCGGAATGGTTTCGGAGTGGTTCAGGTATTTTTCGGAGTATCGAGGGGTTACCGGAACCCCCCCCCCCCCACCGGGGGAAAGAATTGGGCCTACATGGGCCATAGGGGAGAGGGGAGGCAGCCCACAAGGGGTGACCACGCCCCCTCCCATAGGGATTCCGAATTGGACTAGGGGAGGGGGCGTGCCCCCCTTTCCTTCTCCTCTTCCCTCTCCCTTCCCCTTTCCCCTCTATAAGAAGGGAAGGGGAGAATAGGACTTGGAGTCCTATTCGGTTTCCCCCCCATGGCGCGCCCCCTCTAGGAGGGCCGCCTCCTCCCCTCCTTTATATACGGGGGCAGGGGCACCCCAAAGCACAACAATTGTTCTCTTAGCCGTGTGTGGTGCCCCCCTCCACAGTTTACTCCTCCGGTCATAGCGTCGTAGTGCTTAGGCGAAGCCCTGCACGGATCACATCACCATCACCGTCACCACACCATCATGCTGACGAAACTCTCCCTCGACCCTCTGCTGGATCAAGAGTTCGATGGACGTCATCAAGCTGAACGCGTGCTGAACTCGGAGGTGCCGTACATTCGGTACTAGATCGGTTGGATTGTGAAGACGTTCGACTACATCAACCGCGTTAACCTAACGCTTCCGCTTTCGGTCTACGAGGGTATGTGGACACACTCTCCCCCTCTCGTTGCTATGCATCTCCTAGATAGATCTTGCATGATCGTAGGAATTTTTTTGAAATTGCATGCTACGTTCCCCAACAACATATTCTACGAAGATCTTTACCGGTCGAACCGTTATGACAACATACGTAATTCCTTTGACATCGGTATGTTACTTGCCCGAGATTCGATCGCCTGTATGTACATACCTAGTTCAATCTCGTTACCAGCAAGTCTATTTACTCGTTCCATAATACATCACCTTGTGACTAACTCCTTAGTCATTTGCATGCAAGCTTATGATGTGTATTACCGAGAGGGCCCAGAGATACCTCTCCGAAACTTGGAGTGACAAATCCTAATCTCCATCTATGCCAACTCAACAAACACCTTCGGAGATACCTGTAGAGCATCTTTATAATCACCCAGTTACATTGTGACATTTGATAGCACACAAGGCATTCCTCTGGTACCGGGAGTTGCATAGTCTCATAGTCGAAGGAATATGTATTTGACATGAAGAAAGCAATAGCAAATAAAACTGAACGATCATTATGATAAGCTAACGAATGGGTCTTGTCCATCACATCGTTCTCCTAATGATGTGATACCATTATCAAATGAAAACTCATGTCCATGGTTAGGAAACCTTAACCATCTTTGATCATGAAAGTGCGTTAAGTCGACTAGAGGGGGTGAATAGGCGATTTTTACAAATGCATCACTGAGGAATTTCAGGGTGAAGAAATTCCTAAGTCACGAACGACTTGCAGCGAAATAAGTACTTAGGTGCAAACATAACAGAACAAAAGCACAATCATCATGATGAAATGAAAACAAGCACAGAGTACAGAAAGCGTAAACACAGGATAAGCAGGCTGAAGACAAACTGACTGAAGAAATTGAACTAAGGAAATTGAGAAAGTCTTCAAACAGTAGCGATCAAGTACACAACACAGTAATCAGGAAATGAAAGGGTTCAGGAAATAGAACTAGTTAGCTCGGTCAAGACAATGATTTGGTAGACCAGTTCCAACTGTTGTGACAGTTGTATGTCTGGTTGGAGCGGCTAGGTATTTAAACCTGAGGACACACAGTCCTCACCGTATTCTCCTTGAGCTAAGGTCACATAGACCTCGCCCAAACACTTGTGGTAAGTCTTCAGGTGACTTCCAAACCTTCACAAACTTGGTCACCTGGCGATCCACAATTTCCTCTTGGATGCTCTAGACCATGACGCCTAACCGTCTAGAGGATGCATCGTCCTCAAAGGTAACAAGCGTCGGTTCCACGCAGGAACAATCTCTTCAGTGATGCTCAATCACTTTGGGTTTGTAGGTGTTTGGTTTGGGGTTTTGGGTTTTTCCTCACTTGATGATTTTCGCTCAAAGTCCTCGGAGGATGGGATGCTCTCAAGGACAAGTGTCAGTTTCTCGCGGAGCAGCCAACCAACTAGTGGTTGTAGGGGACGACTATTTATAGCCTAGTGAGCAGCCCGACAAGATAAGACATAAATGTCATTCAATGATATGACCGTTAGGTGGATAAGATATTTTGGGATAGCTAGCGCATAGCACAGCAACGATCGGAAATTTGAGGTTCAAATTCCTCAGGGCTATCATGTTCCTCACTTGTAGGCAATCCGCACTGGTGAATTCCTAACTCCTCAGTCAGGACAAATTCCTCAGAGACCAGAAGAACTTTGTCTCTATTACTAAAGAAATTGACTGAACTATATGAGATTTCCAATGGCTTCACTTGAAGGGATTGGTAGGTGTAGGATTTTGAGTTGAGCATCACATGGAATTTTTTCTTTAGTTTTACCTCGACCCCCTTTAACAGTACGGTTTTCCCTATGACTCAAGAAAGAGAAAATGAAACTACGAAAAAAAAAGTCTTCACGCTTCATGTTCCTCGCATCAATACCAAGTCTTTAGGATCACACCAATTTCTTCACTTTCAAAGTCTTCATAAAACCGAAGTCTTTAGTTGAAGACATTCATTTTTAGGGGTCGACTTTCTCTATAAATATCAAACTCCTCATGGACTTACAGATCTGTGTACACTCACAAATGCATTAGTCCCTTAACCTATTAGATTTCAATACGCCAAAATCACTAAGGGGCACTAGATGCACTTACAATCTCTCCCTTTTTGGTGTGTGATGACAATATAGGTTAAGTTTTCAACAGGGATAAACATATGAAGTGTAAATACTGATATTGAGGAATTTGATTGCAAGATATAGAAGAACTCCCCCTGAAGATGTGCATATGTGAGGAATTTGCTTTTGAGAAGCAATGCACATTGAAGAGTAGTATCAGGGAGATCTCCCCTTATATCTTGTAATTCATACACACATTTAACATATGATATGAAGAATTTGAAATGCATGATGAACTATGGTGACTGATGTAATTCATGCGTGCATTATCATACATGAGGAAACAACATGCAGAAGAACATAGCGAAAGTATCAGACCACCATCGGAGTTAAGATTACAACTCGATCCAACAAAGTTTTCAGAAGAACGAGAGTTGTAACTTAGCAAAAAAACACCCATATAGATAGACTGCTTGAAGACTAACTCAAATTTCTCCCCCTTTGTCATCGAATGACCAAAAGGGATGAAAAGTGAGGACTAACGCCCCTAAAGAATGTTATCATGAAGTCGGTGGAGGAGCGCCAGCGTTGTTTGGGTTGGTTGTTGAAGTAGGGCATGCCGCAGTGTCGTCCAAGTCTTCATTTTTATCAGTCTCGCGCGATGAAGAATAAGAGCTGGCCACCAAGTGAGGAACTTTGACCTTCTTGAATTTCTTCGAAGGTGGCGGAGACCAGTCAAAGTCATGCTTGAAACCCATCTTCTTGAGGTCATCTTCACCGTAGAGATGAGATAGTACAGCCCAGGTGCGATCAATTACTTCATGGAGGTAGTAATGGTTCTTCTTCACTGAATTCTGAGTGATGGTCATGTTCTGAAGAATTGAACCAAACTGACGCTTGACCCATTTATGGTTGTGAACGACCTTCTGGTGAAGACAGAGGAGAAGCTCACGATCAGTCAGCACCCTTGGAGTTGTGCCTTCAGGATTTTGCTTTGAAGCATTGGCAGCAGATCATGAGTGGCAGAGTCATCATTGGTGGAGTAGGATGCAGCTTTGCGGAACTGTCCATCCAAAGGCCGAATGCCTTCATCGATGATAGCAGATTTGCTGTTCTCAGGAAATAGGTCATTTGAAGACTTCAATGGGCGGCAAGTAGCTGAGATGATTCTGAAAGTCGGCCTTGTAATTGATTGAAGACCTTGATCTGAGGAATCTCATAATCCAAGGAGCACAGGGCTTCAACTCAAAAGGTGACGGTGCAACATTGGCCAGAGTCCTCATGAAGAAATCATGGTAGTTGATTGGAACGCCATGAATGATGTTGAATAGCAAATTCTTCATGATGCCAACAACTTCTTCATTAGAATCATGGTCTTTAATAGGACTCGGGGTCTTGGTCAGAATATGATAGATAGTCCTTGGCACATATAGCAATTCCTTCACGAGGAATTTGGTTTTGGGGGCTTGACCAGGCTTCAGCGGCTTCATCAATACTTGCATGTAATGATCAAATAGCTCAAGTTCATGGTAGATGAGCTGCGCACCTTCAAGGCGAGGACTGACAGGCAAGGCATGAAGCAATTTAGAGGCCGGTGCTTTGAAGTGAGTGTTTTCTATCATCTAGTCCAACACCCAAGAATTCACATCATCAGCATTGCCGGTGATGTGCAGCGTCGCATAGAACTGAAGAATTAGTTCTTCATTCCAGTCAATGATATCGGTGCAGAGGTTGAGTAGCCCAGCGTCATGAAGAAAACTGAGGACTGGGGTGAAGCAAGGCAGCGATTCCATGTCAACATGAGGAATATGCTCATGGTC
Source organism: Triticum urartu (assembly GCF_056163025.1). Taxonomy (NCBI): domain Eukaryota; kingdom Viridiplantae; phylum Streptophyta; class Magnoliopsida; order Poales; family Poaceae; genus Triticum; species Triticum urartu. The sequence continues at coordinate 438,734,281 of NC_141874.1, read as the reverse complement.
GAAGATCTTGTCTTTGTCAAACAGCAGAGAGGAAAAGAAATTCATCCGACTTGTTGTCCAAAAACGCTTCCTTCAAAGACGAGTAGAGTCATATGGGGTGTAGTCAGTGAAGAATACATGCTCATGAAAGAAGTCGTCTGCTTTGAATTTCTGCTTCTTTGAGAAGGGATTCTTTGGCTTGGGCTGAGGAGTATCAGTCAATGTCTTCGCAACCTCAGGAATCATAGTCTCAGGAGCCATAGGTTGAGGAATTTCAGTGCTAATATCTTCAGTGGCAGCCTGGGTCTCCATTTCTTTAGCAGCACGAGCATCAGCACTAGTGGCTGGAATTTCTTCAGGTATGGTAAGAAGAGAAGCTTGAGGTTCTTCAGAGCCCATAGGAATTTCTTCAGTCTAGATAGGGGACTGGGGAATCTGTTGCAATGGGGTGAATAGTGGTGAATTGGGGTGCTGACTTTCCCAAAAGTCATCATTTAGAATAGGAGTGGAGCACCCAATGTCCATGTCTTCTTCTTGTACATCAATTTCCTCAATGCCTCCCTCTTCAGTTGTGAACTGAGGCATGGGCGATGATACCAATGGAGTTGAAGGGATATCCTCCACTTCAATTTCTTCATCCAACTACTCTGAAGAAGCAGCAGAAGGAGCATCTTCATCAGATCCACTTGGGATCTCATAATCCTCACCAAAGGGAACGAGTTCCTTTGATGGCATGCTCGAAACAAGAATAGCATCAATGGGATTGTCAAAAGAGCTTGTCAAAGTCTTCATCTTCTTTGGTACTAGAGACTCTGAGGCGGCTGATGCTTTCCTTTTCTTCACGGCTGCTCGCTTCGCAGCTTTGGTTTTCTTCGCTTCTGATGCAGAAGGAATAACTGGGCATGGTGTTGGTGTAGGAGGAGCAGAGGAAATTGGTTCATTGTCCTCCAGCGCAACTGATTCAGTTGCCTTGGCATTGTCAGTGTCTTCAGGCGCAGCGACAGATGCTTCAGCTAGCCTGGCTTGTTATTCAGGCACAACACTAGTGGTTGCCCTGGCAATTTCATCAGTGGCTGGAATATCTTCATTAGCCCTGGTACTTTCAGTTTCTTCAGCAGCCTGATTTACATCAACGGTGCTGGCATGACCTGCAGTTGGCTGGGCAGATGCATCAGCCTAAGGAGATTCATGTTGCGTTGGAGCAGCAACATTTGAGATGAATCCTTCAGCCAGTTTCACAAATATGACTTTGGCTCCAAGACAATTTGCACAGTAGACGTTGAATTCATCACTGAGTCCTTTGATCTCAGTTTGTATAGCCACAAGTTCATCAGTTGTCATTCTGACAACGTCCTTCTTCAGAAAGCGCTCCTTCTTGTATTGAGCTTTCTTCAGCTATCTGGCCTTCTCAAATTTCCACTTTTCTTCTCCAATGAAGGCGGTCAGCATGTGACTCTGGCCAGGAGTGAGCTTGAAGTCTGGCATAGGTGTGTTAGGGTCCTTGTGCCAGAGATCAATGTACTCAAGGATCATCTTGGGATCCAGAAGAAGAGGCACTTCACTTCCTTTGGCTCTAGCGGCCCTTTGATGTCTATCTCTGATGATTTTAGCGAGTTCATCATCATCAGCTTCGTCATCACTGGACATCACATTAAAGGCAACCTGCTTCTTGTGAGGACTTGGTCTAGAGCCTCGTCCAGTAGTGGCCTTAGTCTTCAACAGAATGGGGCCTGTTGAGGATTGCGGAGGAGCTGAGGAACTTGCGGAGCCTCCTAAGGCAATTGAGATGCCTTCGGTCCTTTGACACGGGGGGGGGGGGATGCACAGGTTCTGATGACTTTGCCAGAGGAGCTGAGGTTTTTACAACTTGAGGAACTGGGGCAGCTTGAGGAATTGGCCATGAGGGCATTGATGAGCTTGGCCATGAGGGCATTGGTGAAGAACTAGGCTTGTGAGCTGGCTTCTTTTGCATAGACTTCCTGGGCTTGCTAGCAGCAGCAACAGTAGCAGAGTCTTCATTAAATTTCCTCACTGCTTCTTTAGCCATTTTGGCTAGCTTCGCTTGCCGTTTTGCCCACTCATCAGGATAGTCCTCACCACGCTTGAGGCTGGTGGGATCAGCTTCTTGGCTAGGTGCCAATGGAGGTCTTGGGCAAGGAGGGTGAAGAGTGAATTTCTTCATGTACTTTAGAGTGACATACATGTACTCCCTCCATTCCTATGCCCATCTCCTCTCTATCATTTGTATGCACACCTTGCGCTGATTCTTCTTTTCCTTGCCATGTTTGGCCTCATCAGGAGTACAATATTTTTCATAAATGTCCTCAGGGATCTCAAATGCTGTGTTGACTTCCAGTCTCTTGCCTCCCTTCTGAGGTTTCTTGCCATCTGCCATATTCTTCAGCTGAGGATTTTAAACAATTGAGTTCTGTGAAGAAGTGTGCAATTTTTCTTCGAGGAACGCTGCAAATGAGTTAAGTTGATGAGAACTTAGTGATTCAGCACCGGACATGAGTACCTGTGAACAGAGTATAGGTGCGAGGAATTTGGAGAGGTCATATGCGTTCTCGGAAGTTTTTGCAAAAAGAACAAGTTTGAAGAATTTGACAAGTGGTGTCTTGAGGAATTTCACTAAGCGCCTTTTGACTTAGGTTCCAGAGTTGTATAGATTGAAAATCCACACAATGGAGGAATCTTGAAGAAAAAATGTTGCTTAAAAGAAATAGATCAAGAACAGATGCTTGTGTGAGGTGTTTAAAGTGTGGAAGTTGAAGAATAAACACCTTTTGAATATTCGTGTAAATCATCAGAATCAATAAGGGCGGTAAAAGTAACTTTTAATTACCCTTGACGAAGAACACGACGAACTGGGAATGTAGATTGGAAGTTCGTCAGTCCAAATCTTCCACGCCCTAACTTGGCAGAGAAAGACAGCTACGGCGGCAGCGGAGTGAAGAAATCCACGGTCAAGGCAGTGAAGCTCTTCATCACCGACAACAATGGAAGTAGCGGCAGCACTAGGTCAGGAAGCTTGAGTGAGGGGAAGTGAGGTCGAGCAAGGTAAATGCAGTCTGAGGAGGTGAGGGGTATATACAGGCAAGGTGAAAACCGCTCGCCCGAAGAAATTGGACGAATGTGCCCCTAACTCTTCTCATCCTAGCGACACGTGTCACCCATGTACAGAGCGGTGGCGATCGTGTGAGATCGTGGGTGAATGGATAATTCTTATCGTGGGATGTGGAATAGTTTAGGCGGCAAAAAGGCGAACATTTAGATAAGAAAATTTTAATGTTTCGTTCACAAATTCTTCAGCTGACAAGGACACAGTGAAGATTTGTGAACAGACTGGGTTGAGTATGGCATAGAGGGGGAAGGGTCCGATCACATTCACTTAGCAGAAAAGGCAACTTGAAGAAATAGCAATAAGCGAATGCTGTAGAGGACTAAAACTCAAATATATATATATAGTCAATGAAGAACACAATCGAAAAGAGCAAAGACAATGAAAAGTTGAAGAATTTAAACAACTGAGGAATTTCAAAACCTGAAGAAATACTCAAATTGAAGATGTTCAACTTTTTTTGGTGGCGTGACTGTCGTGTCAAAATCGGCGGATCTCAGGTAGGGGGTCCCGAATTGTGCGTCTGAGGTTGATGGTAACAGGAGACAGGGAACACAATGTTTACCCAGGTTCAGGCCCTCTTGATGGAGGCAAAACCCTACGTCCTGCTAGATTAATATTGATGAGTATGGGGGTTACAAGAGTTGATCTACCACGAGATCGTACTGGCTAAAACCTAGAAGTCTAGCCTATCTGATTATGATTGTCTCTACGGACTAAGTCCTCCAGTTTATATAGACACCGGAGGGGACTAGGGCTATACAAAGTCGGTTACAGAGAAAGGAATCTTTATATCCAAACGCCAAGCTTGCCATCCACGCCAAGGAGAGTCCCATCCAGACACGGGTGAGAGTCTTCGGTCTTGTATCTTCGTAGCCCATCAGTCCGGCCCATGTCCAACAGGCGGGACGCCCGAGGACCCCTTAGTCCAGGACTCCCTCAGTAGCCCTTAAACCAGGCTTCAATGACGAGGTGTCCGTCGCGCAGATTGTCTTCGGCATTGCAAGGCGGGTTCCTCCTCCGGATACTCCAATACAGTCTTCGAATACGATTAGCATGTCCGGATCTACAAAACAAGCACCACACACCACCGTAGAGAGTATAACATTTCATGAGTCCAATCTGCTGACAATTTTTGATAATGTGACACCACGTCATCACCCGGTCATTATTTTGAACCGTTTTTCGGCCTGCCGCTTCGAGATGTGGTCTCGTTGGCATGTCTTGTCAAAGCAGAGATCGTGTCCCCTTATTACGGGATTCTCATCAATACGGGCGTGGGTAATCCAACCGTGCCGTTTGCACGGCCCTTGGGAACAGGCGAGTTTTAAGGTGAGTGGGGAGGCGCTTGATATTCACTGCCTTTATAAGGAGATAAGGATTCTCTTCTTTCACCCACACCTTCCCTGTCTCTCTCTCTGCCCTCCCATTCTCGAGCTCCAGCGCCCAAGTCCTCATCTTTTTCGCCTCAAGAAAGCACTCGACCATGTCCGGATCTGGAGCGCAAGGCAAGTGGATGGCCTCCTCCATCAAGGGGAAGGACATCACCGATCTTCGGGAGGCCGGGTACCCGGTGAAAGAAATCTCCCACCGGCTTCCGGCCAAGGGGCAAATCGTCCCCACCCCGAAGCCCAATGAGAGGGTGGTGTTCATCCCCCATTTCGTCTGCGGGCTCATGTTCTATTATGGGCTAGATTTCCATGATCTAGCCCTGAACTCCTTGCTCAACATCTCGGCATTCATTGTCATGTGCGAGGCCTTCCTCCGCATTCATCCCACTTCAGATTGTGGCTCAAGATCTTCAACGTGAAGCCGAACTATTGTGAATTAGTGATAATTATTGTCATAATTTTGAATATCCTTTTACTGAACATTACTCTTTTAATGTGGGAACAATTTATAGTATTCGAGTTTTCTATGATACTCCCACTATTGTGAATTAGAATAAAATTTCTTATTTCAAGAGTAATAAATTTTCTATGCTTTTGGGTCATGAAAAGAATGCTTTATGTGATGGTTATATTGATGAATATATTCATGATGCTACTGAAAAATATTATGAGAGAGGAACTTATGATTCATGATGCTCTCTTTCTGTTCCAATTCTTATCTTTTAAGTGAGCATCATTGAACGCATCATGCCTAGCTAAAAGGCATTAAACAAAAGCACTTGTTGGGAGACAACCCAACACTTTTACCTACTGTTTTTGTGTGTTCACATGATTAGCCTACTGTAGTAATCATGTTTTATTGCTTTCGTTTCAATAAAGTGCCAAGTAAGACCTTTGGGATGGTCTATGGTGTTAGTTGATTTGATCTTGCTGAAAAACAAAAAAAATTGCACTCAGGAGAATAATTCTCATTTTTAACAGAAGCGTGATAAAATACTGATTCTTTTTGCAGAAGATTAATAGACAAATTACCCAGGCGGTCCTAATTTTTCAGAATTTTTGGAGTAACGGGAGTATGGTTGGAGTACAGATTACTAAAAACGGTTCTGTTTTTGATAGATTCTGTTTTCGATGCATAGTTTGCTTGTTTTGTAGTTTCTATTGCTTATATCGCTCAATATAAATTTTGGAAATGATATGCTACAGTAGGAATTGTATGCAAACAATTATGAATCTTGTCTTTGACAGCACCAAAGTGAAATGGTTTGCTCTTTATCATACTAACATATCTCACGAAGTTCCGTTAAGTTCTGTGTGATTGAAGTTTTCAAGTTCTGGGTGAGATATCAATATGAGGAGAACAAGGAGTGACAATACCATAAGATTGGGGATCCACAAGGAACCACAAGTTAATATTCAAGGAAGATCCAAGCAACTAAGCTTGGGGATGCCCCGAAAGGCATCCCCTCTTTCGTCTCCAACATTATCGGTAACCTCACTTGGAGCTATATTTTCATTCATCACATGATATGTGTTTTTCTTGGAGTGTCATTTTATTTTGTTAGAATTTGCTTGCTGTTATTTATAATAATGTTTTGCATCTTTAATTTCAATAGAAATTTCAAGGATAGCCTTCACGATGCTTATTTTGCAAGTATATGAGTTGCTGTTTCAAAACAGAAAGTTTACCGATGTTGCAAAAATTCCCGAGAAAACTCAGAATGTGATAAAATTTTGAAACTTTTTGCACAATAAGCTCTGGTAAATTTTCTATAGCATGGTAAATTTTCATAATTTTTGGAGTTAAATAAGTATTGATACTCTTGCATTCTTTATAGGCTGTACTGTTTTGGCAGATTGTTGTTATATGTTTGCATTGTTCGCATATGTTTGCTTGTTTAATGATTCTATTTGAGGATAGGAGTATTAAATATGCAGAGTCATTTTGTATGCAATGTTGAATAATAATTTTGGTGATTTTCTACAGTAGAGAATGATAAGGTTTTGCATTGATTTATACTAACTTATCTCACGAGTTCTTGTTGAGTTTTGTGTGGATGAAGTTCTTGAGATTTAGGAAAACTGTGATATGATAGGTATTAAGGAGACATAAAAGTACAAGCTTGGGGATGCCCAAGGCACCCCAAAATAATATTTCAAGAAGTCTTAGGCATCTAAGCTTGGGGATGCCCCGGTAGGCATCCCACCTTTCTTCTTCAACAACTATCGGTTAGTATCGGTTGAGCCTAAGTTCTTGCTTCTTCACATGATGTGTGCTATTCTTGGAACGTCATTTTTTTTGTTTTGATTTTTGTTTTAATAAAATACTTAGATCTAAAACTTTTAAATAAGAGAGAGTCCTCAAATAGCTACCCCTTCACTTAACTACTCGCTTGATCTTCACTTATATCTTTTTGGAGTAGCTTGCCATTTACACTTGTGCTTCACTTAGAGCATCTCCAACCGCGCCCCCAAGAAGGCCCCCAGGTGATTTTTCGGCCGCCGGCGCCAAAAAATCGGCCCAGTCGCGCCCCCAAGGGCCCAGTTTTTGCCAGCTCGGGCCGAAATTGGCGCCGGCGGACCCAACCCGAACCCGGCGCGCTGGGGGTCGCTTGGGGGCGCCGGGCGAATCGTTTTTGGCGCGAAGAGCCGCGGGCCAGCCGCGTCAGCGACTCGACTCTCTTCTCGCCGCTTCGTTGTCCTCATTGACTCGTTTCCCATGGCGAATCAATGCCAAAGCTGCGCGCTACGCACGCTGCCGCGCCAGTCAACCTCCATTGATACCTCACGGGCGGCGCAGTGAAGGCCGGGCAACACGCGTCCCCTCGGCCGCCACACCATCAAGCCACGCGTAATGCGCCGGCCAAGCCTACCACGGGGCGCCTCCGCCTATATAAGTCGACCACCAGCGCGACGGAGACACGCACAGATACTCCGCCGCCGACGCACCCATTTATCCCCCTTCCTCCTCTCACCGTCTTCAGTTCAGAAGAATGGCCGAGCGCTTTCCAGGTGACGGCGCGGCGGCGAATGGCTTCAGGCGCCGCCATCTTCACGAGGACGAGGCTCGCCTCCTTTTCGAGGCCGAGTACCCGGTCCCGCCGGACATGCGGGTGCCCGGGGCTTGGAGGATCAGCGCCGGTGGTGTGCCGGTGCCACCACCACCCACCGGGACGGCGCGGCTTGCGGAGATCGCACGTATCCGCGCGTCCTTGCCGCGGGCGGCGAGGGAGGGGCCACGGTACGTCCCCGACAGCCCGCTCTGGGAGCCCTACTTCCGCCACCGTCATGCCGAGCAGCTCGAGGCCACCAACGGCATCGTGCCCTCCGGCAGGCTCAACTCCGAGGGCCGGCGCCGGTGGTGGGGCGTGCCCGGCCACACATTGGAGGCCGTCCTCGAGTACATCGAGGGCGGCAACACGCCGCGCCTCGAGTACCCCGCTCCCCCGTCCTTCTCACGCCGCCTTGGAAGCTCCTGGATGCCGAGGCGCATGGAGCGGCCCGAGGCGTCCTCCTCCTCGTCCGGCCGCTCGTCGGGCTCTCCCTACCTCTGCCCCGTCAAGCCGGAGGCCCAGGACACGCTTGTCAGCGCGCGCACCCGCAGCTCCGGTGTCCGCATCGGTGACTCCTCCCCCCCACCGGCCGCTTCGTCCTCGTCGAGCCCAAGCCGGAGCCTGGCCTCCCCGCGGAGTACGAGGAGATAGTCCGGCGCAGCTTCTCTGACGAGGACGCCCTGCGGTGGGCGCGGGACGACTACCTCCGCGACGAGATGGTCCGGCAGCGCCAGGCCCTGGAGGAGATCGCCGCCCGCAAGCGTGGGCGCGAGGACGAGCACGGCATCGTGGTCCTCGACAGCGACGCCCCCGGACCGTCCAACCCGCTGCGCCAACCGGGGGAGGGATGCAGCAGGGACGGCGGCGGCGGAGACGACGATGACGACGGTGGCGACTACACGCGGTTCTACTGCCTCCTCGGCATGTATAACTGCAAAGGTGGGCGGCGGGCGGCGAGCAGCGAGGTAGATGGCAAGGAGCGGCGATGGAGACGGCGGGGGCAGCCCGTGCTAGTTTCTTTCTTTTTTTTGTAAAATATGTTTAAATTTGAACGAACTTGCCGATGTTTGCATTAAATTCAATCCGTGTTTGCGCCGTATTTGACTTTTTCAAAAAAAACGTGGGCGCCGCGACTGGGGGGCATCACGCCCCAAGTGCGCGGTTTAGCGCTGGTGCGCCCCCAGGGGGCGATTTTTAGCTCCTCCTGGGGGGTCAACGGCTGGAGATGCTCTTATATACTATGAGTAAATTGTTGAATGAATTGAATATCATGAAGTTGAAATTATATGTTCATATCATTCCTAGTGGTAGCTTCACATTGGGTTTATAAAGTGAAATCTTTTGAAGCTTGACAATCACAATATTGGTCATACAAGCAATTCATGAATGATTAGTAGAAGGAAGAGAACTTTCACATGCAAATACACTATCTTGAAAATCTTTTGTGATTGTGATCCCCCATCAAAATATTATATGCTAAAAAATTGATGTTGGACAAGGAAGACAACGTAATGATTTATGTTTGTTCATATTCACATAAAAGTTGTATTGTCATAGATACTTCAACATGTGGTGCTTGCCCCCCATCCCTGCTAGCCAAAACTTCCGCACCAAGTAGAGATACTACTTGTGCATCCAAAAACCCTTAAACCCAAATCTCATTTTCTAGAGTCCACCATACCTACCTAAGGATTGAGAAAGATCCTTCTAGTAAGTTGTCATCGGTGCAATAAGGCAATAAAAATTGCGTCTAAAAGTGTTAGATCATTTAGTGTAAGAGAAAATTGAGCGTTGTACGAACTTGTGATGGCAAAGAATAAAAACGGCAGACTGCATAATAAAAGTTGCTATCATAAGGGGCAATATAATGTGATGTTCTTTTGCACTAAGGGTTTAAGCATACAAACAAATAAGCGCATGGCAACCTCTGCTTCCCTCTATGAAGGGCCTAGCTTTTACTTTTATGTATTTACTTTCATGCAAGAGTCAAAGTTTTTTCTCTCTATTCCTTTTTTAGTTTTCTCTTTTGGCAAGCATCTTGTGGTGAGGAAAGATCTAGGAACATATATCCAATTCGATATGGGTGGGCATGAGTTATTATTGTTGACATCACCCTTGAGGTGAATACGCTGGCAGGCAAAATTCTAAGCCCCTATCTTTCTATGTGTCTGGTTGAAATGTTTTGCTCATGTGTATGCGGTGAGTGTTAGCAATCATAGAAGACTATATGATGGTTGAGTATGTGGAGCTCTTACTTAGACTTTGTTGAATAAGTTGAATTGCAATTGCTTGGTGACTGAGAACATAGGTTGTTGAGTTTCAAGAGAATTCATTGTTTGACCCTTGACATGTGAATTGGTTGCTACTTTGACATGAGAAGTTTTATAGGAAAGAATTTCTGTTATGATGCTAGGAAAAGTGATTGAAATTGTCGTTGATCAAACTTGTGCACTTTGCTAGCATTCACACTTCATAAATTATTTCTTTTACCATTTACCTACTCGAGGATGAGTAGGAATTAAGCTTGGGGATGCTGATACGTCTCCAACGTATCTATAATTTATGAAGTATTCCTGCTAATATATTATAATTCTTGGATGGTTTACAATCATTTTATAGCAACTATATATCATTTTTTGGGACTAACCTATTGACCCAATGCCCAGTGCCAGTTGATGTTCTTTGCTTGTTTTTTACATTGTAGGGAATCAATATCAAACGGAGTCCAAACACCGTGAAACTTTTTGTGCATTTTTTATGGACCAGAAGACCACCAGTGGGCTAGAGCAGCACCTAGGGGGTGCCCCTAGGGGGCACAACCCACCAAGGAACGCCTAGTGGCCCAGGCACGCCCAGGTGGGTTGTGCCCACGTCGGCGACCTCCCGCACTCCCTCTTTGCCCTGTAAATTGTTAAATATTCCAAAACGCTCGGGGGTAACCCTTGATCAGATGTTTCGCTGCCGCAAGACTCTGTAGCCACCGTAACCCAATCTAGACCCCGTTCCGACATTCAGCCGGAGGGGGAAATCATCACCAGTGGCCATCTTCATCATCCCGGCGGCCACCATGATGAGGAGGGAATAGTCCACCCTTGGGACTGAGGGTTTGTACCAGTAGCTATGTGTTTAATCTCTCTATCTCGTGTTCTTGAGATGTCACGATCTTGATGTATCATGGGCTTTGTTAATATAGTCAGATCATATGGTGTTTTCCACTTTCTATCTTGTTGTGATGAATTGAGTTTTTCCCTTTGAGATTTTGTTGTTATCGGATTGAATACTTTTATGGATTTGAGAGCACTTGATATATGTCTTGCATATGAATACTCGTGCTCACAATGGGGTATCATATTGATTCACTTGATATGTGTTTTGGCACTCAACTCGCAGATTCCCATGGTGACATTGCGGTAATCTATGCATAGGGGTTGATGCACATTCTCGACTTTTGTGTCTTGATGACCCACAAGTATAGGGGATCTATCGTAGTCCTTTCGATAAGTAAGAGTGTCGAACCCAACGAGGAGCAGAAGGAAATGATAAGCGGTTTTCAGCAAGGTATTCTCTGCAAGTACTGAAATAATTAGTAACAGATAGTTTTGTGATAAGATAAATTGTAATGAGCAACAAGTAACAAAAGTAAATAAAGTGCAGCAAGGTGTCCCAATCCTTTTTTAGCAAAGGACAAGCCGGAACTCTTATAATAGGAAAAGCGCTCCCGAGGAAACATGGGAATATCGTCAAGCTAGTTTTCATCACATTCATATGATTCGCGTTCGATACTTTGATAATTTGATATGTGGGTGGACCGGTGCTTGGGTGCTGTTCTTACTTGAACAAGCATCCCACTTATGATTAACCTCTATTGCAAGCATCCGCAACTACAACAAAAGTATTAAGGTAAACCTAACCATAGCATGAAACATATGGATCCAAATCAGCCCCTTACGAAGCAATGCATAAACTAGGGTTTAAGCTTCTTTCACTCTAGCAACCCATCATCTACTTATTACTTCCCAATGCCTTCCTCTAGGCCCAAATAATGGTGAAGTGTTATGTACTCGACGTTCACATAACACCACTAGAGGCTAGACAACATACATCTTATCAAAATATCAAACGAATACCAAATTCACATGACTACTAATAGCAAGAATTCTCCCTTGTCCTCAGGAACAAACGTAATTACTCACAAAGCATATTAATGTTCATAATCAGAGGGGTAATAATATGCATATAGGATCTGAACATATGATCTTCCACCAAATAAACCCACTAGCATTAACTACAAGGAGTAATCAACACTACTAGCAACCTACTAGCACCAATCCCGGACTTTGAGACAAGAATTGGATACAAGAGATGAACTAGGGTTTGGAGATGAGATGGTGTTGGTGAAGATGTTGATGGAGATTGCCCTCTCCCGATGAGAGGAGCGTTGGTGATGACGATGGTGATGATTTCCCCCTCCCGGAGGGAAGTATCCTCGGCAGAACAGCTCTGCCGGAGCTCTAGATTGGTTCCGCCAAGGTTCCGCCTCGTGGCGGTGGAGTCTCGTCCTGAAAAGTTACTTCTGATTTTTTTTCTCATCGAAAGACTTCATATAGGAGAAGATGGACGTCGGAGAGCCACCAGGGGGCCCACGAGGTAGGGGGCGCACCCTAGGGGGGGGCGCACCCCCCACCCTCGTGAGCAGGGTGTGGGCCCCCTGGCCTTCATCTTTGGCGAGGATTTTTCTTTATTTATTTTAAGATGTTCCATGGAGTTTCAGGACTTCTGGAGTTGCGCAGAATAGGTCTCTAATATTTGCTCCTTATCCAGCCCAGAATTCCAGCTGCCGGCATTCTCCCTCCTTATGTAAACCTTGTAAAATAAGAGAGAATAGCCATAAGTATTGTGACATAAAGTGAAATAACATTCCATAATGCAATAAATATCGATATAAAAGCATGATGCAAAATGGACGTATCATTTCTGGGTAGAAATCTTGGGGCACTCTTTGAAGTTCTTTGTGTTGGATTGAATATTACGAATTTGAAATTATTTGCTGTTATTTTAGTATGAACTCTTGGATAGATCAATCGGGAAGAATAGCTTCGAGGTGGTTTCGCACCCTACAAACGATTTATTCGTATTCTCTCCGCTAGAGAGGAACTTTGGAGTGATTCTTTGTTGCATGTTGAGGGATGGTTATATGATCCAACTATATTTGCATTGTTGAGAGATTGCACTAGCGAAAGTACGTACCCTAGGCCTCATTTTCAAGCATTGAAATAGCGTTTTTGTGCCCGTTTACTATTTGATACCTTGCTGTTTTTATTTATTCAGATTATAAAAATATATTTCTACCATCCATATTACACTTTTATCACCATCTTGTATCGACGAGACCTCAAATGGTCCAATCTCCATGCTCCGGTGTCATCCCTGGATCAGTAATGCTGACACCACACAGTACTTGAAGGATTTATAACAGAGTGACAATCACACACTTATTACATCGAATCTCAAAAGAGAATTTATTACAATAAATATGGCTTAAGGCCATCTAATAACGATAACAGCGGAAGGCTTCGAAGATAAGTGAGTCCATCAACTCCAACAGCATCCCTGAGTATAGAACCACGACCTAAAGGCACCTTACTCGTCGTCTGAAAAGTCTGCAACATGAACGTTGCAGCCCGAAATGGGTCAGCACATGGAATATGCTGGCAATGTAACACATAGAGAGCAATGAAAAAAATACGGCTGTACTATATGCATATTTGGCTGGTGGAAAGCTCTATGGTTACAGTTTTGCGTAAAGCCATTTTTTCCCTACTGCAAAGGAATACATTTTATTTAACTATCATGATGGTTGTTAAACATTGAGAGTGTAGACACCCTCTCAATCCCAATTAAACATCATCATTAAAACCCAACAAAATTAATTAGAGTATCATGATGAGATTCACATGATAATCCAAGTACTAGATACTCAAGATATCCATAACCGGGGACACGGCTAACCATGATTAGTTTATACACTCTGCAGAGGTTTGCGCACTTTTCCCCACAAGACCTGATCTCCTCCACAAAATAAAATTTGGGATGTTACAAACCTACCCCCCTTAAGATGAATCTCGCCCTCGAGAATCGGGTTGGCTAGAAAATAGGTGAGGGTGGTCCTTCAGCAGATCTTCCTCTCGCTCCTAGGTGGCTTCATCCTCCATGTGCTGGCTCCACTGAACTTTGCAAAACTTGATAACCTTGCTGCGGGTGACTCGGCTAGCATAATCAAGAATCTTAACTGGTTTCTCCTTGTAGGTCAAATCATTGTCCAACTGAATCGCTTCCAGCGGCATTGTATCTCTCAATAGTATATTAGCCATCTCCGCGTGGCACTTCTTTAACTGGGAAACATGGAACACATCGTGAACTCCTGACAATCCTTCGGGCAATTCCAACTTATAGGCTACTTCTCCCATACGCTCCAAAACTTTGTATGGTCCTACAAAACGTGGCGCTAACTTTCCCATAACTCCAAAGCGCTTAACTCCTCGAAGTGGAGATACTTGAAGATAAACTCGGTCTCCGACTTCGTAAACTGTCTCCTTGTGTTGAGGATCTGCGTAGCTCTTCTGCCTGGACTGGGCTACCTTGAGCCTATCGCGAATCAGTTTCACCTTCTGTTCAGAATCCTTAATCAGATCCGGTCCAAACAACCGGCGGTCTCCAACTTCATCCCACGCCAATGGGGTCATGCACCTCCTTCCGTACAAGGCTTTGAAAGGGCCATCTTCAAACTGGATTGATAACTGTTGTTATAAGAGAACTCTGCGTATGGCAAATTCTCGTCCCAACTAGATCCATAATCTAGCGCACAAGCTCTTAGCATATCCTCCAAAATCTGATTGACTCTCTCGGTCTGTCCATCTGTCTGCGGATGGAAAGCTGTACTGAACTCTAGCCTGGTACCCAAAGTTTCATGCAACTGATTCCAGAACTTTGAGGTAAATTGGGTTCCTCTGTCTGATACAATGCTCCTTGGAACTCCATGCAGACATACAATCCTGGTCATGTATATCTTTGCCAACTTGGCACTAGTATAGGTAGTCTTCACTGGAATGAAATGAGATACCTTTGTCAAACGATCGACTACAACCCAAATCGAGTCATAGCCTGAACGAGTTCCGGGCAATCCTGTAATAAAATCCATACCTAACTTATCCCACTTCCATTCGGGTATCGGCAATGGCTGTAGCAATCCTGCTGGCTTCTGATGCTCTGCCTTTACTCTCTGACATACATCACAAGCTGCTACATACTCCGCAATATCCTTCTTCATTCCGGTCCACCAGAAAGTATCCTTCAAATCCAAATACATCTTGGTATTTCCTGGGTGAATCGAATATGGTGAATCATGGGCCTCTTGCAGAATTAACTTCCTGATCTCCGAATCATTAGACACATAAACACGGTCTTCAAACCATAAGGTATCGTGATCATCCTCACGAAATCCTTTAGCTTTTCCTTTGCTCATTTTCTCCTTAATAGAAGCAATCTCCTTGTCAGTCCTTTGAGCTTCTCTGATATTATCCATCAAAGTAGACTGAATCTCCAATGCTGCTACATAGCCTCTCGGGACTATCTCGAAACATAGCTCACGAAGATTTTCAGCTAACTCCCTTGGTAAATCTCCCGTCATTAGGGTGTTGGCATGACTTTTACGGCTTAGCGCATTGGCTACTATGTTAGCCTTTCCGGGGTGATAATGCAATCTCATATCATAATCCTTGATGAGCTCCAACCATCTCCTTTGCCTGAGATTTAACTCCTTCTGCGTGAAAATATACTTCAAACTCTTGTGATCCGTGTACACCTCACAATGATTTCCAATGAGGAAGTGTCTCCAAGTCTTCAATGCATGCATTACGGCTGCTAACTCCAAATCATGTGTGGCATAATTTAACTCATGAGGCTTAAGCTGTCGTGAGGCATCTGAAACAACTCTTCCTTCCTGCATAAGCACTGCTCCAAGTCCTCGACGTGAAGCGTCGCAATACACCTCATAATCCTTAGTCTGATCTGGCAAAATCAACACTGGTGATGTAACCAAACGTTTCTTCAACTCCTGGAAACTGGCCTCACATTCCTCGGCCCATATGAACTTGGTATCCTTCTTCAACAACTCCGTCATAGGCTTCGCAATCTTCGAGAAATTTTCAATGAATCTCTGGTAGTATTCTGCAAGTCCAAGAAAACTCCAGATCTCTCCAACTCTTGTTGGCGCTTCCCAATTTGTCACAGTGTCAACCTTAGTGAGATCTACTGCTATACCTTCTCCGGATATAACATGTCCGAGAAATCCAACTCCCTTCAACCAAAACTCACATTTGCTAAACTTGGCATATAACTGATGTTCTCCGAGCTTACCAAGTACCAAACGCAAATGCTCCTTATGCTCCTCTTCATTTTTCGAGTAAACCAGGATATCATCAATGAACACTATGACGAACTTATCCAAAAACTCCATAAACTCCTTGTTCATCATGTTCATAAAATATGCAGGGGCGTTAGTTAGTCCAAATGACATGACTGTATACTCGTACAACCCATACCTGGTGGTAAAAGCCGTCTTAGGTATATCCTATTCTCGAATCTTCAACTGATGGTATCCTGATCACAGATCCATCTTGGAAAATACCTTAGCTCCTTGCAATCGATCAAACAGATCATTGATCATCGGTAGTGAGTACTTGTTCTTGATGGTTACTTCATTCAATCCTCGATAATCAACAACCATCCTTAACGATCCATCCTTCTTCTCCACTAGAAGTACTGGCAATCCCCAAGGCGAAGAACTTGGGCGAATATAACATTTGTCCAGTAACTCTTTAATCTGCTTCTTAATCTCCTCCAAATCCTTTGCGGGCATCCTATATGGTATCTTAGATATTGGCCCTGTGCCTGGCAAAAGCTCAATCAAAAACTCAATATCTCTATCTGGTGGCATGCCTGGCAACTCCTCTGGAAATACATCAGGGAAATCCTTCACTACTGGTACTTCCTTCTGCACAACTCCTGTTAACGAATTTACTTGAGTCCTTTTTGGCACATGCTGGGATACATACTTGATCCTTCTCCCTACTGGGGTGGTAAGCAAAATTGACTTACTGGCGCAATCGATGTTTCCACCATACATCGACAGCCAATCCATACCCAAAATTACATCCAAACCTTGTGATTCCAAAATGATTAAATCCGAGGGAAACACATGCCTACCTATACTCAATGGCACTTGAAAACATCCCTTACTAGCCATATACTCCGCTCCTGGTGAGCTTACTAACATGGGTGTTCTAAGACTTTGGTGGGCAGGTTATACTTATCCACAAATCCCCTTGATATGTATGAATGCAATGCACCAGTATCAAAAATAACGA
This sequence comes from Triticum urartu, assembly GCF_056163025.1. Lineage (NCBI taxonomy): Eukaryota > Viridiplantae > Streptophyta > Magnoliopsida > Poales > Poaceae > Triticum > Triticum urartu. The sequence goes on along the minus strand of NC_141874.1, from coordinate 438,717,312 downwards.
GTGCACTAAATGACTTAACCAAAACTTACCGATTACTGCATCCGGCTTCTCTTCAACCTCCTCCACGTTAATGTGGTTCATCTGTCCCGTATTGAAAGGGTTCGGCTTCTTCACAAAGCTTCCATTGCCATTTCCATTCTGAGATTCAGGACATTCATTGGCATAATGTTCGGTCTTCTGGCACTTAAAGCAAGTGACTTGGCTCATGTCTCTTTTGGCTGGGGTTGATGGGTTGGTACGGTTATGGCCGTTGCTTCCTCCATTCCCATTACCATTCTTGGGGCCGTTAGGATTGTGCGAGCTACCTCCTCCATGGGTATGCTGAAAATGTCCTCCCGGTCTAGGGGTAAAACGTGGCTTCTGCTGAGCTCCTGAATTGTACTTCCCTTGTCCATACTTCCTCTTGTGGTTCTCAATCTGCTGCTGCTTCCCTTCAATCATAAGAGCGCGATCTACCAACTCCTGGTAGTTGTTGAAGGTTGCTACCATCAACTGCATGCTCAACTCGTCATTCAGTCCTTCCAGAAACTTCTCCTGCTTAGCTGCATCCGTAGCAACGTCATCTGGGGCATAACGTGCTAGCTTACTAAAGCACTCCACATACTGGCCAACTGTCCGTCCTCCTTGGCGCAAGTTGCAAAACTCACGCTTCTTCATGGCCATAGCTCCTGCTGAAACATGGGCAGTGCGGAAAGCCTGCTGAAACTAGTCCCATGTGATAGTATCGATAGGGAAAGTGGCGGTGAAATTCTCCCACCATGATGATGCGGGTCCTTCAAGCTGATGTGCGGCAAACTTCACCTTTTCTGCAACTGTGCATCCTGCCGTGGTCTGCGGAGCCAATCATCTGCTACTATAGGCTCGGTGCTACTGGAAAACACCGGTGGATTCAGCCTAAGAAAACGGGCTAAGTGGTCAACAGGTGGTGGTGGTGGTGGTGGGTTGTTGTGGTTGTTCCCCTGATTCTGATTCTGGACTAGCAACTGCATCAACGTGTTCTGCTGCTGGATCAACTGAGTGAGCTCCGGTGGGAAGGTAAATCCGGGGTCACGTCTCGGAGGCATCTGAGGGTTTAGAAAAGATGAGATTTAAGAATAGAGAGGGGTCTAGAGAGAAAACACTACCCATATGCACATGAGGCAAAAGCAAACAATTCACTTCATTTAATCAAACAAGGGCATACAATCGATCTAACTATCGCAAAAGTGCTCGGACTACTATATTTACATGGTGGACTACTACTACTGATGGGGTGGTCTACTAGAAATATTCTTCAGTTGCAGACTCCATGATATCTGCTCCTACTTCATCAACATAGTCATCATCGCTATCATCCGGATCCGAGTCGGTGTCGTTTATGATGATGTAGTCTTCCGGGCGAATCTCCTTGGGTTCTTCATCTTCTTCTACTGGTGTAGGGCCTCCCATAAATATTCCGATCTTCTTGATCAGATCGTCATTCTTCTCCACTAATACTTCGATTTCCTCTTCATAATCTTCACGTGTAGCCTTGAGTTCTTCCTCCAGTTCCGTGATTCTTGTCCTCGCCTTCTTCAGATCTATCATGTCTGCGCACATCTGGTTCTCCTGACGTCGAATGTGCTGGTTTAACTCCTGGATAAAAAGCTGCAATTGATCTGTCCTTCCTGGTGCTGATCATCTCCCAGTGCTCATCTCGTCGCCCATAAATCTGGTAGATAGTATCTTTGAGATCATTGCGGTAAACTTCTCCAATGCGTCCCATGGCGATGTGAGCTGCCATGCTCTTTCCTAGACTCCAGGCTGGTGCATCAAAGGAAAACTCTATGGGCTCAGTGACTGGCATGAACGTCCTTCCTGGAACTTGAACTTGAATCATCCAGCGCTCCTCTTTCGGTAAAGTGGGGTTGTAGGTTCCGGTGAAGCTTGGTACTCCTATGTTCAGGTATCTAGTGACTTCCTTCAAGTGACGTCCAAAGGGTGTATCTTCATCCGGTTGCGTGAACTTGTTCCTTGCATCCGCCATCCTAAAAGAGTAGAAAAGATGAGGAGTTAGAATGAGAAGAGTGAGTAGTGATCTAGGGCTTTAGCTTAGTGGTCGTGTCCTATAGTCAACGTGTGCTCTAATACCATCTTGTAGCGATCAGACCTCAAACGGTCCAATCTCTGTGCTCCGGTGTCATCCCTGGATCAGTAATGCTGACACCACACAGTACTTGAAGGATTTATAACAGAGTAGCAATCACACACTTATTACATCGAGTCTCAAAAGAGAACTTATTACAATAAGTATGGCTTAAGGCCATCTAATAACGATAACAGCGGAAGGCTTGGAAGATAAGTGTGTCCATCAACTCCAACGGCATCACTGAGTATAGAACCACGACCTAAAGGCACCTTACTCGTTGTCTGAAAAGTCTGCAACATGAATGTTGCAGCCCGAAACGGGTCAGCAAATGGAATATGCTGGCAATGTAACACATAGAGAGCAATGAAAAAAATAAGGCTATACTATATGTATATTTGGCTGGTGGAAAGCTCTATGGTTACTGTCGGTGTCAAAACCGGCAGATCTCGGGTAGGGGGTCCTGAACTGTGCGTCTAGGCCGGATGGTAACAGGAGGCAGGGGACACGAAGTTTTACCCAGGTTCGGGCCCTCTTGATGGAGGTAAAACCCACTGTCCTGCTTGATTAATATTGATGATATGGGTAGTACAAGAGTAGATCTACCACGAGATCGGAGAGGCTAAACCCTAGAAGCTAGCCTACGGTATGATTGTTGTTGTGAATGTTGTCCTACGGACTAAAACCCTCCGGTTTATATAGACACCGGAGAGGGTTAGGGTTACACAAAGTCGGTTACAATGGTAGGAGATCTACATATCCGTATCGCCAAGCTTGCCTTCCACGCCAAGGAAAGTCCCTTCCAGACATGGGACGAAGTCTTCAATCTTGTATCTTCATAGTCCAGGAGTCCGGCTGAAGGTATAGTCCGGCTATCCGAACACCCCCTAATCCAGGACTCCCTCAGTAGCCCCTGAACTAGGCTTCAATGACGACGAGTCCGGCGCGCAGATTGTCTTCGGCATTGCAAGGCGGATTCCTCCTCCAAGTACTTCATAGAAGATTTTGAACACAAAGATAGTGTCTGGCTCTGCAAAATAAGTTTCCACATATTGCCATAGAGAGAATAATATTTACACAAATCTAATCTGCTGACGTATTCCGTAGCGCGACACACCACGGCCAAGCCTTTATCTGAGTCATTTTATTATCCCACCTCAGCGCGTCATGCGAGGCGGTTTCCTTGGCACGTCTTGTTAAAGCAGAGATCGTGTCCCCTTATTCCGGGATTCTCATCAATACGGGCGTGGGTAACCCAACCGCTTCTAGGACTCCTAGATTATAGGCAAGTCCAAACGGACACGGAGAGGACGCTTGATATTCACCCTCTTTATAAAGGGACAAGGCTTTTATTTTTCCCTCCCGTGCTCAATCGAATCCTTCCCCCACCTCAAGCTCAAACGCCCAAAGTTCAAGTCAGGTGCTCCGAACCTTCAGTCATGTCCGGATCCAGCCTTCAAGGCCGATGGGTGTCTTCCTCCGTCACGGAAGAAGACATCAAAAAGTTGAGGGAGGCCACATATCTGACCGCCGAGATTTTGCATCGGCTGCCTCCCCGAGGGCAGGCCGTCCCCACCCCCGAACCCAACGAAAACGTCGTGTTCGTCTCCCACTTCCTCCGAGGTCTGGGCCTTGCTCTGGATCCTTTCGTCAGGGGTTTGATGTTTTATTATGGGCTAGACTTCCATGATCTAGCTCCGGACTCCTTTCTTCATATCACGACATTTATTGTCGTGTGCGAGGCCTTCCTCCGGGTTACCCCTCACTTTGGCCTATGGCTCAAGACCTTTGAAGTAAAGCCGAAGATGATCGAGGGGCAACATGCAGGGTGTGGAGGTGCCTCAATACGCAAGATGACGGGAGCTCCGTGGCCCAAAGGTTCCATCCCAGAGGTGTCTGAATTGTGGCAACAGGAGTGGTTCTACATCATGGCTCCTAGAAGTGCCAAGTGGGCGGTCGCCCCTGTTTTCCGCTCGGGCCCTCCACCACAACTGATGTCATGGATCAGCAGAGGTCTGAGCTGGGGTCGAGCCAAGGACGTGCCTATACTGCAAAGCCGCATTCGAGATCTCTTCAATGGAGATTTCAGTTTAGTTGCGGTAATGCAAGTTATGCTGGTTCGTCAAGTCCAGCCTTGCAAACGCCGGCCTCTTCGCCTGTGGGAGTTCAATCCCGAGGGACCGCGTGTCATTCAAAATTTTCTCGGCCTGACGCACGAGGAGATGTACAAGTCATTCTTCGGACCTCAGGTGGAGTGTCCGGAAATCACCGAGGACATGGGCCTGAGTAGTAACCGCGCCGCTGAATAGGTAAGGCATCTTCCGGCCGAACATACTATCTCTCCTTTGTTACGAAGTTATTTCTGAGACCTCTCTTTTTGACCAAGACTGGCTAACAAAGGCGAAGTTGATTCGGTGTTCGGCCCCCCTCCCTGAGGGTTTGGAAAATCCGGTATTGGAAAAGATGCTCCAGACCGCACCTTGCCCGGAGCCCTTGAAGGAAGATACTGTGGAGGATAATACGGGCGGATGCGGGCCCCCAATGCTGCCCATTCTAACCGAGGGAGCGAGCGTCTCCATGAAGGAAGACGACCAGAAGAGGAAAAGGACTGCGCCCGGGGATTCGGAAGCCGAAGCTTCCAAACGGGAGAAGAAGTCTCCCACAGAGGGTCCTACCTTGGGGGGCGTTGTTGCCGCACAAAGTCCGCGGGGGGATCAATTCTCCCGCGAGTCGTAAGTGACCCGAAATACTTTAATAGTACAGATATGCCATCTTTTTCTTCTGAGAATATAACCACCGCATATATCTTTGCAGTTTGGGCCTTAGCCCCTCTCAAATGAGCTCGTCTTCGGGGGATCTTCTTCCAGAGATGATGGAGAGCGAAACGCCTCCTCCGGACTCCTCCACTCCGGAAGCGGGCGACCCTGAAGTGTTGTCGCGGAGGGCCTCTCCGAGTCCAGTGAGGCCAGAAGATAATCCCATTGACCCCCGAAGAGAGTAGACAAAAGATGAACATCTCAGATGAACTTCTTCTGAGGGAGTTGGTGGGGCGAGCGGCCATCTCAGATGAACATCGTGTGCTGATGAATACGGTGATGGAGAGAATATTGTCCGCCGAAAGTGGATTGCATGAAGCTTTTATGAGTCTACTGACAGGCTTCGAGGTACGTAAAAGAATGTATGATAGTCCTGCACATGCTAGGTGTGCCCTGTGTAGATATTAGCCCCTGAGACTCTGGTTGTCGTCGGAAACGACGACGAACAAAGGATCAAATTCCCAGGTAATAACCATACTGCCTCTATGTGCAGGTGATGGAAGCTCCGGTGGCTAGCCGGACTAGCGAGTTTGCCCATTTAGAACGGCAGTTGGATGCGGCAGACGCCGACATCAAGCTTGTTAACAAAAGGCTTGACGAGGCACAGGGTAAGTGTCATTATCTGGTAAACGCCACATAGGAAGAGCAGCATGATGCCAGTATCTTTAATATGTTGTGACTGCAGATGGAGCTGCCACTGTTGAAGCCTTGCGGGCAGAACATGCCCGAGCCAAGGAACAAGCGAGGTTGGGTAATGCGGCTGCTTTGAAGGCGGCCGAAGAGTTGCAAGCCGAGAAGGCTGCGCATGGCGAGAGCCGAGACAAGCTGGCCAAGATGGCCATAGAATTAAAAGCCACCGCCGACCGTTGCCGGGTTCTTGAAAAGGAAAACCAAGCGAAGGCATCGGACCTTGAGAAGGCTGCTGCAACGAGAAAGGACCTCCGCTCTGCTATGAGGGCAAAGAAGGAGGAGCTGTGGGAAGCCGGGGATATTGTAGCTGGGAAATCCTTTATGTTGCGGAGGAAGTTCGGAGATCCACGGTATGCCCCTCTGGATCGACTGTGGAGTTTGGAGGATGTGTATATGGATTTGGCGGCGAGCGCTGCCGATGCGGCCAAGTATTTGCAGGGTCAGACGGACCGTGAGGTAGACCAGCTGTTTTGGAGATAATTCCATTCTCCCGAGCGTCCGCTTTCATTGACTGACCAATTAGCCGAATGGGCCAAACTAAATAGGTTGTCCGGACTCTCCATGAGGTCTGTTGTGGATCAGCTATGGCCGGAAAGGTCAAAACCGAATAGCTATTTCAGCTTGGTGCAGCAATTCCTTGACGTGGTGTCGCGCATTAATGCGATGAAGAGGTTGGCGTGCATAGAGGGCGCACGGATGACATTTGCCCGTGTTAAAGCATATTGGGCGGAGATGGATGGTACCACTGTTGCAGCGCGGGATTCGGCCATAGGTCGAAGGGCTGCTGAGCACTACTTTGAAGAAGTTCTTGAGGGTGCTCGTTTGATAGAGACCCAGTGCTCAAAAAATATTATGTTTGAGTGATATGTAATCTCATTGTAAGCGAAATGCTTTTATAAATTTTTATAAGGCTATTTTTGTACTTTTGCCTGAAAGGAATATGATGCCTCCTGGGCGGCCGTTTATGTATACATGTGTATAACCTGAAAGATTGCAGTCGTCGGCTTCAACCCCCACGCATATAATGCAGAGGTGCTCGCAAAAACACGCTGTAACGCCCCAGATATAACTTTCCCAATTTGTACTCCAACTCTTGCCGTTTCCGGCGTTAAGTTATATTTATTTCCTCGGGTTCGGGTTTTGTCTCCGTGTGTTGTTTTCTTTTTCATGCATCTCATATCATGTCATCATGTGCATTTCATTTACATACGTGTTCATCTCATGCATGCGAGCTTTTTCCCCGTTGTCCGTTTTGCATTCCGGCGCTTCGTTCTCCTCCGGTGGTCATTTCTACCTTTCTTTCGTGTGTGGGGATTAAACATTTCCGGATTGGACCGAGACTTGTCATGCGGCCGTGGTTTACTACCGGTAGACCGCCTATCAAGTTTCGGGTCATTTGGACTTCGTTTGATACTCCAACGGTTAACCGAGGGACCGAAAAGGCCTCGTGTGTGTTGCAGCCCAACACCCCTCAAATTTGGCCCAAAAACCCACCAAACTCTGCTCCATGTCCTAGAGCGTTCGATCACGATCGCGTGGGCGAAAACCGCACCTCATTTGGACTCTCCTAGCTCCACTTATGCCTATTTATACCCCCTCCATTCGGATCTTCTTCCCCGTCCAAACCCTAGTCTAAAAAAAACATCAGATCCCGCGCGCCGCCGGACACTTCGCCCGCTGACGGACATTGTCCGCCCAATCCGTCCGGGCCAATCCCGCGCTGCCACGTGGGCAAGCGCGCCCACTTCGCCGCCGCCGTCCACCGCGGCCCGCCGAGCCCGCGAGGGGCCCTCCCCGGCCCGTCGGTGCCCGCCGCCGCATCGTCTCACCGCCGCCACCTTCCCCGACGCCGGCATCGCCCGCCACCGTAGGCCCCGGCGCCGACCACCACCGCGCCATTGCCGGAGCTTCGCCCCGCCGCCGTCGGTAGCCGCCGCGACCGCCGCCGCCCGCCCGCGACCTCCGCCGCCGTGCGCCGCCCCCCCCCCTTGGCCGGAGCATCGCCGGCCCGCTGCCGCCCCTCGCCGGAGTGCTCGGGCTCGCCGGAGCTTCGCCGGCCCGATCCGATCCGGTTGGACCAGATCCACCAGGTCAGCGATCCAAACACGCATCGCCGCGCCTGAACCACTCCATCCCGCTCCACCTCATCCCGCGTTGACTTTTTCGCGGAGGTAAAAAATCCGTCTAAGTCCCCAGATCTCAGATCCATGATGCCCTGTTCGAGGCCTCGTAACTCTGTAACCGTAACTCCGTTTTGGGCATATATTATATCAAAATCTTCGACTCGACATGTACATCATTTCATTCCATTGCATCATTTGCATTTGAGGTCATCTTGATTCCCAAAATGCTGTTAGTAGGAGGCTTCGTGAGTTAAATTGCAGATCCGTTAGTTCATCATGCACTTTTGTCATTTTTGCCATGTTTAATCCGTGCATGATATGCCTGTGCCCCTTTGGGATGAATTGTTAAGAATTTTGTCTTCTTTCCAGAGGTGCCACCCATGCATTTTTAGGATGTGTGTGTTGTCTTGTGCAAGCTTGCGAAGAGAGGTACCTGAGATTGCTGATTCCAGGGACTTAGTGATTTTCACTAAGTCTGGGATATTTTAGATCATGATGCTATATGTCCAGCTTGTTCCCTAGTGATCCGTGCCTCTTTTGAGGATGATCAGTAAGGGAGTTTTGATATTTATGTTATGCTCTATTCATCCATGTCTTTGTTTGCATATGTGGAGTGCTCTAGGTTCACTCAATCGAGCTCAACTTTTGCTTCGTTGTTAATCTGGGCAGATCGTCAACTTGTTTGCGATTTTGCCGATGCTACTGTTAGTGTTCCATGCATGCTATGCCTTTGTTCTTGCCATGTGTAGCTATCATATTGTGCCTTCTTGCTGGTTATATGCTTGCCTTGCCATGACTTGCACCGTAGTGAGTGCATCGAGCACGGTTACATGCCTTCGCGAGTTAAATTTCTGCATGTCTCAGTTTTCACTAGGTCTGAAAACTGATTGTGTTCGAGCTATGTTCGTGAGCTCGGTAGAGTATTTTGTGAACCCTTTTGGCCCCAGGTCACTTTGGGTGTTTTGTTAAGCTTGTTGAGTAGCTCCATTCCATATTCTTACTTGTCATGTTCAGGTCATTTATCATGTTGTTTTGCTGCTCCGAAGAGGGCTTCGTGATCTGAAATTTCAGGCTAGTGTTAATTTCACTAAGTCTGGAATCTGTTTTGCATATTCATTTTTGCAATGCTTGTTTGAACCTCTTAATGGATGAATTTGCCTATGGCTCAGTGCTAGTGTTTTGTTAAGCATCTTGTGTACATCACTGCCATGTATTTTGTTTTCATGTTTGGTGTCTGTAGCATGTTCATTTCGTTGCATTTAGGAGCCTACTTGCTGTATATCGCAGACCGGTGTCATATCTTAAAACGCTTGCCATTTCCAAACCGTAACTCCGATTCCAATGATCTTTATATCATTTTCAAGAGATTTCATCCCCTCTATCCAGTGGCACCCTTGGAATTCCAAGTTGAGGCCAGGTTCATGCATTTCCTGTCATATCTTGCATTTTGCATCCCGCATCGCATCCCGCATAGCATGTCATCATTTCATCATATTGCTTGGTCTTGCACGTGGTTGATTGTATCCTTGTTGCTTGTTTGTCTTGTTGGGTAGAGCCGGGAGACGAGTTCGCTACCGAGGAGCCCTTTGAGTTTGCTTGTGAGGATCCAGTCAACTCTGACAACTGTGCAGGCAAGATGATCATACCCTCGAAATCACTACTATCTTTGCTATGCTAGTTTGCTCGCTCTTGCTATGCCAATGCTACGATGCCTACCTTTTGCTTGTCAGCCTCCCAATTGCCATGTTGAACCTCTAACCCACCATGTCCTAGCAAACCGTTGATTGGCTATGTTACCGCTTTGCTCAGCCCTTCTTATAACGTTGCTAGTTGCAGGTGAAGTTTGGAGGCCGTTCCTTGTTGGAACATTTATTTACTTGTTGGGATATCATTATATTGCCATGTTATCTTAATGCATCTATATACTTGGTAACGGGTGGAAGGCTCGGCCTCTCGCCTAGTGTTTTGTTCCACTCTTGCCGCCCTAGTTTCCGTCATATCGGTGTTATGTTCCCGGATTTTGCGTTCCTTACACGGTTGGGTTATAATGGGAACCCCTTGATATTTCGCCTTGATTAAATCTTTTCCAGCAATGCCCAACATTGGTTTTACCATTTGCCACCTAGCCTTTTCTTTCCCTTGGGTTCTGCAGACTCAAGGGTCATCTTATTTTAACCCCCCCGGGCCAGTGCTCCTCTGAGTGTTGGTCCAAACTAGAGCACCGTGCGGGGCCGTCCCTCGGCAACTTGGGTTACGTTGGCTCCCGTACGCTTAGCTTATCCGGTGTGCCCTGAGAACGAGATATGTGCATCTCCTATCAGGATTTGTCGGCACAGCGGGTGGTGTTGCTGGTCTTGTTTTAACCTGTCGAAGTGTCTTGAGTTACCGAGATACCGAGTCTGATCGGAACGTCTTGGGAGGAGGTCTATTCCTTCGTTGACCGTGAGAGCTTGTCATGGGCTAAGTTGGGACCCCCCTGCAGGGATTGAACTTTCGAAAGCCGTGCCCGCGGTTATGGGCAGATGGGAACTTGTTAATGTCCGGTTGTAGATAACTTAAACCTTAATTAATTAAAATGAATCAACCAAGTGTGTTGCCGTGATGGCCTCTTCTCGGCGGAGTCCGGGAAGTGGACACGGTGTTGGAGTAAGGCTTGCGCAGGTTGTTCCTTCTAGTTTCTCGCTCGCGCTTTGCCTCCTCTTCTCGCTCTCCTTTGCGAATAAGTTAGCCACCATATATGCTAGTCGCTTGCTGCAGCTCCACATATACTTGCCTTATCCTTCCTATAAGCTTAAATAGTTTTGATCGCGAGGGTGCGAGATTGCTGAGTCCTTGTGGCTCACAGATACTATAATTCCAGATGCAGGTCCAGGTGATTCCGCTCCAGGTGACGGGTACGAGCTCAAGTGGGAGTTCGACGAGGACTCTCAGCGTTATTATGTTTCTTTTCCCGATGATTAGTAGTGGTGCCTAGTTGGGGTTTGATTTAGGGCCTTGTCGCATGTTGGGTTCTTTTCCATTTTGGCGCCGTAGTCGGGCCATGAGTGTTTGTTTGATGAATGTTATTTATGTACTCTGATGTGACGTGGCGAGTGTAAGCCAACCATGTTATCTCCCCCTTTTTATTATGTATTACATGGGATGTTGTAATGATTGCCTGACTTGCGACATTGCTTTCAATGCGGTTATGTCTCTAAGTCGTGCCTCGACACGTGGGAGCTATAGCCGCATTGAGGGTGTTACACATGCGTTCACACTTAACCCAACGTCTTGGTCCTATTAAGGAGGTGATGGCGGAGCGAGCGAGGCAACCGGACTATAATGCTTTAGCACTTTCACATAGCCATAGGAGTTTGATAGTGGGGCTACTAGATAGCCCCTGGTGGCTCCGCACTCTCCCGATCCTGGGGTGCGTACATGCCTGGCCGGAAAACGGCCCTTCTTAAGGCGGAGGAATTCTAACATTCCCACATGTCATCGAGTGGTTGACCAGTCTCACGCTATATCATGACAGTCAGTTTTCGGCTTTCTCTACAGAGGTGCTCGTCTGGATGAACCAGGGCACAATCACAGTAGTTCTCCTGGTGCTACCTTAGCCGGTAAAGCGGAATGTAAGGCACCAAAACACAGGAGCCAGGAAAACCCAACATTTGACCAAAGACAATGATTCGGAGCTGATGCATATAGGGCCAAACTCGCGACGCCGAACACTCCCTAAGGTATTCGGTCTTTGTGGTATAAACCGGGCCTAAATAATGGCCTTTGTAAGAAGCCCCTTGTGTCCAGGTACGTGCATTGTTCTGGCGTGGCCACATGCCAAGACGTCAGCATCCTTCTCAACGGTGGATATGTATCAACAAGAGACAGTAAAAAAGGTTTACGCAGGGTCTTAATCTAAAAAGAATCGTTGGAGCGGGTCCCTGCTGCACGTCTGCGCCTGTGTCTCCCTTGTGCCGTATCCTGGACGGGTGTAGCACGATGATTGTCTGTAAAAGAGAGGAAGTTAAGTGAAAAAGTTGTCGTGCAAACAGATAGTTTTTAAAGAAACCATGTATAATTCAAGATGAGAAGAAATTGCCACTTGTCTGCGTGCGTTGAGCCCCTTGTATTGACAAACAGGTGTGTGACCATTTATTCGGTATAAGTAGCGATGCCAGACTTGATTAGTTGTGTCTGAGGTCTTGACGACCTATTGGATGTTTTCGTTGGTCCGGGCGCCTTTAGTGTGTGGCTGCCAAGGCAGCCTCACTCTCTTCGGCGCGCAGAGATCACTTGATATTTCCATGAACTGAAATGGTGCCACGTGGACCGGGCATCTTGAGTGTGAGGGAGGCATAGCGTGGTATTGCATTAAAGCGAGCGAAAGCTTCGTGTCCGAGCAGTGCTTGATAGCCACTTTGAAACGGAGCGATGTGGAAGGTTAAATGCTCTCGACGGAAGTTATCGGGGGAGCCGAATATAACTTGTAGTAGGAGGGAGCCCGTACAACGAGCCCCTGGGCCTGGCGTTACTCCTTTAAAGGTGGTATTGCTATGGCGAATTTGTGTTGGGTCTAACCCCATCCCGCGGATTGTCTCCTGATATATTAGGTTTAGGCTGCTGCCGCCGTCCATCAAGACTCATGTGAAGTGATATCTGCCAATTACTGGGTCTAATACCAGGGCAGCCCATCCTGCGTGTCGGATACTTGCTGAGTAATCGCGATGGTCGAAAGTGATCGATTGAGACGACCAGTGGCAGGACCTCGCGGTGACAGGCACTTGGGTATATTTTCCTGGGAGTGCCGCGTTGTTTTTCCCCTTGATAACGTGTAACACGTTTACTGTTTTGACTTCTGGTGGAAATTTCTTTTGTTCCTCCATGTCTTGCTTGGGAGGCCCGTCCTCGTCTTCACTTGGTGTATCCTCCCCCTTGTGTACGGCGTTGAGTTTGCCGGACTGCTTGAAGACCCAATATTCTCTGTGGGTATGATTAGCAGGTTTACCAGGGGTACTATGGATCTGACATACTTGGTCCAGAATTTTGTTGAGGCTGGACAGTTCATCCCTGGTGCCTTTAGGGGGCAGCTTTTGACCTGGCCGAGAGCTTTTGAATCCGGCATTTACTGCCGTGCCCTTCATGCTGTCTTCTTTATTCCGGCGTTTGTTATTGCTGTTGCGCCGTGATTTCCCGTTTCCATCTCTAACTTCAGATGTACTGGGGTCGCTGGTGCTGCATCTGGCTAGCCAGCTGTCCTCACCCGCACAAAAGCGGGTCATGAGGTTTGTTAATGCGGCCATCATTCTCGGCTTATTTTGGCCAAGGTGTCTGGTGAGCCATTCGTCACGGACGCTATGCTTGAAAGCTGCCAAGGCTTCGGCCTCCGGACAGTCAACAATCTGGTTCTTTTTAGTAAGAAACCTGTTCCAAAGCTTTCAGACTGACTCTCTGGGCTGTTGAGTTATATGACTCAAATCGTCCGCATCCGGAGGTCGGACATAAGTCCCTTGAAAATTTGCCTGAAAGGCGTCTTCGAGCTCTTCCCAACTTCCAATGGAGCTTTCGGGGAGGCCTTTAAGCTAGTGACGAGCTAGCCCTTTGAGCATGAGGGGTAAGTACTTGATGGCGTGGAGATCATCTCCTCGAGCCATATGGATATGAAGGATGTAGTCCTCAATCCAGACCCCAGGGTCTGTTGTTCCGTCGTATGTCTCTATGTTTATGGGTTTGAATCCCTCTGGAAATTCATGGTCCAGCACCTCATCGGTGAAACATAGGGGGTGTGCGGCACCCCTGTAGCTGGGTGTACCGCGTTGTTCGGATGTTTGTTGTGTTGCATTGTATGCTGGGGCGCGCTTGCGTGGTCCATAGATGGATCTTGTTGCGCCTTCCTATGGGTGCAAGCCCTCGCATGGGTCGCGTGTTGTATTGTGAGTGGCATTATATGCCGCTCTGTGTTGATAGAGGGGTCGTCTATCCGACCAGGTGGCTGCTTTGATATTTGGTTGTGGGGGGTCTGAGGCCTCCTCATCGAATTCAGGTAGCAGCTTCCGCTTTGGGTAGCTCTTGGAGGGGCGATTGCCGCCGTACATCGCTGCTGTGTTGAGTATCTTACTCCATCTGATTTGGAGTGTGTCTTGCGCAGCCTTGAGCCTTTGCTTCTGCTTTTTCAGACTCCTCGCGGTGGCAACAAGCCTTTTTACGGGCATTCTGCTGCTCCGGGTGCCTGTCCGGCATTATGTCGTCCGGACCATTATCCTTGATAGAATTTGTTTGTTCGGTTTGATTATCCGGATTGCCGTTGTCCGGCAGTGGTTCACCCTGCTCCAGCGCTGGGTCTGTGTGATCGCTATTTCTGTCGAGGCGGGATTTGGGGCGGCGCTTGCGTCGCCGCTTTGACTGCTTTTCGAGGGAACAAGCCTTCGGTGCGTCCTTCCGCTCCTTGTCGTCATCTTTTGGTGCGTCCACCATGTATACGTCATATGACGAGGTGGTGTTCCAGGGCCCAATAGGTGCTGTTTCTTCATCATCTCCTTCATCGGCGTCCATACCGTCGATGTCTTCGGAGTCGAAGTCGAGCATGTCGGTTAAATCGTCAACAGTGGCTACAAAGTGGGTGGTGGGTGGGCTTTGAATTTCTTCATCGTCCGTATCCCAATCTCGCTGACCGTAGTCCGGCCATGGCTCTCCTGATAAAGAGAGAGACTTTAGTGATTTCATAATATCGCCGAAGGGCGAGTGCTGAAAGATGCCCGCGGCAGTAAACTCCATGATCGGCGCCCAATCGGATTCGATCGGCAGAGGCGCGAATGGTTCGGAGTCCGGAGAGGAGTCCGGCTCCTTGGAATCATGAGTCTCGCGGAGTGCGGGGCTGGTGTTCAGCTCGATCGCCGTTAGGATCGCAGCCCCCGAGGCGGCATCCAACCACCCATCCTCGATCGGCGCAGTTGGCTCCGAATTAAGGGTCGAAGCCGATGCGGGTGTGGACTTCAGGGCACTGTTAGGCGGTAGAGCTAGATCATGCTCGTCGTGGCAGTGCGGCGCGCTCGGCAGTGGCTCGAATCCGTCGAAGATCAAATCCCCGCGGATGTCAGCCGTGTAGTTTAAACTTCCAAATCTGACCTGACGGCCAGGGGCATAGCTTTCGATCTGCTCCAGATGGCCAAGTGAATTGGCCCGCAATGCAAAGCCACCGAAGACAGAGATCTGTCCGGGAAGACAAGTTTCACCCTGGTCCGCATCACTATCGATGATAGTAGGAGCCATCAAGCCTGACGGCGACGACACAGAGGAACTCTCAATGAAAGCACCAATGCCAGTGTCAAAACCGGCGGATCTCGGGTAGGGGGTCCCGAACTGTGCGTCTAGGCCGGATGGTAACAGGAGGCAGGGGACACGAAGTTTTACCCAGGTTCGGGCCCTCTTGATGGAGGTAAAACCCTACGTCCTGCTTGATTAATATTGATGATATGGGTAGTACAAGAGTAGATCTACCACGAGATCGGAGAGGCTAAACCCTAAAAGCTAGCCTATGGTATGATTGTTGTTGTGAACGTTGTCCTACGGACTAAAACCCTCCGGTTTATATAGACACCGGAGAGGGTTAGGGTTACACAAAGTCGGTTACAATGGTAGGAGATCTACATATCCGTATCGCCAAGCTTGCCTTCCACACCAAGGAAAGTCCCTTCCGGACACGGGACGAAGTCTTCAATCTTGTATCTTCATAGTCCAGGAGTCCGGCTGAAGGTATAGTCCGGCTATCCGAACACCCCCTAATCCAGGACTCCCTCAGTTACAGTTTTGCATAAAGCAATTTTTCCCTACTACAAAGGAATACATTTTATTTAACTATCATGGTGGTTGTTAAACATTGAGAGTGTAGACACCCTCTCAATCCCAATTAAACATCATCATTAAAACCCAACAAAATTAATTAGAGTATCATGATGGGATTCACATGATAATCCAAGTACTAGATACTCAAGATGTCCATAACCGGGGACATGGCTAACCATGATTAGTTTATACACTCTGCAGAGGTTTGCGCACTTTTCCCCACAAGACTCGATCTCCTCCGTTGGGATTCTCGCACTACATGGTGTTTGAGAAACGGATGACCGAGACATAGTCTTTCAGAAGCGCTGGCACCTTACGAACGGGTAGACTGTTACACCTACTTTCCCCTACATCTGCTAGTCTACCACTGTAAGAGTTCGCACAACTTAATCAACTATGCTAGAGCCCATAGTAGCTTGTGGCTGCACACGGAAGTTTCTAGTATGAATAATCTCATGATCCCTTTGAGCCTGGGTGGCGGTCCATAAAGAAAAACATGCAATCACTTGAATACCCAGGTGCCTCAATCCACCCAGATGTGTGTTTAAGTTGACACCTTATATAAACCATTAATTTAACAAACTCACATATGTCATGGATTTCACTCACCCAATCCACGTCTACTAGCATAGCATGGCAATATAAGCAAACGTAGAAGTAACTCCCAAAGGATTGATAATAAAACAGTGATAGGTACTACCTCATATACTTCCCAAACCCACAATTTAATTAGATCCTAATCATGCAATGTGTGAGGACTGTTCTAATGCAATAAAAACTGGGTAATAGGAAGTATGATCAAAGTGTTACTTGCCTTGCTGATGATCCGCAAAACCTAGCCATTCGAAGTAGCAAGCGGCGCACTCCGGGTACTCTATCGCAAACAAACTAGCATACAATAAGTACTCAACTAAAGCACAGGTAAAACTCAAATAAGAGATCTAACCAGAAAGTTCAACTTAAGAACTCCGGTTGGCAAAAAGAATCAAATCGAACGAAGCAACGAAAGACAAACGGCAAAAGAAACAAGCTTCATTTACTATTCTGGATCTAGGTAAAATTTTACAGAGGTAAAAACTTGTTTGAGTTGGTTAAACGGAAAGAGGGTTTCGAGACGAAACTCCAGGCGCTTGAATCGCCGGATTCAGATAAACGAGCAAAAAGTTATACTAAAACGAAAATCGGATCAGAAATCGCGATCAGAAAAATCGCGGTTTTAATCCGAGAAAAAGAAAACGACGAACAGATTAATGAATGAACATTCGTTATCTGGATCTAAACGATGAATGTGTTCGTTAAAACGAACAAACGAGCGAACGCTCGCTAATTAACTAAACCGAGGAAAAAAACTGATCTATTTAAAAAAACGAATCTAAAAAAACCGGTGAAAATCAACGGTTTTCTAGAAAAACCGGCGGGCGGCGGCGGTTCGACCTCGTCGGCGGCGGGGCTCCAGCCGCTCCAGCGGCGGTGCGGCGGCGCAGACGGTGGTGGCGGCAGCAGGCGGCGGCGGCTAGGGCGGGCGGCGCGGGCGGCTAGGGTTTGGGCGGCGGCGGTGGCTTTGGGCTGAGGCGGCCCGGGTGGCGTGCTATATAAAGCCCCCGGCCAGGCGGAGTCCTGGCCGGACATGGCCCAAGGTCGGTTCAGATTTTTTTTAAATAATTATGCTCAGAAAAAAAAAACTAAACGGACTCCAAAAATCCCAAAATAAATTCTCCCCGGCTTCTCAAATCAAGCCGCACAAGATGAACATTTATTTGGGGCCTAAATGCAATTTTTGAAAAACGCGCGTTTTTCCTAAATTCAAATAAAATAGCAAATAAAACCAAAAGAAAATCTTATTTGATTTTTTTATTAAATCCTCAATATTTCTTTATTTTGGGAAAGTCATTTTATTCCCTCTCTCATATTTTGATAATAGAAATAATTGAAGATAAAATAAATAAAATCAAATGATCCTATTTTCAAAATTTGAGAAAACTCAAATATGAAAATAACGAAATCCCCAACTCTCTCCGAGGGTCCTTGAGTTGCGTAGAATTTCTAGGATCAACCAAAATGCAAAAAAAAATATGATATGCAATGATGATCTATTGTATAACATTCCAAATTGAAAATTTGGGATGTTACACATCTCTTCGCCGAACTAGTGCACCTATACAATTTGCCATTGTATTAGGTGTGTTGGGGACACAAGAGATTTCTTATATTTGGTTGCACAATTGTTTGAGAGAGACCATCTTCATCCTACACCTCCCATGGATTGATAAACCTTAGGTCATCCACTTGAGGGAAAATTGCTACTGTCCTACAAAACTCTGCGCTTGGAGGCCCAACATGAGTCTACAAGAATAAAGTTGCGTAGTAGACATCAAGATCTTTTCTGGCACCGTTGCCGGGGAGGTGAGTGCATGAAGGTATATCTTTAGATCTTGCAATCGAATATTTTTAGTTTCTTGTTTTATCACTAGTTTGGTTTATAAAACAAAACTACAAAAAATGGAATTGAGGTTGCATCATATTATTGATCATCTTTATAATATTTTTCTTGAAAATGATGGATCAGAAAATTGTGCTCAATTGTTAGAAGAAGAAGTCAATAAAAAGTTAGGCACAAAATATTTGAATGATGAGCATGATTGCAATGTTGTTAGTATGAAGGAAATATGCCCTAGAGGCAATAATAAAGTTGTTATTTATATTTCCTTATATCATGATAAATGTTTATTATTCATGCTAGAATTGTATTAACCGTAAACTTGATACATGTGTGAATACATAGACAAAACAAAGTGACCCTAGTATGCCTCTACTTGACTAGCTCGTTAATCAAAGATGGTTAAGTTTCCTGACCATAGACATGTGTTGGCATTTGATGAACGGGATCACATCATTAGGAGAATGATGTGATGGACAAGACCCATCTGTTAGCTTAGCATAATGATCGTTAAGTTTTATTGCTATTGCTTTCTTCATGACTTATACATATTCCTTCGACTATGAGATTATGCAACTCCCGAATACCGGAGGAACACCTTGTGTGCTATCAAACGTCACAACGTAACTGGGTGATTATAAATATGATCTACAGGTGTCTCCGAAGGTGCTTGTTGGGTTAGCATAGATCGAGATTAGGATTTGTCACTCCGAGTATCGGAGAGGTATCTCTGGGCCCTCTCGGTAATGCACATCATGATAAGCCTTGCAAGCAATGTGATTAATGAGTTAGTTGCAGGATGATGCATTACAGAACAAGTAAAGAGACTTGCCGGTAATGAGATTGAACTAGGTATGAGGATACCGATGATCGAATCTCGGGCAAGTAACATATCGATGACAAAGGGAATTACGTATGTTGTCATTGCGGTTTGATAGATAAAGATCTTCATAGAACATGTTGGAACCAATATGAGCATCCAGGTTCCGCTATTTCTTATTGACCAGAGATGTGTCTCGGTCATGTCTACATAGTTCTCGAACCCGTAGGGTCCGCACGCTTAACGTTCGATGACGATTTGTATTATAAGTTATGTGTTTTGGTGACCGAAGATTGTTATGAGTCCTGGATGAGATCACAGAGATGACAAGGAGTCTCGGAATTGTTGATAGGTAAAGATTGATATATTGGACGATGGTATTCGGACACCGGAATGGTTTCGGAGTGGTTCAGGTATTTTTCGGAGTATCGAGGGGTTACCGGAACCCCCCCCCCCCCACCGGGGGAAAGAATTGGGCCTACATGGGCCATAGGGGAGAGGGGAGGCAGCCCACAAGGGGTGACCACGCCCCCTCCCATAGGGATTCCGAATTGGACTAGGGGAGGGGGCGTGCCCCCCTTTCCTTCTCCTCTTCCCTCTCCCTTCCCCTTTCCCCTCTATAAGAAGGGAAGGGGAGAATAGGACTTGGAGTCCTATTCGGTTTCCCCCCCATGGCGCGCCCCCTCTAGGAGGGCCGCCTCCTCCCCTCCTTTATATACGGGGGCAGGGGCACCCCAAAGCACAACAATTGTTCTCTTAGCCGTGTGTGGTGCCCCCCTCCACAGTTTACTCCTCCGGTCATAGCGTCGTAGTGCTTAGGCGAAGCCCTGCACGGATCACATCACCATCACCGTCACCACACCATCATGCTGACGAAACTCTCCCTCGACCCTCTGCTGGATCAAGAGTTCGATGGACGTCATCAAGCTGAACGCGTGCTGAACTCGGAGGTGCCGTACATTCGGTACTAGATCGGTTGGATTGTGAAGACGTTCGACTACATCAACCGCGTTAACCTAACGCTTCCGCTTTCGGTCTACGAGGGTATGTGGACACACTCTCCCCCTCTCGTTGCTATGCATCTCCTAGATAGATCTTGCATGATCGTAGGAATTTTTTTGAAATTGCATGCTACGTTCCCCAACAACATATTCTACGAAGATCTTTACCGGTCGAACCGTTATGACAACATACGTAATTCCTTTGACATCGGTATGTTACTTGCCCGAGATTCGATCGCCTGTATGTACATACCTAGTTCAATCTCGTTACCAGCAAGTCTATTTACTCGTTCCATAATACATCACCTTGTGACTAACTCCTTAGTCATTTGCATGCAAGCTTATGATGTGTATTACCGAGAGGGCCCAGAGATACCTCTCCGAAACTTGGAGTGACAAATCCTAATCTCCATCTATGCCAACTCAACAAACACCTTCGGAGATACCTGTAGAGCATCTTTATAATCACCCAGTTACATTGTGACATTTGATAGCACACAAGGCATTCCTCTGGTACCGGGAGTTGCATAGTCTCATAGTCGAAGGAATATGTATTTGACATGAAGAAAGCAATAGCAAATAAAACTGAACGATCATTATGATAAGCTAACGAATGGGTCTTGTCCATCACATCGTTCTCCTAATGATGTGATACCATTATCAAATGAAAACTCATGTCCATGGTTAGGAAACCTTAACCATCTTTGATCATGAAAGTGCGTTAAGTCGACTAGAGGGGGTGAATAGGCGATTTTTACAAATGCATCACTGAGGAATTTCAGGGTGAAGAAATTCCTAAGTCACGAACGACTTGCAGCGAAATAAGTACTTAGGTGCAAACATAACAGAACAAAAGCACAATCATCATGATGAAATGAAAACAAGCACAGAGTACAGAAAGCGTAAACACAGGATAAGCAGGCTGAAGACAAACTGACTGAAGAAATTGAACTAAGGAAATTGAGAAAGTCTTCAAACAGTAGCGATCAAGTACACAACACAGTAATCAGGAAATGAAAGGGTTCAGGAAATAGAACTAGTTAGCTCGGTCAAGACAATGATTTGGTAGACCAGTTCCAACTGTTGTGACAGTTGTATGTCTGGTTGGAGCGGCTAGGTATTTAAACCTGAGGACACACAGTCCTCACCGTATTCTCCTTGAGCTAAGGTCACATAGACCTCGCCCAAACACTTGTGGTAAGTCTTCAGGTGACTTCCAAACCTTCACAAACTTGGTCACCTGGCGATCCACAATTTCCTCTTGGATGCTCTAGACCATGACGCCTAACCGTCTAGAGGATGCATCGTCCTCAAAGGTAACAAGCGTCGGTTCCACGCAGGAACAATCTCTTCAGTGATGCTCAATCACTTTGGGTTTGTAGGTGTTTGGTTTGGGGTTTTGGGTTTTTCCTCACTTGATGATTTTCGCTCAAAGTCCTCGGAGGATGGGATGCTCTCAAGGACAAGTGTCAGTTTCTCGCGGAGCAGCCAACCAACTAGTGGTTGTAGGGGACGACTATTTATAGCCTAGTGAGCAGCCCGACAAGATAAGACATAAATGTCATTCAATGATATGACCGTTAGGTGGATAAGATATTTTGGGATAGCTAGCGCATAGCACAGCAACGATCGGAAATTTGAGGTTCAAATTCCTCAGGGCTATCATGTTCCTCACTTGTAGGCAATCCGCACTGGTGAATTCCTAACTCCTCAGTCAGGACAAATTCCTCAGAGACCAGAAGAACTTTGTCTCTATTACTAAAGAAATTGACTGAACTATATGAGATTTCCAATGGCTTCACTTGAAGGGATTGGTAGGTGTAGGATTTTGAGTTGAGCATCACATGGAATTTTTTCTTTAGTTTTACCTCGACCCCCTTTAACAGTACGGTTTTCCCTATGACTCAAGAAAGAGAAAATGAAACTACGAAAAAAAAGTCTTCACGCTTCATGTTCCTCGCATCAATACCAAGTCTTTAGGATCACACCAATTTCTTCACTTTCAAAGTCTTCATAAAACCGAAGTCTTTAGTTGAAGACATTCATTTTTAGGGGTCGACTTTCTCTATAAATATCAAACTCCTCATGGACTTACAGATCTGTGTACACTCACAAATGCATTAGTCCCTTAACCTATTAGATTTCAATACGCCAAAATCACTAAGGGGCACTAGATGCACTTACAATCTCTCCCTTTTTGGTGTGTGATGACAATATAGGTTAAGTTTTCAACAGGGATAAACATATGAAGTGTAAATACTGATATTGAGGAATTTGATTGCAAGATATAGAAGAACTCCCCCTGAAGATGTGCATATGTGAGGAATTTGCTTTTGAGAAGCAATGCACATTGAAGAGTAGTATCAGGGAGATCTCCCCTTATATCTTGTAATTCATACACACATTTAACATATGATATGAAGAATTTGAAATGCATGATGAACTATGGTGACTGATGTAATTCATGCGTGCATTATCATACATGAGGAAACAACATGCAGAAGAACATAGCGAAAGTATCAGACCACCATCGGAGTTAAGATTACAACTCGATCCAACAAAGTTTTCAGAAGAACGAGAGTTGTAACTTAGCAAAAAAACACCCATATAGATAGACTGCTTGAAGACTAACTCAAATTTCTCCCCCTTTGTCATCGAATGACCAAAAGGGATGAAAAGTGAGGACTAACGCCCCTAAAGAATGTTATCATGAAGTCGGTGGAGGAGCGCCAGCGTTGTTTGGGTTGGTTGTTGAAGTAGGGCATGCCGCAGTGTCGTCCAAGTCTTCATTTTTATCAGTCTCGCGCGATGAAGAATAAGAGCTGGCCACCAAGTGAGGAACTTTGACCTTCTTGAATTTCTTCGAAGGTGGCGGAGACCAGTCAAAGTCATGCTTGAAACCCATCTTCTTGAGGTCATCTTCACCGTAGAGATGAGATAGTACAGCCCAGGTGCGATCAATTACTTCATGGAGGTAGTAATGGTTCTTCTTCACTGAATTCTGAGTGATGGTCATGTTCTGAAGAATTGAACCAAACTGACGCTTGACCCATTTATGGTTGTGAACGACCTTCTGGTGAAGACAGAGGAGAAGCTCACGATCAGTCAGCACCCTTGGAGTTGTGCCTTCAGGATTTTGCTTTGAAGCATTGGCAGCAGATCATGAGTGGCAGAGTCATCATTGGTGGAGTAGGATGCAGCTTTGCGGAACTGTCCATCCAAAGGCCGAATGCCTTCATCGATGATAGCAGATTTGCTGTTCTCAGGAAATAGGTCATTTGAAGACTTCAATGGGCGGCAAGTAGCTGAGATGATTCTGAAAGTCGGCCTTGTAATTGATTGAAGACCTTGATCTGAGGAATCTCATAATCCAAGGAGCACAGGGCTTCAACTCAAAAGGTGACGGTGCAACATTGGCCAGAGTCCTCATGAAGAAATCATGGTAGTTGATTGGAACGCCATGAATGATGTTGAATAGCAAATTCTTCATGATGCCAACAACTTCTTCATTAGAATCATGGTCTTTAATAGGACTCGGGGTCTTGGTCAGAATATGATAGATAGTCCTTGGCACATATAGCAATTCCTTCACGAGGAATTTGGTTTTGGGGGCTTGACCAGGCTTCAGCGGCTTCATCAATACTTGCATGTAATGATCAAATAGCTCAAGTTCATGGTAGATGAGCTGCGCACCTTCAAGGCGAGGACTGACAGGCAAGGCATGAAGCAATTTAGAGGCCGGTGCTTTGAAGTGAGTGTTTTCTATCATCTAGTCCAACACCCAAGAATTCACATCATCAGCATTGCCGGTGATGTGCAGCGTCGCATAGAACTGAAGAATTAGTTCTTCATTCCAGTCAATGATATCGGTGCAGAGGTTGAGTAGCCCAGCGTCATGAAGAAAACTGAGGACTGGGGTGAAGCAAGGCAGCGATTCCATGTCAACATGAGGAATATGCTCATGGTCGAAGATCTTGTCTTTGTCAAACAGCAGAGAGGAAAAGAAATTCATCCGACTTGTTGTCCAAAAACGCTTCCTTCAAAGACGAGTAGAGTCATATGGGGTGTAGTCAGTGAAGAATACATGCTCATGAAAGAAGTCGTCTGCTTTGAATTTCTGCTTCTTTGAGAAGGGATTCTTTGGCTTGGGCTGAGGAGTATCAGTCAATGTCTTCGCAACCTCAGGAATCACAGTCTCAGGAGCCATAGGTTGAGGAATTTCAGTGCTAATATCTTCAGTGGCAGCCTGGGTCTCCATTTCTTTAGCAGCACGAGCATCAGCACTAGTGGCTGGAATTTCTTCAGGTATGGTAAGAAGAGAAGCTTGAGGTTCTTCAGAGCCCATAGGAATTTCTTCAGTCTAGATAGGGGACTGGGGAATCTGTTGCAATGGGGTGAATAGTGGTGAATTGGGGTGCTGACTTTCCCAAAAGTCATCATTTAGAATAGGAGTGGAGCACCCAATGTCCATGTCTTCTTCTTGTACATCAATTTCCTCAATGCCTCCCTCTTCAGTTGTGAACTGAGGCATGGGCGATGATACCAATGGAGTTGAAGGGATATCCTCCACTTCAATTTCTTCATCCAACTACTCTGAAGAAGCAGCAGAAGGAGCATCTTCATCAGATCCACTTGGGATCTCATAATCCTCACCAAAGGGAACGAGTTCCTTTGATGGCATGCTCGAAACAAGAATAGCATCAATGGGATTGTCAAAAGAGCTTGTCAAAGTCTTCATCTTCTTTGGTACTAGAGACTCTGAGGCGGCTGATGCTTTCCTTTTCTTCACGGCTGCTCGCTTCGCAGCTTTGGTTTTCTTCGCTTCTGATGCAGAAGGAATAACTGGGCATGGTGTTGGTGTAGGAGGAGCAGAGGAAATTGGTTCATTGTCCTCCAGCGCAACTGATTCAGTTGCCTTGGCATTGTCAGTGTCTTCAGGCGCAGCGACAGATGCTTCAGCTAGCCTGGCTTGTTATTCAGGCACAACACTAGTGGTTGCCCTGGCAATTTCATCAGTGGCTGGAATATCTTCATTAGCCCTGGTACTTTCAGTTTCTTCAGCAGCCTGATTTACATCAACGGTGCTGGCATGACCTGCAGTTGGCTGGGCAAATGCATCAGCCTAAGGAGATTCATGTTGCGTTGGAGCAGCAACATTTGAGATGAATCCTTCAGCCAGTTTCACAAATATGACTTTGGCTCCAAGACAATTTGCACAGTAGACGTTGAATTCATCACTGAGTCCTTTGATCTCAGTTTGTATAGCCACAAGTTCATCAGTTGTCATTCTGACAACGTCCTTCTTCAGAAAGCGCTCCTTCTTGTATTGAGCTTTCTTCAGCTATCTGGCCTTCTCAAATTTCCACTTTTCTTCTCCAATGAAGGCGGTCAGCATGTGACTCTGGCCAGGAGTGAGCTTGAAGTCTGGCATAGGTGTGTTAGGGTCCTTGTGCCAGAGATCAATGTACTCAAGGATCATCTTGGGATCCAGAAGAAGAGGCACTTCACTTCCTTTGGCTCTAGCGGCCCTTTGATGTCTATCTCTGATGATTTTAGCGAGTTCATCATCATCAGCTTCGTCATCACTGGACATCACATTAAAGGCAACCTGCTTCTTGTGAGGACTTGGTCTAGAGCCTCGTCCAGTAGTGGCCTTAGTCTTCAACAGAATGGGGCCTGTTGAGGATTGCGGAGGAGCTGAGGACCTTGCGGAGCCTCCTAAGGCAATTGAGATGCCTTCGGTCCTTTGACACGGGGGGGGGATGCACAGGTTCTGATGACTTTGCCAGAGGAGCTGAGGTTTTTACAACTTGAGGAACTGGGGCAGCTTGAGGAATTGGCCATGAGGGCATTGATGAGCTTGGCCATGAGGGCATTGGTGAAGAACTAGGCTTGTGAGCTGGCTTCTTTTGCATAGACTTCCTGGGCTTGCTAGCAGCAGCAACAGTAGCAGAGTCTTCATTAAATTTCCTCACTGCTTCTTTAGCCATTTTGGCTAGCTTCGCTTGCCGTTTTGCCCACTCATCAGGATAGTCCTCACCACGCTTGAGGCTGGTGGGATCAGCTTCTTGGCTAGGTGCCAATGGAGGTCTTGGGCAAGGAGGGTGAAGAGTGAATTTCTTCATGTACTTTAGAGTGACATACATGTACTCCCTCCATTCCTATGCCCATCTCCTCTCTATCATTTGTATGCACACCTTGCGCTGATTCTTCTTTTCCTTGCCATGTTTGGCCTCATCAGGAGTACAATATTTTTCATAAATGTCCTCAGGGATCTCAAATGCTGTGTTGACTTCCAGTCTCTTGCCTCCCTTCTGAGGTTTCTTGCCATCTGCCATATTCTTCAGCTGAGGATTTTAAACAATTGAGTTCTGTGAAGAAGTGTGCAATTTTTCTTCGAGGAACGCTGCAAATGAGTTAAGTTGATGAGAACTTAGTGATTCAGCACCGGACATGAGTACCTGTGAACAGAGTATAGGTGCGAGGAATTTGGAGAGGTCATATGCGTTCTCGGAAGTTTTTGCAAAAAGAACAAGTTTGAAGAATTTGACAAGTGGTGTCTTGAGGAATTTCACTAAGCGCCTTTTGACTTAGGTTCCAGAGTTGTATAGATTGAAAATCCACACAATGGAGGAATCTTGAAGAAAAAATGTTGCTTAAAAGAAATAGATCAAGAACAGATGCTTGTGTGAGGTGTTTAAAGTGTGGAAGTTGAAGAATAAACACCTTTTGAATATTCGTGTAAATCATCAGAATCAATAAGGGCGGTAAAAGTAACTTTTAATTACCCTTGACGAAGAACACGACGAACTGGGAATGTAGATTGGAAGTTCGTCAGTCCAAATCTTCCACGCCCTAACTTGGCAGAGAAAGACAGCTACGGCGGCAGCGGAGTGAAGAAATCCACGGTCAAGGCAGTGAAGCTCTTCATCACCGACAACAATGGAAGTAGCGGCAGCACTAGGTCAGGAAGCTTGAGTGAGGGGAAGTGAGGTCGAGCAAGGTAAATGCAGTCTGAGGAGGTGAGGGGTATATACAGGCAAGGTGAAAACCGCTCGCCCGAAGAAATTGGACGAATGTGCCCCTAACTCTTCTCATCCTAGCGACACGTGTCACCCATGTACAGAGCGGTGGCGATCGTGTGAGATCGTGGGTGAATGGATAATTCTTATCGTGGGATGTGGAATAGTTTAGGCGGCAAAAAGGCGAACATTTAGATAAGAAAATTTTAATGTTTCGTTCACAAATTCTTCAGCTGACAAGGACACAGTGAAGATTTGTGAACAGACTGGGTTGAGTATGGCATAGAGGGGGAAGGGTCCGATCACATTCACTTAGCAGAAAAGGCAACTTGAAGAAATAGCAATAAGCGAATGCTGTAGAGGACTAAAACTCAAATATATATATATAGTCAATGAAGAACACAATCGAAAAGAGCAAAGACAATGAAAAGTTGAAGAATTTAAACAACTGAGGAATTTCAAAACCTGAAGAAATACTCAAATTGAAGATGTTCAACTTTTTTTGGTGGCGTGACTGTCGTGTCAAAATCGGCGGATCTCAGGTAGGGGGTCCCGAATTGTGCGTCTGAGGTTGATGGTAACAGGAGACAGGGAACACAATGTTTACCCAGGTTCAGGCCCTCTTGATGGAGGCAAAACCCTACGTCCTGCTAGATTAATATTGATGAGTATGGGGGTTACAAGAGTTGATCTACCACGAGATCGTACTGGCTAAAACCTAGAAGTCTAGCCTATCTGATTATGATTGTCTCTACGGACTAAGTCCTCCAGTTTATATAGACACCGGAGGGGACTAGGGCTATACAAAGTCGGTTACAGAGAAAGGAATCTTTATATCCAAACGCCAAGCTTGCCATCCACGCCAAGGAGAGTCCCATCCAGACACGGGTGAGAGTCTTCGGTCTTGTATCTTCGTAGCCCATCAGTCCGGCCCATGTCCAACAGGCGGGACGCCCGAGGACCCCTTAGTCCAGGACTCCCTCAGTAGCCCTTAAACCAGGCTTCAATGACGAGGTGTCCGTCGCGCAGATTGTCTTCGGCATTGCAAGGCGGGTTCCTCCTCCGGATACTCCAATACAGTCTTCGAATACGATTAGCATGTCCGGATCTACAAAACAAGCACCACACACCACCGTAGAGAGTATAACATTTCATGAGTCCAATCTGCTGACAATTTTTGATAATGTGACACCACGTCATCACCCGGTCATTATTTTGAACCGTTTTTCGGCCTGCCGCTTCGAGATGTGGTCTCGTTGGCATGTCTTGTCAAAGCAGAGATCGTGTCCCCTTATTACGGGATTCTCATCAATACGGGCGTGGGTAATCCAACCATGCCGTTTGCACGGCCCTTGGGAACAGGCGAGTTTTAAGGTGAGTGGGGAGGCGCTTGATATTCACTGCCTTTATAAGGAGATAAGGATTCTCTTCTTTCACCCACACCTTCCCTGTCTCTCTCTCTGCCCTCCCATTCTCGAGCTCCAGCGCCCAAGTCCTCATCTTTTTCGCCTCAAGAAAGCACTCGACCATGTCCGGATCTGGAGCGCAAGGCAAGTGGATGGCCTCCTCCATCAAGGGGAAGGACATCACCGATCTTCGGGAGGCCGGGTACCCGGTGAAAGAAATCTCCCACCGGCTTCCGGCCAAGGGGCAAATCGTCCCCACCCCGAAGCCCAATGAGAGGGTGGTGTTCATCCCCCATTTCGTCTGCGGGCTCATGTTCTATTATGGGCTAGATTTCCATGATCTAGCCCTGAACTCCTTGCTCAACATCTCGGCATTCATTGTCATGTGCGAGGCCTTCCTCCGCATTCATCCCACTTCAGATTGTGGCTCAAGATCTTCAACGTGAAGCCGAAGGTGGTGGACGGACAACATGCAGAGTGCAGAGGTGCCATGGTGAGCAAATGCCCAACGTCCCGTGGCCCAAAGGTGCCTTCGTGGAGACCGTCAAGGGGTGGCAGAAGCTATGGTTCTACGTCACAGAGCCCCGTGACTCCTCCTTGGCCGCGGCTCCCGAATTCAAATCTGGGGCCCCAACGCGGCTTACCTCCTAGCAAGAGAAGGGCCTGGATTGGCCTTCATCGGACGAGCTGACAGCGCTTCGGACATGCATCAGGAGCATGATGGACAAGAATGTCCAGCTTGTTGATGTGATTCAGGTGATCCTAATTCGCCGGATCCTTCCATGCCAGAGCCGAGATTGCCACCTATGGGAATTTGATCCGGCCGAACACAAGACCCCGCAACGGTTCTTCGAGACTACACACGAAGACATCTAGAAGTTGCCCTTCAAGGCCAACGAGACGTGGCCGAAGACAACCGAAGACCGTGGGCGCGACCTGGCTCATCCCGCCAGTTTGGTAAGTTCTCCATGTTTCATGGCATGTCCCTTACTTGCTTACTCAAGGAGGATGTCCCAATTTCCCTATCTATTTTTTCAGGGTTGGACGAAGAAGGCAGAGCGGATTCAGTGTCCGGCTCCGCTGCCCGAGGACCCAGCCATCCCGCGCTTGACGAAGAAGTTGGTTCCGATGCCCTACAAGGCGCCGGAGAAGAAGGCCAAGGGGACCAGAGGTGGCCTCCGCCCCAAGGGTACTTCGGACATGGTGTCCGAAGACGCCAAAACTCACTCCGCCACCGAAGATGATGAGGAGGAGGAAGAGGAAGAAGAAAGCAACTCCCCCCCTCCCCGAGGTGGGAAAGAAGAGGGAGGCCTCCACAAATCTGGAGGCGGAGGCGTCCAAGAAGGGGAAGGACTCCCTCGCGGATAGCTCCGCGTGGGACGTCGACAGCAGCCCAGAACAGCGCCCCCGGGATAAGCCCCTGGCCGAATCATGAGTATCCGAAGACCCCGACGCATTCATATATCAGCCTTTTTACTTTATGACTTTAACATGTTGAACCATGTACTTGCAGTCCGGCTCGTTTCGCCCTCGAGCGATCCTCATCTTCGGGGAACTCGCTGGACCTGAAGGCGATGGACAGCGGGTCCGTTCCGACGGCGTCCTCTCCCAAGGTCATGGATGACACCGAGGTGTTATCCCGAAGGATCCCAGACCAGGGAGAGACGCAGGAGGCTGTCAGGGCGGCACTAGAGGGCAAGACCTTGGCCGCCGGAAACATGGGGGAGCAGATCCCTGTGGAGACCGACGATGGGGGCCACGTACAATTTGGCCCCCAGCCGGATACGGTCCTGGAGACCTATTCGGCTCCGGCATCCAGCAGACAGCCTCCTTCATCAGAAGGAGGTGTGCCTATTCCTCCGGCGACCTCTGTCCAACCAGAGGCACTGGATACTCTACTAGAAACAGTGCAAAGTGCTTCCATCATTGAGGAACACCGTACCCTTATGGGTGCGGTGATTGAGAAGATTCAGTCCGTGAAAAGCGGACTGGCCGAAGCCTGCACAAGCCTTCTAACAGGCTTTGAGGTAAGCAATGTAACTTTGTGAAAAGAAAATCACAGTATAGATAGTAGCCCCTGAGACTCTGTTCGGTGTTTGGAAAGAACAGCCGAACAGAGGATCAAACAGTTTTTCACAGGAGATTAACCATATATGTTTATGTGAATAAGAAGGCGTCGCTGTTAGCCGTGACCTCTCATGCTGCCGAAGTCTCTGGACCGAAGCAGAGGCTGGAGCAAACCGAGGAAGATCTCAGTCGTGCGAAAAAGCAGCTGGAGGACAATCAAGGTATTCAATGCTTTTGTGTATATCCGGGAGGGATGAATGTTTGTGCGCTGACCACAGTGCCGCAATATTTTCGTAGGGGTGGCGACCGAGGTAGAGGCACTCAAGAAGGCGCTGGCCGAGGCCGAGGAGAGGGCGGCAGAGGAACGGGCCACCCGAGAGAAGCATGAGGCCAGGATTGGTGAGGTCCAGCAGGAGCTCCAAGATTTCATGAACAAATACGAGTCCTTGGAGCGCCAGAATGCGGACCAAGAGTGCGAGCTCGCGAGGGTCCGCCAAAGTGCACAAGAGGCCCGGGCCGAAGCACAAGGCGCCCTACAAGAAATCCAAGAGGCCAAGAAGATTGCGGCGGGTAAGGCTTTTATTATGCAAAGCAAGTATGTGAAGACAAGATATCTCTTACTGACCCGGATTTGGAGTTCTCCAGGGGCGTTTGCGGATTTGCCGTGCAACGTTTCTGACGTTGCGGCATTCTTCCGAGCCGAAGAAGGGA
Source organism: Triticum urartu (assembly GCF_056163025.1). Taxonomy (NCBI): domain Eukaryota; kingdom Viridiplantae; phylum Streptophyta; class Magnoliopsida; order Poales; family Poaceae; genus Triticum; species Triticum urartu. The sequence continues at coordinate 438,686,297 of NC_141874.1, read as the reverse complement.
GCGCAACAGAGAAGTTGTTCTGGTCGCAATACCTTGCGCCAGAACATTTGGTGCCTTTTAGCGACCAGCTAAGACAGCTGGTTGAGCTACATAGGGTGGCCGAACTAGCCATGAAGGACTTAATAATCCGGCTGTGGCATGCAGAAGCTATGCCCGGTAGCTACTTCGGACTCGTGAAGCAGCTGGTCCATGCCTCCCCTCGGCTTGACACCGTCGAGCGGTCGGTCTGTATAGAAGGTGCGCAGATGGCCTTCGCCCGTGTCAAGATGCAATGGGCGAAGATGTTTCGACGATGTCCTGGAGAGATCCCACATTGTAGCGGAGCAATGTGCTAAGGACATTATTTTTGAATGAGTATATTCATGTTATCCCATCCTGTAGTATTAAACAGAGCCATTATGTAATATAATGCTTGTTTATTTGTTGAAGTTTTTACCTCCTGTGCAGTCGTTTTTATTAAATATGAGGGTTGGCCAGTCGTCGGCTTCAGCCCCCACGTAGGTAGTACGGGGGTGTTCGGGATGAATGTAAACACTCTTTATCCCAACATTTGGTCCTTAAAGGAGGTGTTTAGCACTACTGTCGGTGTCAAAACCGGCGGATCTCGGGTAGGGGGTCCCGAACTGTGCGTCTAGGCCGGATGGTAACAGGAGACAGGGAACACGATGTTTTACCCAGGTTCGGGACCTCTTGATGGAGGTAAAACCCTACGTCCTGCTTGATTAATATTGATGATATGGGTAGTACAAGAGTAGATCTACCACGAGATCAAGGAGGCTGAACCCTAGAAGCTAGCCTACGGTATGATTGTTGTATATGGAGTTGATTGCCTACGGACTACAACCCTCCGGTTTATATAGACACCGGATAGGGTTAGGGTTACATAGAGTCGGTTACAATGGTAGGAGATCTTGAATATCCGCATCGCCAAGATTGCCTTCCACGCCAAGGAAAGTCCCATCCGGACACGGGACGAAGTCTTCAATCTTGTATCTTCATAGTCCAGGAGTCCGGCTGAAGGTATAGTCCAGCTACCCGAACACCCCCTAATCCAGGACTCCCTCAGTAGCCCCCGAACCAGGCTTCAATGACGAGAGTCCGGCACGCAGATTGTTCGGCATTGCAAGGCGGGTTCTTCTCCAAATCCACGCCCAATAATGGCCGCCTTCCACGTGTCAAACGAATGCGAAAAGCCGGGGCGTTTTTACATCCACACCCCTAGCCGTATAAATGAGCCGCCTATTTAACGGGATGGGGATTTAGGTCCAAACCGCATCTTCTCCTTTCCGCGAGTTATCATCAGAGCGCTTCCAGCAAAGGTCCATTCCAACATGACCAGCCATCGCAGCTCCTCCCCTCGCCCCTCCGGTTCCAAACCCAGGGACTGGGAGAGTTGCATCATCCCGCATAGCGAGTTAGTGTCGCTTCAGGCCAAGGGATTTCACCCTCAGGCATACATGGTCCCGGTCCGAGCCGGTCTCGCCACCTACAATGGCGGAAAACAAGCGGAGAGCACCCCCAATCCTTCTAAAGGAGAGCGGGTGTGCCTCGTCCCCTATCTAATAAGGGGACTGGGATTTCCAATTCATCCACTCCGCGGGCTTCTGGAGTTCTACGGCCTCCAGCTGCACAATCTCACGCCCGTCTCCGTATTGCATATTGCGGGTTTCGTCGCCCTTTGCGAGCTATTTTTAGGCGTTGAGGCTCATTTCGCGCTGTGGAAGAGATTATTCTGCCTGGTGCCCCGTTCTCGAGAGGGGTCTATATACCAAGTGGGCGGAGCCGAAGTATGGCGCATCGCCGGGACCGGATATCTATCCAGAACCCCAAAGAAGGCGTCTGAGGACTGGCCTTCAGAATGGTTTTACATAGATGACGTCCCGCTACCGGACCCTATCCGGGTCGGTCTCCCTGAGTTCAACAGTGCCCCATTGAAGAAATGCTTGAGCTGGCGTCCGCGGAGCTCTCAGAAAGAAAGCGACAGAGACGTCCTTTACCTGATGGGCCGGATAAGACTGTTAGCTCATTCCGGACTAACCATGATTGGAGTCATGGCCGCATGCATTACGCGGGGGGTGCAGCCGCTTCAATATAGAGGCCACCCCATGTGGGATTTCAACGGGGAGGATGACGCCACCCGTTACGGTGATAAGGGGCCGGCCTCAGCTGCCACCCTAGTGAAGATCTTATCCTCTTTGTACAAGGGAGAAAAGGAGGAATTCCACGTCAATCCGCAGGCCGGATTTACTATGTACGATCCTCCAAGCTGGGTAAGTGAATAATTGCGCTTACCCATTTGTTTTATACTCCCACGGTTAGATAGGTAGTCTAACGACTTCAGTGCAGGAACTGCGACAGGAGGTAAAGGATATAAATAGCCGCCCTCCACAGCCCGAGGACCCAGAACGGTCCCTCGATCCGGACTCCGAAGAGGACCCGGACATATCGGTGGAGCTTATCGACGGGGTGTTCCATCAGCTAAGCAAGGACAATACCTTGGTAGCCATTACGGCGGATTACCCAGGGTTAATCCCGGCCTCCCAGGTGACAAAAACCGGGGTCTTATTCCCTTGAAAGAGATTCCACCCTCACGTAGCCCGGTGTTTCTGACGACAGCCATGTTTTGCAAGGGAGATTTCCGAGGCAGGAGGCCAAACCTGCGGCGGCTAGCCAACGAGGGGCCGCAGGACCCCGTGGGGCAAAAAGGAATGAAGTCCGGACTGAGATGCCGACGCAAAGGTATAGTGCACCCTCTGTTTCCCTGGAGTTATTCTGTCAGGGCATATTAATGTTCGTGCTATCTTCAGAACGAAGAGACCTCGCCGGACGACATCCGAAGAGGTTACCAATCGCGCCTCCACCAGCCAGGCTCCAATGTCTGGCCAGGAAGCGGAGGCGAGCACAAGGCGCGCACCGGACGCTCCTCCGACAGAGGATGCGGACTGGCTGTCTGCCACAAATTCTGAAGTGGAGAGTGCCATGAACCACAGGCGTCGCCGGACAATTCTACGCGACGCTTGTTTCTCCTAAGAGGCTTTAGATGCCTTTAATTCGGGAGATGTGTACCTCCATGCCGCTCAAAATGGTTTAGCCAGAGCCACGAAGCAGTATGTAAAAGACATACGGGTAAGAAAATTTTGGTTAAATATATATATATATATATATATATGCCAGTAGCCCCCGAGACTTGAAGCAGTTAGAGCAACTGATTTAAGGATCATTTAATATGCAGCTTCTTACAGAGAAGAATACCGTACTGTCTCAGGAGCTGGAAAAGTGCAAGGCCCAACTAGAGGCCGCACTAGCCGCAGCAGGGGAGCCCAAAGAGACCCCCTCAGGTAATATACACTTTGAAATATTAGTATCGTGCGGTGTGGGTTCAAATCTAATAAATCATATTGCAGATGGCGCCGGACTCGATCCGGACAAGCAACAACTCTTACGCCGGCTAAAGGCCGGTGAGAGTACGTTGACAAAGGTGAGGCGAGAGAAGAATGATCTTCAGGATGCCAACACCAAGTTGGACGTTGAACTTAAAGATGTTCGTGGCCAGCTGTCGGACTCCACGAAGGAGAATCAGCAGCTTCGACACGGCATTTTTAGTAAGTGCTTGAACGAACTTTGAAAAAAGATTCGGCGAGGAAGCCGACTAACAGAGTAATGTTTGTAGGTATGCTCACAGGTCGTCCTGTAGAGGAGATGCCCGGTTCTACGGGTGACCTTCTTCCCGAACTTTTGCAACTGCACAAGCGAATTCGGCAGGCGATGCGGGATATTGCCCAAGCCTTATGGCCTGCCCACTCCGTGCCCGAGGGCCTTGGAGAGCTTGCGAAAAAGCTGAAGGGAGCTCGGCGGCGCTTCCGGTTGTGGAAGATATCGGCCTGCCGACAAGGCGCTAGGAAGGCCTGGGCCATGGTGAAGACCTGTTTTACGAAGTCTGACCCAAACTACATGGCCGAGGTCGGACCATTGGGGCCTGACGGGAAGGAGATCCCTGTAAGCTTAGTATACGGCCAAGTAGAGTTGGCCGCAAAGTATTCCCAGCAGGACTGTAAATTAGACAACCTGTTAGATGGTATATAAGAGGAATACAATCAGTCAGAATGACTATGTAATTTTGAATTGACATGTGTAATGCCTTCTAGCCGGATTGTAGATCGTTTGTCGTTGCCGACCTTTTCGCTTCAACCTCGGGACTTGACGGTCCGGAGTGTGTCCGAATACCATAGCGGTTATATAAGAACCGTGGTATGCGTGGAGACCAGGCGTAGGAGTCATTAGTGCTTTATCAGACAAGTGCCCAACTAGTTATGTTATATTACATGGTTAGTAAGAAACATCTTCCAAAGAGAATAGTTCCGTTAGGGGTTCCTTTCGCTGGGAGGCATGCCCTAAAGTGCATGTCCGGACTGCGTAAAAAGACGCAGAAAAAGCATCTGGGGGCGCATAAAATGAGTAAAAAGATCATCTTTTATCTCACCGACCGAATATTCCCTTAAGAACGCTAGCTTTCGGCTTCACCCAGTCTGAGGTACACATCTGGCTGACCCGGCAGTAACAATCGCAGAGGTGCTCCCTTTACCGCCTAGCCGAACAATCAGGAACGTAGGGGTAAGCACAGGAGCCAGGCAACCCAGCTTGGCCAAAACTTAAGTCATATCGATGCATATAATGGTGAAGAAAAAGGTACATGCGGAAGTTTGACGCATGTGTTGGGCATGAAGCCCGTATAAATAAGCTTCTGTTAAAGAAGCCCCCAGGTTTAATGAGCGCGATTGGCGTGTCACTAGATGAGCCTTTAGGGGCTATGAAAGAAAAGAGGGGAAGGAGAGAAATGTAAGACAGAAAATTGCAAAAAATGGACAGAGGAAGGAGACGAACACAGAGTCCGGCGCTAGGCATAGAATCTTCGGAGACGGGTGGCGTTCCACGGGTTCGGCTCGAGTCGGTTGTCCGACGCATCTCACAGGCGGTACGCCCCGCCAGTCAGGACTTGGTCGATTATGAATGGACCTTCCCACTTGGGCTTGAGTTTGTCCTTTTTCTTATCTGGCAGGCGTAGAACTAGTTCGCCAACATTGTAATTTTTGGCCCGTACTTCTCTGCTTTGATATCTTCAGGCCTGTTGTTGATAAAATGCGGAACGGGCTTTTGCCACGTCACGCTCCTCCTCCAGGGCGTCCAAGTTGTCCTGCCGATCAAGCTCGGCTTCTCTTTCTTCGTACATGCACACTCTAGGTGAGTCATGAATTATGTCGCAGGGAAGAACTGCCTCTGCGCCGTACACCATAAAAAATGGTGTGTATCCGGTGGTGTGATTTGGCGTGGTCCGCAGCCCCCATAACACGGAGTCGAGCTCCTCTACCCAGTGCATGTTAGATTCCTTGAGGAACCACACCAGTCTGGGTTTAATGCCGCTCATGATAAGACCATTTGCACGTTCGACCTGGCCGTTGGTTTGTGGGTGATAGACGGAAGCATAATCGAGCTTGATGCCCATGTTTTTGCACCAGAGTTTTACCTCATCGGCGGTAAAGTTTGTACCGTTATCGGTTATGATTCTGTGGGGGACGCCATAACGGTGTACAACCCCGGATATGAAGTCTATCACAGGTCCGGATTCGGCCGTTTTAATAGGCTTGGCTTCTATCCATTTGGTGAATTTATCCACCATGACCAGTAAGTATTTTTTCCTATCGGTCCCACCTTTAAGGGGTCCGACCATGTCAAGCCCCAGACCGCAAAAGGCCAGGTGATGGGTATAGTTTGGAGTGCGGTGGGTGGCATATGGCTTTGGTTGGCAAAAAGTTGGCAACCAGCGCATCGTTGGACTAGGTCCTGAGCGTCTGCCTAGGCCGTCGGCCAATAAAAGCCTGTACGGAAAGCCTTGCTAACAAGGGACCGAGCAGTGGCGTGGTGACCACCGAGTCTGGCATGAATTTCAGCCAGAAGGTTCCGCCCTTCCTCTTCGGAGATGCACCTTTGAAGGACTCCGGTAGTGCTTTTCTTATAAAGCTCTCCCTCATGGACTCTATAGGCTTTAGATCGCCGCACTATGCAGCGGGCCTCGTTTTGGTCCTCCGGGAGTTCCTGCCTAGTAAGGTAGGCTAGGAATGGTTCTTTCCACGGGGCGATGTCCGCCATTTTTACGTGGGCTGAAGGTGTGATTTCATTGGCAGAGCCTCCAATTGTGTCAGATTGTTCGACGTCGAGTGGTGCGGCTGGGTCCGGGCTGTTATGTGCGGGTTCCCCCTCCCATGCTACGGATGGCTTGAACAATCTTTCCAAAAATATGTTGGGGGGGACTGCATCGCGTTTTGCTCCGATGCATGCCAGGACGTCCGCTGCTTGATTGTTTTCTCGGGCTATATGATGAAACTCCAACCCTTCGAACCGAGCTGACATTTTTAGGACGGCGTTGCGGTAAGCTGCCATTTTTGGGTCCTTGGCGTTGAAGTCTCCATTTATTTGGGATATCGCGAGGTTTGAATCCCCGCGTACCTCTAGGCGTTGGATACCCATGGATACTGCTATCCGGAGACCATGTAGGAGGGCCTCATATTCGACTGCATTGTTGGAATCCATGTACATGATCTGGAGCACATATTGGACTGTGTCTCCTGTGGGGGACGTCAGGACGACGCTAGCCCCCAGTCCGGCCAACATTTTGGAGCCGTCAAAATGCATAATCCAGTTTGAATATGTGCCGTACTCTTTAGGGAGCTCGGCCTCCGTCCATTCTGCGACGAAGTTGGCCAAAACTTGCGATTTAATAGCTCGCCGTGGCTTATAGGTTATATCAAACGGGAGAAGCTCGATGGCCCATTTTGCAATCCGGCCCGTTGCATCGTGGTTGTTGATAATATCGTTGAGTGGTACTTCCGAGGCTACTGTTATGGAACACTCTTGAAAGTAGTGTCATAGCTTCCGGGATGCCATGAATACCGCGTATGCAATCTTTTGATAATGCGGGTACCGTGATTTGCATGGAGTGAGGACGGTGGATACGTAGTAGACCGGCCTTTGAAGGGGGAATTTGTGTCCATCCGTTTCCCGCTCGACAACGAGCACTGCGCTGGCAACTTGATGTGTTGCTGCAATGTACAATAACATTGGTTCCCCGGTGTTCGGCGCGGCCAGGACTGGGTTTGTTGCCAATATGGCTTTTATTTCATCAAGTCCGGCCGTGGTGGCCTTCGTCCACTCGAAGTGTTCGGTGCGCCGAAGGAGGCGATAGAGGGGTAGTGCCTTTTCTCCCAAGCGGGAGATGAAGCGGCTTAAAGCCGCCACGCACCCGGTTAATTTTTGTATTTGTTTAAGGTCCTTTGGGACATCCAATTGTGACAAAGCTCAGATCTTGGCTGGGTTTGCTTCAATTCCTCTACCGGATACAATGAAGCCCAAGAGCTTTCCGGCTGGGACACCGAAGACGCATTTTTCTGGGTTGAGCTTGATGTCATATTGTCGGAGGTTATCGAATGTATGCCTCAAGTCGTTTACTACGGATTCGACATGTCTTGATTTGATGACCACATCATCCACATACGCCTCCACTGTTTTGCCGATTTGGTTTGCCAGACATGTCTGGATCATGCGCTGATATGTTGCGCCGGCGTTTTTCAGCCCGAAGGGCATTGTGTTGAAGCAGAATGGGCCGTATGGTGTGATGAATGCTGTTGTAGCTTGGTCTGATTCTGCCATCTTGATTTGATGGTAACCGGAGTATGCGTCGAGGAAACACAACAAATCGTGTCATATGGTGGCATCGATAATTTGATCGATGCGGGGGAGGGGGAAGGGATCCTTTGGGCAAGCCTTGTTAAGGTCTTTAAAATCGACACACAGGCGCCAGGATTTGTCCTTCTTTGGTACCATCACCAGGTTTGCTAGCCAGTCCGGATGTTTTATGTCTCTGATGAATCCGGCCTCCAATAGCTTGGCTAGCTCCTCTCCCATAGCCTGTCTCTTGGGTTCGGAAAAACGCCGAAGGGCTTGTTTGACAGGTTTAAATCCTTTTAGGATATTTAAACTGTGTTCGGCCAGCCTGCATGGGATCCCTGGCATGTCTGAAGGGTGCCAGGCGAAGACGTCCCAGTTCTCTCATAGGAACTCTCGCAGTGCGGCATCTGCATCAGGGTTCAGTCGTGCCCCGATTGAAGCTGTTTTATTGGGGTCCGTTGGATGGACCTGGAATTTGACTATTTGGTCGGCTGGCTTGAAGGATGTGGATTTGGATCTCTTATCGAGTGTCACATCACCCCTGTTAACCGTGGAGCGCAGCGCAGTCAGTTCCTCGGCCGCTAAGGCTTCGGATAGCGCCTCAAGGGCTAATGCAGCCGTCTTGTTTTCGGCGCGGAGTGCTATGTCCGGATCACTAGCTAGAGTGATAATTCCATTCGGCCCGGGCATCTTAAGCTTCATGTACCCGTAATAGGGTATTGCTTGGAAGATTGTGAATGCTTCCCACCCTAGTAAAGCACGATATCCACTCTTAAACGGGGCCACCTGAAACGTGACTTCTTCGGACCTGTAATTATCTGGCGTGCCGAACACCACATCTAGTGTGATTTTTCCTGTGCATCGCGCTTCCCGACTGGGGATTTTTCCTCTAAAGGTTGTGCTGCTTCGCTTGACGCGGTTCCAGTCTATTTCCATTTTTTGAAGAGTTTCCTCATAAATGAGGTTTAGTCCGCTGCCTCCATCCATGAGCACCTTGGTGAGGCGAAAGCCGTCCACTATGGGACTGAGGACCAATGCGGCTGGTGCTCGGGCTGTTCGGAATCTAGGTTCATCACTTGCGTTGAAGATAATGGCAGTGTCGCTCCATGGATTTATTGTTGCAACTTGATAGACTTCGGCGAGGCTGCGGAGTGTTCTTTTTCGCACATTGTTTGATGTGAAAGTCTCGAAGACTGTGAGAACGGTACTGGTGTCCTCGGGCTGGCTTTCTGCAGCCTCCAGAATTAAGAGGTCCTCGCCAATTTTGGCCACCTGCCGGAGTATCCAACATGCTCTAAGGCTGTGAGTTGGTGTGGTGTCCTCTGTACTGTGAATTCTACAGGGTCCATCAAGCCACCTTTCCAGTACGGTTCCATGCCCTGTAGAGGGTTTTGGCTTTTTGGTGTTTATCCCGGGTGTCCTATGATGATGCACCCTCTTAGTTCGGACGGGATTACTATTCAAGGCCGGATTATCCCAAAATTTTATTTCGGTTTTCTAGGCGCTTTCCATCACCCAGTATTTTTGTACTATGGACGCCAAGTCAGTGAAGCATGTAATATCACGACGACTTATGGCGTTAAGGATTCCCTCGTCCGTGCAATTACTGCAGAAAATTGAGATTGCGTCTCCCTCGCGGCAATCCTTTATCCTGTTCATAACCAGGAGGAATCTGGCCCAGTAATGATGTACTGTTTCCTCGGGCCTCTGCCTGATTTGGGAGAGATCGCTTATGTTCAGGTGGGCGGGTGTCGTTGAATCTGAAACCTCACCCAATCCAAGATTCGGAGGCCGAAGAGTTTCCGAACTCTGAAGTTCGGATTCTTGGATGTTGTCCAACGAATCTAGCCCGTTGCTTGATCCTAAGCTCAGGTCTTGAGTTACATCCTCCTCTCCGCGGGTATCCGTCTTGGAGGAGTCGGGAATTCAGACGTACCTAGTCCTTAAAATAGATGAAGGGTCACCGCACTGCGCCTCTACCACGGCAACGTGGTGGGTGACTTGGGGAGAGTTAATTTCTCTTAGATCGGGTTTAAGCCCAACCTGGTCGTAATCCGTAGCGACCCCCAAGGCGGCGATGCGATCCAAGAGCTCGTTTACGGAAGAGAGCTCCATTGGATCTAGCTTCTCGACGAGCTCCGAGATGACGTGTAGGTTGCTTTTGATGACCCGAGAGGTCACCGTCGGCGCAACAGCCGAACAGGCGGTCATGAGGAAACCACCTAGCCGGAGGGTTTGGCCGACAGCCAAGGCTCTCTTAGCAACGGCGCCGTCTTTAAAGACGGGAGGAGGCATCCTTCCTGATTGTGACGGCATAGAGGAACTCTTAATGAAAGCACCAATGTCGGTGTCAAAACCGGCGGATCTCGGGTAGGGGGTCCCGAACTGTGCGTCTAGGCCGGATGGTAACAGGAGGCAGGGAACACGATGTTTTACCCAGGTTCGGGCCCTCTTGATGGAGGTAAAACCCTACGTCCTGCTTGATTAATATTGATGATATGGGTAGTACAAGAGTAGATCTACCACGAGATCAAGGAGGCTGAACCCTAGAAGCTAGCCTACGGTATGATTGTTGTATATGGAGTTGATTACCTACGGACTACAACCCTCCGGTTTATATAGACACCGGATAGGGTTAGGGTTACATAGAGTCGGTTACAATGGTAGGAGATCTTGAATATCCGCATCGCCAAGCTTGCCTTCCACGCCAAGGAAAGTCCCATCCGGACACGGGACGAAGTCTTCAATCTTGTATCTTCATAGAACAGGAGTCCGGCTGAAGGTATAGTCCGGCTACCCGAACACCCCCTAATCCAGGACTCCCTCAACTACGAACCAGGCAATCAGACTATGTGGCTTTATCACCCTCACTTAGCCATAGGAGTTTGACAATAAAAATTTAGGCACAGCCCCTAGTATCCGAACTAGGGTTTTGTAAACACCTGACCGGATAAGAACTGATTCATCGCATAATGCGGAAAAATCGCTAAAGATTTGAAACCTCCGAAGAACTGGCTGGCTCACGCCGCATCATGACAGTCAGTTTTCGGATTTCTCTACTGAGGTGCTCATCCGGATAAACCAGGACACAATCGCAGTAGTTCTCCCTTTACCACCCTAGCCGATATAGCGGAACATAAGGTAGTAAGCACAGGAGGCGGGCAACCCAACTATTGACCAAAGACATGATTCGGAGCCGATGCATATAATGCTAAATTCGGGATGCCAAACTGTACTGTAAAAAGTGTTCGAACTTTGTTGCCGTGTTATGGCGCACAATGAAGCCCCTGGCGGAATAAAGTGTACCAAAGTGTACGGGTGCGATTTGATAAGATTATCAAAAGAACAAACTAGTGTCGCAAAAGTTGGGATGCAAACTATTTCCATTATAGTTTGATTAATACGTCAAAGCGTATTTTGTACAAGTAGTGCGATAAGCAACAATGGCTCTTTAACATGCCAAGACCAAGGAGGAGCTGCGTACGGGTCCTGAAAGCAGGTAGAATGATCGTCGAGAAGAACATCTAGAGATTCCCCGACACGTCTGTGCTACTTGCCACCTTGGTGTGTCCGTCCTTCGAAAGGACCGATTAGGAGGCCGTCGAGAGGGGCCTGCGGAAGAGAAACCTGAAAAGGAAAAAAAGAAAAGAAAAAACAAAGAGTGAAAGTATGTGTGTCCAGGGGAGGTCAAGCCGTATTATGGATCCCAATCTGGTTATGCCTCCATCTATGCCCGTGGTATTTTGAGTGCGTAATTATGTACGCGCGGCACGAACGCTGCCACTTGGTGGGGTCTGGGACAGAGGCCGAATTGCTAGTCGAGCTCTTGACGAGCTGGGCTATCCTGGTGTAGAGTAGTCCGGACTCGTTTGACCGTGTCCGGGAGTATGGCCGCCAAATTAAGGTTCTGCTTATGGAGGCCGCTCTGTACCACTGCTGCCAGGGCGGAGGTGTGCTCCTCGGTACGGAGGGAGCGCTCTGTGCGTCCATTGACTGTTATGACACCGCGTGGTCCGGGCATCTTGAGCTTGAGATAAGCGTAGTGTGGCACCGCGTTGAATTGGGCAAACGCAGTTCGTCCGAGCAGTGCGTGATAGCCGCCGCGGAAGGGGATGATATCGAAGATTAACTCCTTGCTTCGGAAGTTGTCCAGAGATCTGAAGACGACCGCCAATGTAATTGAGCCCGAGCAGCGGGCCTCTACACCTGGTATAACTCCTTTAAAGGTGGTTTTGGTGGGCTTGATCCTTGATGGATCAATGCCCATTTTGTGCACTGTATCATGGTAAAGCAGGTTGAGGCTGCTGCCACCGTCCATGAGGACTCGTGTGAGGTGAAATCCATAAATTATTGGGTCGAGGACCAGTGCGGCTGACCTGTAATGACGGATGCTGGTCGGATGGTCCATGTGATCGAAGGTGATCGAGCATGACAACCATGGGTTGAATTTTGGGGCGAATGGCTCTATCACGTAGACGTCCCTGAGCACGCGCTTGCGCTCCTTCTTGGTGATATGGGTAGCTGATAACCCACAAGTATAGGGGATCAATTGTAGCCTCTTTCTATAAGTAAGAGTGTCGAACCCAACGAGGAGCTAAAGGTAGAACAAATATTCCCTCAAGTTCTATCGACCACCGATACAACTCTACGCACGCTTGATGTTCGCTTTACCTAGAACAAGTATGAAACTAGAAGTACTTTGTAGGTGTTATTGGATAGGTATGCAAGATAATAAAGAGCAAGTAAATAAAAAGTAGGGGCTGTTTAGATAAACACACAACTAAGTTAGGTTTAGTAGAGAGTTTGTTGTTACGAGAAAGTTATTTGTCCCTAGGCAATCGATAACTAGACCGGTAATCATTATTGCAATTTTATTTGAGGGAGAGGCATAAGCTAACATACTTTCTCTACTTGGATCATATGCACTTATGATTGGAACTCTACTAAGCATCTGCAACTACTAAAGATCATTAAGGTAAAACCCAACCATAGCATTAAAGCATCAAGTCCTCTTTATCCCATACGCAAACAACCCCCTTACTCGGGTTTGTGTTTCAGTCACTCAAGCAACCCACTATAAGTGAATCATGAACATATTGCAACACCCTACAGTGGGGATCCCTCATGCTTGCGCGACACAGAGAGCACTATAGGACAGCACCAATAATAAAACATGCAACTCAAACCAATCTTGATCATCAAATAGCCAATAGGACAAAACGGATCTACTCAAACATCATAGGATAGCCATACATCATAGGGAAATAATATATAGCGTTGAGCACCATGTTTAAGTAGAGATTACAGCGGGTAAGAGAGAGGTTACACCGCTGCATAGAGGGGGGAAGAGTTGGTGGTGAAGGCGGTGAAGTTGTTGGTGAAGATGACGGTGATGATGATGGCCCCCGGTGGCACTCCGGCGCCACCGGAAGCAAGGGGGAGAGGGCCCCCTTCTTCTTCTTCTTCCTTGACCTCCTCCCTAGATGGGAGAAGGGTTTCCCCTCTGGTCCTTGGCTCCATGGCGTGTAAGGGGTGAGAGCCCCTCCGAGATTGGATCTGTCTCTCTGTCTCTCTCTGTTTCTGCGTTCTCTTCTGCTGCCCTTTCACCGTTTCTTTTATATCCGGAGATCCGTAACTCTGATTGAAACGAAACCTTCACCATGATTTTTTTTCCTGAAAATTAGCTTTCATGCTTCCGAAGAAGGGCGTCAACCACCTTACAGGTGGGTCACGAGGGTCAGGGGGGCGCCCCCTACCTCGTGCCCACCTCGGACACTAGTTCGCGTTGATTTTTCTTCCAGATTTTCCAAATATTCCGAAAAGTAACTCCGTCCGTTTTTATCCCGTTTCGACTCCGTTTGATATGGATATTCTGCGAAACCAAAAACATGCAACAGATAGGAACTGGCACTGGGCACTGGATCAATATGTTAGTCCCAAAAATAGTATATAAAAAGTTGCCAAAAGTATATGAAAGTTGTAGAATATTGGCATGGAACAATCAAAAATTATAGATACGACGGAGACGTATCAATAGCGTATATCATGTTCACCATTTTGATTTGAGGGGGAAACTTCTTCTGTCCCCCTGTGTTCGGTGGACGGGGCTACTCGTCATCATTCTCGCTTTGCGACCCCTTCTCCTTGTCTTCGGCATTTAATTGCCGGCCTGTTTGAAGACCCAACAACTCTTGTGGGTATGATTGGCTGGTTTATCAGGGGTGCCATGGATCTGACATGGGCGATCGAGTATGCGGTCCAGGCTGGAAGGGCCTTGATTATTTCTTGTATATGGCTTCTTCCGCTGTCCGGACTTGGAGCCACTGAATCCGGTGTTGACCATCGTGTCATCGGTATGATCACCGTTGCTTCAACTCTTGTGTCTGTTGCGTCGGGGCTTGCCGTTTCTATTTCTGGCTTCCGAAGTGCCAGGTTTGCTTGTGTTGTTATTGCTATGGGCCAGCCAGCTATCTTCGCCCACGCAAAAGCGGGTCATGAGTGCCGTGAGGGCTACCATGGACTTCGGATTTTCCTGGCCGAGGTGTCGGGCGAGCCATTCGTCCCGGATGCTATGTTTAAATGCCGCTAGGGGTTCGGCATCCAGACAGTCGATGATCTTGTTCTTTTTGGTTAAGAATCTAGTCCAGAATTTCCTGGCTGACTCTCCGGGCTGTTGGATTATGTGACTTAAGTCGTCGGCATCTGGAGGTCGAACATATGTACCTTGGAAGTTGTCAAGGAAGACTTCTTCCATGTCCTCCCAGCTGCCAATGGAGTTTTCAGGCAGGCTGTTCAGCCAGTGTCGGGCTGGCCCCTTGAGTTTTAGGGGGAGATATTTGATGGCATGAAGATCATCATCGTGCGCCATGTGAATATGGACGATAAAGTCTTCAATCCATACCGCAGGATCTGTGGTTCCATCATATGATTCGATATTCACGGGTTTGAACCCTTTTGGGAATTCATGTTCCATTACTTCATCGGTGAAGCAGAGGGGTGTGTGGCGCCTCTATATCGGGCCAGGTCGCGACATATTTTAGATGGAGTCCGTCTGCGATTTTCAGCTCGGAAGTAACTGTGCTTGCCATGTTCGGCTCGATAGCCGTCGTCGCGCGTCGGGGCACGCCCCCGTGATCCATAGATAGATCTGGCTAGGCCTGCTTTATTCTTCAGGCCCTGCTGGAGATCATATGTGTATCCCTGAGCAGTTTTGTCTCTGTCTTTACGGTGAGGTGGTACGGGCTGGTGTTCGGCTTGGGTTGCCACTTTGTCCCGACCACGTGGTGGTCGGTTAGCCGCATTGTGCACTGCTGGCACGGGCTCCAACGCCTCATCATCAAATTGAGGTAGTAATTTGCGCTTCGGGTAACTTTTGAGTGGTCGCTTGAGGCCGTACTCCTCGGCTTCCAGGACGTTAGTCCATCTATCATTGAGCAGATCTTGATCAGCTTGAAGCTGTTGCTACTTCTTTTTCAGGCTCCTTGCAGTGGCTATTAGCCGACGCTTGAAGCGCTCCTGCTCAAGAGGTTCCTCAGGCATGATAAAATCATCGTTGCCGAGGCTCACCTCATCCTTGGAGAGTGGAAGATAATTGCTGTCCCCCGAGTCTTCGTGTGCGGCCTGTTCATCAGGGCAGACTCACCCATCTTCCCGTTCATCTTGTTCGGAAGTTGCCTCAACGGGGTCTTCATTGTCTTTGGCACCGTACAGAGTGTTATCTTCTCCCGTGCCGGTGTTGCTGTCTTTGCTGCAGCGTGATTTAGAGCGGCACCGCTGACGCCGGCATTTTGGTTGTATCTCAGGAGGTTTATCCTCAAATGGATCTTCCTTGTCATCGCCACTATTCTATTTTGGTGCATCTACCATGTATACATCGTTGAGGAGGTGGCCGTCCATCGTCCGGTGAACGGTGGGTTTTCGGCCTGCTCCTCTCCGGTATCGTCATCCATACCATCGATGTCTTCGGAGCCGTAATCGAGCATGTCAGTTAAGTCTTCGACAGTGGCTATTAACACTACAAAAAAAGACACATCCGTGACATTTTGGGCCGAATGAAAAAAAATTGTCATACATATGACACTTCTATGACGATAATTGTGACAAAACTCAGTATCATCATAGATGTGGTGGGCTCCTACTTCTATGACAAAAAATCATGACAGAAAATGGGCTTTTCGTCTTGGGCGGGCCGGAGACGCAGCTGTATGACATTCTTTGGGCCGTCCATGACGGAAAAAACCATGGTAGAAGCGAGGGGGAGGAAAATTTCGGGGAGTTCCCGGTTACAGTGGGAGGTCGGGGGCCGAGCGATGCCCGTTTCTCTCCTACATGTACGCGCATGTGTGCGAGGCGTTGGCTCTAACTGAACCCGAGCGAGGCGTTGGGATCTAACTGAACCCGAGCGATTGCACTGCAGGCTACGCGTTACTGAACCCGAGCGATCGATCAATGGCTGTTAATTGAACCCGATCGAGCGATTCGTTCGCTACTACTGCTAACTGAAGCCGATCGATGCTGCCTCTGGGATGAACAGTGAGCGTTGCGGGGGGGTTTGGATGAACAGTGAGCGGTGGCGTTGCCTCTGGATGAACAGGACCCCGTGGTGTGGTGGAGGGCTGGATGAACAGTAGACGGTGGACGGGTGCCCGTGGAGAGGTGGTTGAACAGGACCCCATGGTGTGGAGGGCTGGATGAACAGTAGACAGTGGAGGGGTGGTTGAATAGTAGCCGGTGGAGTAGCGCACGGTGGAGGCTGGATGAACAGGAGCCCGTGGAGGCTGGAGGAGGTCGACGGTAGCCCATGGAGGATGGAGGAGGTCGACGGTGGAGATGAACAGTATCCCATGGAGTCCCGTTTTGCGGTACGCCACACCCCTCCCGATCAACGGGACCCCCGTTTCGACCGTAGGAGGTCCGTTTCCTCCGTTTTGCGGTACGCCAGACCCCTCCCGATCAACAGGACCCCGTTCCGAACATAGGAGGTCCGTTTCCTCCGTTGTGCGGTATGCCAGCCTCGTTTCCATCGCCTGTTCTGTCCAAGCCCTCCCGATGAACACGACCATGCATTCTATTCCGACCCAGCCGATTGGCTCCCACGCGTTCCGTTGCCTCCCGATGAACACGACGCATTCCGTTGCCTCCCCATGAACACGACGCATTCCGTTGCCTCCCCATGAACACGACGACGACGTTGTTTCTCCGTTCCGACCCAGCCATGTACACGAGCCCTGGCCGTACGTATGCGCGAGTAGGCGTTCGAGACCACGCCCGTATGTACACATACATGGCCATATTTTCTCTCTTGCACCCTGGCCGCTGTTCGTACGTGTACATGCTACGTGTGCGCCTCTACTACGACACGTACGCGCCTCTACATCCACCAGTGTATATGTACGTACACGTTCGCGACCAGAATGACAACGCTACGTACGCTTCGACCAGGTGGGTCCCGACTATCAGGCACTTCCTTGCCTGCGAAGATGTAGCTGGTGGGTCCCAGCAGTCAGGGGGCGAATCATTTTTTTGCCCGGACGCACATCCTTGCGTGCGAAGATGTAGCTGGTGGGTCCCAGTAGTCAGGGGGAAACGTTTTTTTGCGAAATACAGTGGCTCGTCCGGTGGGTCCCAGCTGTCAGGTGGAGGAATCATTATTTTCCACATAATAAGGAGGCACTTCCTTGCTGCGGCCGTGGACCCAGATGTCAGCCTCTCCACATACAGTCCACGTCCGATGGAAGTCGTTCCTTGACCATGTTGACCACGCCGCGCCGAGAGCACCAGGGCGGTGGACGACGGCGAGGCCTAGGAAGGGGACGATGGGGAGCCGGGGAAGACGCGGTAGTGGAAGCCCGCGCGGAGAGGAGTACGAAGGTTCGCTGGTTCGACTGCGGTGTGAGGCTGCCGTTGCCGCAGGGCCTGGCCAGCGGTGGGAATAGTAGGGGGCGGTGAGGCCTCCGTGGCAGCACAGCATGCCATGGGAGGCAGGAGCATGCAGCACGACCGGCGCTGCTTTGGGTGGCTGGAGCAAGAAGACCAGAGGTTGAAGAAGCACTACGGCCATTGGATGGACATCGTACGGTCACTGGAGCTAGAATCATTTATATTGACTAAGTTGACAAAGCCCTCTGTCCCTGTCAACTTAGTAGGCCCACAAATCAGCCACCCACCAAGGTGGGTCCCAGCTAGCAGGGGGTATTCATTTTTTTGTGCGTAATAAGGAGGCACTTCCGGTGGGTCTGAGCTGACAGCAGGGGGAACATTTTTTTCACGAAATACGTTGGCCCACGGGTGGGTCCCAGGAGTCAGGGGCAAACGTTTTTTCCGCGAAATACTGGTGGGCGTCCGGTGGGTCCTTGGTGTCAGGTGGAGGAATAATTATTTTCCGTGTAATAAGGAGGCACTTCCTTGCGGCTGCCATTGACCCAGCTGTCAGCCTCTCCACGTACAGTATTCTTCCGATGGAATTCGGTCGTTGACCACATTGACCACGCCGCGCCGAGAGGACCACGGCGGTGGACGACGGTGAGGCCTAGGAAGGGGACGACGCAGAGCCGGGGAAGACGCGGCAGTGGATGCCCACGCGGAGAGGAGTACAAGGGTTCACTGGTTCGGTTGCGCCGCCGTCGCCGCAGAATAACACGGGGTGTGGGTGAGTGGAGTGGAGGGATGGCCTGGACAGCGGTGGGAGTAGTATGGGGGCGGTGAGGCCTCCACGGCACCACAGCCGGCCACGGGAGGCAGGAGCAGGCGGCACGACCGGCGCTGCTTTGGGCAGCTGGAGCAAGAAGACCAGAGGTTGAAGAAGCACTACGGCCATTGGATGGACATCATACGGTCAGTCGAACTAGAATCGTGCATATTGACTAAGTTGACAAAGCCCTTCGCCCTCGTCAACTTAGTAGGCCCACAGCTCGGATTTGGCAGAGAACATATAGCCCATTTGCGATTTGTAAGAATGTACAGCCCATTTTTTAATTCTAATGGAATTTACTACAACCCATTTTCAGTTTGTTAAAAGTACAGCCCAACTTCTAGCTAGGACAATGATTAATAATTTCAAACAACCGCTCAAAACAGAATTAAAAAAAATTCCCGCATTTTGATGGGATCTGAAATATTTTTATTTGAAATTTCTAGTCATGTCAAATATAATTTCAAAATAAAGTTGTATTACCTTAAAATCCAATGAAATATTGCGCGCGCAACAAGTAATGAAATTAAAATTTTCAAATTCCAAAAATAATATATTTTTCAAACTAATTATGTGTTTGCTGCATAGTAACTGTCCAATGATTATAATTACATCCCATTTATTATTCTTAAAGTCCATTTTCATGTTAAGCCTAATGCATACCTCCTAGGAAAGTTTGCAGCCCAGCGGGGCGGAGAATAACAAGTTGACCCGGATATTGTGTACAACTGTTGGCCCAGTTGCATTGCTCATGTTGAAAAAAAAAGCCTATGTAGTACAGTGCAACCTAACATGGTTACTCAGCCCACATTCAGCGACGCCGGAAAGGCCCAAACAAGGCTTCTGTACAACTTTTTGAAGTCGCTGAGCTCAATTAATAACTTAAGAAAAAAGTTAGATTATAGTGGAACCTAATTAAAAGTTGTCACGAGCAAATAAATAATTCAATGGGTCCCACTTGTGCGTCTGCGTGTGTGTGTGAGAGAGAGAGATAGAGAGAGAGACCCATCGGTCGATGCTCGTAAATACATCTTTCAGCCATATGCATTGCTGATGCTCAGTAAAAACTTATATAGTTGACACAATCATATAGAACATCATAGCACACTGAACTTGCATACAAAAATTTCACGCAGGCGGCACAATCAGGATGGAAGCAGTGGATCGCTACGGGAAGGGCTATGTTGAAACCAATGAAGTCGTACATAACGGTTCATCGTCTTTATCAATGACGGGGAAATATCTTGAATGTTGTGTAAAGAAAACAGACAGACAACACAATAAGTTCTGCTAGCACATTAAGTTGACGTACAGCCCTTTCTAAAAAAGTTCAGGTACAAAATTAGAGCAGGTCACAATCAAATGTACTGGCATATCAGTGCTTCACACCCATAGCTCGGATTTAACTAGTACTCTCTCCGTCTGGAAAAAGTTGTCCATAGGGCACTGTATTTGTTTTTTTGCAAAAAAACCCACAGAGTTTTAAACACGTCACAAAGAAGTCCATCTCCTTCCTTCCTCCTCCCCCGTCACCCGCGCCTTGCAGCCATCGCCGGCTACCACCTGTGCCGCCGCCCGCCTGGATCTGAGCCACGACCAACACCAGAACCGTGGCCTAGCCCGCGACCAACAATAGCGCCGCCGCCCGCTTGCACTTGTGCCACGGCTTACCACCTGCACCACCCGCCGTGAAGGTGACCTGCGCCGGCGCCCTCCTCAAGCTATGCTGCTGGCCCCGTTGAAGGTCGCCGCCCATGTTCGCCCACCTCCGCCGCCCACCTACGCCTTCGATTTCGTCCGCTTCGGCCACCGGCGCCGTGGACAATTCCAGCCACTCCCGCCTCTCATGCTACTACTGGTGGACGACGCCGGCGTCGTGGACCTCTGATGCTGCTTTTGCCTTTTCCCTTCCTCGCCTCTGCTGCCACTCCCGCCTGTGCTGGTGAGTCTGCCCCGCCCGCCTCTACTACTGCTGTTGTTCAATTTGTTGCTGTGAGTCTGAATTTGCTGTTCACAGTACAGGCG